>NC_064630.1:445703284-446328284 GCF_023864275.1 Schistocerca cancellata | reverse complement strand
CATTGGCAGGACACTTAGAAGATGCAACAAGTCCACTAAAGAGACAGCTTACACTACACTCGTTCGTCCTCTGTTAGAATATTGCTGCGCGGTGTGGGATCCTTACCAGGTGGGATTGACGGAGGACATTGAAAGGGTGAGCTCGTTTTGTATTATCACGTAATAGGGGAGAGAGTGTGGCAGATATGATACGCGAGTTGGGATGGAAGTCATTACAGCAAAGACCTTTTTTGTCGCTGCGAGATCTATTTACGAAATTTCGGTCACCAATTTTCTCTTCCGAATGCGAAAATATTTTGTTGAGCCCAACCTTCATAGGTAGGAATGATCATCAAAATAAAACAAGAGAAATCGGAGCTCGAACAGAAAGGTTTAGGTGATCGTTTTTCCCGCGCGCTGTTCGGGAGTGGAATGGTAGAGAGATAGTATGATTGTGGTTCGATGAACCCTCTGCCAAGCACTTAAATGTGAATTGCAGAGAAGCCATGTAGATGTAGATGTAGATGTAGATGTAGATGTAGATGTAGAGATACAGTAGAAGAAGATAGCTCTGAGAGATGAAATAGTGAAGGCAGCAGAAGATCAAGTAGGTAAAAAGGCAAGGGCTAGTAGTACTCCTTGGGTAACAGAAGAAATATTGAATTTAATTGATGAAAGGAGAAAATATAAAATTGCAGTAAATGAAGCAGGCAAAATGGAATACAAAAATACGAACGTCTCAAAAATGAGATTGACAGGTAGTGCAAAATGGCTAAGCAGGGACGGCTAGAGGACAAATGTAAGGATGTAGAGGCTTATCTCACTAGGGGTAAGATAGATACTGCCTACAGGAAAAGTAAAGAGATCTTTGGAGAAAAGAGAACCAGTTGTATGAATATCAAGAGCTCAGATGGAAACCCAGTTCTAAGCAAAGAAGGGCAAGCAGAAAGGTGGAAGGAGTATATAGAGGGTCCATACAAGGGCGATGTACTTGAGGACAATATTATGGAAATGGAAGAGAATGTAGATGAAGATGAAATGGGAGATACGATACTGCGTGAAGAGTTTGACAGAGCACTGAAAGACCTAAGTGGAAACAAGGCCTCGGGAGTAGACAATATTCCATTAGAAATACTGACGAGCTTGGGAGAGCCAGTCCTGACACGACTCTACCATCTGGTGAGCAAGATGTATGCGACAGGCGAAATACCCTCAGACTTCAAGAAGAATATCAATATTCCAATCCCAAAGAAAACAGGTGTTGACAGATGTGAAAATTACCGAACTATCAGTTTAATAAGTCACAGCTGCAAAATACTAACACGAATTCTTTACAGACGAATGGAAAAACTGGTAGAAGCCGACCTCGGGGAAGATCAGTTAGGATTCCGTAGAAATATTGGAACACATGAGGCAATACTGACCTTACGACTTATGTAAAAAGAAAGATTAAGGAAAGGCAAACCTACGTTTCTAGCATTTGTACCGAGCGAGGTGGCGCAGTGGTTAGACACTGGACTCGCATTCGGGAGGACGACGGTTCAATCCCGCGTCCGGCAATCCTGATTTAGGTTTTCCGTGATTTCCCTAAATCGCTCCAGGCAAATACCGGGATGGTTCCTTTCAAAGGGCACGGCCGACTTCCTTCCCCATCCTTCCCTAATCCGATGAGACCGATGACCTCGCTGTCTGGTCTCCTTCCCCAAAAACAACAACAACAACTAGCATTAGTAGACTTAGAGAAAGCTTTTGACAATGTTGACTGGAATACTCACTTTGAAATTCTTAAGGTGGCAGCGGTAAAATACAGGGAGCGAAAGGCTATTTACAATTTGTACAGAAACCACATGGCAGTAATAAGAGTCGAGGGGCATGAAAGGGAAGCAGTGGTTGGGAAGGGAGTGAGACAGGGTTATAGCCCCACCCCAAAGTTATTCAATCTTTATATTGAGCAAGCAGTAAAGGAAACAAATGAAAAATTCGGAGTAGATATTAAAATCCACGGAGAAGAAATAAAAAGTTTGAGGTTCGCCGATGACATTGTAATTCTGTCTGAGACAGAAAAGGACTTGGAAGAGCAGTTGAACGGAATGGAAAGTGTCTTGAAAGGAGGATATAAGATGAACATCAACAAAAGCAAAACGAGGATAATGGAATGTAGTCGAATTAAGTCGGGTGATGCTGAGGGAATTAGATTAGGAAATGAGACACTTAAAAGTAGTAAAGGAGTTTTACTATTTGGGGAGCAAAATAACTGATGATGGTCGAAGTAGAGAAGATATAAAATGCAGACTGGCAATGGCAAGGAAAGCGTTTCTGAAGATGAGAAATTTGTTAACATCGAGTATAGATTTAAGTGTCAGGAAGTCGTTTCTGAAAGTATTTGAATGGAGTGTAGCCATGTATGGAAGTGAAACTTGGACGATAAATAGTCTGGACAGGAAGAGAATAGAAGCTTTCGAAATGTGGTGCTACAGAAGAATGCTAAAGATTGGATGTGTAGATCACATACCTGATGAGGAGGTATTAAATAGAATTGGGGAGGAGAGAAGTTTGTGTCACAACTTGACTAGAAGAAGGGATTGGTTGGTAGGACATGTTCTGAGGCATTAAGGGAGCACCAATTTAGTATTGGAGGGCAGCGTGGAGGGTAAAAACCGTAGAGGGAGACCAAGAGATGAATACACTAAGCAAATTCAGATGGATGTATGTTGCAGTAGGTACTGGGAGATGAAGAAACTTGCACAGGATAGGGTAGCATGGAGAGCTGCATCAAACCAGTCTCAGGACTGAAGACCACACAACAACAACTAAATCGTTTTGATTACCATTGAAAAACGCAACACCTAAATTACGGGAGAGTGGTCTGGGAGAAACAAGACTGTGAAGACAGGTCATGTCATGCCTGGATAACAGTCGTAAGAAGGTTTTCTATATTCGAGTTCCTCATTGACTCCTAGTTTTAAGTTGTCAAGTAGTTCCACAACAGCGTACATTCCGGTGCAGAGTGGAAGCTTCATTCTAAGAAACTGGGCTCTCAGTCGGTAAAATCTCAATTTGAAAATCAACATTTTTTTCTTTGGTACAAAAAGCTGCTTGAGACACATAGTGTTATGGTTCGTTTGAAAAATGTTTCAGTGTCGATGATCCGTTGTCGGTGATAACTGAAGCACTAAACTTCGTTCTGTTCGGTTGCAATGATCTCCGATATTTTTATTCGTTCATATTTTCCAGCAAACACGCTCAGTAAGAAGTTTCAGTTAGAAACAAGAATATGTTGAATAAAAATGAAACACCGAAAAAATGTCAGATTCATGGCAAAGAGATGGCCTAAAAATTAGAGAGACATTTTGCACACATTATCATTCATGAATAATAAATTATCATACAGTAAAAGTGTATCTTCTCCCACTCTAGTTAGACTCATATAGTCTAAGTACAATGTAGGCTGATATAACTACAGTGTCAGGTACTGTCATCCACAGTGTAACAAAGCGTGAACGACAGCGTAAAATGTACTGTAAACGCACTCATCCAGTGTCAGGTACTAACAGACTGTTAGGAACTAAAACATTTAATAGGACCTAAAGGACAGTAACCTCTTCAGATAAGGTTTTCATAATATTGTCACAAATTTTTCATCTTACTTGCCAAGTCTTCCTTTATTTCTAAATGTTCGTAAATCAGAGTGTTAATCTTTCTACAGTTTCCTTACTTTAGATTCTGTTCGGTAGTGCTGATATAACTGTATAAGAACTAACAAAAATTGTGAAGAGTGGCTTGTAGCGTTTTTGTTAGATTAATTACAGAACAGAAACTTTAGAGTAACATCTGGGAGAGATGGTAGTAGCTTTTTTCTGAATTTCGTTAATTCAGTTGCAACAATCTCGAAGTCTCTGTTGTACTCGCTTTTTACGAATTATTATCTCGCTGATACTGGTAATAAATGACACACAGGGGTAGTATCTAGTGTAGTCACATGAGAACAACTGGAACAGTTGTTCGCTTTCAAAAGTTAGATGCAACAGTTCGCGCTGAATTGTCGCGGGTTGGCGGAAAATGTAGTGATTAGAAATCGTGCACTTACAAACCGACAGGTACATTTCATTAGCACTTACACCATCTCTGGAGGAATATTTTCTGACAATTGCATACTTTCGGTGGATGATTCATGACGAGTTGCCTAAGACTTCTAGTTTACAGCTATAATTTTTCAATTATATAAGCTTCAGAGTGCACTACGTGAACAAGCTTTTCTGTGTCACGTTTGAAAGATAACTTGGGAATTGGCTCACCTGTAAATGGGTGTTGCCTCTTCCTTGAACCAGATGACCAGCGTGAAAGAGTCATTGTCAGCTGGTGGTGAGATATCGCACGGTAACCGTGCCGTACCCCCCAGCACTGCCTCCACAATCGGGTAGTTTCCCACTGTAAAGAAATACAAACACATGGTTAACAACACTATAGACTACAATAATACAGTATTTGAGGAACCTTGCAGTGCTAGAAAACCTAAGAAATAACTAAAATGTTTCACTTCAACGTTGCAATAATGATGTCAGGAATCGAGTTACCTTGATCTGTATAGTTAACGTGTAGCATTCATAAAAGGCATTCTATTTCTCTGAAGTAGACGCACTCATTAGCAATTAAATTAAAGGCAAACGTTTAGTACCTTGGTTCATCCAAATGAGTCCTTCCTTGAACTCCACGGGGTAGTGACAGTGTCGGGGAGCCAGTCTAAAGTGCGAGCACTTAATTGATTGATTTCGGGAAACTGTTTCGGGCTTGGTCCGAGGCCAGCAATTTTAGACAGATGGCTTCCCATTTGTGACAGGTATTTCAAAGGATGTCCGAGAGGGGCTATATGATGGAGTGCAATAGCACCCCTCCCCTTACCCTTCTTGAGTTCTTAAGATCATTCTGATATAATTTGAGAGCATTAGATTGTGTATCGACTTCCTCAGTTAGTACCAATAAAACTGAGGAAGCAGGGCTGCTGTCATACGTACTGGCTTTATTAGTTTCTCAGCCTGCAAGCCACTAAGTACCTCCATTCCTGAAGATCCTCATGCAACAATCATCAGATTCCAAAAGTATATAATGAAGTTTTTAAATGATAAAATACAGACTTTATCGAAAAACTGCAAGCTATCAAATGCATCAACGTGCCAGTCAGAACGCTGTAGTACATTTGCATTTGTTATCGAATTTACTGTGTGGCACATGTTCGGTTTAGTTGATGCTTAAAAATGTAAGCAAAATACTAGGCCCTCCCAGTGATTCAAAAAGAGTCATAAATGATATCCATCGAAAATTTTGTCTGCTGTGTCCATTTTTAACATTAAAACACACTCAAACTAAATTCTACATCTACATTTATACTCCGCAAGCCACCCAATGGTGTGTGGCAGAGGGCACTTTACGTGCCATTGTCATTACCTCCCTTTCTTGTACCAGTCGCGTATGGTTCGCGGGAAGAACGATTGCCGGAAAGCCTCCGTGCGATCTCGAATCTCTCTAATTTTACATTCGTGATCTCATCGGGAGGTATAAGTGAGGGGAAGCAATATATTCGATACCTCATCCAGAAACGCACCCTCTCGAAAACTGTACAACAAGCTACACCACGATGCTGAGCGCCTCTCTGGCAGAGTCTGCCAATTGAGTTTGCTAAACATCTCCGTAACGCTATCACGCTTACCAAATAACCCGCTGACGAAACGCGCCGCTCTTCGTTGGGTCTTCTCTATCTCCTTTGTCAACCCGACCTGGTACGGATCCCACACTGATGAGCAATACTCAAGTATAGGTCGATCGAGTGTCTTGAAAGCTATCTCCTTTGTTGATGGACTACATTTTATAAGGACTCTCCCAATGAATCTCAACCTGGCACCTGCCTTACCAACAATTAATTTTATATGATCATTCCACTTCAAATCGTTCCGCACGCATACTCCCAGATATTTTACAGAAGTAACTGCTACCAATTTTTGTTCCGCTATCACATAGTCATACAATAAAGGATCCTTCTTTCTATGTATCCCAAATACATTACATTTGTCTATGTTAAGAGTCAGTTGCCACTCCCTGCACCAAGCGCCTATCCGTTGCAGATCTTCCTGCATTTCGATGCAATTTTCTAATGCTGCCACTTCTCTGTATACTACAGCATCATCCGCGAAAAGCCGCATGGAACTTCCGACACTATCTACTAGGTCATTTATATATATTGTGAAAAACAATGGTCCCATAACACTCCCCTGTGGCACGCCAGAAGTTACTTTAACGTCTGTAGACGTCTCTCCATTGAGAACAACATGCTGTGTTCTGTTTGCTAAAACCTCTTCACTCCAGCCACACAGCTGGTCTGACATTCCGTAGGCTCTTACTTTGTTTATCAGGCGATAGTGCGGAACTGTATCGAAAGCCTTCCGGAAGTAAAGGAAAATGGCTTCTACCAGGGAGCCTGTATATAATATTTTCTGGGTCTACATCTACATCTACGTCCATACTCCGCAAGCCACCTGACGGTGTGTGGCGGAGGGTACCTTCAGTACCTCTATCGGTTCTCCCTTCTATTCCAGTCTCGTATTGTTCGTGGAAAGAAGGATTGTCGGTATGCGTCTGTGTGGGCTCTAATCTCTCTGATTTTATACTCATGGTCTCTTCGCGAGATATACGTAGGAGGGAGCAATATACTGCTTGACTCTTCGGTGAAGGTATGTTCTAGAAACTTTGACAAAAGCCCGTACCGAGCTACTGAGCGTCTCTCCTGCAGAGTCTTCCACTGGAGTTTATCTATCATCTCCGTAACGCTTTCGTGATTACTAAATGATCCTGTAACGAAGCGCGCTGCTCTCCGTTGGATCTTCTCTATGTCTTGTATCAACCCTATCTGGTACGGATCCCACACTGCTGAGCAGTATTCAAGCAGTGGGCGACTCATGAACAAATAAAGCGAGTTGGGTCTCATACGTTCGCTGTTTCCGGAATCCATATTGATGTACAATTACTCGTACATATATTTCTGAAGAGCGTAAGATGAAACATGTAGAGGTTATATATATAGAGTGCTTTAAAATTTCCCTTACGAACCTCTATACCTTGTAGAGAGGAGTGAGTAGACAGTATTTTGAAATGGAACCCATGTTAGGAAATGTGCCGCTCGCATGCTACAGACGTCTGAAAATATGTTTTCTAGGTAGGTATGCAACAGGGTAGACACGGTGGAAGTTGAGTGTGAGGATGCTTACGTCGGATCAGCTGATGTTATTTGGTTGGAGCCTCATCCGCCTGTCTGTGAGTCTTTCACATTTGCAGAATACATAGGCGTGATCCTTCTGCACGGGGAAGCTCATGGTAGCGGAAGAACTACTTGTCGCCTTTACCAAGATCCCTATCCGCAACATCCGACTCCATCGCATACCCTTTTCGCCACAGATACGCAACGTTTCGAGAAAGTGGTAGCTTCACCGTCAGCATTGGTGACTGTGGTGCTCCAAAGAGACGCCGCACGCCCAGATAGGAAGAGGCAGTGCTGCCTCACGTTGAAAGGAGCCTGTCAAAGAGTACACCAGTACGATTTCTTTGGTCATTAATGAGTGGAGCTGTAAAACAAGTAACGTTCTGGATCACGACTAATAAATTGCTTGTAAAAGTGGTAGCGTTACCAGCATATTTTCAAATGGTTGTAGCAGAGAAACGGTGCATTTCAGGTCATAGGTTCCAGTTCAAAATGTTATCTCCTGAATCCCCTCTATAAGTTCTAGCAGGTAGTAAGAGGAATTTTAGAGCACGATTAAGAATGAACAAATTATTTTTCTTATGTTTTAAATGGCAACATATGAAGTATGTTGTACGATGAAATAATCATCGAGTATTTCTATCGAAGTTATATGGTTCACGTTAGAGAAAATCTTAATGTATATGTAACAGGAATATCTAGCTGCTAGTGATAAGAAATAAAACTTTCATATAGGCTCAGTCGTAAGAACAAAAGTTAACAGACTTCGTTTAATTAGTAGAATATTAGGAAGATTCAATAAGCCTGCGAACGAGCTTAAAAAACGCTCTTACGGCCCATCCCGTCTGTGGGAACCATATCTCATAGGACTAAGAGGGAATATTCAATTATTACATATAAAGGGCAAAACGAATGGTTACAAATTTGTTTGTCCCATGGCCGGAAAATCTGATCTGGCAGTCGCTGGCATACAGATCCCAAATGTCTGTAAAAGTCTAGCTACGAAGTTTCAGGAACTATTTTTAAGTGAGGAGTCTAGAAATATAGTACAGTCCCAATTACTCCCATAGGTATCCCGGAAGCAAGGTTAAACTTAAGACACTTTATACGTAAACGGAATACGAAGAAACTCTAGTGGTTACTACAGGGTTGCAGGGTTGGACAAACAGAAGTGGCCTGAAGAACAGAGTTCCAGGGTACGAAGAAACATAGAGGAAAGGAAATACACTACTAACGTGACTATAGCGGATGTAGAAAGTGAGCGCTATTTATCTCTTGGCACTTTTAGGTCCTGGTATGAAAGTTTCTGAAGCTGGATCGAAGCTGGACTGATTTAATTGCAGCATCCTCACCCGAAATATTCTGCTGCAGTTCTTGGAGGCTATGAGGGTTGTTGCGGTACACTCTCGAGTGGACGGCTCCCCAGACAAAGTAATCGTTCACTGACACATCATGTGACCTCTACGAGCAGAGTGACTTCTGCTAACAACTCTGTGAGGCGTGAAGACTGTGTAAATGTGCCTCAGGCTCCGGCCGGCTCGTTACCCCATGCTGTTGCAAGTAACTGCAGGTCTTTTGCTCCGCCGGGCCACTTTTATTTGCCCTACCTTGTAGAATGGGAGGTACCCCCCGCCATACACTTCTCAGGCGCTTGCACAGGCTAAATGTAGATGTAGATGTCCTTCATGTTGACACAATCGTCAGTTACTCTAGAGGCGGAAAGGGCGGTGAATGGGAGTGGCAGGGGTGGGGGAGGGTGGGGGGGGGGGGAGAAAAATCTGTGTGTCACTTCTCTGTGAATCGTGTAAACTTTGTTACGTGTATTGTCGTAATTCAACTCTTTGTGCATCGTATTGCGTGACGTGTAGATTGGGGATCTGCCCAGTGTGTGATTTAACCACTTGGGAATAGCTTTTATTGTGTATGATATTGACCTTTTGTAAGTTCTTAGAGATGGTCTGATTATTGCAGTGACTGAAACGTCGTAGTTTTATGTGACATCGCTTTTTTTTTAAAAACATTGTGAACTTTGCCGATGATATCGTAAATTTGTCAGAGGCAGCAAAGGACTTGGAAGAGTAGTTGAACGGAATGCTCATTGTCTTGAAAGGCGGATATAAGGTGAAAATCAACAAAAACAAAAGAAAGATAATGGAAGGTAGACGAAATAAATCAGGCGATGCTAACAGAATTAAATCAGGAGACGAGACACTTAAAGTAGTACAAGTGTTTTGCTATTTGGGCAGCATGACACCGAAGTAGAGGGGACATAAAACGTAGACTGTCAATGCCAAGAAAAGAATTTATGAAGAAGAGAAATTTGTTAACATCGAATTAAGATTTAAGTGTTAGGATGTCTGTTCTGAAAGTTTTTGGTTGGTTGGTTGTTTGGGGGAAGAGACCAAACAGCGAGGGCGTCGGTCTCATAGGATTAGGGAAGGATGGGGAAGGAAGTCGGCCGTGCCCTTTCAAAGGAACCATCACGGCATTTGCCTGGAGCGGTTTAGGGAAATCACGGAAAACCTAACTCAGGATGGCCGGACGTGGGATTGAACCGTCGTCCTTCCGAATGCTAGTCCAGTGTGCTATCCACTGCGCCACCTCGCTCGGTGCGAAAGTATTTCTCTGGAGTATAGCCATGTATGAAAAAGAAACATGAATGATGAACAATTAAGGCAAAATGAAAGTAGAAGCTTTCTAAATATGGTGCTACAGCAAAATGTTGAAGATTAAATGGGTAGATCACCTATATATTGCGGAAGTACTAAATAGAATTGGGGAGACAAGAAATTTGTGGCACAACTTGACCAAAAGAAGGGATCGATTGATAGGACACACTCTGAGACGTCAATGGATCATTGATTTAGTAGTGGAGGTAATTGTGGAGAGTAAAAATCGTGGAAGGAGTCCAAGACAAGAGTACGATAAGCAAATTCAAAAGGATGTAGGATACGCTAGTTAGGAGATGAAGGGGTCACACAGGATAGAGTAGCTTGGAGAGCTGCATCTAATCAGTCTTCGGACAGACCACAGCTACAACAGGCAGCTTCATACGCAAAAGTAGCCTTAAAACCACACTCCGCTTGGTCGCTGTGCTATATCCACGGTTGTAAGTCCCTGCGTGGATTTAATCTGTCTTGACTCATCACCCAGCTAGTGTACTGAGTGTTAAGAACCATACAAACAATTACTTTCAATATTCAAAGGAAAAGACACGCACATCCAACATAAAGGTGACGACGTGTCTCGGGGTCTACGGTGTGTTACCGATCGGTCGTTCACACGTCCATTGACACAATTTGCCTGGGCCGGCCAGACGGTGCGTTTGAAGTCTTTTTGTGAGCAGACAGACGCGGGGTCAGCCGGCGTCCGCGTCCGGGTCGTACGTGTGTCGCCCCGCCAGGCAGGCCGCACTGTGAGCTTCCGCCCGTGTCTCCCCCACTACGGCTGTCCGCTTCTGGCCCCGCGCGCTGCCACCACCGCCACTACGAGCGTGTAATTGCCCGTGGGACGGCGCCGAGGAATGCCGGGGTCGCTTGTGTCGCAGTCTTCCACCGCCAACTGGGGACAATTAGGTCAACAGGCGGCGGCCCCGCCGCTGCCACTGACGGCAAGACGCGGAGGTCCTGGTCCGTTCTATCCGCCACTTCTCTCCTCCCGTGAGGTTTTGCGACCATGTCACACACGTATTGCGACAACAGTGTCTGGACACCTATTATAGGACTTTAGCGTTGGATGTGATCACCCTTCGAATGTATGACGAACACCTTCAAATGATGTGCCTGAACGTCAGTGGAGGAATGGCAACGTCAAGAACCGAAATCAGGGAAGGTACTGTTGGTAGATGCTTGGGCTCTGGAGCGAAGTCAACTTTTTCTTTATGTCTTCTGGTTGCTTTGCTGCGACCCGCCACGAATTACTCTCCTATGCCAACCTCTCCATCTCAGACTAGCATTTTCAACCTGCATCCTCAATTATTTGCTGGACGCATTCCAGTCTCTGTCTTCTTCTGCAGTTTTTGCCCTCTACCGTTCCTTCTAGTACCATTCACTGGTGTCTTAACAGATGTCCTATCAACCTGTCCCTTCTTCATGACACTGTTTCCCACATATTCCTTTCCTCTCCAATGCGGCGCAGAACATCCTCATTCTTTATCTTATCAGTTCGCCTGATTTTCTGTATTTCTCTGTAGCACCACATCTCAAATGCTTCGATTCTCTCCTGTTACGGTTCCCCACTGTCCATTTTTCACTACTATTCAATGTTGTGCTCGAGACTTATAGTCTCAAATTTCTTTCGCAAATTAAGGCTTCTGTTTGATACTAATAGACTTCTTTCGGCTCTTTTTGCTAGTGCTAGTCTCTTTTTGATATGCTCCTTGCTCCATCTGTCATTGGTTATTTCGCTGCTTAGGAAGCAGATATCCTCAGGTTCATCTACTTCGTGCTCTTCGATCCTAATGTTAGGTTTCTCGTTGTTCTCACTTCCGATACTTATTGCTTTCATTATTATTCGATTTGCTCTCAGTTCATATTCTTTACTCATTAGACCATTCCACTCAGCAGATCCTGTAATTCTTCTTACTCAGGACAGCAATGCCATAAGCGAATCATATAATTGATATCCTTTCACCTTGAATTTTAAGGAAGCAGATTTCCTCAACTTCATCTACTTCGTGCTCTTCGATCCTAATGTCAGGTTTCTCGTTGTTCTCACGTCCGCTGCTTATTGCTTTCTTCTTTCTTCGATTTACTCTCAGTTCATATTCTGTACTCATTAGACCATTCCACTCTGCAGATCCTGTAATTCTTCCTACTCAGGACAGCAATGTCATAAGCGAATCATATAATTGATATCCTTTCACCTTGAATTTTAAACCAACTCTTGATCCTGACTTTAATTTCCATCACTGTTTCTTCGATATACGGCCGGCCGCGGTGGCCGTGCGGTTCTAGGCGCTTCAGTCCGGAAAAACGAGACTGTTACGGTCGCAGGTTCGAATTCTGCCTCGGGCATGGATGTGTGTGATGTCCTTAGGTTAGTTAGGTTTAAGTAGTTCTAAGTTCTAGGGGACTGATGACCTCAGATGTTAAGTCCCATAGTGCTCAGAGCCATTTGAAGCATTTTTTCTTGTACACATTGTATATTATCCATCTTTCCCTATACATTACACCTATTTTCGACGTTGTAACTCTTGCCAAAGGTGTTCCGCTACGTTTAGGTAGATATTCTTGGCAACCTACTCAGTTTCAGGAATATAGTTGTTCTTAAACCATTGTCTCACAGATGCTCCTTATGCCACGGTGCAGTGTCACGTCGATATAAAGAATCATTATCTCTGAAGTGTTCCCTTTTAGTATGCAGTACGCAAAAATGTGCTCGGAAGAGTCTTATTTCATAGTGTTCCCATCGTCCGGCCGAAAGAGGGAAGCATAGCGTTTGGTGACGGTTTCAACCGCCAAATCATTGTGTTGCATGATTACTCTGCAGGGGCACGTTTGACAATTTTGATCATTCTGGCTGATCACCCCATTCATGGTACAATGACTGATGATTTTCGCTGATCAGGTCCATCTCATGATACAATGTTTCTTCCCGACTGAATGCTGTCTTCCAAGAAGATAGGGCGTATGTCCACACTGCTCACGTCGTTCAGGAATGGTTTTGTGAGCACTAAGATGAAGTGTCCCATCTCCCACGGTCGCCAAAGTCAGCAGATCTCATTATTATCCCGCGGATTGGGTGTTTGTGATGTCCTCACAATTTCATCATCATCATTCATGACTGTGGCTACATTGGACTGTGAAAAAATTGGACTGTGTAAAAATTGGGACTTTGTACGGTCGCTGATGACCGTGCAGTTGAGCGCCCCACAAACCGAACATCATCATCACCATCATCTCATTATTATTGGGCCTGTGTCGTCTACTTTGGTAAGAAGGGCGTGCGATCGTTATTCACCTTCTTTATCGTTGGCTAAGCTTGCCACTGTTCTTCAGGAAGAATGATATAATTCCCTTGATATCCGTACAGAACTTGTATTCGTCCGCTCCAAGACGACTGGTACCTGTTTTGAATGCCAACTGTTTCGCCACACCATATCAGGCATGGTAATATGTTGCGTTTATTCCATATTTTTGGGATCCTGTGTTCAGAAGTGTCGCATGCAGAGTGAGCTAAGGTGGTATCCTGAAGCGAAAACAGCCTCTTAGACAGCTTCCCTTAACTTCATCAGCTTTCGGTAGGGACGAGCTCTGTATACTCGCTTTAAACTTGGCAGAGTGTCCTATGACATCATCACCGACTCTCCCTTTCAGTGTTCTCAGAGAGTCGACTCGCCTTGCCTAATTAACCGAGAACCCATCACTTGAGTCTATTGTCGGGTACAAATGGACGACAACGAATATGTTGTTCACCTTTATCAGTGGTTTTGAATTCGCATTGCTTGTTTTCCTTGTGTATATCTAGAGGGTGGAGGGGGAAGGGGCTGTGGCTAGTGGACGGGCAATAGGCCATACTCTACCACGAACTTTGTTGAATCCAGGTTAACATGCCAGCCCCCCATGAAGATGTGGAATACGGCCAAGAAAAATAAGAAGGTTCTCTTATATCCTGGGGAATATGTTCTCACAACAAATTTTAATATCACTAACAAATACAAAATAATGTCCACCACTGTCACAATCATTTGGGAAATTTTAATCGCTTTACTCTCAATAATTTGCACGACAGGTGGTTGAAATTACAGAGAATCTGAAGGGATAGTGACGCACAATAGCCTGAGAAATATTATGTGGCCAAGAGATTTTCGCGCGACTGTTCTTTTACAGCAATGTAAGTCTGATCTGGTGTGTAAACAGCTCAGGGCCAGGGAAGGGACGCCGCAAACAAAGCCCACTTTAATTATCTGGACACAAAGCAGTTTCGAATCGATCTCTCCGCTGTGTCGGCTCTTAATAAACTCGAGGCACGCCAGCGTCAGTCCGACTCCAATCACGGTAAGACAAGCAGTTCATGCACAAAATCATGCTGCATTTTTCTTGTTTCGTATTTCTTAGAATAAACGTTTTCCATTTGGAACCTCTTCATCATGTAATTATTTACATTGGAGGCTTAAAAATTGGATTCCTATTACCAAAGAGCCCCCAGTTTTAATTATAAGATGTACTTCCTTTTAAAGAAAAAAAACTTTTCAGAAGCCTTCTTACATTATTAAAGAACTTGTAAGAAGTAGACCATAGTGTGGTGAGCAGCGGCGTACATGAATGGTAAATTTTACTGAGGCGTCTCTCTTAGATGCTGGTTGCTTACATGTCGTTCACATGTAGTAGACTGTAATTAATGAAGCTAGCTGGTACAAAAATCTTGGTTTATCTAATTTTTGCGGCTTGTGTAGAAGTAAAATCATAACTCAGTATGAGTTTTACCGGCTCGATTACTTAACAGTTTTAACTGTGGAATACAATTTTTGTAATGGAAGGATTACTTTCGCTTTGCAATGAGCGAATGATTGTTATCAGTGACCTTCCAAAACAGTATTAATTTGTTATAAACCATAAACCCACCCTGTAGTACACCAGGAAATATTTTCCCGTCCTTTGTTATATATTCAACGTTGTCTTAAAAGTCAGCCACTATGGAGCGTCATGTTAATTCAATTATTTTTCTTTAATTTGCAGAAATTTAGTTGGATCTAGTAACTAGAAAAATTCTTTCTAGAATACTGCCTACTGATTGCCATGTAATTAAACAATACCAAAGTATATCATTACGGAGCTCTTCATTGTTTATTTCTTCTAGGAAGTGTTTCAACTATCGGTGTATTTTGGTATTTGAACTGTTGTTGTGGACAGTTTCACAGCTGCCCGCGTAACACATGTATAATGAAATTACTAGGCGTTTACAGCGACCTAAGGGGAAAAGGAGGTTGCATAAACAAGTCGATAAGAGCCTCACTAGGGTAAGACGCGTGACGCATGCAGTTCCCGGACCGATTTGCCGCCAGCACTGCTGTATACTAATAACCGTTGCTAATCTCCGAATTCCACAATTTTTATCTTAATAAAATTGTCAAAAAAGTGCATAAATGAAAGTACAGCATTGTTGAAGGATAAATTTGTGACATTTCCACGTGTTGGCAGAGTGATAACAGTATATTCTTTTCCAGCTATAACCACTGGCGTCCGCAGCTTGTGGTCTAGCGTTGCTACCACTGGATCAAGGGGTCCCGGATTCGATTCCTAGCTGGGTTAGAGATTTTCTCTGCTCGAGGACTGGGTGTTTGTGTCGTCCTCATCATTCCATCATCATTCGTGAAAGTTGTTAGACTAGAATGTACAGATTGGAAATCTGAGATATACGTCCCGGTCTCCCTATTATCCCTGTTCATCTTCCCCTCCTCCTTTCTTTGTCCACCTCCTCCTCCTCCTTCGCTCCTTCTCTCTGATTCACCTCCTACCCCTCTCTCTGTCCATCTTCTCCGGGTATTGTATATTTTGTTATCTTCGTGTATAGTTACTGACAAATTAAAGAGAGAGACCCTTTCTAAATTGTCTTATTAGACACGTTACGTAATACAGGAACATAGGTGTAATTAAACGAGGTCTTAAGGGAAGTTCGGTCAAGAACATGCATTGTCTAATACCTAGCACTACACATTTTGCTGTGTTCGTTAAACTTGGTGGAGAACTGGTGTTACTTAGTATAACTTCAATCCAGTGATTCTAAGCAAAAGCATAAGTCCTTGTTACTGGTTTAAGACTTTCTCTCTTAGCTTGTTTTATAAACAGGGGAAAATTCTTACACACTTAAATATCGCTCATTTGTTGTTGTATAGGATGTCCCATAAAGGACTCAATTTTTAATTTGATAGTAAAACACGTAATTTATTTGAAATTTGCTAGTATTATTATGTCAATATGAAATAAAAAGAGAGCAATTAAACGAGACACAAATTATCAGGAAATTCTTGTCCGCAGCTTTGCAACACACATCCACTCCGTGGACAAAATTTTAGACGACTCTAAAAGTTCCGCTTAAATTTGACCCATTACAGTCTAATTTCTGCCTTGAATTGTGGGATGGTTCATGGATTGTTCACAAGAACACAAGATTAGACGTACCACCTACACACACATTCACACACACACACACACACACTCACACACACACACACACGAAAGTTTCACATGGTAATAAATCACACGATCTCGGTGGGCAGTTCTGATCGCCATCGGGAGAGATGGACGAGCGGAATTTGCTTCTCTCATCAACCTTGTTGTTTCAGTGGCTATGCTTTTCCAATATTGTCTACAAAAAAGGTATGGTCCAATTAGTCCGCCGCCAATAACCCTCACCAAATAGTGACTAGTTCTGGATAAAGACACTTTTCACGGACCATGCAAGGATTCTCTGTGCGCTACAGGACCGGCAATTTTCTTTATTCAAGTTACCACTGAGCTGGAGGTGTGCCTCGTGACTTTCTTATGGAAAACACTATCGAGTTCTTGTTTTCTGAATAAACATTCGGCAAATGTTCGACGCTTTACGTTGTCCATCGCCTTCTGCTCTTATGTTAGTTTGATCACAAAAGGATACAAATGCAGATCTTTTGCCAAAATTCGATGCAAACTGCTTCTCGGAATAGCTGACTGTTGAGGACGGCGGCTAATCGACTTCACTGGACTTGTAGCGACGCTCTCACTGACGAGAGGGACACTTTTTACCGATCGGCGAGAAGGAGGATGTTCAAGTGATTTGATGTTCTTTACTCACCGTTCACTGCACTATTCACACATTAATCGCATTTCGGCTACCACAGATCGCTCGAAGTCTTCGTACGGTCTCTGTATAGCATTTACCCTAGTTGAAACGCACTTTCAAAATCTGAATGCGTTGATCTGTTGCCGTATTTTAGCTGATAACAATACTCACAAATGCCAGCTGACAATGACAATCGGTAATGGTAGTAGTAACAGATCACAGTCGCTTAAATTCCAGGTCCGGCAACCTAACAAACATGAAGAGATGATCAGTTTGAAAATTGCTTTCTTTATGGCACGCTCGCATATATTCTAGCCCTACCTACCTCTTAACGTTATGGAATAGCAGATATCATGTCACAAATAAACAAGATCACTGTACAGCAGAGTGAATTTTCACTGTGCGCCTATGTGAGACTTCATGGCGGATTAAAACTGTGCACCAGACTGCGACACCGTACCTGGGGTCCTGCACGCGAAAGATAAAGGTCCCGGGTTCGAATCGCACCCAGTTTAAAATGCCATTAAGTTTAAAGGTGAGTGTCTAACTGCTTTCTATATATGAATAATAAATACGTCGTTTAACTACCTAAATCATTTCTAGTCCTAATGTCTTAGCACCAGCAGAGAGCCTGCCCGGATGTTCCCCGACAAAAAGAAAGCGACTACAACGAGACAAGAGGTAAGGCTTCAGTTAATTTTCTCCGATGTCTGATTGCCTTCAAGAAGTGTAGCAATTCTGAGGCTGCAGCAACGTGCCGCATGGGAATAGTCATTGGATCAGTGAGCAATAACATAAAGGCCACACCTTTCCTGTTGATATGCTGTTTTTATTGAGTTTTTGTGATATTATAAAGTAACATTCGCAGTTCATTACCTAAGTAGGTTTAACCACTCGCTGCAGATTAATTTAGTGCAGCAACTATAACAGTAAATGATGGTGCTCCCTTGCCCAAGCAACTGTTTCTCTGTCATCTCTTAGGATCCAACTACTATTTTGTCAACTAGTGAGCTTTGGGGCCAGGATGATCACCACTGCACAGGGTTATTCAGGGGTGCCTGTGACTCGATGACAACAGCAGATAAAACAAAAAAAAATTATTTTAAGTAACGGCAATATGCTCACATATTTCTAATGTTGTACTATAGCTGACATTTCGTCGTGAGAGAACAGCAGATATATTAGTATTTAAAACAATTTTCATTTATTATTCAGTCTCAGTTGATAATTTTAAATGTATGACAAGTTTCCATCACTCTGGATCATCTTCAGACCTATGTAGTGGCGTCAGCAGCCCTCCCTGTCTGTGTCAGAATCTCTTATCACAGTACTCTGTCACGAAATTCTGACACAGGCACGACGGTTTGCTGATGCCACCATATATATCAGAAAATGATCCAGAGAGACCATGTAAAATAGCAGTCTTGTTACTCTCCTACGACCCACTCGTTGCCTAAGTAGCCTGGCTGACATATTATGTACCAACTGATATGGCGAGTTCTGAGGGTTTAAAATTATTGTTGAAGTTTCCGCAACCTCTCTTTGGTGCTCTTCGGTCAGTCAGCTACGGAGGGTGAATCTCTGTCAAAAGCTGGCCACTCGTCAGAAAAACTACTTAATAACGGCCGTTGGAAGAAGATCCCGAGGTGTGCGGCGGCACGCAACCCATTCTCCTACTTTCCCGTGATCGGTAACATTTTCTTGTACTCGTAATTTAGGTAAGATCAGTCGTTCCTTTTACCATCGATTGGGGTGAGTGCCCATGCATAATTCGAATGTGATGTTTAAATGCGGCGACACCGAATGGATAGACATTCCACAGTAAACTAATAAACACATTCAAATCATTGCTCCGTACATCCTATCTTATGAAATAGTAGGCTTCAAGATGTATATAACTACACTCCTGGATATTGAAATAAGAACACCGTGAATTCATTGTCCCAGGAAGGGGAAACTTTATTGACACATTCCTGGGGTCAGATACATCACATGATCACACTGACAGAACCACAGGCACATAGACACAGGCAACAGAGCATGCACAATGTCGGCACTAGTACAGTGTATATCCACCTTTCGCAGCAATGCAGGCTGCTATTCTCCCATGGAGACGATCGTAGAGATGCTGGATGTAGTCCTGTGGAACGGCTTGCCATGCCATTTCCATCTGGCGCCTCAGTTGGACCAGCGTTCGTGCTGGACGTGCAGACCGCGTGAGACGACGCTTCATCCAGTCCCAAACAAGCTCAATGGGGGACAGATCCGGAGATATTGCTGGCCAGGGTAGTTGACTTACACCTTCTAGAGCACGTTGGGTGGCACGGGATACATGCGGACGTGCATTGTCCTGTAGGAACAGCAAGTTCCCTTGCCGGTCTAGGAATGGTAGAACGATGGGTTCGATGACGGTTTGGATGTACCGTGCACTATTCAGTGTCCCCTCGACGATCACCAGTGGTGTACGGCCAGTGTAGGAGATCGCTCCCCACACCATGATGCCGGGTGTTGGCCCTGTGTGCCTCGGTCGTATGCAGTCCTGATTGTGGCGCTCACCTGCACGGCGCCAAACTCGCATACGACCATCATTGGCACCAAGGCAGAAGCGACTCTCATCGCTGAAGACGACACGTCTCCATTCGTCCCTCCATTCACGCCTGTCGCGACACCACTGGAGGCGGGCTGCACGATGTTGCGGCGTGAGCGGAAGACGGCCTAACGGTGTGCGGGACCGTAGCGCAGCTTCATGGAGACGGTTGCGAATGATCCTCGCCGATACCCCAGGAGCAACAGTGTCCCTAATTTGCTGGGAAGTGGCGGTGCGGTCCCCTACGGCACTGCGTAGGATCCTACGGTCTTGGCGTGCATCCGTGCGTCGCTGCGGTCCGGTCCCAGGTCAACGGGCACGTGCACCTTCCGCCGACCACTGGCGACAACATCGATGTACTGTGGAGACCTCACGCCCCACGTGTTGAGCAATTCGGCGGTACGTCCACCCGGCCTCCCGCATGCCCACTATACGCCCTGGCTCAAAGTCCGTCAACTGCACATACGGTTCACGTCCACGCTGTCGCGGCATGCTACCAGTGTTAAAGACTGCGATGGAGCTGCGTATGCCACGGCAAACTGGCTGACACTGACGTCGGCGGTGCACAAATGTTGCGGAGCTAGCGCCATTCGACGGCCAACACCGCGGTTCCTGGTGTGTCCGCTGTGCCGTGCGTGTGTTCATTGCTTGTACAGCCCTCTCGTAGTGTCCGGAGCAAGTATGGTGGGTCTGACACACCGGTGTCAATGTGTTATTTTTTCCATTTCCAGGAGTGTATATACAAGTAATCAGAATAACGCTATTTAGTTGCAGAGTATCGCTTCTATCGGTACCCAACCGACGCGTTCAAGTTCAAGCTCACGTTCATGTTGTTGTTTACACTAGCTGTTGTCTCTTTTTGCCCCCTTGTAATGACAGTTCCCTGCGGTTGCCGTGCCCTGCAGCAAAACACGATGAGAGGAAAGGTCTATTTCCCTGCAACTCTAGCTGATACGAATGTAAACAATAACAACAAATGTGTATCTACACACGCTATGTGTATAAATATATAACACTATAAACAGCGGCTGGTTGTTGTTTTCTCTGCAGGAGTCAGCTAGTATTTTACATATTTATCTAGTACATCTATGCAGATACTCCGCGAGCTACCGTACAGTGCGTGTTGGAGGCTGCTCACTCCCTCTCCTGTTCCACTCACAAATAGAGCGAGGAAAAATCAGCTGTCTGTATGCCTCTGTATGAGCCCTAATTTCTCGAATCTTATCTTCTTGGTTCCCCACCACAGTTCTGACATGTTCGTTCCATTTCCTATCGCTTTGCAACGTTACGCCCAGACATGTTAGCGACTGTGTTAAGCAGGAAACTTGTAATACTGTATCCGAACATTACAGTTTTGTTCTTTCTAAGCATCAGAATTAACCTACATTTCTCCACGTTAAGAGCTACACAATCACGGTCTCATAATGTCAGTTTTCTACAAAGTATGTCAATTTTGTGTTCAACTCCGATGTACTCAGAAAAAGGAATGGTGATGGAGAAGAATCAGCTAACGGCTACATGAAAGAAATGTTCAGATATCATTAACGGAACAGATACCACAAGATTAAACAAATATTACGCTAATTAAACAAAATATTACATTCATACTATGGAGCAATCTTTCGCGTAGGCTGGTTACTAAATGTGACTCAAAAATTTACCTGCCCTTAATGAACTGAACAATCCAATTGATCAATCTGCGGTTATCATTGGCGGCAGTTTTGCTGTTAAATACAGGTTCTTTCGATTGTAATGTTGTGATAGTAGCTAAAACCAACAATATTTTATAGGAAAGAGCATACGCAAGGTCTGCCACGCAGTATGAATGTCATATTTCGCTAAAATTGTTTGAAGATATTTAGGGACTGCAGCCGGTCTTCGTGAACTTCACTCCTCGATATTTCGACTCGATGTCTCCAAGTTGTCTTCAGGTGAGCCATCGAAGACTGACGAATATTATACTGGCAGGTGTGCAGTCGAAATATTGTCGAGTGAAGTTTACGACGACCGGCTGCAGTCCAGAAATATCGTCGAACATTCAGTTCACCGGGAAAACTTCAAATTTCATTTGCTAACGTTACTGGTGATGAGCTAGATACTGTACACTTACTTCGTTAATGAGAGGTAAATATATTTCATGCAGTCATTAGTCGATGACCTCCTATTTACATGATTTTTCACTCTCAGTCTTGTTTGATGCTAACAGGGATCGTTAGTGAAAATGATCGATTTATCCGATATCAGCCATATCTGAGATCAAATCTTTATGTGCTGCCAATGTGTCACCTGATGCGACAAAATTAATCCCTGTCTCAAGAAATACCGTTCTTGAAATGGTGATTATAGCTTCGGTAGTACCTAGGCATTGATCGTCCCTTTTTCATGAAGCAAGTGTAATACGCTGTAATGTACTTCTTAAGACTCAAATGTAGAAATTCTTGTAAATGTGTCGGCACCACGTGATTTGGATATGCGGTTTCCCTCTCTACATTTGGTTTTACCATTCGTGGCTGTAAATACTGATAAATATTGCGCTGTACGCTATAATCCGTCCGAATATGATGTACGTTTGTTTGCAGTTCCATTTATTGACACATATTCGTTTATTTTGTGATGTTGCAGGATTATGAAATGCGTTTTTAATGCTCTGTCTTCATTAATCCCGTTGATGGAACATTTTATCCGCACCACTGAAACAAAACGGCATCCCATCGTGCAAAAGGTTGGGTTTCGTAAATCGGCTGCCACAAGAAAAAAAAAAAAAGCGGCATGTTCCCTTGAGGAACCGACGCATTCACTCCTTAAATTGCCTTATTTATTCCATGAGAGCTTTTAAAATGTCAGACCTGAATTTCCGGGAAGATTTAAGAATCTATCTTGTTTTATCCATCGTAGTGAAATGGTTCCTGAAAGCTTACGTCATTGAAAGGAGTGGTTTTGGTGTGACAGTCGTCACTGCCAGCAGTAAATATTGTCACGTAGAAGAAGGTGAAATTAGGTAAATGACAAACACTAACTTTACTTAACGAAGGTTTAGCCAGCACTGGCACACACAACAGCATGGAGCGAAGTGCCTGCCACCAGAACACATACGGTATATATACAGTTACAGATCATTCATGTACAATGATTCTAGACATTTGTAGATATTTCTAGAATGTACTCGAACCGAGTATAGAAATTAAAATTTTAGAGTGCATGTAAGTTTTGAACTCACCACACTCCATACAACAGCTTTGTGTCATAAACACTGCACCACGGTGATTGTGCTCCTCAGTTTCATCTCCGACAATATTTTGAGACAACCAGACAGTTTCTTAATGATTTCTTCTTCGGCATTACGTTGCTCCTAAGCCTCTAAGTCAGGAATAGGAGTAACACGCGATTCAGTTTACCACACTTCCACCTGTCAGCTATCTGAGTCATAGGCTGATGCACTCGGTCACTTCAACAAGCCATGTTGTTGCAACATGGACAATATAATCATTATTTACCATGTACAGCTGTGCGCAGGGTACAGAGTCAGCAGACTGCATTAATTACATCTCTTTCCAGGATGGCAATCTTGAACTTTCGCCCTGCTGTCCACGACTAACAGACTACCTAAAACGCCTCATTTTTCATCTCCCATCGTTTACATTCGTTCTTCGTAATTTGTGCTCGTTGCATTTCAACGCTTAGGAAAAAGTTAAAACACTAGCAACTGTAATAGGTAAACCTTCCGTCGTCATCCTCACAACTGTACAAACAAAATGGCTCCAGATAAGCGGAGAGAAATATAAGGCACGGTATTTTTCTCAGGGGAACAAAAAATTTTTCAGTTGCCTTCAAACGAACGTAAAGTTGCGTACCAAATTAAGTACTGAAAATCTCAACATTTATCAGTTACGTCAATACCGAGAAGGCAGTGTCACTAATGTTGTAGCATTTTAGATCACCTTTGAAACTGAACATAACTGCATTTATGCAACTGAAATATACAGTGAAGCAAAAGGAGTCCACTTACCGTTCTCGCTTCCCGCGCCTGGGTTCCCGGGTTCGATTCCCGGCGGGGTCAGGGATTTTCTCTGCCTCGTGATGACTGGGTGTTGTGTGATGTCCTTAGGTTAGTTAGGTTTAAGTAGTTCTAAGTTCTAGGGGATTGATGGCCATAGATGTTAAGTCCCATAGTGCTCAGAGCCATTTGAACCTTTTTTTTAGTCCACATACAAGTGACAGTCCACTTCCTAGAAAGTCAACCAAGGTGTTGTTAGCTCACAGAAAAAGTTTCTTTTTCAGCTAATCGAAACACTGCTATTACATCACTTCAACAGGCTATTGAGCAGTTTATCACGACCGTAATAGCTGCTTATCTTTCTCGTGATGGAACTACATCTCATGTCAAGCGATGACATTTTGCAGTAAAGATATACGTAGGTCTCACATATTGGCAGCAAGCGAGGTGGAACAACAGTTAGCATACTGGACTCGCTTTCGGGAGGACGACGGTTCAAACCCTCGTTCGTCCCTCCAGTTTCGTTTTCCGTGGTTTCCCTAAATCTCTCCAGCCAACGCCAGGACAGTTCCTTTGAAAGGACGGCCCATTTCCTTTTCCATCCTTGACACAATCCAAACTTGAGCTCCGTCTACAATGTCTTTGATATCGACGGGACGTTAAACCCAATCTTCCTTTTTTCCTTCATATATCAATGACACTTGCTGCAGACTCCATTCATGCTTACTTAAATTTATGCAAATGACTGGACCTGACAGTATAATCGTCTATACCAGTTTTTTATAATATAAATCACAGTTTTTCTATTTAGTGCACTCTTATCCCTGTTGGCCCCTGACATGATATTCGAGAGTTATGTTCATTTCCTGTCCTTAATGCCTGTACATCTCTACGAAGATAGCATGCTTCTCCTTCGACTTTTAGCTGAATTTATTACTTCACGTTCATACGTTACTCCATTTGAACTGTTACACCAATCAATACGTTCGACCTTAACAGCAAATTATCCATCGGCCTAATGTGACCTACGCAGTACGTTCTCCATCAGCATGTACTTACATGCAGGTGGAATACACGTTGTTATATAGGCATCGATCTGTGCAGGCAAGTATTATACTAACGATGTAAAATCAGGTTACTAACACCAATCTATACAAATATAAGAGATGATTTGTAATATATGTAATATAGTAGCAGATTAAAATCAAATTTTAGTCATTTGTTGTGATAATTCACAGAGAAAGTAAAAACTTATCTTTGTGCCACCCTTCAAACCTGCATAGCCTATGTGAAATAATATCTGGTTGGCAATGCCCGAGAAAATCTTTAACGGTAGAAAAATTGCTCCCCCATCAACAGCCTCTTGGACAAACACAACTGATGGTAAAGTTAACCAATACTAACACAATAGGTATTGATTATTTTAACGGAAGGCGCTTATCTTCTGCAGATGTTTGTTAAAAGATTAGGGCAAATATTTGTGACAACTCTTTTCGCAGTTGCGGCATCTAAAAGCCAGTTTATTATAGGATCCGACGGACGTACATCCTTGGAAACGGAATACAAATTAAGACACCACTGACTATAAAAATGTACGAAAATGTGAAGTGTACGAAGTGACCGTCAAGCCATAGGATACAGATGTACAGAATGGAAGTGAAATCATGCGAGAGAGCACGCAAATATACAGCTGGCGAAATGGATTGCAGTTTCCAAATTCCACCCTGATATAATCAATAAATTTTTTATGGATTTGTGACCGCATTGTCAATATACGACGTATATAAAACTACGGACGTTTCGGTCCCTGTTGCAAGCGACTTTCTTCTGAAGAAACCCAGAAAAATTTTATTGAATGTGACAATGGCCGATGAAGCCTACGTTTATATCCACCCCGATATGTTTTTATACACTAGAGGTATAAATATTTAACACATTGCTGTAAGGCAATAGCTCGTTAACTCACAATTCGGTGGCGAATCTGGATTCGGTGATGGAAGAAATGAGATAACGCGCTACATTCCCATCTAAGTGAAAGCAAAAGGAATCGTGATGGACATAATTTCCCAAGGCGTGTGAAGAAATTGAAAGTACTTCTCGGATGGTCTAGACTGTAGACCCACCGAAGAAGATGTGGATCGTGTTCTCGGAGACGGCGTCAGCGTAAACAGGTGTAATTCGATCTCAGCCAAGTGTTCTTTCAAAATTAGATGCATCAGAGTATTTCAATTGTTGTAATTAGGAGAGCTAAATTCAGGTACTAAAAAGTAAATCTACTATATGCTCCAGCGTGAGATCCTATCTTGTCTCCAAACCATTCAGTTTGTGAAGAGAAACTCTGTAACATTAAAACCTAGCGTCCGTTCTATGTCACGTTCTACAGACGGAGCACAACTGCAGCTGGGAAATAAATGCAATGCAATTCGGTTATTCTGTTGTTTAATTAATAGTCCTGATACTCACCTCATGTGACTTACGAAAGCAATAGACAATCGCAGTCAAGGTCACCAGACTTGGGTTAAAACCGTCTTTCTTCCAAACGCAAACTTAGAGACTGTCTTCAGTAATGAATATTAACGAAGTTTACAGAATTAGATTTTCACTCTGCAGCGGAGTTGCGCTGTTATGAAACTTCCTGCAGATTAAAACTGTGCGCCGAACCGAGACTCGAAGACGGCACCTTTGTATCTCACGGGCAAGTGCTCTACCAACCGAGCTACCCAAGCACGACTCACGACCCCTCCTCATAGTTTCAATTATGCCAGTACTTCCTCTATTACCTTCCAAACTTCACAGAAGCTCTTCACCGAACCTTGCAGAACTAGCACTTCTGGTAGAAAGGATAATGCGGAGACATGGCTTAGCCACAGCGTAGGGGATGTTACCAGAAGAGATTTTCACTCTGCAGTGGAGTGTGCGCTGATGTGAAACTTCCTGGCAGATTAAAACTGTGTGCCGGGCCGAGACTCTAACTCTTTCCCGAGTTCGAGTCTCGGTCCGACACTCATTTTTAGTTTGCCAGGAAGTTTCATTTAGGAAGTTAATGTAAATTAGATTAGTATCGTTACACTGGTATAATCTTATTTTTCAGATATCAACACATCTTCCTCTATTATTTTGTGGCAAATATATACTAATTACGTATTAGGTTAGTCTAAAATATGTGTAATCTCATGAAATTTGGCAATGTTAAGTAGATTGATTATACAACACTATACATAGCTGTCTTTGTTATAGTTTCTCCTTCAAAAGTGGAAGTACTTGATTAGTAAGTTAATACTAACTTAGTTTTATTCTTTATACGCAAAGAAGCTCTCCGGCAAAAAGCCGTTGATAGCACCAGAGCCATAACAAAGCAACCTAGTTGATTCACATTGTTGATACCTACTATTGTTGCCGACACTGTGTTATTTGAGTGAATGACAGTGCAGTGTCTATAATGATTTTAGAAATATGTGTTTTAAGTGCTTTTATGTGAGAAATAGTGTAACGTGAAAATTTGCGTGAGAATGGAGAAAACATTTACGGAAACGTTTAAAGTTATGAAGAAAGCTTAGACAGGTGATGCTACATAAGCACTGCAGTATTTTGAATCGTTCTTCTGTTCAAGGAGAGCACAGTCATCAGTGGCGTGCGACCCTTGACCTGGAAGGCTTTCCACCCTAACTATTGACCCTCATACCCAAAATTTGTTTCTGTTAAGAGATTGTTCTTATAATGTATCGACTATCGAATTTTTCCTCGTTTAGCGACCGTAGAGCAAAATAAATATCGAGTAAGCATTTACAAGGTGTACCTTGAACAAGCTAACACTGACAAATGTTAACGCGGCGGATTATAACGGGTAACGATAGCTGGATTTACTACTCTGAGACAGCATGAGAATTGTGCCCCCAATTGCAAATATGATGAGACTCCAGCTATTTGGTTTACAGGTGACGTATTCAAATTTGTGCCAAACCGGGATTCAAACGCGGTTTTTCTGCTTTACGCCAGTGGTCGTCTTAACCACTTTGTCTATCTGAACACACTTCCATGACAAGAACCAAACCCCCATATGTCGCCGTGCGCCCCAGTCTACATTTATCCAATCACCGTGATTCTCTCGCATAATGACACTTACTTATTATTGTCGCGGCCTTTGGCCAGACATGTAAGTACTGTTTGTAGTGACTGCTTAACGCTCTACAGTGCAGTGTCATTCAGGCATGCATGCATGTCTGAAAGAGCAGACACCGCTGTAGACTCCAGCTGTGTGAAATACAAGAAATGTATTCCTGTACGGGAATCACAGTGATTGTGTGAGCACAGGTCTTGGATACATGTAGCATATGGGGGTTCTGGTCGTTCCTGGATAGCGTGCTCGGATAGCGAAGCGTGCTCGGATAACCGAAGTGATTACGGTGACCGCTTGTAAAGTGGAATATCACGGATGCAGTCCCGATCCGGCAAATATTTTCTTATGTCGCCAATAAAGTGTTCAACGGGAGGCTACTCGTATTCGCTACTCCGAATATATTTGTTGTATTTCATACAGCTGTAGATCGCAACAGTGTCTGCTCCTTCAGACATGCATGGGCGTCTGAAGGACGTAACAGACAATCCAAGACAGACACTGCAAATAGAATACTGAGACAACAGTCTAGTCATAAGTGAAAGCTGTCGAAAGTTGTGAGGATTCAAAAGAGAGTATAACGATTTCGATCCAGTGAAGCAGGAATGTTAGATTTCATTTCATTGACGATGTAATCATCTTTTTCCTGTTCTCAAGGTAAAACTATGAGTCGCCATTATGTGCCAGAACATTTGACTAAAAACGACCGCAGATGCGGCACTTTAATAATAGTTAAGTCATCGTGCCGAAGGGCCTGCTTGTTCATGTTTGCCAGTTCAAGAGTTTTGTGCCAAACATGGTACGAGTATCGTCCCAAAGCAACGTGATATTCCAGACCATGTTCAATGTGACTGTTTTTGTTTTGTTTGCAAAATTAAAACACGATCTGGGAGGACGCCATATCGGTACCATTCATGAGGATGCGGACATTTCGGCATAGATGTTCATGGATATTCAAGAGAAAGTTTGCATGTCTGTCTGACGACATGTAAAGGCTGCTGGGATTGTGTCTTAATGACTTTGAAAGAGACAAAATCTAGGTGCCTGAAAGTTGAATAGAAAGATCATTCCGAAATTTGGTAACTTCCCTTGCGGAAAGCAATGAATATATATCTTATCTGGGAACTCCATTTTGCATTCCACGTGAGGATAAGAACAGGTATGTTATAAACTACTCGTCGTGTGCGCCTGGGTTGTCGATTCAGATGAAAGAAAGTGATGCACTGTCATGCTGTGAAAACGTAAGTAATCCATGAAGTTTCGGGATTGCTGCCGGATGACGTCGAATTCTTGACACGATATTTCGGCTCACGATCATGTAGCCATCTTCAGCTGAGTGTTTAGCACTGGAGATTCCTAGTTTTCATAGCTAAATTTATACTAAAAATTGGCGCGGAGGTGCATACGCAAAAGGGAGCTGTTACATGAGCAACCTCTATCGAGTTTCGGGTCCTCTTCGAATATTGAAACGGCTGCCTTTGTGCATGCGTAAACGCGTCAGTGTTTGGGTATAAAATTGGCGACTTGATCTAGCAACCGCAAGAGAAAAATACTCCCCTGAAGAAGACTGAATGGTTGTCAGCCGAAGCGTTGTGGCAAGAAGCCGATGTCGCCTGACTGCAATCCCGAATGTTAATGGAACTCTGCCGCGCGGGCTAGCCGTGCGGTCTAGGGCGTCTTGTCACGGTCCACGCTGCTCCTCCCGTCGGAAGTTCGAGTCCTCCGTCGGACGTGAGTGTGTGTGTCGTCCTTAGCATAAGTTAGTTTAAGTTAGATTAATTAGTGTGTAAGCTTAGGAACCGACCTCCTCAGTAGTTTGGTCCCACAAAACCTTACCACAAATGTCCTTAATGGCATTATATTTATTTCGGCAAAATGTCAAGAATCACAACGCAAGTAATTCGTTTACTGTTGATCCTTTAGTCTCTTGATAGTATTTCTTTTGTTAAGGAACTACTTTCTTATGTAACTGCTGATCGGTTGTGTGACCGCTGTTACGTTCGTTGTTACAGATTTCGTCTCGGAAATAGGTCTTTCAGTTAGTGATGTGACTTTATGGAAGTGTCTGCGTGTACGTGAGTGTGTTTTGCATATTTTGTATACCCGTACACATCCGTGTGTGTGTGTGTGTGTGTGTGTGTGTGTGTGTGTGTGTGTGTGTGCAAGCACGGGTGTACACGCACTTGAAACGCCCTGCAAATGTGTGCTTACCTGACAGCTGCGATGATGACTATGGCCGAAAGTAATTACTGGACAACAAAAGGATCTAATTGAATTTCGATTGCGCCTATAATGGAAGCTGTTAATAGCACGCAGAGTGAAATGAATAAACTATTACCTTTGACCAATTTCCGTGTAGCTTCGGCACTACGACCACTTAATTGACATGTGGTAATTCTTTCGGTTGCAATATTAAAAACGAATCCATGATAAAAGGTACATTTCTTCTCATCATAAATTCTGTTTGTTGCGTCATTCGTTGGTATCGCGGAGTCTTTGGTGTTTTATTAATATTCTCAAGCAAATATCTGCACGATATCGAAGTTCATTTTCGTTATGACGTAGAGACCCATCAGCTCATTCCATCACACCAAAGCATCGGATAATGCAGCGGGTATCAGACAAAAGTGAGCGTCTGTATAGAATCTGAATAATAATAATCACTCACAAACCTACGTAGTGGCTATAACAGGGCTATATTAAAAACTTCCATTGATTTTAATAGTCTGAGCCAAGTATCGGACGCGATAAATATTATAGGTGTTACTATGTCGCTCGTTATATTGTAGATTCTAACACAGTATGTATTATCATTAACTTGAGAAAGGTCAATTAAAATTATTGCCGCGACCTTATTTTTGCTGCACTTTTGACTTTCTCTTAATTACTGATTCTATCTTCGTCTTTCTCTGTCTTCGGTTTTATACAATGATCAGAAGTATCGAGGCCATTATTAGCGGACAGTAACACGGGATGTCCGCCTTTCTCTTCTATGGCGAATTCCTGTTGGGGCACTTTCAGTGAGATGTCTCAATGTGTATGGAGGAATGGCAGCGCATTCATCCTCAAGAGCTGAAGCCAGACAAGGTAGCAATGCTGATATACGGAGCTAAATGGACGTATCAGTCACGACGCATTCCAAAGGAGTTCCACTGGGTTCAGGTCCAGTACGTTTTTGGAATGCTATTCTCCAAAAACCCTTACTTCACAGATGTGGCTTTATGACAGATTGCATTATCATCCTCATTCAGTCATCTTCTCTGAACTGTTGCTTCACTGTAGCAGTGCACAATGCTATAAAATGTGCTCACATCCTTTAGCATTTAGCGAATCCTTAAGCGCAATAAGGAGACCGTACCTTAACCAAAAAGGCACACCCATACCTTAACACCACCTCATCTGTACTTCACTGGAAGCACTAAACTTGGTGGCAGGTAACGTTCAGTACACATTCTCCTAAATCAAACTCTGCCATCGAATTGCCACAGGGGATAGCGTGATTCATCACTCCAAACCACCAGATTTCATTCATCCACAATCCTGTCTCGTCTCTCTTTACTCCACTTCAAGTATTGCTTAGCACTGACTTCAGAAATGTTCGGCTTACGAGGAACTATTCAACAATTGTCCTTCATTCCTTTTAACTCCCTACGCGCAGTCATTGTGCTTACAGGACTACTTGTAGCACTTTAGAACTCTCGAGTGACTCCTTCCACCGATTTCATGCCATTTTATTAGTCACCCTCTGTAAGTTTCGACTTCCCCTGTCCAAAAGTACATAAGTTCTCCACGTCCTTGGGTTATCGGTGGTTGTTGTTTCACGTATGCACTTCACAATCGCATCTCCAACAATCGATATGGACAACTTTATAAGGATTGAAACGGATCTGTTACTCATGTCATATCCAACGACTAGTTCTTGTGTGAAGTCAATGAAGTCACCCTACTGACCCAACCTGCTGTATCTGCTTCTCTGGTGACAATTCTCCCTGACTCCATTAGTCCTGGCGGGCGCGTCTCTGGTGACAACTATTGGTCAGTTCCGCGTTACGTAATGGTGCTCGGATATATGTATGTATTTATGTATTAAACCGGGAACCTAGAAACGACGGAGAGGCTTTGTCCCGCCTTAGCCCTCAGTGGTTCACAACCCCACAACAGGCCACAGCAGTCCACCCACCCCACCGCCGAGTGTAACTCCAAATGCTTGCGTGGCAGAATAATTGTGGAGCACGCGTACGTGGAAACGGTGTTTGCGCAGCAATCGCCGACACAGTGTAACTGAGGCGCAATAAGTGGAACGAGCCCGCATTCGCCGAGGTAGATGGGAAACCTCCTTAAGAACCATCCACATGCTGGCCGACAAACCAGACCTCGACACCAATTCTCCGGACGGATTTGTGCTGGAGACAGGCACGCATTCCCGCTCGGGAATCAGCGCGTTAGATCGTGCAGCTAGCCGGGTGGGCGGTGTTCGGGTACTTTTAATCAATTAGTCTACTTGGTGTCCTGTGATACCGCTAACTTAAAGTATTTGCTCTACATTTTATCTGAAGACTCAGACGTTCTCGCTTCCCGCGCCCGGGTTCCCGGGTTCGATTCCCGGCGGGGTCAGGGATTTTCTCTGCCTCGTGATGACTGGGTGTTGTGTGATGTCCTTAGGTTAGTTAGGTTTAAGTAGTTCTAATTTCTAGGGTTAAGTCCCATAGTGCTCAGAGCCATTTGAACCATTTGAAGACTCAGATATAGTTTAGGTGCATTATTACGTAAATTCATAATGACGAGAAAAGTGATCATAGAAGACATTTTCAACTTACACATCACTTCGATGAACTTCGTTACGGAATGGTCTCCACAGCGAACTGCACAATCAAGTCGTAGGTAAAGTAGCTGAGAGATTTCGGTTCGTTGGGAGAAGACTCTTATAAAGCAGTTTCCAAAGTCAATTGATAAGGACACCCTCAGATGTGCGACCCTATACTAAGTAGCAGTAACAAGAGATGGTGAACATACAGTTCTCAGCACTGAGCGTATATTTTTAAACGAAAAGTGTATATCGTTGGGTAATCTGCTGTTCTAAGACAAAAATAAGACTTAAATACGAAATTTAAGAACAGCTGTGATTTACCAAAGTACACAAATTGTGACATATTTCCAGAGATCCCGTTGACAGATTTTATTTATAAACCGACGACTCAAATACAGGCTTTACTGAAAGCTACTATACACCTCCAAGTGACACATAAACACCTGTCGGATTATATAAGTGCACTCCTTGGTCATGCAGCCATCCAATAACCAATGTGTGAAGGTCTTCATTGGAGGGAAACGCGCGTTTACTGCAAATCAGTTACTCGACTGCCAGCACATTGTCATATGTGGTCGATGTCGATGGCCTCCCTTCCTGGACAGCATCATCAACATCTGTGCGTCATGGATCAAACAGTCTGTACCGTTTCACTACGGCTGGACGCGACATTCTATTCGGTCCACGTATCTCCAGAAGCTAACGGAGAATTTATGTGCAATTTACACGTTCCGCCCATCAGAATCTTACTGCCCTGCGTTGTTCAACTTTGGAATATGTTTCCAGGTACAGCGGCGTTTCAGTCGCATGCTGTGATGTTCCTGTCGCTCGTGCGCAGCAGAACCGTGTCTGCACGACGCACAGAATGTGTACTCTCTTTGCGCCACTCTTGTTTTGTAACGATCCAACCGTGAGTCGACTTAGGTAACTAATTTTTTGTAGTCCCTACGTATTCCTCATTCCACTGCTTTTTATGGAATTGCAAAAAAACAGTTCCTATTTTCTTCGAAAAAAGACACATTTTGTATTTAGTGCGCTACACAAATAGGCAATCCTTATATCCAGGCAGCCCACATCTTTAACGATTTTTCAGATTTTTATTCTTCATTTCAGGTAGATGCGCGCCATGGAACGTCCTTGTCATTGGTGACGCACAAGCTTTGGTGTTTTGGAGCGTTTACTCATTGTAAATGAATAGTGCATCACCTTTGTCATCAACTTCTTCCTTTTCTGCTTTGTTCTCTTCTTCCTATTGCATCCGCTGGTGGGAATGTGAAAGAAAAGGTTGTTCCCGAATGTAGTCCCAGGCCTAAATAAATAAATAAATAAATATATATATATATATATATATATATATATATATATATATATATATATATATATATATATATATATATATACTGCCATATTGATGTGAAAAAAAGGAATAATCACTTATTAAATCGCTATACGATCACATGCTAAACACATTGTAGTTCAAACTTAAAACAAGCAGAAAAATCTTCATTTCTCAAAGCCATGTTACCACTGTGATAAATAGTTTTCATCAATCAGATGATGAAGCCTCCTGGGAGCTAGCAGAAGCGAAAACAACTGATTCACAGAAAGCACTTGGTGTAAAACGCAACCAGGCACTGCAAGTTGCATTAGTTGCCTGAGCTAGAAAGAAATGATGTAGCATATTTGTTACAAGAGGACTCAGGTGGTTATAGGAAGAAGAGCAGTATGAACGGTCACAGGTTTCCTTAGAACAGTGAGAACGAGTGGCATAGATGCTGAAAAACCTGAATTCACAGACACTTGAAACGAACACCTACTATCCCACTAATGCCTAATTTGAAAGTCTCAAGAACCAGTATGAATGGAAGAATCTAGGACTAGCCCCAGTCTCCTATCTATTGTTCCCGTTGCTGAAATGAGACTAATTAAAAGGTGCACACAGACATACAAGCCATCATTCTTCTACGCTCCAGAAGCTAATGGAACGCGTAAGAACACTAGTAGTGGTATAGTGGAAAGCACCCATGCTTTTCCCACTGGTTTTCAGACTAGAAAAAAAAATCATTAGATGTTATAGAGGAGATTTCAGACATAACAATAATTATACTTTAAACATCAGAAGGGCAACCGTGCTTGTCGTCAATAATGAGTAACACCTACACTGAAGTGACGTAAGTCACGGAATAGCGATATGTACACACACAGATGGCGGTAATACCGGGTACACAAGGTATAAAAGGGCAGTACGTTGGCGAAGCTGTCACCTGCGCTCGTGTGATTAATGTGGAAAGGTTTCCGACGTGTTTGTGGGCTCGCGGCGGTAATTACTCGTAACAGTCTCTGAACGCGGAATGGTAGTTGGAGTTAGACTCTTGGGACATTTCATTTCGGATATCGTTAGGGAATTCAATATTCTTCGATCTATAGCGTCAAAAGTGTGCCGAGAACACCAATTTTTTCAAGCTTTACGTCTCACCACGGACAATACGGTGGCCAACGACTATTACTTAACGACCAAGAGCAGCGACATTTGCGAAGAGTTGTCATTGCCAACTGACGAGCAACATTGCTTGAAGTAACTGCAGAAATAAATATGGGACGTACGAAGAATTGGCTAGAGCTGATGGTAGGATTCGGGTGTGGTGCAGACTCCACGGAGCCATGGACCCAAGATGGCTGGTTCTAAGCACAATGGGACTTAACATCTGAGGTCATCAGTCCCCTAGACTTAGGACTACTTAATCCTAACTAACCTAAGGACATCACACACAGTCATGCCCGAGGGAGGATTCGAACCCGCGACCTTAGCAGCAGCGCGGTTCCGCACTGAAGCGCCTAGAACCGCTCGGCCACAGCAGGCGGCGACCCAAGATGACAAGACACTGTACAAGTTGATGGTGGCTCAATAATGGTGTGGACTGTGTTTACATGGAACTGACTGGTGCTCTGGTCCCACTGAATCGATCTTTGATTGGTAATGGTTATATTCAGCTACTTAGAGACCGTTTAGGCCCATTCATATGCTTAACGTTCCTAACACGAGGAGGAGGAGAAAATGGATAGAGAAAGGGAAAAGGAGATGAACAGAGAGACGGAGAGGAGGACATGCTCGAAGATAGGAAAGAGGAGGAGAGAGGGGGAAGAGTAAATGGACTTCGAGGAGGTGAGGAGAAGATAGAGGAAGATGGAGGAAATGGATTATGTGGAGCTTGGGAGGATGAGGTGGACACAGGGAGGATCGAGGAGATAGACTGACAGAACTGCAATAAATATGTACCAAGGCAACACGTGGTACACAGGTACTATAAAATAAAAAAAAAGTAAGCTGTTCATACGCATTACGATTGCGCAGGTCATTTCCTACGTTGCTCCAGATCGAAACAAGAAGTGGAAACTGGATATGTAACGACGACTACTGATCTTCAGTCAGCACAAATAAGCATTCGCTATGTTTAAGTAAGAAAAATATATTAAGTACAAATGCGTCGGTGAAGTACTCGTATAAATCTCAGAGTGAACACAACTGCACACAATGAAAACTGTCCGATGTGTTCCCAAACATCGCTTCATTATTATGAGACTATATCGACGCTGCTAAACTACGCTTCTAGTAACATTAAATGCAGACCACTTTTAAGGACACTGGCTCATTAAACTGTGATTATTGCTTCTAAAACTTTCTCCCCAGTATCGTATTACGTACAGTACACTTTCCCCTAACTTGGCCCTTCTCCTGTCAAGTTTTTCACTATCTTTCTCTTCCATTCCTACAAAAGCTCTTTCATTACCTTCTTTATCATTATCGTCATTTACTATTTGACATCCAGTGGTGGGTAAAAGAATCCGTTAGAATTTTTAAAAGCATTACGGTCTACTTCTCAAAACATTCTTAGTTTAGAACGAAGCAATAGCCACTGAACAATAACCCATATATAAGTAAGACACTGAAGTAAAGTTGCTCCAGAAAATGTAAAAGAACGAATGGAGGGTGGACAAATCTGTGGTTCCAGATAGCATGCGCTGGGGCCACCAAAAAGTTCAGAAAAACTTATTTGCTTTTAAAATCTCAGTGACTGCTTGATAACCAGTGACTGATGAAGGATAACCTTTTTTATAGTGATAATGTCAATCTCTAAAAGTGAATCTTCGGTTACAGGAACTAATGGGTGATATATGTCTTGGGCCTAGCCAAGAGCTGAAATTATTACGTCAGTCCTGTATTTTAATCACATCAAAGCATAGCGACCATTTTGCAGGAGACGAAATATTTTTCCACACTCGGCTCCCTTTTATGAAAGACATATGATCACCATGAGTTTCCTTGAAATGAATTCCAAAGCATTTTTTGTTTTTGCTCATCAGTCTACTGACTGGTTTGATGCGGCCCGCCAAGAATTCCTTTCCTGTGCTAACCTCTTCATCTCAGAGTAGCACTTGCAACCTACGTCCTCAATTATTTGCTTGACGCATTCCAATCTCTGTCTTCCTCTACAGTCTTTTGTGGATGCAGACTCAACTTCAGCATCGACATCAATGATTCCTTCACACATGGCAACGGATGGTTAACCGTCGCCATTGTACGAGGTGGATCAGGAGTTCCAAATGTATCAGGCCTGGAGAGCTTTGTGGACCGACATGTCATCGCATATAGAACCTATCATGTTACCGAAAATGCTAATAAAGACTTTGGCAAATCAACCTATATGTCACCCTCACCTGTCTGCAGCAGAAGTTGTCATTTCGACGTCTTCAATAGTTTTATATATTGTCTGTCTTGAACGTCGGCGATATCTTCTGTAATAAGGCATCGTGGCAGCGTTCAATGCAGTTGCCTGTGCAGCAGCAGCAGCGCGAATGAGCCGCTGCGTGGCGATCGCTCGCTCTTAGAGACGCGCAAGAGCGCGTGACCGTGATAAGGACTTAGAATTTTTCAGAGTGGCAGCGGCGCGTTATCCCGGACGCGAGCACTAGTCTCTCTAGGTGCTCGCGTACGCTGTTTGTCAGCCTTAGCCGCTGGCGCGCTGCCACGATTGCGTCTATTACGAGTATATAAAGTAAAGGGTGAGGGTGACATATAGGTTGATTTGCCAAAGTCTTTATTAGCATTTTCGGTAACATGATAGGTTCTATATGCGATGACATCTCGGTCCACAAAGCTCTCCAGGCCTGATACATTTGGAACTCCTGATCCACCTCGTACAATGGCGACGGTTAACCATCCGTTGCCATGTGTGAAGGAATCATTGATGTCGATGCTGAAGTTGAGTCTGCATCCACAAAAGACTGCTGGTCCATCCAGTAGTGAATGTGCTGCGACAGACTTTATAGTATTCTTCTTCTTGTCTGCAGCAGATGTTGTCATTTCGACGTCTTCAATAGTTTTATATATTGTCTGTAGCATTTTCGGTAACATGATAGGTTCTATATGCGATGACATCTCGGTCCACAAAGCTCTCCAGGCCTGATACCTTTGGAACTCCTGATCCACCTCGTACAATGGCGACGGTTAACCATCCGTTGCCATGTGTGAAGGAATCATTGATGTCGATGCTGAAGTTGAGTCTGCATCCACAAAAGACTGCTGGTCCATCCAGTAGTGAATGTGCTGCGACAGACTTTATAGTATTCTTCTTCTTGTCTGCAGCAGATGTTGTCATTTCAACGTCTTCAATTGTTTTATATATGGTATGTCGTGAACCTTTCATGTTACCGAAAATGCTAATAAAGACTTTGGCAAATCAACCTATATGTCACCCTCACCCTTTACTTTATATACTCGTAATAGACGTAAGCTATCATGTAATGAAACTGTATTTATTTGGATCAAAGGCAAAGGTACTTGTGAATATGTAAAATTCGTTGGTGATTGTACTTTGTATTTTCACAAATAAATTGGTCTGTAGCGTAGCTTAAAAACGGACAAGGGTACATCTAGAATCTGTTGGCATAGAGTATGTAACAGCATGTCACGTCAGCTCTCTGAGCGCTTGACCTTTGACCCCGCCTGATAAGGCCTCCTGACGCAATCGTGGCAGCGCGCCAGCGGCTAAGGCTGACAAACAGCGACAGACAGACAATATATAAAACTATTGAAGACGTCGAAATGACAACATCTGCTGCAGACAAGAAGAAGAATACTATAAAGTCTGTCGCAGCAAATTCACTACTGGATGGACCAGCAGTCTTTTGTGGATGCAGACTCAACTTCAGCATCGACATCAATGATTCCTTCACACATGGCAACGGATAGTTAACCGTCGCCATTGTACGAGGTGGATCAGGAGTTCCAAATGTATCAGGCCTGGAGAGCTTTATGGACCGTGATGTCATCACATATAGAACCTATCATGTTACCGAAAATGCTAATAAAGACTTTGACAAATCAACCTATATGTCACCCTCACCCTTTACTTTATATACTCGTAATAGACGTAAGCTATCATGTAATGAAACTGTATTTATTTGGATCAAACTACTGGATGGACCAGCAGTCTTTTGTGGATGCAGACTCAACTTCAGCATCGACATCAATGATTCCTTCACACATGGCAACGGATGGTTAACCGTCGCCATTGTACGAGGTGGATCAGGAGTTCCAAATGTATCAGGCCTGGAGAGCTTTGTGGACCGTGATGTCATCGCATATAGAACCTATCATTTTACCATGGAAGTCATTCCCTCATGTCTTAGCAGATGTCCTATCATCCTGTCCCTTCTCCTTAGCAGTGTTTTCCACATATTCCTTTCCTCTCCGATTCTGCGTAGACCTTCCTCATTCCTTACCTTACCAGTCCACCTAATTTTCAACATTCGTCTATAGCACCACATCTCAAATGCTTCGATTCTCTTCTGTTCCGGTTTTCGCACAGTCCATGTTTCACTACCATACAATGCTGTACTCCAGCCGTACATCCTCAGAAATTTCTTCCTCAAATTAAGGCCGGTATTTGATATTAGTAGACTTCTTTTGGCCAGAAATGCCTTTTTTGCCATAGCGAGTCTGCTTTTGATGTCCTCCTTGCTCCGTCCGTCATTGGTTATTTTACTGCCTAGGTAGCAGAATTCCTTAACTTCATTGACTTCGTGACCATCAATCCTGATGTTAAGTTGCTCGCTGTTCTCATTTCTACTACTTGTCATTAACTTCGTCTTTCTCCGATTTACTCTCAAACCATATTGTGTACTCATTAGACTGTTCATTCCGTTCAGCAGATCATTTAATTCTTCTTCACTTTCACTCAGGATAGCAATGTCATCAGCGAATCGTATCATTGATATCCTTTCATCTTGTATTTTAATTCCACTCCTGAACCTTTCTTTTATTTCCATCATTGCTTGCTCGATGTACAGATTGAAGAGTACGGGTGAAAGGCTACAGCCTTGTCTTACACCCTTCTTATTACGAGCACTTCGTTCTTGATCGTCCACTCTTATTATTTCCTCTTGGTTGTTGTACATATTGTATATGACCCGTCTCTCCCTATAGCTAACCCCTACTTTTTTCAGAATCTCGAACAGCTTGCACCATTTTATATTGTCGAATGATTTTTCCAGGTCGACAAACCCTACGAAAGTGTCTTGATTTTTCTTTAGCCTTGCTTCCATTATTAGCCGTAACGACAGAATTGCCTCTTTCGTCCCTTTGCTTTTCCTAAAGCCAAACTGATCGTCACCTAGCGCATTCTCAATTTTCTTTTCCATTCTTCTGTATATTATTCTTGTAAGCAGCTTCGATGCATGAGCTGTTAAGCTGATTGTGCGATAATTCTCGCACTTGTCAGCTCTTGCCGTCTTCGGAATTGTGTGGATGATGCTTTTCTGAAAGTCAGATGGTACATCGCCAGACTCACATATTCTACACACCAACGTGAATAGTCGTTTTGTTGCCACTTCCCCCAATGATTTTAGAAATTCTGCCTTATTTGAAAGTAAGTCCTTCAAAGCTCTTTTAAATTCCGATTCTAATACTGGATCCCCTATCTCTTCTAAATCGAATCCTGTTTCTTCTTCCACCACATCAGACAAATCTTCACCCTCATAGAGACTTTCAATGCATTCTTTCCACCTATCTGCTCTCATCTCTGCATTTAACAGTGGAATTCCCGTTGCACTCTCAATGTTACCACCGTTGCTTTTAATGTCACCAAAGGTTGTTTTGACTTTCCTGTATGCTGAGTCTGTCCTTCCGACAATCATATCTTTTTCGATGTCTTCACATTTTTCCTGCAGCCATTTCGTCTTAGCTTCCCTGCACTTCTTATTTATTTCGTTCCTCAGCTACTTGTATTTCTGTATTCCTGATTTTCCCGGAAGATGTTTTTACTTCCTCCTTTCATCAATCAACTGAAGTATTTCTTCTGTTACCCATGGTTTCTTCGCAGCTACCTTCTTTGTACCTATGTTTTCCTTCCCAACTTCTGCGATGGCCCTTTTTAGAGATGTCCATTCCTCTTCAACTGTACTGCCTACTGCGCTATTCCTTATTGCTGTATCTATAGCGTTAGAGAACTTCAAACGTATCTCGTCATTCCTTAGTACTTTCGTATCCCACTTCCTTGCGTATTGATTCTTCCTGACTAATGTCTTGAACTTCAGCCTACTCTTCATCACTACTATATTGTGATCTGAGTCTATATCTGCTCCTGGGTACGCCTTACAATCCAGTATCTGATTTCGGAATCTCTGTCTGACCATGATGTAATCTAACTGAAATCTTCCCGTATCTCCCGGCCTTTTCCAAGTATACCTCCTCCTTTTGTGAGTCGTGAACAGGGTATTCGCTATTACTAGCTGAAACTTGTTACAGAACTCAATTAGTCTTTCTCCTGTAACCTTTTCTTCTACTCCTTCCGCTACAACTGCATTCCAGTCGCCCATGACTATTAGATTTTCGTCCCCCTTTACATACTGCATTACCCTTTCATTATCCTCATATACTTTCTCTATCTGTTCATCTTCAGCTTGCGACGTCGGCATGTATACCTGAACTTTCGTTGTCGGTGTTGGTCTGCTGTCGATTCTGATTAGAACAACCCGGTCACTGAACTGCTCACAGTAACACACCCTCTGCCCTACCTTCATTACGAATCCTACACCTGTTATACCATTTTCTGCTGCTGTTAGTATTACCCGATACTCATCTGACAGAAATCCTTGTCTTCCTTCCACTTCACTTCACTGACCCCTACTATATCTAGATTGAGCCTTTGCATTTCCCTTTCCAGATTTTCTAGTTTCCCTACCACGTTCAAGCTTCTGACATTCCACGCCCCGACTCGTAGAACGTTATCCTTTCGTAGATAATTTAATGTTTTTCTCATGGTAACCTCCCCCTTGGCAGTCCTCTCCCGGAGATCCGAATGGGGGACTATTCCGGAATCTTTTGCCAATGGAGAGATCATCATGACACTTCTTCAATTACAGGCCACATGTCCTGTGGATACACGTTACGTGTCTTTAATGTAGTGGTTTGCATTGCCTTCTGCATCCTCATGTCGTTGATCATTGCTGATTCTTCTGCCTGTAGGGGCAATTTCCCACCCCTAGGACAAGAGAGTGCCCTGAACCTCTATCCGCTCCTACGCCATCTTTGACAAAGCCGTTGGCAGAATGAGGCTGACTTCTTACGCCGGAAGTCTTCGGCCGCCAATGCTGATTATTTATCAAAATTTAGGCAGTGGCGGGGATCGAACCCGGGACCAAAGACATTTTGATTATGAATCAAAGACGCTACCCCTAGACCACGGCCTAGACCAAAGCATTTATTGTGTCATAATTCGTAGTCTCTGAAAGAATACGAGGACAGCGAGCATCGTATATTACTCTGACGAAAGCAAAGAAGAAAATAAATGGAATAACGCCTTTTTCTGGACAGCCATTCACTAGTTATTTCGTCTTTACCACCCACGTTATGTCCCAAAGGGAATAGCGAAGCTTTTTATGTTTCAGGAGGGAATCAATAATAGCTGACATCGGCACTCTGATACACACGCATACTTGTGCTGCACTCGTGCGTGACTTGACAGCTGCTGACATACTGTGAATAATTAAGGAGTGTTATATATATTAACGGAGAAACCACCACTGGCAGCATGTAGTTTCCCACTTGCGTTTCGTAATCGCAGCGAGGTAGAAATCAAGATTACACAAATTTGTTACTTCCTTCCGCGTTCGCAACAAAGGCGAAAGGATCAGCCTTTTTCCTCGAGTACCCGTAGTGCTACAATCAGAGAAATGGAATGTCAAAATGAGTTTGGTTGAAAATATGTCATACATTTTATCAAATCTACTTTTATGATCTATAGCGAAATTTAAAGCAAATATACAGTTTTAAAAAAGAAAAGCCTAGGAATTTAGAAAACATGCAAGAGAATTGAACTTAATAATTAAGATCATCAGGAAAGACATCTTACTTGCTACCGAAAAACATCACTGATGAATTAAAAAACGTCATACACTACCTGCTTCCGTCCACATCTTCATCTTCAGGCACAAAATTTGAAATTCAACTCTGAATATTACTAATATTGTCACTGGCTGGCTACATTTCGCGAGTAGCCTCTTACGTATTCAGTACTAATATACTCATACTGCTTTTACTGCAAAGATCGGCATAGTATTCATGTATCTCTGATATGCCACTTCTGAAATAGCACGGTGTAGTACAAGGTCTTTAGGACGGTGAGTACAGTAATGAGTACAGTGATGGTGACCGGATATGGATATCTTGCAGCCGAAAAAGGTTCTCCGCGTATACATTAAACCCTTTATTGCTGTTTATTTGCGCTCGTTCACAAAAATAAAGGTTCAAATGGCTCTGAGCACTATGGGACTTAACTTCTGAGGTCATCAGTCCCCTAGAACTTAGTACTATTTAAACCGCAATAACCTAAGGACAGCACACACATCCACGCCCGAGGCAGGTATCGAACCTGCGACCGTAGCGGTCGCGCGGTTCCACACTGTAGCGCCTAGCACCGCTCGGCCACACCGGCCGGCTGTTCCTTCACACTCCCGATTTATTGACATCCCAGTCATGGCTTGTCATTGGCAGTGCAGACCGTGCACTGCTGCTGCTGTGTCAAGAACATTCCCAGCTACCGGCTCGTAGATGGCCAGGTGCCAGCTGCTGTCTCCGGGAGTAAGAGTGGGCCTCGCTCCATTGGCAGAGGTCGACGGTGCCCTCTGTTGGAACCTCGGCAGATGAAGGGATGGCTAGATTTTGAGATCATACAAGAAGGCAACAGAGAGAATGAGCAACAGAGAGAATGACTGCCCGGGTAAAATGGTTTCAAGACGCAGGGACAGTGGTGGTCGTTGCGTCATTGGCGCAGCATTCTCTGACACATTCTGCACGTCACGGTGTAGCCCAGCTGTTTGACGACGTCAACAGGGTGTCATGAGATGACCATGAGGGAAGTGTCGCGTTGTTATGTCTCACACAAACGTCTCCAACAGGGGCCAGTGTCCCAGCCACGTCCGGGCTACGGTCATGGGGATGGCGGGGAAGCAGGAAGGCGGTACTCATGGGGGCTCGCCGTATAGACAGGTCTCTGAGCTCAGTTGCTGAATACGTCTACTAGTGTGCCAGTTACTACTTTACGCTGTGGCTGTGGCCCATAGCATTGTAGTATTGTGTGGATGTGCGCTACAGAGCCAGTGCATGGAGTGACTGATAAGTACTGCCAGGGTTTCAGAAGACGGCGCAGAATAAAGGTATAAGACTTCCAGAAAAATGACGAATATCACTGAATAAAGCAGCTATCTAAGTTGCGATTTGCACTATTGACCGTGGCCAAGGGACAAGCGTGCCATAATATGTAAAAAGAATCATTCACTCTGTATTGGCACACAGTTCCCACTCGCAAATAGGTAACTCAATGAACTGATTTACAAAGCATTTCCAAAGCGAGCTGCTATCAGTGTGCCCTCCTGCACAGCTGTAGCTGCAACTTCAAAGAATGTTACGTACGTATTAACGTTTCCGTGTCACAGACTGTGCCCATATTAATCAGCAGCAGTGTGAGTTAAAAGCTTGGATAGAAGCTCTGTGCACTGATTTATGCCGATTTTCTGTATGTAGTTTTTTGGCAGTTGTCTTCTGAAGCCTCGGAGGTACTTACGAATAACACTGTGTAAGTGAAGAATTTAGGAAATGGATGCTTCCTAATGGGATGTAACCAGTCTGTGACAGTGATATATACACACATCAAACAAAGTTTTGCATCGGTCCGGTTCCCAGACCTCCTGAAGATAGATTTTGACTGTGGATATTGTATTACAGACACAGTCCCTTTGACTGTTCAGAGATGTCACAAACCCTCCCCCCCCCCCCCCCCCAAAGATGTATACAACCATGCATGAGCAGAGCCTATTAGATGCAGGGGTCCGACAGCCGATCAGCTCCGGTCATTCCAGCAGAAAGGAGGTACACGGCTTGTGTTGTATGTTGTTCAACCATGCCTAGACGTTCAATATCGCGGTTCGATAGCATCCGCATTGTTACTTTGTGCCAGGAAGGGCTCTCAACAAGAATAGCGTCCAGGCGCTCAGAGTGAACCAAAACGATGTTGTTCGTACATGGAGGAGATACAGAGAGACAGGAATTGTCGATGACATGCGTCTCACAGGCCGCCCAAGAGCTACTACTGCAGTGGATGACCACTACCTACGGATTATGGCTTGGAGGAACCGTGACAGCAACTCCACCATGCTCAATAGTGCTTTTCGTGCAGCCATACGACGTCGTTTTACTCAATAAGCAGGATGATGCTCAACTTCACTCCCGACATACATGTCGAGGTCCTTCTTTTAACCGCAACATTACTCAGCGCGGCACAGATGAGCCCAACAAAATGCCAATTTGACCGCTCAGGAATGGCATCACATTCTATTCACCGCTGAGTGTCACATATGCCTTCAACCAGACGATCGTCGGAGAAGTGTTTGGAGGCAACCCGGTCAACGCCTTCGACACACTGTCCAGCGAGTGCAGCAAGGTGGAGATTCCATGCTGTTTTGGGGCGGCATTATGTGGGGCCGACGTAAGCCGCTTGTGGTCATGGAATGCGCCGTAACGGCTGTACGATACGTGAATGCCATCCTCCGACCGATATCTACAGCATATTGGCTAGGCATCCGTCTTCATGGAAGACAAGTCGTGCTTGTGAATTATTACTTCCTTCAGGATAACGACATTGCTCGACTAGAGTGGCCATCATGTTCTTCAGACATGAACCCTATCGAACATGCCTGGGATGGATTGGAAAGGGCTGTTTACGGACGAAGTGACCCACCAACCACTCTGAGGGATCTATGCCGAATCGCCGTTGAGGAGTGGGATAATCTGAACCAAGCTACCTTGATGAACTTTTTGATAGTATGCCACGACGAATACAGGCATGCATCAATGCAAGAAGACGTGCTACTGGGTATTAGAGGTACCGGTGTGTACAGCACTCTGGACCACCACCTATGAAGGTCTCGTTGTATGAAGGTACAACATGCAAATGTGTGGTTTTCGTAAGCAATAAAAAGGGCGGAAATAATGTTCCTGTTGGTCTCTACTCCAATTTTCTGTACAGGTTCCGGAACTCTCGGAACCGAGGTGATGCAAAACTTTCTTTGATGTGTATATAAAAAACGCACAGAGAAGAAATTCAACTCTCACACTTCACGTCAGTCATGTGGGCTGCCACTGGTAGGAAATGAACTTTGTGTAATTCTGTAGTTGACATATCAGTGTTAAAGTCGTTCTTGCCGTATTGGCAGTTGTGGAACATCTATTATTAAATATTTTCTGTAGCTGCTTTAAATTAAAATAGTCGAATGGAAATGACTGTTGTTAAGTACTAGCAAATAGCTCAGCCTACTAATAAAGAATTAAGGATGGGTGGCCGTTTTGCAAGAACAAAAATTATTCTTTCGTTTTCAAGTGTACGTTTTTCTGTATTGTGGCATACTATTACCTTCACGTTCACTGGAAACACAGTTTCCACGCCTAAGCATTTCGGACCCAGCGTGGGCCTTGGTTGTATAGCAGAACATTTGCTCTGTTTGAGCATTCTGCGTTGAACTGAGGACAGTTTGAAAAATGTTCTTGTTACAAGCACTGTAGAGCCTTCTTAACACTGCGATGTACGGACGACTCCACAGCCACTGCATCTCTCTTTACGTATTTGTTCAAGTTTGGCTTACAAGCATTAATAAAATATTCTTTTTTCAAAACTGATCGTAAATAAATATAACATTTTCACTTAAATAGGCGATCCATTACTGTTAGATCACATATGGTCTGCGAAAACCATGGTCGAGGCTCAGATATTATACATTAGATATACTTCCAGTAGACAATGTTTGACACGTTTTCATTAGGTCACTTGCATGTCTGCTTGTTCGCTACAACTTGGCAATTGGTACATTGTGCGCCACTGCCATTTTCCCCCTTTCTCTGTTATAGTCGCCTATCTTCCACAGGAAGAACAATGCATAGTAATCCTCCCTATGAGTTCGAATCTCTCTAAATTTTACCTTCACGGTCTTGTCGCGAGATATACACTCCTGGAAATGGAAAAAAGAACACATTGACACCGGTGTGTCAGACCCACCATACTTGTTCCGGACACTGCGAGAGGGCTGAACAAGCAATGATCACACGCACGGCACAGCGGACACACCAGGAACCGCGGTGTTGGCCGTCGAATGGCGCTAACTGCGCAGCATTTGTGCACCGCCGCCGTCAGTGTCAGCCAGTTTGCCGTGGCATACGGAGCTCCATCGCAGTCTTTAACACTGGTAGCATGCCGCGACAGCGTGGACGTGAACCGTATGTGCAGTTGACGGACTTTGAGCGAGGGCGTATAGTGGGCATGCGGGAGGCCGGGTGGACGTACCGCCGAATTGCTCAACACGCGGGGCGTGAGGTCTCCACAGTACATCGATGTTGTCGCCACTGGTCGGCGGAAGGTGCACGTGCCCGTCGACCTGGGACCGGACCGCAGCGACGCACGGATGCACGCCAAGACCGTAGGATCCTACGCAGTGCCGTAGGGGACCGCACCGCCACTTCCCAGCAAATTAGGGACACTGTTGCTCCTGGGGTATCGGCGAGGACCATTCGCAACCGTCTCCATGAAGCTGGGCTACGGTCCCGCACACCGTTAGGCCGTCTTCCGCTCACGCCCCAACATCGTGCAGCCCGCCTCCAGTGGTGTCGCGACAGGCGTGAATGGAGGGACAAATGGAGACGTGTCGTCTTCAGCGATGAGAGTCGCTTCTGCCTTGGTGCCAATGATGGTCGTATGCGTGTTTGGCGCCGTGCAGGTGAGCGCCACAATCAGGACTGCATACGACCGAGGCACACAGGGCCAACACCCGGCATCATGGTGTGGGGAGCGATCTCCTACACTGGCCGTACACCACTGGTGATCGTCGAGGGGACACTGAATAGTGCACGGTACATCCAAACCGTCATCGAACCCATCGTTCTACCATTCCTAGACCGGCAAGGGAACTTGCTGTTCCAACAGGACAATGCACGTCCGCATGTATCCCGTGCCACCCAACGTGCTCTAGAAGGTGTAAGTCAACTACCCTGGCCAGCAAGATCTCCGGATCTGTCCCCCATTGAGCATGTTTGGGACTGGATGAAGCGTCGTCTCACGCGGTCTGCACGTCCAGCACGAACGCTGGTCCAACTGAGGCGCCAGGTGGAAATGGCATGGCAAGCCGTTCCACAGGACTACATCCAGCATCTCTACGATCGTCTCCATGGGAGAATAGCAGCCTGCATTGCTGCGAAAGGTGGATATACACTGTACTAGTGCCGACATTGTGCATGCTCTGTTGCCTGTGTCTATGTGCCTGTGGTTCTGTCAGTGTGATCATGTGATGTATCTGACCCCAGGAATGTGTCAATAGTGTTTCCCCTTCCTGGGACAATGAATTCACGGTGTTCTTATTTCAATTTCCAGGAGTGTATATAAAAGAAAGAAATATGTTCGTTGACGAAAGTGAAGAGAAACTGAAACAGAACCGAAATTTACTAAATAAAACTGAATTTCACTAGATGTTGCTTTTGCAGTCCCATCAAAATCTTTGAAATCGACCAAAAGGCAGAAAATAATCATTTAAATAAAAAGATTCTTTAATAATACAAGTTTCTAAAATGGAGTAAAAAGAATAAAATAGTTACTCAGTCCCATACAGATTCTTAACCCCATAAATATAGTCGTGGAATTTGTAAAAAACGAGAAGCGCTTGAAATAGATAATAGGAGTGTAGAGAGTAGCTGCCGCTGAAGAGTACCACACAACAGTTCATATCATTTGCTGTGCAGTAAAATTGTTAGGGACTTCGGTGAACTATTCATGCATCAGTCATCTGTTGAAAGTGTCCCATGTTTTACGGTAAGAATGTCTCGATTATTGTCATAACTATTGAAAAGTCACAAGTACAAATTTTCAAACTATCTGTATCGGGTTGGAAATCTGTAACGTGGTAGGAGAAATTATTTTATAATTTTCAGTCCTTTTTGAAAATGAGTTATATTAAAAATATTTTATTAAAATAATTATAAATTGTAGATAATAATGGCGCTATTACACTTCCTTGCGGTATTAGTGGAATTTCCTTTATATCTGGAATCTCCTTTACGTCTTCCGACACCGTTCCGTTAAGATCGATCTATTGAGTTCTATCAGCAAAAAAATGGTTCAAATGGCTCTGAGCACTAAGGGACTTAACATCTGTGGTCGTCAGTTCCCTACAACTTAGACCTACTTAAACCTAACCAACCTAAGGAAATCACACATCCATGCCCGAGGCAGGATTCGAACCTGTGACCGTAGCGGTCACGCGGTTCCAGACTGAAGAGCCTAGAACCGCTCGGCCATACAGGCCGGCAGTTCTATTAGCAAGGATGTCCTGAATCCATCTACATCCACCCACATATTCCACAAACTACCATACGGGACACGCCGGAGGGTTCTCTGCACCACTATGAGTCGTTTGATTCTCTGTTCCACTCACAGATATAGCTAGGGACAAACGATTTTCTATATACGTACCTGCATATGTACCCTAATTTCTTGTATCTTACCTTCGCGAAATGAACGTTGGTGGCAGTATGATCGTTCTGCAGTCAGCTTCAAATTCTGTTTATTCAAAGTTTCTCAGTAACGTTTCTCGAAAAAACGCCCCTTTCCTTTCAGGGATTTCCGTGTGAGTTCCCGGAGCATCTGTGTAACACTTACGAGTTGTTCGAACCTGTTGTTGTTGTTGTTGTTGTGGTCTTCAGTCCTGAGACTGGTTTGATGCAGCTCTCCATGCTACTCTATCCTGTGCAAGCTTCTTCATCTCCCAGTACCTACTGCAACCTACATCCTTCTGAATCTGCTTAATGTATTCATCTCTTGGTCTCCCCCTACGATTTTTACCCTCCACGCTGCCCTCCAATACTAAATTAGTGATCCCTTGATGCCTCAGAACATGTCCTACTAACCGATCCCTTCTTCTGGTCAAGTTGTGCCACAAACTTCTCTTCTCCCCAATCCTATTCAATACTTCCTCATTAGTTATGTGATCTACCCATCTAATCTTCAGCATTCTTCTGTAGCACCACATTTCGAAAGCTTCTATTCTCTTCTTGTCCAGACTATTTACCGTCCATGTTTCACTTCCATACATGGCTACACTCCATACAAATACTTTCAGAAATGACTTCCTGACACTTAAATCTACACTCGATGTTAACAAATTTCTCTTCTTCAGAAATGCTTTCCTTGCCATTGCCAGTCTACATTTTATATCTTCTCTACTTCGACCATCATCAGTTATTTTGCTCCCCAAATAGCAAAACTCCTTTACTACTTTAAGTGTCTCATTTCCTAATCTAATTCCCTCAGCATCACCCGACTTAATTCGACTACATTCCATTATCCTCGTTTTGCTTTTGTTGATGTTCATCTTATATCCTGCTTTCAAGACACTGTCCATTCCGTTCAACTGCACTTCCAGGTCCTTTGCTGTCTCTGACAGAATTACAATGTCATCGGCAAACCTCAAGGTTTTTATTTCTTCTCCATGGATTTTAATACCTACTCCGAATTTCTCTTTTGTTTCCTTTACTGCTTGCTCGATATACAGATTGAATAACATCGGGGAGAGGCTACAACCCTGTCTTACTCCCTTCCCAACCACTGATTTCCTTTCATGTCCCTCGACTCTTATAACTGCCATCTGGTTTCTGTACAAATTGTAAATAGCCTTTCGCTCCCTGTATTTTACCCCTGCCACCTTTAGAATTTGAAAGAGAGTATTCCAGTCAACACTGTCAAAAGCTTTCTCTAAATCTACAAATGCTAGTCCCAAAACTCTCCCAATAAACCGAAGTCGACCATTCGTCCACCATACGGCAATTCTCTCATGTTCGTTCTATTTCACATCGCTTTGTAACATTACATGCCATTCATCCCACAAACTGTGAATTTAGTTTGTCTTCTTGTATCCTCCTACAGTCACTCTACGACGACACCTTCCCATACTTCATCAGCATCGTCAACAAGCAGACCCAGACAGCTGCTCAATCTTTCATCCACATAATTTCTCTATACAGAATAGTTGTGGTCCTACCACACTTCCTTGAGGTATTCCTGACGATACCCTAGTCTCTGATGAACACTCACGCCGTCGAGGACAACATACTGGACTCTATTACTTAAGATGTACCTGGGAACCTATTCTGCATGCCCGTACGTTTGTTAACAATATGCAGTGCGATCATTACTCGATAATCTCGTATTTTGTTGACTAGACGACGATGAGGAGTTGCACCGAACGGGTTCCTGAAGTCAACGAACACTAACATGTTTTGGACGCCGTTGTCCACCGTGCTCTGGATTATATGAACGAGCTGAGCCGTCTGAATTTCGCGAGGCCTCTCATTGCGGAATGTTGATTTTTTACTTGGGCAAATTTTCGTTCTCGAAATGTGTCATGATGTGTGATATTAAACAATATGTGAGCTTAAAACAATATGTAGCACTGAAGCTACAAGCATCTGTCCTACCATTCTTCTCGAAAATGCGAACGATCAAAGCTAGAAGCATACAACTACCACCGTCATACCTTAGCAAAAGATCTGGCAAAGATTCCTAGAAAATTGTGGTCGTATGTAAAATCGCTAAGCGGGTCTAAGGTTCCGTTCAGCCCCTTGTTGACCACTCTGGTGTGGGAGTTGAAGACAGTCAAGCGGAAGCAGAAGTTTTAAATTATACGTCCAAGAAATCATTCACGCTGGAGAATCACAAAAACATACCATCATTGGACCATCGGAGAGACTACCATAAGGACTACATAGTAAGAAACATACCTGGCGTAGAGAAACAACTGAAAGATTTGAATGCAAATAAAGCACTAGGTCCGGATGGAATCCCAATTCGGTTTTACGACGAGTACTGTACGGCATTGGACTCATACCTAGCTTGCATTTATTGTGAATCTCTCGCCCAGCAGAATATCCCAAATGACTGAGAAAAAACGCAGGTGACTCCACTGTATATAAAAGGTAGAGGAACGGACCCGCCGAATTACAGACCAATATGCCTAATTTCGTTTTACTGCAGAATCCTTGAACATATTCTCAGTTCGAGTACTATAAACTTTCTTGGCACCGAGAAGTGTTTATCTACGAATAGCATGGCTTTAGAAAGACTCACTCGTGCGCAACTCAACTTGCCCATTTTTAACATGATATACTGCGAACGATGGATTAGGGGCAACAGGCTGATGCCATATTTCGAGATTTAAGGAAAGCATTTGACGCTGTACCCCATTGCAGGCTCTTAACGAAGATACGAGCATTGGAGCAAGTAGACAGATATGTGACTGGCTCGAAGCCTTCTTAAGTAATAGAACCCAGGATTCTGTCCTCATCAAAGACTAGGGTATCGTCAGAAGTGCCCCAGGCAAGTGCGGTTGGACCGCTGTTGTTCTCCGTGTACATAAATGATTTGGCAGACAGGGTGGAGAGCAATCTTCGATTTTGCTGATGATGCTGTGGTGTATGGTAAGATGTTGATGTTGAGTGATTGAAGGAAGATAGAAGACAGGTTAGACTAAATTTCAAATTGCCGTGACGAATTCTACCTCTAAATGTAGAAAATTGTAAGTTAAAACCTATAATCTAGAAACCTATAATGTTCGGATATGTTATTACTACTGTCTTTTTTTACACAGATGTTTAAACAGCAGGGCATAACGATGCAAAGCGATATGAAATGGAACGAGCATGTGAGAAATGTGCTAGGGAAAGCGAATGGTCGACTTCGGTTTATTGGGAGAATTTTAGGAAAGTGCGTTTCAAATGTAAAGGAGACCACACGTAGAGCACTGGTGCGACATACTCTTGAGTACTGCGCGACTGTTAGGAATCCATACCAGTAGGATTAAAGGAAGACATCGAAGGGATGCAGAAGCGGGCTGTTAGATTTGTTACCGGTTGTTTCAAATACCACGTAGGTGTTACAGAGATGCTTCAGGAACTCAAATAGGAATGCCTGTGGGAAGGCGACGTTCTTTTGGAGGCACACAATTGAGAAAATTTAGAGAACCAGCATTTGAAGATGACTGCGGAACGATTCTACTGCCGCCAACACACATTGCACGTAAGGACCGAGAACATAAGTTACGAGACATTGAGGCTCATATGGAGGCATATAGACAGTCGTTTATCCTCGCTCAATTTGCGAGTGGAACAGGGGATGGACTGACTAGAAGAAATACATGGTACCCTTCGCGACGCACCGTACGGTGGCTCGCGGAGTATCCATGTAGATGTAGATCTATGTAGAATTCTACGTTGAAATATATTCAGAGACTTTCAAGGATAGAAACACTGGAGGCGGAAGCCTCTGACTCGCTTGATGAGCTCGAAGGTCAAGTGACGCTCGCAGCTGTCTCATTGCGTCAGCTGCTGCAGAAGTTTCCCACTGAATCCAGTCCTGCGCAACGCCGCGGTGTCTCGTCACAAGGCACTGTGTAACCATTAGCCTGGCGTGCTGTCATCGCCACTCTAGTACTGCAGAAGTCACTAGAGCAACCTCCGCGAATTTTTGTACAGCTGTTAGCACTGAGAGCGTAGCTTTGAAAGCTATGGAGAAAGTAAGTAGCGCTGATGTGTTCGTTCCATTTATAATTGCAACTGGGAACTTTCAGGGGTACGACGACGGGCTTTACCAAGCTCATCTGCCCTCACATTTCATATACAGCATCGTTACTTACACTTGCAAACGAAAAAATGGTATATGCCAGTCCATTTCGGTGACAACTGGCGACGCGCAAACGATTTATTCTTATCTCTTTATAATTATAGGTACCGTTTGTGAATCCTGAGAGGGTGAAAGGTCTCTTCCTTATACTCCTCATGTAAATGAGTCAATGTTTCCTTTCTTTTTAAGTTCTGCTTAATTTCCCACAACCCTTGCTTTTTTCTAGCTCATGTGCATCAAGATGCTGGTCGGAGATTAGTCTTTTGTCTGTTACATCTCTTTCAAATTTACCTTAAAATTTTAGTATCCTAACGATGACACGGTGGTACGGTGCTGATCAATCTCTTAACACAAGCTTTGTTTCGCGTTCACATCGTTTACTTAGCTCATAACGAAACTCTCGCCTTTCATATGAACACTGACATCTGGTTACGCTAGAGATCAATCTGTCAGTGTAACAATATTTCAAGGTGACGACGGGTACTATCACACTCCAGCCCCTTTCTCTAGATCAGATCCCGTGTTTTCCGCCGAACAAAGGTACAATGATGTGGTATAAGTGACTGGACGCAGTTCAAGTTGGGTGATGGTGAAATCGCCAAGGAACGACAAAAATTTTCCTTACAATCGTTTGGATGATGTAGGAAGTGAAACTGTTAACTTACTTTCCTTGTTTGAAACAGCCGGAGATATAATAAAGAGTTTGGTGTATATGTTAGTCGTCCAACGCTAGACTTCATATTCCTGGAAGTCATAGAGCTTTGTGTTTCCTCCAAAGTGGAAAGAGGTGAGTCCAAGGGCTCACTTAGTAGAGAATTTGCTGCGAAAGTAAAAGTCTGAGTTACAGGTTGCGGAAGGCCACGCGGCTTTAGTATTCCAAAGAGTACCAGCCAATTCGTCCGTGACTGTGGAAGGAGTCAGTTCACCCACCAACGCCTGATTAGCGTTCGTTAAACATCGCTAGAACCAAAGAATTGCGTTATAAAAACTGAAGCACTAATCGTTCGTATCTTACAAGTAAAAGCATCGCAGAAGCTGGTCTCGCTTCAATATTTCCCAGTATTTATTAATAATAACAATAGTTTCCTTCCTCTTCAATTATGCGTTTCGATTCTCGCATAAGTATTGACACCTGAATTGTGTTAACTACCAGCAAACATGTTACAACAGACATACATTACCACTTGAGCTTTACTTCAGGGTTAGGTTAACTATAAGTTGTTCGAGCATCAGTGTTCGTTACTGTACAACAATTTCATTTTTTGTGTCAGTTGTAAAGTCTTCCAGGTATGAGTGGTTTCGTCGTTTAATCCATCCACATACAGATACCCTGTGGCGGCTCTTTCTCCGCCTGGGTATCTTATCAACAACAATCTTCCATAACTCAAACCGCAACCTGTCCTCGCCTTCCGTTCCGTACAGAAATCAAGATCCAAGTAATGAGTGTTTACTGTTTTCTCTCAAGATCGTCCAGTAGATTCGCATCTATGTTCATTGTAAGTGCAATTTTCGCTGTCGCGAAAGGTAGTGTGTATCTAATACGCTTTTGGCAACTGAATTCGCCAACTTCGGTTGAAATTTGTTTTCATGCCCGTTATTTCCTCGTTTTTCGAGCTTTGCTATTTCGTTTCTATCAGCATCGCCATGTAGAAGAACGACCAAGCCTCACTTAGAGTTGGGGCTGCAGCAAGTTGTATTGCACTGTTATCAGTACAGCAAATAAATAAAAATAAACATTACAGAATAATGACTGGAGCAGAGAACTGTTATACTGGGCCGGCCAGAGTGACCGAGTGGTTCTAGGCGCTACAGTCTGGAACCGCGCGACCAGAGTGACCGAGTGGTTCTAGGCGCTACAGTCTGGAACCGCGCGACCGCTACGGTAGCAGGTTCGAATCCTGCCTCGGGCGTGGATTTGTGTGATGTCCTTAGGTGAGTTAGGTTTAAGTAGTTCTAGGGGACTGATGACCTCAGAAGATAAGTCCCATAGTGCTCAGAGCCATTTGACACCATTTTTTTGTTATACTGGCAAAATATTAACGTATTTTATTCGTAAACGTAAAACTGAATCATTCCATGATATCTAGTCGTACTCAGGTAAATAACTTCCTAAAAAAATTGTAAACATGGTTAGATATTTGAACTATTTACATTTTTAATGGCGTGTACCGATTCCATGACGTCGAGAAATCCGTTCTTTAAGCACTTCACGACATGCAAACATGACCCCTTAATTATGGATCATTTCTGTACGGCTTTACTTCGGAAGCCACCATACGATGTTTGGTGGAGTATACTTCCAATATCACTGTAATCTTCCAATTTTCTCTTGGTGAATGGAGCGTAGCAGCCACGATTCTAAACTTTTTCCTTGCGATTATTTTAAAGAACTGTGTAAGTGGATGGAATATGTTACTATTGGAGCAAACAATCTTGAAATCTGGACATATAACCTCGCAGTTTCAGACAAGGACATTACTGAGCGTCTGAGTGCGTCTGTGGGACTAATGGGTAACCCCGTGACGTTCACGTACTCAGGTAGGTTTTAACAACAAATTTATTTAGCCAACGATTATTTTATGTGGTCTTAGCACTATAACTCGTTCTGTACTCCACGTTATTTTACGGTTTTCATTTTTTCCTGATTGACCATACGTTGTGTAAGCTAACAATAATAGGTACTTCTGCCCAGTTATCCTGAAAACGTTATATCTATTAAAGTCGATGGACGAACAGATAACTACGCATTTTCCATTCGAACCAATATTTACAGAACCATGGCTGCTTTTCTGTGGTTCACAAACGTCAAACCTGAAGAACATGAAACTAATACATGAGTCGAAGATGACGTTATGGTAAGGATGTATGGGGTTGTTTCATCCAAACGAAGCTTATTGGTCGCAAAATATACAGCAAGTTTCTGCAGCGAACGAAGCTTATGAAACGCCGTACTTGCACCGGGCTTCGCTCATGGCGCTACTTGGCGAGTTTCTTCATCTTTGTCTTTTTTTCCTGGCCTTCACAGGGCCGGCATATAATCATAAGAATTGAAAATGTTGTTGTAATTGGTGTCCTGATATACCCTTCCAGTCGCCAGCCGTCCTCCGCGGGATAGAATTTGTGCACCCTATTTGTCTGGCTCTAGTTTTATACCAAGTGAACGTCTGCGAAAGTTTCTCAAACATTTGCGATTCGTATAACTTACGAGGGACGAGGATACGAGCCCGGTATCCACCTAGTCGGGTCAGGAACGTCGCCTAAACTCCAAATGACCGCTGCCCGACACAATGGAGTGCGTCGTTAATCCGCTTGGCCGTAAAGATACGGGGCTGGAGAGTGTCCCTGCGTCCCGGAAGCGGCGTGTTAAGGCGCGCGGCAATCCAGGGGGGTACTGGGGGAGCGATTTAAGTGAATCTGGCGTACTTTTTGTTCCTCATATCTCTTCCATACTGCCGACAGGAAACGGGAAGTCTCTCACGTGGCTGCTCGTTCCGATTCCCGATGTCAGAAGCTCGTTACTATAAGCAAAAACCTTGACGATAATTGTTACCAAAAAAGTGATTACACAAATCAATGTAAGACGAATTTGTGATCGCAGAATTTGTGTACGATCCGGAGGTGACATTTCGATATAAGTTGACAGCTCACTTTGCCTATGTTAGACAAACAGTGGCGATCCAAAGTCAACCGTCAACCCTTTGTAGCATTCTAAGCGGTAATTTTGCATGTGACGATTTAGCTCAGTGGTGGTAAAACTGCACCTCGTGGGCCACATGCAGCCCCAATCTAGCACTCATTCGGCCCGTGGCTCTCAGCCGTATTTAGTAATAACATGAATCTAGCATCTAACAGCCGAAACCTAAAAGGCAACTAATGTTAAGAGCTTAAGAGTATGCAGGGTGGTCCATTGATAGTGACCGGGCCAAATATCTCACGAAATAAGCATCAAACGGAAAAACTCCAAAGAACGGAACTCGTCTAAATTGAAGGGGGAAACCAGATGGCGCTATGGTTGGCCCGTTAGATGGCGCTGCCATAGGTCAAACGGATATCAACTGTATTTTTTTTAAAATTGGAACCCCCATTTTTTATTACATATTCGTGTAGTACGTAAAGAAATATGAATGTTTTAGTTGGACCACTTTTTTCGCTCTGTGGTAAATGGCGATGTATTAGTCACAAACGTATAAGTACGTGGTATCACGTAACATTCCGCCAGTGCAGACGGTATTTGCTTCGTGATACATTACCCGTGTTAAAATGGACCATTTACCAATTTCGGAAAAGGTCGTTGTATGGTTATTGTGATAAAAATGCCCAACGAGCTTGTGCTATGTACGTTGCTCGGTATCCTAGACTACATCATCCAAATGTCCGGACCGTTCGCCGGATAGTTGCGTTATTTAAGGAAACAGGAAGTGTTCAGCCACATGTGAAACGCCAACCACTACCTGCAACAAATTATGATGCCCAAGTAGGTGTTTTAGCTGTCGTCGCAGCTAATCCCCACATCAGTAGCAGACAAACTGCGCGAGAATCGGGAATCTCAAAAACGTGGGTGTTGAGAATGCTACATCAACATCGATTGCACCCGTACCATATTTCTATGCACCAGGTATTGCACGGAGACGACTTTGAAGACCGTGTACAGTTCTGCCACTGGGCACAAGAGAAGTTACGCGACGATGACAGATTTTTTGCATGCGTTCTGTTTAGCGACGAAGCGCTATTCACCAACAGCGGTAACGTAAACCGGCATAATATGCACTAATGGGCATCGATTAATCCACGATGGCTAGGACAAGTGAAACATCAGCGACCTTGGCGGATTAATGCATGGTGCGGCATTATGGAAGGAAGGAAAATTGGCCCTCATTTTATCGATGGCAATCTAAATGGTGCAATGTGTGCTGATTTCCTTCGTAATCTTCTACCGATGTTACTACAAGATGTTTCACTGCATGACAGAATGGCGATGTACTTCCAATATGATGGATGTCCGGCACATAGCTCGCGTGCGGTTGAAGCGTTATTGAATAGCATATTTCATGACAGGTGGATTGGTCGTCGAAGCCCGCTCTTTCACCGGATCTGAAGTCCCTGCATTTCTTTCTGGGGGGGAAGTTGAAGGATATTTGCTATCGTGATCCACCGACAACGCCTAACAAAATGCGTCAGTGCATTGTCAATACACGTGCGAACATTACGGAAGGCGAACTACTCGCTGTTGAGAGGAATGTCGTTACACGTATTGCCAAATGCATTGAGATTGACGGACATCAATTTGAGCATTTATTGCATTAATGTGGTATTTACAGGTAATCACGCTATTACACCATGCTTTCTCAGAAACGGTAAGTTCACAAAGGTACATGTATCAAATTGGAACAACCGAAATAAAATTTCAAACGTACCTACGTTCTGTATTTTAATTTAAAAAACCTACCTGTTACCAACAGTTCGTCTAAAATAGTGAGCTATATGATTTGACTATTATAGCGCCTTCTATCACAAAGCAAAAAAAGTGGTCCAACTAAAATATTCATATTTCTTTACGTACTACGCGAATATGTAATAAAAAATGGGGGTTCCTATTTAAAAAAACGCAGTTGATATCAGTTTGACCTATGTCAGCGCCATCTAGCGGGACAACTATAGGGCCATCTGGTTTTCCCCTTCAAGCTAGACTAGTTTCGGTCTTTGTAGTTTTTTGGTTTGACGCTTATTTCGTGAGATATTTGCCCCGCTCGCGATCAATGGAGCACCCTGTAGTTTTCCTGCTCAGTAACAAAGGAAAATATTTCCAAGGAAAGAAATATTTCGAGATGTGACTGATTTCAATTAAGGTGGTTAATTCAGCCGTGAAGTAAGTAAAGCCGGCTGCTCACCTCAGGGACAGAGGACTACCTACCGCGGCCACTGCTGGTGTGTGAGAGGGGGAATGTTTTCTAGTCTGTGTTCAGTGTTGATGGCTTATTGGCGTATGTGCCTCGTACCTTTTAAAAGGAATAATGTGAGCTCCTGAATGTGTCTCTACGGACGGAACATGTGTCTTACGGAACATATTTGTAGCAAAGAATATGATTTAAATTTGGTTCAAAAACGGCTCTGAGACTTAACATCTGAGGTCATCAGTCCCCTCGAACCTAGAAGTACTTAAAACTAACTAATCTTAGGACATCACATACATCCATGCCCGAGGCAGGATTCGAACGTGCGACCGTAGCAGTCGCGTGGTTCCAGACAGTAGCGCCTAGAGCCGCTCGGCCACTCTGGCCGGCGAGAGAGTCCGTGCAGTTAGATAAACACTATATCTGGATGGCGCAGTGGTTAATGCAGTTGCCTAGAAAGCAGAAGATCCCGCGATTGATTCCCTGTCCGGCTTGCATTTTCACTGGTCGCCGCTGATTCCGCATACAGGCCCGCTGCAGCTCTTTTCAGTAATTCTTTACCTCTCCTTTCTCTCCCCTCCACCTTCAATTTATAGAATAGGTCCTCATTATGTTGTGAGTGACGTACGATTTCTCAAACAGCCTTTTGTTGTATGTTGTCAAGCTGCTGTAGGACGGCAGCTATTCGTTCAGTACTTAAAAGAAACGAAAGACATGGCTCCACGTTATCATACTAACGACGCAATTTGGCACTGATGGCAGCAAGATAATGTTGACAATGTTTCAAATCAGCACGGTGAATGTCTTTGATCAAGACTCGATTATCCATTATGCCTTTTTACATATCACTGGTTCGTAATACCTCTGGAGTATAAATTGGATAACAGGAATTAAAGACCACATCCTTGTCGGACTCCTCTACTGGTGTTAATGAAGTCGGTGACAGTTAAGTGGTCCTTCCCAAATAAAGCAAAGACGCTAAGTTTGCTCTTTGAAGAAATCTGGAAAATAGATAAAAATCCCAAAGGAATGGAAAGTCGCCTTGATACATCCATTCCACATAAAAGGTAATAAACAGTATATAAACAACTACTGATGAATCTCTTTACTGCCCGTAGCGTATAAAGTAATTTCCAATATGTTATTAAGCAAAATAGAAGCAACATTAGACAGCCAATTTGGTGAATATCAAGGTGGGTCTTAGGAAAGGAAGGTCATACTCAGAACAAATCTGCCAAATTTGCCATAGATTACTTAATTCAAAGGACATTGCAGTTACGTTTGTGGATTTCAAAAATGCTTTTGATTCTGTTGACAGAGAAACTACAGGTACAACAATTCGTAAGTTTGCCTTAAAGTATAAACTGGCGAACCGAAACTGTGCAAAACTTACAGAAACAGTCAGTAAAGTAAAATTTATGGGAGAAATTTCACAGTTTTTCAAAATAACAGCAGGTGTATTACAAGGTAACGGCCTAGCCCTAATTCAGTTTAATAGTGTCTTAGAGAAAATGGTATGAATTTGGAACGAAAAACTTACTGAACTCATCATCTCGCCTATAAGGTTAGGAAGAGGAAGCAAAAATATCGAAATCGATTGTCTTACATTTGCTGATGATTTTGTTATACTTTCCGAAAATGTAGCATCTGCTATAACACAAATAAATCTACGAGGAGGAATATCCAGCAGAACTGGCTTCATAATTTCTGCAGAAAAAACAAAATTTGTAACAATAGTTACGGATGCTCCAAAATTCGCGAAAAAATACGAGATAGGGTCAAACAATTCAAATACCTAGGTGAGGTGATCCAAGAAAATGCTTTGGAGAAATCCGTAGTAGAGGAAAGGTTACATAAAATGGGGAGGTCACTATGATATCACCAAAGACCCCTACAATAAAACGTGCCTATCCAAAAATGCAAAAATAACGCATTAAAACACAGTAGTGAATCCAGAATGCCTATATGTAAGCGAATGCCTGGCATTAAACTGTAATTCAGATAAATCAGAAGTATAGAAAGGCGAATTGTAACGAAAATATTAGTACCACAAAATACAGCAGAAGGCTGGAAATTACAAAGTAAACCTGTACTATACCAAAATATAGAGTAGGTTTCAAATGTAATGAGAAAACAAGACTCAAGTTTTTTAGACATTTATTTCGAGTGCAAGACAGTAGATTAACTGAAAATATTGTGGGGGCAAACGAAGTAAAATAGGATTTAGAAGGGAATAGCGGCAAAAAGCAAAGACATAAACAACAGAGAAGCCTTTCGGGAAAAAGCTTTGGAAGGATTACAAGGCAGTATTGCTAAAAAGCCTGTTTCAAAATGGTCTGAAGACAGGACGAAGAAACATAGTGAACAGACCAAAGCATACTGGAAGAAAAGGAAAGAACAAAGAACGAAGAACTGAAACTGGAACGTGGCCCTAAGAAAAAAAAAAATACTTACGTAAAAGTAGCTGGGTACGTGACCCATCACTCACAAAAGCACATATAATGTAAAATAGACGCTAAGGTCACCGTATACACAATCGTAAGAAAACTAAAACATCTACAGCTGTCCTTATAATGTCATTTATTGTGTAGCTACCTGTTTCGGTGCTTCAGTGCACCATCTTTAGTCCTTAGTTGATGGTGAATGGGTTATCACGATCCATATATACAATGCATCAGTTGACAACAACCGGTTTGCGCATATGTCGTCTCTCCAACCATCAATTGTCAACTGTTGACCGTTTATGGTTGGAGAGACGACATAACACAGATAGTCTGCGTAAACCAGTTGTTGGCCACTGATGCATCATAGGTACGGCTCGCGATAAGACCTTCAGCATAAACTAAGGCCTGAGGATGGTGCCTGAAAAGTCAAAACTGGTAGCTACACAATAAATGAGAACATAAGGACGGTTGTAGGTGTTTCATTTTCTTACAGTGGTGAAAGGCCGTAGTCCCCCAGACTTCCTGGCACAAGCATAGACATACAAAAACTGGTTATGTATCCATCGGTCTCAAAACATCTAAACCATGAAAGTGGACCAAGTGAAAGGAGAGAAACAGCCAGAATAACACGAAGAAAGTCTAAATGTGCGGTGGAAAAATTTGTGTAAGGGTTTAGTGTGGCTTTCTTGTTTTCTTATTTTATAATTGGAGGTCCTGTTAAATTATCGTTCCTGGTAATCACAAAATTTCGGCTACAATTGTTTAGAAAGAGGCTCCTAATATAGTCTTCCCATATCACTTTCTAGCAGAATAGTGTTGTATTATGCACCCTTTGACACACCTTACAAGACTCACTGCTAAGTACATATCTGCTCGTAAATGGGAGAATTGTTACAGAAGGAAAGAAAGTAAGAATCGATTCCACAGAGGAAGAACAATGAACTAGCGACAACTGCAAGCTCGTAACTATACGAGTTCGTTAGTAGACATTTAATAACTGCCATTGTTTCCAGATACGTTCCTGGCTCTTAATGTGTTTCGCAGAAAGGACGATTTAACAGTGAAACGAATGACGCTGGAAAATGGAGCATTCCGTTTAACCGCCCGCCGTCTGTTTTCATTTAAGTGGCAACATTCGTAAGAGCGGGCGGATAGTCGGAGCCGCCCTGTTACTGGTTGCCGCCGGCCCAGGCAGCGGTGACAAGAGGAATGACACTGCGTCCTTCCTGCAGAGGGAAAGACCGCGCCACTTCCACCAACCAAGACAAAACGCCTACGCGACGGGAGGCGGGAGGCGGGAGGCGGCAGTCGGCAGCATTTATGCTGTGGGCAGGGGGCGAGGGGCAGCAGCGGCAGCGACACCTGCAGCAGCTGGCACAGCCTGCAAGCCCACCCTCCCTTACCCCACCAACGCCGGCACCACCTAGCCGCGCCGCCGTCGCTATTTTTAATTAAGCGGACGCCTGCTATCCTGGAGCTCAGCGTGAGAGCAGCGTAGCACCAAAGCGCAACTGCCCACTCCTCCCTTCATTTCCTCCCCCCACCCCCTTCCACTACATCCCATTCACCACCCCCGCACAGCTATTCGTCGCCAGGTATCGTCGACCGTCTTGGGGCCAACTTAATAACACGGCCGGCGGTGGGCGGGGTAGTGAAGAAAAGGGCTCAGGAGGTGGGGGAGGGAGGGGGAGGAGGTCCGTAATCCCGGCTCATTCATATTCATAACGGGCCGAAGTATTCGTTCATTTTAGCGGAACCAGGAACCCGCGGTAGCGCCGCTAGGGCCCGGGCGGTTTCCCAGTGGGATTAAGGTTTTCCCATACCCATCCCAGTTCTCAAGCCCCAACCTCTCCCACCCCCCAAAGAGACATTTTCGCTTTGTTATTCGCTAACCCATCTCACTGCTGGACACCGTCGCCAACCATTCAGGTAACAGCGGAATAACTGTTTCGGGCCGCCGCACACTACAATTTAACAACTCTCTTCCTAGGCACAAACACTGACTTAGTCGCGACCGCCAGACGTCGCATACAACATGAATCATAGTTAGAACATGGGGTAAAAAATAGATTTACTTGTTTCTGAACGGCTGTAATCAGTCGCACAGGTTGTCGTAACGTAATTGAGAATACCCTTTCATTTCGTCCTTTTCGCTATGACACAGCTTCGGTCTGTGTCACCAGTTACAGTTGTATACCATAACCATAGAATAGACACATTTTCATTTGCTAGGTTTAAACATACACCTGACAATATCCATACAGTGAAAACTGTGCAGTCGTGAAACGTCCAAGGAGAAAGGATATTCTTGTAAAGCGTGTTAGGAAATTTCCGTTAAAGAGGTCTAGGGCTTGTAGACGGAAGTGAATACATAATATTTTGAATACGAGCTCAAGTCTAGAAACGTCATCCAGCAAGCTTCAGAACGTCAAAACTACAGGCGCTGGCATCTGTATATGTGTTTATACAGGGTGTTTCCGTAAGATAATGCAAAAATGTAATAGGACGTAGAGAATGCTCCACTGAACTATCTGAGATAGAGTACCTGGGGTTGAGAAGCCAGCTTAAGGAGATGCGGATGTAAACTTGTCTACCATTACTGTTTTCTAGATTATTTACAACGAACACGCGCACAAGTTTACATGGCCTTTGCTGTTAATTTACATGTACATTCTTTATTTAATGCAAGGAAACAAGGAGGACGAGCCTCATTACCAGGAAGTCGTGATACAGGTTTTGTTTACTTTTCTTGTCCCTAAGGTGTCTCTCTTGTATCGTTATTACCATGCAGCTCATTAGAATGAAATTGCAATAAAATGAATACCCCTCGCGGCATACAGGTGTTTGTATAAGTCAACGGGGACAGTTGAAAATGGATGCCCCGACCCGGACTCGAATTTGGGATCTCCTGCTTACACGACAGACGCTCTATCCACTTCTTTTTTTAATCTCATTTTCTTCGTTCTAGTTCGTTGTATCTGCGGACGTCGAAAGACACCAGTTTCTGTTCGTTGTTGATCGATTAACTCAGTTTTTTTTATTACAGAGGGTACGTAACCCTCTGACCGAACACGTTGACCTACCGTGCCGGCAATCTAAGCCACCGAGAACACAGAGGAAAGTGCGACTGCAGGGACTTATCTCTGGCATGCCTCTCGTGAGACCCACATTCGCTACTTATTACGCCGCACTGTATTCATAGTGCCTATGCCCATTATACTCATTACTCGCGGAACCATACGGTGGAGCAGTACCGCTACAGTATTTTCTGCTCTTTATACATATAATGTTCGTATGTTTGCTTCTAAAGTCCTGTATCATATACTTACATTCATGGCATGCACTACACATTTTAAGTAATGATTAATGCAATACGGTGGCTTAAACCATTTTAACCCTTACCCGTGACGCTGGTCCAAGATTGAAATAATTCCCACAGCACCACCTGATTTCAATCTACTACATTCCATCATCCTCGTTTTACTTTTGTTGATGTTCATCTTAATAGTCTCCTTTCAAGACACGTTCCATTCCGTTCAACTGTCCTTATAGGTGCTGTGCTATATCGGACAGAATTACAAAGTCACCGGAAACTTCAAAGTTTTTATTTATTCTCCATGGATTTTAATTTCTACTCACAATTTCTCTTTCGTTTCCTTTACTGCTTGCTCAATATACAGATTGAATAACAGAGGGGATAGGTTACAACACTGTCTCACTCTCTTCCCAACCACTGCTTCCCTTTCATAACCCTCGACTCTTATAAGCGCCATCTGGTTTCTGTAGAAACTGTGGCCTTTCGCTCCATGTATTTGACCCCTGCCTCCTTCTGAATTTGAAAGAGAGTACTCCAGTCAACAATGTTACAAGCTTGGTCTAAGACTACTAATGATAAAAACATACGTTTGCCTTTCCGTAATGTATCTTCTAAGATAAGTCGTAGGGTCATTATTACCTCACGTGTTGCAAAATTTCCACGGAATCCAAACTAATCTTCCCAGAACTCGGCTTCTACCATTTTTTCCATTCGTCTGTAAAGTATTAGTATTTTCCAGCCGTGACTTATTACAATGATAGTTCGGTAATTTTCATATCTGTGAACACCTGATTTCTTTGGGATTGGAATTATTATATTCTTTTTGAAGTCTGAGGGTTTTTCGCCTGTCTCATACATCTTGCTCACTAGATGGTGTTTTGTCAGGGATGCCTCTCCCAAGGCAGTCGGTAGTTTTAATGGAGTGTTGTGTACTCCCGGGTCCTTGTTTCGACTTAGGTCTTTCAGTTCTCTGTGGAACCCTTCACGCAGTATCATATCTCCCACTTCATCTAAGTCCTCTTCTATTTTCATAACATTGCCCTCAAGAATGTATAACGCCCTTGTACAGACCCTCTATATACTCCTTCCACTTTCCTGCTTTCCCTTCTTTGCTTACAACTGGTTTTTTCCTCTGAGCTCTTAGTATTCATATAAGTGGTTCGCTTTCTCCGAAGACCTGTTTAAATTTGCTATAGGCAGCATCTATTTTACCCCTAACGATATACCCCTTTGCATTCTTACATTTGTTCTCTAGCTATCCCTGCCCAACCATTTTGCACTTGCTGTCGATATCATTTTTCAGACGTTTGTGTTCCGTCTTTTTACCTACTTGATCCTCTACTGCCTTCACTACTTCATCTCACAAAGCTACCCATTCCTCTTCTACTGTATTTATTTTCCTCGTTCCTGTCAACAGTTCCCTAATGCTCTCTCTCAAACTGTCTTCGACCTCTGGTTCTTTCAGTTTATACACGTTCCACCGCCTTAAATTTCCACCTTTTTGCCGTTTCTTCAGTTTTAATCTACAGTTCATAACTAATAGATTGTGGCCTTACCATTACATGATCAATCTGAAACCTTCCAGTGCCTCCAGACCTCTTCCACGTATACAACCTTTTTTCTTAATTCTTAAGCCAAGTGTTAGCTACGATTAAGTTATGCTCTGTGCAAAAATTCAACTAAGCGGCGTCCTCTTTCTTTCCTTACCCCCATTCCATATGAACCTTTTACTTTTCCTTCTCTTTCCTTTCCTACCATCGGATTTCAGTCCCCCATGACTACTAAATTTTCGGCTCCCTCCGCTATTTGAATCATTTCTTTTATGTCAACATACATTTCTTCATTCTCTTCGTCATCTGCGGAGATAGTTGGCATATAAACTTGTACTATTCTGGTAGGCGTGGGCTTCGTGTCTATCTTGGCTATAATAATACGTTCACTACGCTGTTCGTAGTAGCATACCCGCGTTCTTATCATTTTATTAATTACTAAACGTACTCCTGCATTACCCCTATTTGATTTTGTACTTATGACACTGTATTCTCCTGACCAGAAGTCTTATTCCTCTTGACACCGAACTTCACCAATTCCCACTATATCTAACTTTAATCTATCCATTTCCCTTTTAAATTTTCTAATCTACCTGCCCGATTAAGGGATCTGGCAGTCCACGCTCCGATTCGTAGAACGCTAGTTTTGTTTCTCGTGATAACGGCGTCCTCAGGAGTAGTACCCGCCCGGATATTTTACCTCTGGAATATTTTACCCAAGAGGACGCCATCATCATCTTTTACTATACAGTAAAGCTGAACGCTCTCGGGAAAAATTACGGCTGTAGTTTCCCCTTGCCTTCAACTATGGTATCTCTCCTAAGAGATACCGATGTGTTGTATTGAGGCATATATTTGCAATTATATTTTGGCAGCCTTTAGCTGAAGTCAGCCTAACCACATACTTCTCATCACGTCTTTCATGCGTCAATGGGAAGTGTGCGCTTCTCTTCTATTATAGACCTAATGATTTTTGAACTGGAATTTTGATGTGCCGACCAGGTCGGCTCTGACTGCTACCCCTAAGTAGACGTATTCCCTGGTCGCTGCTAGAGTACTGGTTATTCTTCATGTTTCACTGTTCCTGATAATATATATCGGGAAAAAGAATGTCGCTCTATCGAATGAATATGAAATATTTTGATCTAGAAATTACTTTGTTGGAAACGGGAAACAAACTAGAAAATTCCGACGACGCTGCGCGTCGTATGGGAGACAAGATGGGGAGAATTTCTTTGGTCTGAGGCCATCTACACGTTGGAAAAAGGTAAAACTGTTAATATCTGCCGAAAAATCAGAGGAAATGCACCTGACTATCCATAGGAGAGATAGCTGGTAGATACATTTATTAGCCAATATGTCTAATATCTTACCAGTTAAAAATTCTTAAGAAGAATGTAGCAGATAGCAATAAGAGACACACCTCTGGCTGGTAAGATAGCTCAGAAACCTTCGGTGTGAACTAGTTTTGTTTAAATACGTTGCCAACTGCATCGTCACATACGAATCAAAATGTATTACAAACACAGTTGTTGGCTGAACATCAGTTTAAGACAGAAATAATTGGACTAGAATAAGTAATGGTGTCTCTAACAGAATGACTGCTATTGCGGTAGGCATTCACTGCACGAATGGTTATCTGATGATGTGTCCGCAACGGAAATGTCACGCCTATAAACGGACTAAAAGTGGCCGTGCCATTGGCAATCTACACGTAGAGGAATACGTTAGATGATATATCTAGTCGTAAAGATAATCTGTTCTGGCTTACTTAGGAGATAGGTTATTTTGAATCGATACCCGACTAGAATGAATACAAGTAGATACTGTAAAATTCAAGCAACAGAATGATGCAAGTCTGTGTACGGAATGTTAAATCTTACCTTTAACCCTTAAGTCACGAGCTGTGGTCTCTCAGACCGTGCAAAAATTTTCGAACTCGCTCTTTGAAGGTCCCTTCCAGCAGATTGCTTTTATACTCCCCCTACCTTCCGCATATCACCAACCCTACAATGTTTCATTGTCGGTTGCATTATCCCATCCTCTGCTGGCTGCTGACACGCGTAATTGACACGTGTTGTGGTCTCTTAAGCCACGCCTCGTGAATTACATACCTGTTTTCTGCAGTATAGTACAAAATGCTTTGGCAGGAACCCGTCACTTTTAACGATCCTAAGGTTCATGAAATTGTTAATCGGTGATAGGATGCGGATGTCTGTGATACGCATCAAGAAATAGACGAAAAAGACGATTTTGCACTAGCCAGTGATCATAGTTCTGATACAGGAAGAACTTCAGGAGAGTTGTTATGGGGTCATCTCTGTTTCTCCAATGAAATGAAATGATCGTATGGCATTTATTGGCCGGTATATCTCCTTCAGAGCTCGGCCACCGTATTACAAGTCTTAGATGACGCCACTTCGGCGATTTGCGTGTCAATAATGATGAAAATGATGGTGAAAGACATACAACACCCAATCCCCTGCCAGGAATCGACCCCGGGCCCGCTTGCGTAGTAGGCAGTAACGCTACTGCTGCGCTACGGAGGTGAACTGTTTCTCCGATAAAAATGCTTAAAGTGTTTCTTAAAAGTGTTCTGGGTGGTGATAAAGAAAAATGCAAATACCAGGACTGAATATAAGTTTTGCAGACTTTCTTTTTGTATCTTTAGAGTGCAATTTTTAGGTGCATGTTTAAATCCTGGAAATTAATTTTTTTCTGAACATTTACTTGTTGCGACGATACTAAAATACTTCGAAATATTAAGTTAAGTTCTGTGATAGTTCGTTTATGTGTACTATTTGAAAAAAACGCACGGAACTATGTGATTTTATGTAATAAAAAGTAAAATATTTCTGGCATTAATCAGAGCAAAAGAATAAATAAGGAGTACTTAAAAAACTTAAATAACAATAAAAGAAATTGCTATACAACTTAAATGTTTCAAATGATTTGTGCCGTAATTCTCTGGTTAAACACAAGAGTCCCAGAGACCCTACGTAGAGTACGTTACAGAAAAGCGACCTACATCTACATCTACATTTATACTCCGCAAACCACCCAACGATGCGTGGCGCAGGGCGCTTTATGTGCCACTGACATTACCTCCCTTTCCTGTACCAGTGGCGTATGGTTCGCGGGAAGAACGACTGTCGGAAAGCCTCCGTGTGCGCTCGAATCTCTCTAATTTTACATTCGTGATATCCTCGAGAGGTATAACTGGGGGGAAGCAATATATTCGATACCTCATCCAGAAACGCACCCTCTCGATACCTGGCGAGCAAGCTACACCGAGATACAGAGCGCCTCTCTTGCAGAGTCTGCCACTGGAGTTTACTAAACATCTCCGTAACGCTATCACGCTTACCAAATAACCCGGTGACGAAACGCGGCGCTCTTCTTTTGATCTTCTCTATCTCGTTTGTCAACCCGACCTGGTACGGATCCCACACTGATGAGCAAAACTCATGTATAGGTCGAACGAGTGTTTTGTAAGCCACCTCTTTTGTTGATGGACTACATTTTCTATGGACTCTCCCAATGAATCTCAAACTGGTACCCGCCTTACCAACAATTAATTTTATATGATCATTCCACTTCAAATCGTTCCGCACGCATACTCCCAGATATTTTACAGAAGTAACAGCTACCAGTGTTTGTTCCGCTATCATATAATAATACAATAAAGTCTCCTTCTTTCTATGTATTCGCAATAAATTACATTTGTCTATGTTAAGGGTCAGTTGCCACTCCCTGCTCCAAGAGCATATCCGCTGCAAATCTTCCTGCATTTCGGTGCAATTTTCTAATGTTGCAGCTTCTCGTGAGTTAAGTGTTAATCCAGCGTTTAGACTGGGAGAACATCTGTGACTTTCCTGAAAATCGCACGCCCGTTTATTAGGCTGACAAACAAGCTGGTGGTACAGATTAACCCAGAGAAACAGAAGGCCTCCACCCAGAATGGCACTGACAGAAAGAGCACAGACAACAAGAAAACTAAAGTCAAGACGTTTACTGTGATTGTTCCTCTACCTGCCGAGCTGCAGTGCGAACCTCACAGATTGTAGTGCTGGGACACGTGGCACTGCAGGTAGCGTAGGTCTTCTCGGTGCCGCTGGTTGCCGTGCAGAGAATATACGTTGCGTACGTACAAATTCTGTCCACACTGTGGGCGCAGTATAGCGTCCGCACACTTCTATAGCTGAAAGTACTTCAGTACGACACAGAACTCGTGTCGAGATTTCTTTTCGCTCATGAGGAAGGATCTGAAACTCAACTCACGTATTCGTTCGTAAAAGAAGCAGACTCGCCAAGGAAGCAAGGAATCGTCTCTATTCTTACACAGAAACGCCTTATCTCGCTCCTAGCGGCGAAATCAACACTATGCAAATTCTAACATTGAGACTGTTCAAAGACGCTCGTGTTAGCGAAGACTAAGTAGCCCCTCGCACGATGCGTCCTCTTTCGATGGTCGCATAAGAGTACACTTTTACACGCCATACCCCCGTTTCCAGCAAGGCTCACGGTGTCCGTGTGTGCGCTCTCTGCAACAAGTCCCTGAGCCCGTTACAAAAGAAATGCCTTCCATTACAAGTACATAAAGCTGCCAGATAACCACCTGCTGTGAATACTCCGTACAGAACATTGTTCTAGAACATTCTGAAACTGTTCCTATGACGAATAACTCAGTCAAACAAATCTCAGATGCCCTTCTTTGCCTTATGGCAGGAAACGTGGCTCGCCACTTCTCGTGAGAAGATGTGAGAAAAGTCAACTCACGTTAGCTGTTCGTGAGTCCCGCGTATTGCTTGCTAAAAGTATGCCTTCCTCTCTCTTCCCCCGGCTTCCAGCACCTATCTGTTTTCACTGATTTTTAGCGGTAGGAGTGCCTCTAGCATCAGTTCATTGGCGTTGCCACTGGAGTCCGCCAGCAGGACAATAAAGCCACAACCTCCTCTATGTTCTCTTTAGAGAACTAAAACGTCTTTCCCGTTTGATGACGACAGGTATTCTCTTCTAAACTCCCTTTAGCATATCTCACTTTCATAGGAACGCTCAACTGCTACAGGTCTCTGCCATCAGCGTCCAGATCAAATTAATTCCCAGGCATGCAACACTTCATAAAAATATTAGTACATGGTGCTACCCAGTATCCGAAAAAGAAGTGATCAATTATCTGAGCACTCATATTCAGCAGCGATCTCACATCGAATAAAATATGCAAACGAAATGGGATAATATTACACGTATGGAGGTAAAATATTGCCAACTTACACAACAAGCTTCTGAAGTCTTTAATTCACTTGAAATTTATTAGCACATCTTGTTTCTAGCAATAGCACTTTACTGTGTTTGTGTTCAAAATTTTTTAAATGTGTAAATGTAGAATAATAATTAATTAAGTATTAATAAAAATATATTAATTTACTTGCATTTGATTGGCTGTACCGAGATACACCATACGTCGCCTGCAGTAACAAAAGTCATCGTTACATGTTTTGTAATCAGATGGAGCATTATGGCCTAAGTTAATCACTACATATCAGGTATGAGGGAACAACCTCCCAACACAGCTTCACTCTGATATAAGTGTTCACTCTCTTGCAATATAGGTTGACACAAAAGAGAGATGTGAACTTGAATACTGGATATCAAAAAGAAAAGATCTATTTCTTCAGTCAAATGAAAGATTGTCACAGATGTGCGGTGCTTGAGAGTCGGACATATAAGGGAGCGAGTAACTGAGAGGAGTGAGGCAGGTTTTCTACCCATCCAACCATTGTATTTAATATGTGCAGCGAGCAAGCATTAATGGAAACGAAAATTAGATTTGGAAACAAATCAGTATTGTCCTGTACTTATGTCTGACATGGCAAAGACCCTGCAAGATCACTTGAACGGTATCGACAATAGCTTGAAAATATGAAATGGATATCAATAAAAGAACAACAAGGGAAACTGAATGTAGTCGAGTTAAATAAGGTGCCGATCAGGATTATAATTCAAGGACTAAATGTAGTTGACGAGTTTCGCTCTTTGAGCAGCTAAATAAATGACGATGGCCGAAACAGAGATGTCATGGAATGAATATTGGCGATAGTGAGAAAAGCCTTTATGAAGAAGAGAAATAGGAGTCGGGAAGTCTTCTGAAAGTATTTGTCAGGCGTGTCGCCTTGTATGGATGTGAAAATTTTATAATAAACAGTGTAGAAAAGAGTAGTATTAAAGCTTTTGAAAAGTGACCATTCAGAAACGTGCTGAGGACAAAATGGGTATGTAGGGCAACCAATGAAAAGGTACTGAATCTAACCGTTGTGAACACATATTTTTTGTCACAGTTTGATTTACAGAAGACATACATCAATAGCACACATAACTGGCAGCAACGAATACTTAATTTTGTGAGGGAAGGAGATATTGACGGCAGAAACTGTAGAGAGACGCCAAGACTTCACTACAATAATGAGATTGAAATTGAAGCAACTTGGAGCAGCTATTCTGAGACGAAGAGACTAGCATACAGCAGCATGTAGAATTGCGCTATACCAGTCTTCGGAATGCGTACCACAACAACAATATGCATAAGGACTTAATAAAATAATTTACACTCATGTCGTCCCACGCTATGATCATTATGCACCACCGAGCGAGGTGGCGCAGTGGTTATCACACTGGACTCGCATTCGGGACGACGACGCTTCAAATTCGCGTCCAGCTATCCTGATTTAGGTTTTCCGTGATTTCCCTGAATCGCATCATCAGGCAAATGCCGGGATGGTTCATTAGAAAGGGCACTGCCGATTTCCTTCCCCATCCTTCCCTAATCCAAGACTGTGCTCCCTCTTTAAAGACCTCGTTGTCGACGGGACGTTAAACCCTAATCTCCTCCTCCTCCATAATGCACCAAGAATGGTGTAGTGTCTTGGTCTCTTGCAGATACATTTCTGTTGCGGTTCCAGTCTGTGACTGAAATGTCACAGCTCCTGGAAGCGTACTCCAAAATAGAAGTGTGCGGGACAGGGAAATTCTTGTGGGCTCATCATCTCAAAAGTACGAATTTCTGTCGGGATATTCTGGCGCTGTCTCGACAAATGCAATGACGCGTCAAGCCGTAGGAAGCTGGTTCTAACAAAGGCGCGATTAGTGACCAACGAGCGCATTTCTGTCGTCGTATTAAACGACTAGTGAAACGATCCCTTTGTTTATAGAGACTTGATTACTAAACTGAAAAGTAGTGCGGCATGCATGTGGTACTTTGAGGCGTAGTGTGGCATTCAATAAAAGTTACTTAATCTGCCAAAATAATGTGTAACTAACTTTTTGAAGTCCCCTAGTATGTTGTGTGCAGTCTAAATCCATGGAGCTTTTGGTAGATTTAAAATATAAGCAAAACACAGTTCAGTAATTAAGAATCAGTCAATTGTACAGACATCGACATTTAGACAGCCTTTTATGCAGGCATATTAGCAGAAAATTGAAATTAAATCACAAGGTGTTTGGAAACAAACATCAGAATCGTCTCACTATCGTTTTCGAGTGGGTGATTGAAGAGTGTCAAAGAATATTGTTACACCGAAATAATAGTTGTATGTGGTATCGTAGTGATTGTAGGAACGATGGCGATGAAAGGTCGACGTCCTGCTACGTGCAGCTATCGCGGAACGGCGATCACAGCGGTAACAACTAATTCGCACCACATGGCATCGAAACGTACAGCGTATAGGCGTTCCATAGCACGAATTTCGCGCGTGAAAATTGCTGGACTGCTGCTGCATCTAGCATCTAGCATGTATAATAAATGACTAGGATATCTACGTTTACATTATTCAACAGCCTTATAGAATCACCATCGGTATTAGTAAAAGATGTGTAAGGATTTACAGACTACCACAGAATATTCGCACGTCACCCAATATTACGGCAGACAAAGTTACTGCTTGGCCATCCAGTCGCAGCGACTCCGATTACATCAATGTTCAGCGTTAAAGTTTATCGTATACGGTGCAGCAAATTTTATGATTTCACCACCGCTAGAGCAGTCTCCATCCTCTACGATCACGGTCACAGTTTCACAGAAGTATTCCTCGCTTTACGATATTATCTACCAAAAGACCATGGATGCCCGGAAAATTACACTTCATGAGCTGTTAAATTGTTAATCCTATATTTCTCTGCTACCAAGATAAATTGTGGTACTTATCATGCGCAATAGTTCGGTCAGGGGGCCATCTCTGCTGAACGCAGGAAAACCACAGCAGATGTTCGAAAGAGTTACACATGCAGTGTATAAACCTAACGGTCAGTAAAACCTTCCCCGTTTCCTTCTTGTAATATCTCGCGAATATTGACACTTAAGATTACAACTGATTAAATAAAGACATACCCTCAGATGATATTTGTCCGCGTCCGCAACTCAGTGGTCAGTGTGTAAGATTGCTACGCGGAGGATCCGTGTTCGATTGCTGATAGAACCAGAGACTTTCCTCCGTGGGAGGACAGGTGGAGAGTGCATCCAACCATGTGAGGCCAGACGAGGAGCTATCAGAATGAGAAGTACTGGTTTCAAAGTCTATAAAGCGGACAACGGCCGGAAGAGCTGTATGCTGACCCAAGACCCTTCATACGATACCTGACGTCATCAATTGCTGAGGCCGACACGGCAGTTGGTCGGTCAGGGCCAGAATGCAGAGCTTTGATTTTTGCCCCGACGATATTTGGGTGAAGATAAAATTAAGACATTAATGGAAGATCGTCTCATCGCCTGGTCGTAAAAGGATCGCGCGATAAAGTGTTTTGGTAGAACATTACATGTACTGGTTTCTGGAAGGCCGGCAGTTCAGATCCCCATCCGACCATCCAGGTAAGGTTCTCGTGGCTTCATTAAATCACTTAAGTAATCACAGGATTCGCCCTTTTGAAGACCGACCTATGCCCAAATCATCTTTCCTTCATTGATTGTAAAAGGAGCAGTTTAGATATCGTTTAATATTATGTCGATAGCTAAATTGTTTCAAATGGATAAAAGCTCTGAACCGACAATGGTGTTAGCGGGAATTGCCTACGAGCTTTTCAAATAAATACATTCTGGTATTAGAAACTTAGGAAAACCACAGAAAACCTAAACCAGAATTGCCGGGGGGGAGGGGGATTTTAACAACACACTGTGATTGTCCATTGCCTTTACTTGGAATGCCGCTCGTGGGAAGAAATGTATGAGTAACTTTGAAGGGTAAAGAAAGGAGACAAGTACAATAAGAGCCAAAGAAACTGGTAAACTTTCCTACTATCGTGTAGGACCCTCACGAACACGCATAAAAGCCGCAACACGACGTGGTATGGACTCGACTAATGTCTGAAGTACTGCTAGAGGGAATTGACATCCGTAGATCCGTAAGAGTACGAGGGGTGGAACAGCAGGTTGTAAGGCACCTAACATATGCTCAATAATGTTCTTGTTTGGGGAGTTTGGTGGCCAGCGGAAGCGTTTCAACTCAGAAGAGTGTTTCTGAAGCCACCCTACAGCACTTATGGACATGTGGGGTGTCGCATTGCTCTACTGGAATTGTCTAAGGCAGTCAGAATGTACAATGGACGTGAATAGATGCAGGTGATCAGACATCATGCTTACGTACGTGTCACTTGCCAGAGTCGTACGAAGACTTATCAGGGGTCCCATACCACTCTAATTGCACACGCACCACACCCTTACAGAGCCTCCACCAGCTTGGACAGTCTTCTGATGACACGCAGATTCCATGGATTCATGAGGTTGTCTCCATACCGGTACATGACCATCCTCTCGATACAATTTGAAACGAGACTCGTCCGACCAGACAACTTGTTTCCAGAAATGTGTCGTGCCGTCATCAAGATATACGAGTGGATATTCGGCTCTGAAAGCCCATATCGATGATATTTCGTTAAATGGTTCGCACGCTGACACTTGTTGATGGCCCAGCATTGAAACCTGGAGCAATTTGCGGAAGGGTTGCATTTCTCTCACGTTGAATGATTCTCTTTAGTCGTCGCTGGCCCCATTCTTGCAGGCTCTTTTTCCGGCTGCAGTGGTGTCAGAGATGAAGTTTTACCGGATTAGTGATATTCACGGTACACTCGTGAAATGATGGCACGGGAAACCCCCATTTCCCATTTCATCGCTAACTTGGAGACGCTGTATCCCATCCCTCGTGTGCCGAGTATAACACCACCTTCAAACTCACTTAAATCTTGATAACCTGTCATTGTAGCAGCAGTAAATGATCTAAAAACTACGTCAGACACTTTTGTCTTATATAGGCGCTTCCGACGGTAGTGCTATATTCTGTCTGTTCACATATCTCTATATTTGAATAAGCATGTCTATTCGTTTCTTTGGCGCCTCAGTGTATATCAGCCTCCAGGCTTTAATGGTCGTTGGCACTGATGATACGTTCAACCATTCAGAGGCACTAGTAGAAGCTGGAACAACATCCCCCAGTGAAGAAGTTCGAAGAGGAATATGGCGCAGTCTAACGACTCGTAAGATTTATCATCAAAGAAAGTAAATGCTCCAAAAATTAATAAACTGCTATTTCATTTTTAAATGACAGTCTCTATGTAATCTTTACGTTTATACACATTAGTTTTGAGCCTTTCGATAACCCACCCTCTGCCTGTCAATGTTTCAAGACTAAACCGTTGAATTGATTTTGATGAAATTTAGTATGGTGATATCTTGAACGCCGAAGAAGAATGTGGACTACTTTAGAAAGTTTGTAGTACGACACTCCTGTTAATTTTAAGATTGTAATGAGAAATGGGGAAGAACAACTGCTCTTTGAAGAAGCTATAACAGTTTGCCTTTTGAACTTTGTCATCTGTGTGGAAATGATTTTATCCTTCGATGTGTTCTACATAATGTGATCCACCGTAATGAACCCAAAGCTTATACAATCCTCAACTTACTGAATCCATACTTCCACACTAATATTAGTCACAAGTCTCTCACATTGGAGGCACTTAGCGTCACATCTATCTTATAGCTTCTGAGATGCTTAACGACTCATAGCGACGGCATCATTTTAACGCTTTACGATAAACAGAGAGACATCCTGCCTTCACTTGTAGAATGTGGGAGGCTTTTAGTGTGGTTGCATTTCATTATGCAATGCTACAGCTTCCCCGGGTAACAGGCTGACACAAGTGTGTAGCTGGAGTTATTGCACGAACAAATATTATAAAGTTCGCCCTGCATCTAACTACTATGTCAATTTAACATTTTCTAAAAAAATGGTTCAGATGGCTCTGAGCACTATGGGACTTAACTTCTAAGGTCATCAGTCCCCTAGAACTTAGAACTACTTAAACCTAACTAACCTAAGGACATCACACACATCCACGCCCGAGGCAGGATTCGAACCTGCGACCGTAGCGGTCGCGCGGTTCCAGACTGTAGCGCCTTTAACCGCTTGGCCACCCCGGCCGGCTAACATTTTCTAATAATTTTAGAAATTCCACATTTGATTTTACTACCATGACCATCAATATTCGTATCAAAACCACTGATATGCTTGAATAGCTCGTGATAATGCAGTTAGCATCCATACCTTCGATCACAGGATCTATTCCCAACTGCAAACACGAACACACACACACACACACACACACACACACACACACACACACACACACACACATATATATATATATGTGTGTGTGTGTTCTCATCATTTTATCACCGTCGAAGCATATGTCACCGAAGTTGTGTCAATTAGAAGACTTCCACAGAGTGACCGACTTCTCTGGTCAATAAAGCCAAACATACATCCCATATCATTTTACTGATAAACAGGAACAGACTTGGGTAAAAGTTAGAATCCAATGCTTATGCAATCTTCAATGTGTTTAATTCATGCTTCTACAGGGTGTTGCAAAAAGGTACGGCCAAACTTTCAGGAAACAGTCCACACACACAAATAAAGAAAAGATGTTATGTGGACATGTGTCCGGAAACGCTTACTTTCCATGTCAGAGCTCATTTTATTACTTGTCTTCAAATCACATTAATCATGGAATGGAAACACACAGCAACAGAACGTACCAGCGTGACTTCAAACACTTTGTTACAGGAAATGTTCAAAATGTCCTCCGTTAGCGAGGATACATGCATCCACCATCAGTCGCATGGAATCCCTGATGCACTGATGCAGCCCTGGAGAATGGCGTATTGTATCACAGCCGTCCACAATACGAGCACGAAGAGTCTCTACATTTGGTACCCGGGTTGCGTAGATAAGAGCTTTCAAATGCCCCCATAAATGAAATCAAGTGGGTTGAGGTCAGGAGAGCATGGAAGCCATGGAATTGGTCCGCCTCTACAAATCCATAGGTCACCGAATCTGTTGTTGAGAAGCGTACGAATACTTCGACTGAAATGTGCAGGAGCTCCATCGTGCATGAACCTCATGTTGTGTCGTACTTGCAAAGGCACATGTTCTAGCAGCACAGAGGAGAGTGTCCCGTATGAAATCATGATAACGTGCTCCATTGAGCGTAGGTGAACGAAACTAAAATGAGCTCTAACATGGAAATTAAGTGTTTCCGGACACATGTCCACAGAACATCTTTTTTTTTCTTTGTGTGTGAGGAATGTTTCCTGAAAGTTTGGCCGCACCTTTTTGTAACACCCTGTATACTACTACTAACAGAAGGGAAAATAACTCTCTCATTGTGTTTTCCCGACTTTTCTTAGCCGGTTTCAGTGAAATGTGCTATTGAGATATCTTGAATGCTGAGGAAGAGAAGATTAGTGTTTAATGTGCCGTCGACAACGAGGTCATAGAGACAGAACTCAAGTTCGGATTAGGGAAGGATGGGGGAAAAAATCGGCTGTGCCCTTTGAAAGGAACCATCCCGGCATTTTCCTCAAGGTATTAAGGGAAGTCACTGAAATCCTAAATGAGGATGGCCGGACACGGTCTGGACCGTCGTCCTTCCGAATGCAAGTCCAGTGTAACGCTCTGAAGGAACATAGGCTACTTTGAAAAGAAAACAAAAATCGTCCCCTGTTTTTACATCACTGAACATAAACCACGTTAAAGACTTATTAAATCTGTTCCACAACGCACCAATTGTGTAATGAATAGATTTCCATGGCCCTGCACATGCACTACTCTGCAGCGACACTGCTTTTACTGTGCGTTTGGACATTTGAGAGGTTAAGGATGGGGGGAGGCACACATGAAGAGTTATGCTTACCCGAACAGGCAGATACGCGATAGCTGCTGACATTATTGCACGTACAATAGCTTATTTACTCACCATCGCATACTTTACAACTGATAAGTATGTGCAGCTGCGGGTAAGAGCTAGCGCATTATTTATTAGAAACTATTTTATCAAATACAATTTTCCCTTTACTTCTTATTCCTGTGTTAACTACCTCTTAACATCGAAGGAGATGTCACAGTAATCTACACATCTGCCGAATAAAATCTTTTTCATGTTCCACAGTCTTTTGTTGATGTTTGCCTTTCTTCTACCGCAACGTGGAAACTATTTTCTATCTGTTCTTCTCCTTCCGCTACGATGTTAGACAAGTGTTCTTCTTTGCTCTTTTCGCAACTTTCGTGATTGCATGGTTTACTCAGTTACAGTATGTGATCATTAAAATATTTCAATTTTTGCCACTTGTAGACATTCCTTGTTCATCATTTCGTGACACGAGTGGTTCTTAGATATTGCTCGTGCGGTTCACTGTTAAGTGTGTGCAGGAAACTACGTTTGTTTCTTATAAATTCTGTATTTCTGTTTTTCGCATTTTTCGAGAGTCGCTAGCACTTCCATGGCTTCAAAATAAGACACAACATACTTGGACATAGGCATAAATGCATCCGATTTTCCATTCGTTTAATAATTACAAGGAGGCTGGGGTCTCATCCCACGCCAAACAAAAGATAAATAGATTGTTCTAGCCCATATACCATGAGGATATACAAGTCGCAACACTACAAAATAAATAATGTAGAGTAATAAAATGTCTGGAATACACTTGTTTAGGTAATATATTTGTGACTAACATCGCAAGGCCACAGATGAACAGGTGAATCTGAGCGTGACATAAACCAATACAAATGTGAAATGCTGGTACGTGCTAGTACAAGTGCAGGATGTAAGTTTGTGGGATGGAGTTCCACGACTTTTAAACCTAGTCGGTCAATACAGAGACGGTTATTGCTGTCTTTGGATGACGCTGGACTTTTCGCCCGATGATGTGTCACATGCGCTCGATTGGAGATAAATCCGGTAATCGAGCATGCCAAGGCAACATGTCGACACTCTGAAGAGTACGTTGCGTTGCAACAGCGGTGTGCTGGCGAGCGTTACACCCCTGTGATGCTGTTTATGAATGGCAGCACAACAGGTCGAATCACCAGATTGACGTACAAGTTTGCAGTCAGAGAGAGTGCTCCTGCTGTCATACTACACTCCTGGAAATTGAAATAAGAACATCGTTAATTCATTGTCCCAGGAAGGGGAAACTTTATTGACACATTCCTGGGGTCAGATACATCACATGATCAGACTGACAGAACCACAGGCACATAGACACAGGCAACAGAGCATGCACAATGTCGGCACTAGTACAGTGTATATCCACCTTTCGCAACAATGCAGGCTGCTATTCTCCCATGGAGACGATCGTAGAGATGCTGGATGTAGTCCTGTGGAACGGCTTGCCATGCCATTTCCACCTGGCGCCTCAGTTGGACCAGCGTTCGTGCTGGACGTGCAGACCGCGTGAGACGACGCTTCATCCAGTCCCAAACATGCTCAATGGGGGACAGATCCGGAGATCTTGCTGGCCAGGGTAGTTGACTTACACCTTCTAGAGCATGTTGGGTGGCACGGGATACATGCGGACGTGCACAGTCCTGTTGGATCATCAAGTTCCCTTGCCGGTCTAGGAATGGTAGAACGGTGGGTTCGATGACGGTTTGGATGTACCGTGCACTATTCAGTGTCCCCTCGACGATCACCAGTGGTGTACGGCCAGTGTAGGAGATCGCTCCCCACACCATGATGCCGGGTGTTGGCCCTGTGTGCCTCGGTCGTATGCAGTCCTGATTGTGGCGCTCACCTGCACGGCGCCAAACACGCATACGACCATCATTGGCACCAAGGCAGAAGCGACTCTCATCGCTGAAGACGATACGTCTCCATTCGTCCCTCCATTCACGCCTGTCGCGACACCACTGGAGGCGGGCTGCACGATGTTGGGGCGTGAGCGGAAGACGGCCTAACGGTGTGCGGGACCGTAGCCCAGCTTCATGGAGACGGTTGCGAATGGTCCTCGCCGATACCCCAGGAGCAACAGTGTCCCTAATTTGCTGGGAAGTGGTGGTGCGGTCCCCTACGGCACTGCGTAGGATCCTACGGTCTTGGTGTGCATCCGTGCGTCGCTGCGGTCCGGTGCCAGGTCGACGGGCACGTGCACCTTCCGCCGACCACTGGTGACAACATCGATGTACTGTGGAGACCTCACGCCCCACGTGTTGAGCAATTCGGCGGTACGTCCACCCGGCCTCCCGCATGCCCACTATACGCCCTCGCTCAAAGTCCGTCAACTGCACATACGGTTCACGTCCACGCTGTCGTGGCATGCTACCAGTGTTAAAGACTGCGATGGAGCTCCGTATGCCACGGCAAACTGGCTGACACTGACGGCGGCGGTGCGCAAATGCTGCGCAGCTAGCGCCATTCGACGGCCAACACCGCGGTTCCTGGTGTGTCCGCTGTGCCGTGCGTGTGATCATTGCTTGTACAGCCCTCTCGCAGTGTCCGGAGCAAGTATGGTGGGTCTGACACACCGGTGTCAATGTGTTCTTTTTTCCATTTCCAGGAGTGTATATCACGCCCGAGACCATAACTCGACGCGTACGTTCAGCATGTCTACACGCAGACAGGTTGGTTGCACGCCGTCAACTGGCTTCCTTCTAAGGAATCCAGGGCCATCACATGCAACGAAGCAGAACCACTTTTCATCATAAAACACAACAGACGTCCACATTGACCCCCAATGAGCTCTTACTTGACACCACTGAAGTCGATGAGTGGGGGTGTTTTGTGGTCAGTGGAAGGCAGGCTACAGGGCATCTGGCTCGGAGTTGTCCTTGAAGATACAGATTTAACACAGTTCGTTGTGTCACTGTGCTGCCAACTTCTACTGAAATTGCTGCTGCAGATGCAGAGCCATACGCCGATTGCGATGATCTTCCCTTTCTGTAGTGCCACGTGGCCGTCTGGAGCCGGACCTTCTTGCACCCGTTCATTCTCGTGACAACCGCTGCACAGCTATCATGTACACAGGCTACATTCCTGCCGAGTCCTTCCGCAGTATTGCAAAAGGAACGTACAGCTTCTCGTAGCGCCATTACACGACCCTGTTCAAACTCAATGAGGTTTTGATAATGGCGTCTTTGTCATCTTAAAGGCATCCTTGACTAACACAACTTACCACGAACAACTCAAAGGTAACTAACGCTCTCGACCGTTGCAGCGTGTATTTAAGGCAACCCTGAATTGAATCTTCATAGTGGCGGTACTAACCCCATTCTTATGTGACAGGTACGAAATCTGAATAGACATCATTTCTCAGATGTAGAAACACGCCTACCATCTTTCGTTTATGTCGCACAACTCCTTCTTGGCAGTGCGATTTTCTTTTTCCGACGGTGTATATTTTCATGATGTTCATTGTATGAGGCAGTTGTGTTACGTCATAGTTCCTCTTTTGAGAACTAGTACACTACTTGAATCTTTGCTTTTGCGTATTCCACCCCAGGTCAACAAAATGGTATCATTAATGATTTCGACTTCTTAGTAAGTAACCGTTAGATCATGTGTTTCAACGAAAAAAAGGAAAGGAGGGACAGTAAAATACTAGGAAACTAAATTACAAGCGACTGTATACAACAGCATGTAACTGAATATGTTACATAGCAACTCGTTCTAAATTAATTACTTGCTTTACTACTTGCTTTAGTTCTGAAAAGTTGAACGTTGCATCAAAAAGAGAATCCGCTCTGCTTCTACCACACTTCGTCCCAGCCCCCAATCCAGTTCCCGTGGCGTGGATATCACCTGGCTGGTAAATTTCACTCCGTCACGGCAGAACCCTCCCGCCTGCGGGCGCGGTGTCAGTCCGTACAAAGTTCTCACTCTGTGTTGGCGGAAGTTTTATTATCCTCCGGCAGGCCATCAGTTGACCCGTCGCAGACGAGAAACTCCTGCGTCTCGCTTCACTTGAGGGGACAAGAACTAGCAGTGAAACTAAGCTACGGAAGCATTGTATCCGCTCGAGTCTCTGATCCTACGAGAAGAAAAGCGGTTTAGCACTATTCTGCCAGTGTACATTTCATAACTGATCTCGTATTCAAGCCTCAAAGATACTAGCACACGCTACAACCGTGTAAAAAATTAAATACAGCAACGGATGCGAAACACATATTTTTCTGCAGAAAATTGAAATTGAATCGTACAAGCAAAATACAGCGATCAGTCTTACCACAAAATTATGAATAAGAATCGTCTGCATGCTGCAAAAACTGAAACGTGTTAGCACTCACAGACTGTAAGTAAACCACGCAGTCACGAAGCTTGTCAACACAGCAAAGAGTACTACCTGTATAACATCGTAGTGAATACAGAGAAACAGAAAATTTCCTGTGCAGTCCTCAACAAAATACTGTGGAAGTTGAAAAATATTTTATTCGGCGTAATGGTTTGTCTGATTCTATGTTAAGGGATGATTTACGCAGATACTGGTCGTAAAGTGCAAAATTATATTGGAAGATATATAGGTATGTAGAAATGTAAAGAATGAAAGATATATAGGTATGTAGAAATGTAAAGAATGAAAAAAAGATAGCAACAGAGAATGTACCAAATAAGAAGAAAGTCTGTCAACTAAAAATGATATACGGTTAAATGACCCATTATTCGAACATTCAAATCGTTTGCCTATCCCTCAATGTTAGGTGCGCACACATTTGCTTCATCGACATATCCCACTGGTAGTGACACTGGACGCCAGAGGACTTCGATCAGACTCCCCATCAGCTATTTTTGTTCACGTTTTCTGTGATTTGCTTAAATCACTGCAACAGATATCGTGATAATCCTCTATCGCAATGTTTGTAATATAGATTCTCGCCTGATGATGAGTAATATTGACTATTGCATACGCAATAAAGTAAAACTGAAATAATTTTTTGTAACCGCATGCGGAAACAACCCGGTTTAATAACACTGTTCGAAAACGGCTCTATTTCTGATATTAAAGTGTGTGCTTCTAAACGAGTTTACCACGGGAAATTCAAATATAGAAACAAAATACCGCTGTCAGGGATGCTTTTTATCGATGTGTGTGTGTGTGTGTGTATCTACAATTCAGGCCAAACACGGGACGTTGTGGAGAGATACGGGTATGTTGCAGCTTCCAGTAGTGATGGAGCGTGAAAATTTCTTGTTCAGCAGCAGGTGGGAAGAATCAGACGTCACTGGGTTATCCCCAGCCACACCTATGTCATTAACACGAACTGCAGTATCTCATTAACTCAAACGGCGATAGCCGGTGCCTGCCTCCGCAGTTAAACATCACGTTTCCTAGAGGCAGGTGCATCTCGTTTACAACAGTGATGTTAGCCGTAATTTGTATCAGTCTTAACGAGTCTGCATGCTGCAAAAACTGAAACGTGTTAGCACGTGGCTGACACGTAACCGTCTCTGTCATATTTGCGAGCACAGTTGAACTTATAAGTTCCTGTTTTTAAACTGATTTAGCCTGATGCTGAAGGTAAATTGTTTTCACATATCAGCGTTTCTCTAGTTCTCTAGTATTAATGTAGTACAAGTGTATTACTGAAGAGGTTTTTTTAAATTTATATAAGTGCCACGTGGTCTTTAATGTTGATATAAGCCAGACAACATCTGCTGTATCTGTGGGAAGTTCACCTTTGTCAGAAATAGGAAGAATATTTCAACAGTCATAAAGAAAGTATATAAACATTACTTCAGAATAGAGGTAGGAGACCAAGATAAAGAATGGGCTACACATTTCTGTTGTGCTACATGTTACTGCAAGCTAATTCAGTAGTGGAAAGGTAAAGAGAAAGTGGCGTTGTTCGCTGTGCCCTTGGTGTGGAGAGAGCCCAAGGACTACGTTACTGATTGTTATTTCTGTCTAACAAAAATTCAGGGTTTTACACACAAAAGATCGAAGAGGCACATTGCTTACTCAGATCTACCTTCAGCGAGAATGCCAGTGCAGCATTCTGACAGCCTTCCAGTACCTTCAAGAGGTCCTGCTCAAATTCGGAGTAACAGTGAAGTAAATAGTACTGAAGAAATCACAGATGATGATCCTTTAATTCACAGCAAAAGTGAGTCATCGCAACTTTTCTTAACACAAGGAGATGTAGATGACGGTGTATGTGATCTAGGACTAAGTAAACTAAAGTCACAGCTGCTAGGCTGAAAATTACAAGAGTATAATCTACTCCACCAAAGCATTTAAATCACTGTATTCATGCACAGAAAACATGCTTTTATTTCCTGTTTAGCAACTGACGGAGCACTAACATTTTCCAGTGACGTTGTTGGCCTAATGTAAGTACTGAACTTCACAGATGTGGAGACTTTTCATGGATGCTTCGAAAACAACTTTCAAAGGTGTTCTGCTCTATAGCGGAAATAAAGTACCTCTGTTCCATTAGCTTACACCAGCTTGACCATTGAGAATTACGAATTCGTAAAAAGTGTGCTAACGGTATTACAATTCAATGAATACAAATGGAAAATACGTGCAGATTTCAAAGTAATTGCTATGGTACTGGGAATGCAACAAGGCTACACGGAGTATGCCTGTTTTCTTCGCGAGTGGGGTGGTCGAGACAGAAATTCTCACTACGTGAAAAACAAATGGCCTAGGCGGAGATGGAAAGTGCGCGAAAAGAATGTACAACGTGAAAGTCTGATAGCTCCTGAAGATATACTACTTCCACTGCTTCATTTCAAACTTGGCCTAATAAAACAATTCGTAAAGGCCACGGATGCAACAGGCAATGGGTTAGAATATCTAGCTACCAGATTCCCCCGTCTTTCAGCAACTTAAATAAAGGAAGATCTATTTGTGCGCCCACAAATGAAGGAGCAGAAAGATGCAATTTTTGAGGAACGTTTTAACTGACCAGAAAAAAAAGACAGGATTGGATGATGTCAGGAAACTTCCTCTGAAGAAGAAGAGCTACTAACTACAAAGCAATGGTGAATGACATGATCAAAGCGTCTTACGACATGGGGTGACATATGTCTTTGAAGGTGCATACAATGGACTCTCATCTGGAGTACTTCACAGAGATTTGTAGTGACGAATCGGATGAACGTGGCAAAAGTTTCCATAAAGACATTTCTACCATAGAAAAGCGTTATGAACCTTCTATGTTAGCAGATTACTGCTGTAATATCATTCGAGAGAAGAAAGATTCATCTACATCTACATCTACATCTACATGGATACTCTGCAAATCACTTTTAAATGCCTGGCACAGGGTTCATTGTACCACCTTCAGAGTTCTCTATTATTCCAATCTCGTATAGCGCGCGGAAAAAATGAACACTTATATCTTTCCTTATGAGCTCTGATTTCCCTTATTTTATCGTGGTAATCGTTCCTCCCTATGTAGGTCGGTGTCAACAAAATATTTTCGCATTCGGAGGAGAAATTTGGTGATTGGAATTTCGTGAGAAGATTCCGTCGCAACGAAAATCGCCTTTTTAAAATAATTTCCAGCCCAAATCCTGTATCATTTCTGTGACACTCTCTCCCATATTTCGCGATAATACAAAACGTGCTGCCTTTCTTTGAACTTTGTCGATATGCTCCGTCAGCCCTATCTGGTAAGGATCCCACACCGAGCAGCAGTATTCTAAAAGAGGACGGACAAGCGTAGTGTAGGCAGTGTCCTTAGTAGGTCTGTTACATTTTCTAAGTGTCCTGCCAGTAAACCGCAGTCTGTAGTTAGCCTTCCCCACAACATTTTCTATGTGTTCTTTCCAATTTAATTTGTTCGTAATTGCAATACCTAGGTAATTAGTTGAATTTAAGGCTTTTAGATTTGACTGATTTATCGTGTAACCGAAGTTTAACGTGCAATTTTTAGCACTCATGTGGATGACCACACACTTTTCGTTATTTAGGGTCAACTACCACTTTTCGCACCATTCAGATTTTTTTTCTAAATCGATTTGGACTTTGTTTTTATCTTCTGATGACTTTATTAGTCGATAAACGACAGCGTCATCTGCAAACAACCGAAGACGGCTGCTCAGATTGTCTCCCAAATCGTTTATATAGATATGGAACAGCAAAGGGCCTACAACACTACCTTGGGGAACGCCTGAAATCATTTCTATTTTACTCGATAACTTTCCGTCAATTACTACGAACTGTGACCTCTTTGACAGGAAATCTTGAATCCAGTCACAAAAATTAGACGATATTCCTTAAGCACGCAATTTCCATACGAGCCGCTTGTGTGGTAGAGTGTCAAAAGCCTTCCGGAAATCCAGGAATACGGTATCGATCTGAAGTCCCTTGTCAATAGCACTCAGCACTTCATGTGAATAAAGAGCTAGTTTTGTTTCACAGGAACGATGTTTTCTAAACCCATGTGTGTCAATAGACCGTTTCCTTCAAGATAATTCATAATGATCGAACACAATATATGTTCTAAAATCCTGCTGCGAATCGACGTTAACGATGTGGGCCTGTAATTTAGTGGATTACTCCTACTACCTTTCTTGAATATTGGTGTGACCTGTGCAACTTTCCTGTCTTTGGGTACGGATCTTTCGTCAAGAGAATGGGTATATATGATTGTTAAGTATGAAGCTAATGCATCAGCATACTCCGAAAGCAACCTAATTGGTATACAGTCTGGACCAGAAGACTTGCTTTTATTAAGTGATTTGAGTTACTTCACTACTCCAAGGATATTTGCTTCTACGTTACTTATGTTGGCAGCTGTTATCGACAATATAACAGAGAAACGTTGAAACGTCCCCTTAGAAAAATTAGTGAATTTCTGTGCTGATAAACCTCTTACATTATTTGATTTTCAAACAGCTGAGCAGAACTGAACGTACTCAGACATTTCGCTCTTTACCTATTCTGATCAACACTAAACTGACACACAATATTTTTAGCGCAACGCAATCTGACTTTCAAAAATCCCTACAATGGCCCTGACTAACAATAACCTATACCTTTCACAAATCACTTACCTCACAAAAATCTTCGTTGCTCGAACTATTGCAATACAGCGAGCGCCACTACTGCCAGCTAAATAAAAGATTCAAACTACTGAAGGCACTAACTACTGACAGGCATAGTTAGCAAATGAGAGATTTTGATAGAGAACAAACAACGTATTTACCTTAACAGTGCTCAAAAGTCATTATATATATATATATATATATATATATATATATATATACACTAGTCTTTCCAGAATCTATACACTGCCTGACGAAAAGAGTGAAGCGCCCAGAAGACATGGTAGCAGGTCAATACAGTTTCTTACATGTACGCAACATCGGCGGATATGTAAATGTTTTGAGTTGCAATCCTCTGTCACAGGTAGGACACCCTCCAAGGTGCATTAGTGTTGTTACCAAGACTGGTAGGGTGTATAAGAGGAGCGAACAGCGCCAGATCTGAGTGGAGGGACACGGACACGCCACGAACTCGTGTGAGACAGTGATATAGGCACTTCACAGAACTGGAAACAGGCCTCATTGCGGAACTCTGTTTGACTGGTCGAAGCGTGCAATATCCATACTCGTCTTCAAGACTCCGGTTGACCATGCCTGACAACGAAACTGGAGAATCGTCGTACAGTGCACCAAAAACTTGTAGCACCTTCATATACGCACCTATGCGTTATTCTGTACAATCCATCACTATCTGTCGGAGATTATCTGGCTATTGGTAGGATCTTTAAAAGTAAATCTAAATATATTGATGTAGAAATTTTTATTGTTTTAACATAAGGTCTACGTAGACATTCCTCCCTAACAGAAATACATTTCATAATATTATCCTTTGTTAATTATTAAAAGATGAAACCAGTCGTTGTATGTAAGTGAATTTCTGGTATCTTTCTTGGAAAGAATGAAAATATACAATGTGCGTCAATATTTTATTTTAATAACGGAATTTTAAATTGTACTATGTACAAGTTATATCATTCTGTGTACGTAGGCTGTTTAGGTTTTCTTATTGGTAACTTTACGTAGCGCTCTGTATGAAAATCACTGGCTGTGCTGTGTGCAGTCTGTGGCTAGTTTGCATTGTTGTCTGCCATTGTATTGTTAGCTAGACGTGAACAGCGCGTAGCGTTGCGCAGTTGGAGGTGAGCCACCAGCAGTGGTGGATGTGGGGAGAGAGATGGCGGCGTTTTGAAATTTGTAATACTGGATATGACCTGTAAGTTACATTTCACTGCACACGTTTCTGTAGGTCATAGTATATGGACAATATGTGAGAAGTAGGGACTGTTAGTGTTTGCACGTGTGTTAATAATTCAGCAAGGGACTGGATAACAACATTGATGGTTCCAAGGACAATTCCAAAAACTTTGTGAGTGCGCCAGTGGTGGTTATGGACTTGCTATATTCTCTGCAAGACTCTTCGATGGTGATTGTGCACCTGCACAGTCGCAGCAGATGGCTGCTGGCCATCTGTACAAGGACTACAGTGGGTCTGCATCTTTGATAACCCACCAATACCATTATTTCTACAAGGACTACAGTGGGTCGACACCTTTGCTGACTCACCAGTACCATTATTTCTGCAAGGCCTGCAGTGGGTCTGCACCTCTTGTGGCCCACCAATACCGTAATCTCTACCAGGACTACAGTGGGTCTGCTCTGTGACGACCTACCTACCAATATTCATCAACTTCGACTGACTCTGCGGTGGGTTTGCTCTGTTGTGGCCCATTACCTGTCTGCATGTCAAGAGTCAGCACTGTCTTTCCGTTGGAAGGACAACACCACTTCTTCAAGACTGCATGAAAATCCACTACTTCCGTGTGCATTGTCTTTTACTGCTCAGACTTTGAGAAAAGAAACGGCAGTTTCACTGTGATGAATGATCAGGACTCTCTTTATGGACTGTGAGAAAATTTTAGCTTTTGACCAACATTGTATTAATAAGTGTGTGCATTTGATATTTTTCTTACTGTAATTATGAAAAATTTTTTCAAATCTGTGTTGGCCAGTGCCCAAAACAATTTGTAAAAATTTTTGTGGGGAGCATGGGGGCTATGTAAGTAGGCTGTTTAGGTTTTCTTATTGGTAACGTTACGGAGCGCTCTGTATGAAAATCACTGGCTGTGCTGTGTGCAGTCTGTGGCTAGTTTGCATTGTTGTCTGCCATTGTAGTGTTGGGCAGCTGGACGTGAACAGCGCGTAGCGTTGCGCAGTTGGAGGTGAGACGCCAGCAGTGGTGGATGTGGGGAGAGAGATGTCGGCGTTTTGAAATTTTTAATACTGGATATTATGAACTGCTACGTATATTATGATTTTTCAACACTATTAAGGTAAATACATTGTTTGTTCTCTATCAAAATCTTTCATTTGCTAACTATGCTTATCAGTAGTTAGTGCCTTCCGTAGTTTGAATCTTTTATTTAGCTGGCAGTAGTGGCGCTCGCTGTATTGCAGTAGTTAGAGTAACCAAGATTTTTGTGAGGTAAGCGATTTGTGAAACGCATAGGTTAATGTTAATCAGAGCCATTTATTTGTAGGGATTTCTGAAAGTCAGATTGCATTGCGCTAAAAATATTGTGTGTAAGTTTAAACTCACTCCTGTACAATTTTTCTAAGGGGACGTTTCATCCGCATCATGAAAGCGGGACACACATACGAAGACTACCTTCTAATTTTATACCAAGGTGCTAAACATAGCCGGCCGGTGTGGCCGTGCGGTTAAAGGCGCTTCAGTCTGAAACCGCGTGACCGCTACGGTCGCAGGTTCGAATCCTGCCTCGGGCATGGATGTGTTAAAAATTAATAAACACGTTCAATTTTTTTTGCAAACAACTGACAATAGTCGCATTAAGTAATATGTGATATGAATGAGAAATCATACGGTTTACCTGGATATGATTACTAGTGACACAAGTTTAAAATGTCAAACAAATCACAGAAAGGACATCAGATGGAAACGTTTGCCCAAAATTTGAACAATGTAAGATTTATTATTTATTTATCTCTAAATGTTACACTCCTGGAAATGGAAAAAAGAACACATTGACACCGGTGTGTCAGACCCACCATACTTGCTCCGGACACTGCGAGAGGGCTGTACAAGCAATGATCACACGCACGGCACAGCGGCCACACCAGGAACCGCGGTGTTCGCCGTCGAATGGCGCTAGCTGCGCAGCATTTGTGCACCGCCGCCGTCAGTGTCAGCCAGTTTGCCGTGGCATACGGAGCTCCATCGCAGTCTTTAACACTGGTGGCATGCCGCGACAGCGTGGACGTGAACCGCATGTGCAGTTGACGGACTTTGAGCGAGGGCGTATAGTGGGCATGCGGGAGGCCGGGTGGACGTACCGCCGAATTGCTCAACATGTGGGGCGTGAGGTCTCCAAAGTACATCGATGTTGTCGCCAGTGGCCGGCGGAAGGTGCACGTGCCCGTCGACCTGGGACCGGACCGCAGCGACGCACGGATGCACGCCAAGACCGTAGGATCCTACGCAGTGCCGTAGGGGACCGCACCGCCACTTCCCAGCAAATTAGGGACACTGTTGCTCCTGGGGTATCGGCGAGGGCCATTCGCAACCGTCTCCATGAAGCTGGGCTACGGTCCCGCACACCGTTAGGCCGTCTTCCGCTCACGCCCCAACATCGTGCAGCCCGCCTCCAGTGGTGTCGCGACAGGCGTGAATGGAGGGACGAATGGAGACGTGTCGTCTTCAGCGATGAGAGTCGCTTCTGCCTTGGTGCCAATGATGGTCGTATGCGTGTTTGGCGCCGTGCAGGTGAGCGCCACAATCAGGACTGCATACGACCGAGGCACACAGGGCCAACACCAGGCATCATGGTGTGGGGAGCGATCTCCTACACTGGCCGTACACCACTGGTGATCGTCGAGGGGACACTGAATAGTGCACGGTACATCCAAACCGTCATCGAACCCATCGTTCTACCATTCCTAGACCGGCAAGGGAACTTGCTGTTCCAACAGGACATGCACGTCCGCATGTATCCCGTGCCACCCAACGTGCTCTAGAAGGTGTAAGTCAACTACCCTGGCCAGCAAGATCTCCGGATCTGTCCCCATTTGAGCATGTTTGGGACTGGATGAAGCGTCGTCTCACGCGATCTGCACGTCCAGCACGAACGCTGGTCCAACTGAGGCGCCAGGTGGAAATGGCATGGCAAGCCGTTCCACAGGACTACATCCAGCATCTCTACGATCGTCTCCATGGGAGAATAGCAGCCTGCATTGCTGCGAAAAGTGGATATACACTGTACTAGTGCCGACATTGTGAATGCTCTGTTGCCTGTGTCTATGTGCCTGTGGTTATGTCAGTGTGATCATGTGATGTATCTGACCCCAGGAATGTGTCAATAAAAATTTCCCCTTCCTGGGACAATGAATTCGCGGTGTTCTTATTTCAATTTCCAGGAGTATATATATATATATATATATATATATCAGTCAATGACATCCATTCTTACAAATGTACTGTTTCTGATGGACACACGTCCAGATCATCCGCTCTCAAAAATCCGCCATCTCACTTCCCCACATCAACCACTGCTGGCCGCTCACCTCTAACTGCGCAACGCTACGCGCTGTTAACAGCCAACTGCCCAACACTACAATAGCCAACAACAATGTAAACCAGCCACAGACTGCACGCAGCACAGCCAGTTATTTTCATACAGAGCGCTGCGTGGCGTTACCAATAAGAAAACCTAAACAGCCTACTTAAAAAGTTAAGTGCATCACCATACAGAAGCTCATTTTTTGTGAATTTTCTGTAATTTCTCATGACAAATAAATGCTACAAAGCACATCCACAAAGATTACTCTGTTATGTGTTTGATCTCACCCTCCACTAATGTTAGGAACTTATAACATCATAAAAAAGGGATTTGTTTAAGGAATGTCACCTCATGTTTGCTGCACTATATCAGAAACAGAAAAGAGAAATAAAAGTGTGGTTACGCATAAACTATCCCTGACAGAAAAAAACTAAAAACTGCTTTGAATTCAGCACTCGAAGTACAACTAGGATCACAATGTATTCTTTCAAAAATAGAATCAAGTTTATACCGTGAAAGATGCAAATAAAGGCAACAGATACCTTAATCCAGGCTAATGATTTGCAATCTGGGTATGTATAACGTGCAGTCAAATGAAAAGCAAACAAATGGAAAATTATAATTAAATAATTTATTATTTCAAAAGTAATGTCCATAATTGTTAATACATTTAGACCACTGAGAGACAAGATGTTCAGTGCCTTCGCGGAACAACGTCAGCTAGCCTATGGAACCATGATTGTAACCAGAAGTGCACCTCTTCGTCCGAAGCAAATTAATGAACAAGAAATTCTTCAGGGATCCACAAATATGTAAATCGCGTGTAAGAGATCGGGGCTGTACGGAGGAAGTTTAACATTTTCCCTGATAAACTCTTGTAATGTATTCGAAACAACCTTGTGAACATGTAGTCGGGCCGAGATGTTGTCAAGGTTGTTCCGACTATAGTCCTAAACTCTTCCCATGCGGTTTCAAAATTTTTGGAGGCCTGAAGGGAAACATTCCTTGCCGTCGATTTTCTTCGGATGAAGTGAAGCACGCCTGGGTACTATCATAGTTCAGTAGGCAACCGTAAACATTTTCTTTCCTTGAAAGCATTGACCCTCTTGTCTCACAGTGGGTTAAATGTGATGACAATTACTGCGATTACTTTTGAAATAATGAACAGTTTACTTACTTTCCATCTGTCTTGTTTCATTTGTTAACATATTAGATTATCGGTAAATGTTTTACAGGCTGCAATATTAACAGTGCCTGTAGTCTCACGATTAAGAGGTACAGTAATTTTTCGAGACTTATTTAAGTTAATAATAATTTCAAGTACGTCATCACGCACATGCATGAAGTTTCTGATTCTGAAACAGAAGCTATCGCAGCCCCTGAGCCACTAAAACCCTGGATAAAACTACTCGGACAAAAAGATGTTTCGCAATAGATATTATCGTTTTCGAAGAGATGCTAAAAGAACCAAAAGTTTAGCGTTGTGAAAGCGACCAGCAATACAGACAAATATAGCGGCTGCGTGAATACGAGGTGCGACAATAAAGTAATGAGACTGATTTTCTTTGCAAGATCTGGCAAACCTGCAGGTTTGCGTAAGCACAGTATCTTTGACCTCGGTCTATAAGCTGCTTCTAGTCCAAGCGGCACATTCATGCAACTGCTCAGTCGTGATTTTTGCTGTAATAAGTTAACACGTGTTTGTGTCTTTCGTCACGGAAATGGAACCGCATAATATTGCGCAACGGTCTGCATTTCTTTCGCCTTAAACTGGGTTAAAACGAGACGACAACTTACTTTAAGCTTCAAAACGTTTATGGAGAGGAGGTTATGTCAAGAGCTCAAGTTTTTCGTTGGCATAAAACGTTTAGTGAAAGCAGAACGAATGTTGAAGGTGAAGACCGCAGTGGACGACCATCAACCTCACGGATGGATGTCAACTTGGCCAGGGTGCGTGAACTCGTAGGATCTGATCGAAGATTATCCGTGAAAATGATCGCATAAGAACTGAACATCAATCGAGAAACGGTTGGTCTAATAATAACTGAAGATCTTGGTATGACGAACATTTGTACAAAAATGGTCCCCAAAAATCTCACACCACAACAGCGAGAAACACGGAAAAATATGGCAGCCGATCTGTTAGAGCAAACGGAAATCAATTCAGAATTGTTAAGCTGTGTTATCACTAGTGATGAAAGTTGGTTTTTTCAGCACGATCCAGAGACAAAAAGCCTAAGTTCGCGATGGTGCTCAAAGGAGTCACCCAGACCAAAGAAAGCTCACGTCTCAAAGTCAAAAGTGAGATGCATGCTTGTGTGCTTCTTTGATTCCAAGGGAATTGCTCATAAAGAGTGGAAGCCTCTTGGACAAACAGTTAACCAATATCACTACAAATAAATTTTAGAAAGACTTCGTAAAAGAGTTCTTCGTGTCCGTGCCAACATTGCTGATAATTGGATTCTGCATCACGATAATGCGTCATCCCATACTGCTCTGTCAGTACAGCAATTTTTAATCTCAAAACAAATTTCAGTACTACCACAGCCACCTTATTCACCAGATATCGCTCTGTGCGGCTTTTTTCTATTTCCAAGAGTCAAAACGTCGGTCAAGGGACACAATTTTCAAACAACACAAGATGTCCAAAAAGCTGTGACGAGGATCTTGGAGGACATTACAGAAGATGAGTTCCAGAAATGTTACCATCAATGGCAGAAGCGCTGAAAAAAGTGTGCAATCAGAAGGGAACTGCTTCGAAGGATACAACATAAAACTTGACTGAAACGGTAAGCAACATTTTTTTTCACATCAGTCTCATTACTTTATTGTCACACCTCGTATGCAGAGTTTCTAAGGAGAACGAACGTTCCCAGGGGACATTCGTCAGGTCAGCCGCTACTATTAACGAAATCTAGTAAAGATTTGACGCAGCAGCGATGGTGTACCCGGATCTACCATCCAAGACGACGCGATGCCAGCCAGCCGAAAGCCATTGTTGCTAGCAGAGGTAGCAGCTCTGTGTAATGTACTTCGCACTCCGTAATCCTCTCATGAAGATATAAAGTGAATCGTGTATTCTCTCCACAGTATGTAGACACATAATACGAAATTTTCGTTATTTGCTCTCCTCCTTGCATCCCAAATTTTAACGAACACTAGTGTACTTTAAACCGGAGTGTTACATCTCTACGTAGTCTACAAATTACGTGTCTTTTTTTTCTTTAATGTGACGTTTTCACTAATAACTGAGCGGCCTAATACGAGTGGCTGTTGCAGATAGGGACAGAAAGGCGCTACGTGGCGCTCAAAGACGGCCAAACGAGTAACAATGACGTCGACGGTGGTGCGTGACGGAGGCGCGACGCGTTATCACGTCATTAATAAAAAGTTATTTCGGGTCACGTATGGAAGAAATAAATCAATGTGGCGTGCCACTGGGGCCGCGGGCTCTGGCAGTTATGGACGATAAACAGTGAACGAATGTATGAGCTGCAGCGTGTGAAGGACTGTTTGCTGTAACTGTGTTTGTAGAGCTAATGGCGTTCTGTGATCCCACCAACGGGCGTCACTGATTCTGAAATAGCACTTACAGCCTGGCACATATTTCACTGAACAACGGCCATTATTTTTTAAGATACTCCCATAGGATTAATAGCTGACAATTTGATAAGCTAAATTTCAGGCATTGTTCGTTGTGACCGTGCAATTAACCAAAATTGGGGATTAACCTCAGTATTGAAATTAGGATCTATGTGTAGACAGGACTGACACTGATGCCATAGACAGGTGTGTCGCAGACTGGAGAGGGTATGGAAAATTAAGGCTCTTCCATGTTTCTCTCCAATCGTGGTGAACATACCTTCCTGTGAGGTTTCGAGAAACTGACACTCACTGCCACTTCACACAATTATTTTGGTTTTAGCAAACGAACTACTTGTATAAAAGAATAAACGAAAAGAAAATATGTACGATTATTTCTTACCGTGGCTCGTCGTCAGTTGAATTAGGGGCGTTAATCATGGAAAACCGATTGTGAACAAGTTTTAATTATATGGCAACAGTCAACCAATTGTACAGCTTAAATGAAATCGCAACTTTCTTATTTAGGATGTGAAATCATGTGAGAGGCTAAGTCTTATGACATGCTGTAGAAAGAAACCCACAATGTATTTTCGTGTCTTTGATTAGTAATCAAGAACGTGCTCGGTCCCGAGTTCGAAACCCGCAACCGCTTAAGTATTGATTAATAATCAACATTTCCGGCGAAAGAATCTGTAATGACCGATGGCCTGAGGATGCGCAAAGCGATGGAAACCACTGCATTAAAGACACATAATGCGTATCCACAGTATATGTGTCCTGTAACTGAAAAATAGCCATGATGATCTCTCCACTGGAAAAAGATTCCGGAATAGTCCACCATTCAGATCTCCGCTGGCGGTCTGCCAAAGGGGAGATAACCACGAGAAAAAGACTGAATAACCAACGAAAGGATAACAATCTACGAGTCGTGGCGTGGGATGTCAGAAGCTTTAACGTGGTCGGGAAGATAGAAAATATGAAATGGGAAATACAAACGCTCAGTCTAGATATTGTAGGGGTCAGTGAAGTGAAGCGGAAAGATGACAAGGATTTCTGGTCATATGAGTATAGGGTAATATCAACAGCAGCAGAAAATAGTGTAACTGGAATAGGATTCGTTATAAGTAGGAACGAAATGGGGAGAGTGTGTTACTCTGAACAGTTCAGTGACAGGGTTATTCTTATCAGAATCCACAGAAAACCAACACCGACAACGATAGTTTAGGTATATATGCCGATATCACAAGCTGAAGATGAAGAGTAGAGAAAGCATATGTGGATATTGAATGGGTAATACAGCACGTAAAAGGTATGAAAGTTTAATAGTCATGGGAGGCTGGAATGTAGTTGCAGGGGAAGGAGTAGAAGAAACAGTTAGAAGAGAATATGGACTGGGACAAGGAATGAGAGACGAGGAAGACTAATTGAGACCTGTAACAAGTTTCAGTTAGTAATAGCGAATATTAATAGCGAATATTCTGTTCAAGAATCACAAGAAGAGGAGCTATACTTGGAAAAGACCGGGTGATACTGGAAAATTTCAGTTATATTACATCATGGTCAGACAGAGATTCCGAAATTAGGTACTTTACTTCAAGGTGTACCCAGGAGTAGATATAGACTCAGATCACACTTTAGTTGTGCTGAAGAACAGAATTAAATTTAAGAGAATAATCAGGAAGTATCAATACGCAGAGAGGTGGGTACGGAAGTACTAAGGAATGACGAGATGCGCTTGAAGTTCTTTAATGCTGTAGATACAGAAATAAGGAATAGCTCAGTAGGCAGTAAAGCTGAAGATGAATGGACATTTCTGGAAACGGCAATCACAGAAGTTGGAAAGAAAATGCAGGTACATAGAAGGTAGCTGCGAGGACACCATGGCTAACAGAAGAAATGTTTCAGTTGATTGATGAAAGAAGGAAGTACAAAAATGCTGAAGGAAATTCAGGAATGCAGAAATACAAATCGCTGAGGAATGAAATAAATAGGAAGTGCAAGGAAGCTAAGACAAAGTGGCTGCATGAAAAATGTAAGACATCGTAGAAGAAATGATTGTCGGAAGGACTGACTCAGCATACAGGAAAGTCAAAATAACCTACGGTGGAATCAAAAGCAAGGGTAGTAACAAGAGTGCAACAGGAATTCCACTGTTAGATCTGGAGGAGAGATCGGCTACGTAGAAAGAGTACAAGGAAGGACTCTATGAGGGGGAAGATTTGACTGATGTGATAGAAGAAGAAACAGGAGTCGATTTAGAACAAATAATGGATGCAGTATTAGAATCAGAACTGAAGAGAGCTTTGGAAGACTTAAAATCAAATACGGCAAAAGGGAAAGATAACATTCCGTCAGAAATGCGAAGGTATACACTGTGAATGTATAAAACGACTGCATTATTGAGAAGCTATCTACAGGCGTACAGAAATAAAACAAGATAACCACAAATACTCCGTTTGATTACGAACAGTACTTTGTTATTTAATAACATGATTTACATTTCCTTAACATGAAAAAAGTACGAGCCTACAATATGTGACACCAGTTCTCAGTAAATTGAACACAGTTTGACTTAGAGCAGTGGTCGGCAAGTCATTTTAGATGGGGTCTGATTATTTCTGAAAATTTTTATCGAGCTAAAAGTCATTCATATCGCTAAATATTTTTTAAAATTTTAATCTCACTCAAAAATAATTTGGAATACCATAGATAAGCATAATTTTATTCAAACATCAATGCGAGAAATTAAATAGTTTTGGGACACATTTTTAATATTAGATTCACGCAGGGAGCAGATTATGCTAAGAGTTTCTTCAAAGTGAGCAGCTGTCAGTCTTGAGAGATACTGGTTCTTCAAAAATTTCATTTCTGAAAATCAAGTTTCATAAACTTTTGGACCCAAATGCAACAACCAGGAAAATGGTAATTTATTGCAATTTACAAAGTTTTCTTGGGCATGGTTTTTTAAACATTCTTCGGCGGATGCAGTGTTACATGTTTGAGAGGAAATGTCTTGCTGCAAGTCTTTTATCTCCGTTTGTAATAAAGGCTTCGAAACGTGGAACAACTTCGCAGGCACATCAGCCTGTTCTCCCGCTGGAGAGACTTCAAAAGGCCACTTTAAGTATCGTGACAACTTCTCTGTCCGTGTGAAGTCTTGGAGGCTTGTTACAAATTTCTTCCTTATATCTGACATAAAATTATAAAATACTGCCAAGTCTATTTCGGAACTGTTTTCATATTCTAGAACTGTTGGAAAGCGAATAAATTCTTGAACTGCAATGTTTCCTTTTTCAATCACATCCAGCTTTCAATAGTAAACACTTTGTTACAGATCACATATTAATTTCACATTTTCTTGTGCCAGGTACTGAACGGATTTAAATGTTTCAGAAAACCTTCAGCGACATCTAACATACTGTGTTAGTTTGCTTGGAGCTCCAGATGCTTCCTTGCTTCTTGTGTACCCAAGTTGTCTAAGAAGGAGGTTAGTTCAACTTTCATTTCTGCCACATACGTTCAGTCACTTTATCTCCACTTAACCAATGAACATTACTGAGCTGCAGTAAGGCAGGTTGTGCCGAATCATACTCATATGGAAACTCGGTTAACAGTCTATGCTGAAGAGCAGAACAAGACATAAAAGTAATTGACTTGATCAGCTGCTCTTTACGTCTTTCAGAGTGGCAGTAAGTTTACCACAAAATACTGCCTGGTGGCTTACGCAGTGATAAGATAGTAACCCAGAATTGTTATCTTTGATTAAGATAAATAGTCCCTTTTATTTGCCAATAACCGTTGCGGCCCCGTCAGTTGAAAGAGACAACATATCATTTCTAATGTTTCATTTTGTCATGGAGACATATAAGTTGTTAAATAAATCTTCTCCGCGGGTTTTTCCTCTAAACGGCAATAGTAATAGCAGTTTTTCTCTAAATGATTTACTTACAATATCCAAAAATCGCACGAAAGTAGACGTTTGTTTTCCATCAAAACTGTCACAGGATCCATAAAGTGCTATGGCGTAGTAATGCGTCTTCAGTAGAAGTTTGAGCAAAGTATTTTTATCGTCAGCAGCTAAAAGATCGGTTGTTCTTGTATTACTTCTTGTCGACAGTGGAATACCTTGAAACGGAGCACCAACGTTATTTTCCTCTTCAAACAATGCTCATATCCAATATCAATTTTGTCACTGTCTCAGAATCTGAAAATCGCTTCTGGCGCCCAACACAAACGCAACGCTTTTCGGCAGATCTTCCCTGTTTGCTTATAGAGCGATTTAGTAAGCAAGTTTTCTCTCTCTCTCTTTTTTTTGGGGGGGAGGGGGGAAGTTAGATATTACTGGAGTTTTCCCTCGACAACCTTCACTATCCTCAGGAAAATTTTTATGCTGGTGATGAGTTGCTTCTGTCACTTTGAATTTCCAATTTTTACTAGGGGGGCAACTTTATTGCATGTTAGGTTAAATTTAACACCCCCAGGATTATCAGCCAGGGTAAAACAATACTTTTCATTCCACTCAGTCAAATACTACCTCTTTAGGATCCATATCGATGCGAAAAAACGTTATAAGCCTCTACAATAAGAGACGAATTAAGAACAGGCCAATACGAGATCGCTCCACTGTCGATGTGATAATTTGTCTACTTCATTTAGACGTTCTTCATAAAAGTACCGCCACAGACACAAAGGGCGTGTGGACGCACCGCAGAGGAGTTGCTTGCGTGTCAAAGTGTATGTCAAAGCACGGAAAAGGAGCCGCTTCCACGTCAGAGGTCGTCTCCGCAGTGTACACCTACCCGAAAGATGAAAGTGTCATTTCACTTCAGAGTTCCATAAAGTGGCGTTAAGCTTTCATTCGAGTTATAATTGTGTTAAAATGAATGTGCCTGCTCTGATTAAAAGAGGCTTCAGTGGCCGCCAGAATGAGAGGTCGGTTTATAAAATTTCTTATTTCATTAAACGAAATTTCGGGTATCCGGAGAATTTGTGTGGTTCGACCTAAAAAACTATACCGGCCTGCCAGCTTTTCCCCTTCTGACTCCGCTCTTCAGTATGCACTCTGCACTATCTGCACTACAAACCAAGGCAACTATATACAGGTATTTAATTTTCCTACTAATCATTACTAAGTTACATCAGTCACACAGCTGCCTCAGAAATACTACGAAAAATTATAAGAGCGGTACTCAAACTGACAGATCTACAGTACAATATTTTTAAACAGATTAATTCAGTAATTTATACTTTAAAAAAAGCTTTTGGCCGTACACTCTCGACCTTCCGCGGTCCAAATGTGGACCGCAGTCCACCAGATCCCGACTGTCATCATAGAGTATGTATGGGGACTGGAAGTTGCATCTCACCATGAGCAAATGTAGCATTTGCTCATAATTTTTATTTTGGCTGGAGCCACAGTCATTGTAATTTTTTAATTATGCTGCCGCCATTTGACTATTAGAATTATTATTTTATCATCATACAATCCAGATTTCAAGCAGGTAAACTTATTTACATATCTTTTGACAGGTAAATAAATTTTTGTAATACAGATTCCGGCCATAGGCCATTCTGAAGTAAAAAAAAAAAACATATTTATGGTTCTTCTGAATGGCAAATTAATTTTTGTGCTTGAAAATGACCTAAGGCCGAAATCAAGAATATAACAACAAAACAAAAATTATTGCAATCAAATGACAAATCATTCAAAAAAGTATTGTGCATAATTAGAGTGAAAGATCAGGCACTGTATTAAGTCTAAGACTTTTCTTCCATCATTTTCTCTACAAGTTTGAGGCTTTAATGTAGAAAACTTAATACGTTTACGATTAAAAGTACTGGACATCACCGGGAACTACTTTCTCTCATATTTCGGGTAGCATACGAATTCTGCGGCGAAATATCTGGACGCCTTTTGATAAGATCCATGAATCGATTAAATTTTGTACTTGATCATATGACCAGAAGTGCCGGTCAGCCAGGTCGTGTGACGTTGTTAAAAAAGTGGTTCAAATGGCTCTGAGCACTATGGGACTTAACTGCTGAGGTCATCAGTCCCCTAGAACTTAGAACTACTTAAACCTAACTAACCTAAGGACATCACACACATCCATGCCCGAGACAGGATTCGAACCTGCGACAGTAGCGGAAGCGCGGTTCCAGAGTGTACCACGTAGAACCGCTCGGCCACTCTGGCCGGCTGTGACGTTGTTAGAAAAAGGTGGTAGTCAGAGGGAGAAGTGATTGGAGAATACGGTGGGTGGGGTAAGACTTCCCATTTCAACGTTTACAAGCATGTTTTCATGGTTTTGCGACATGCACTGTAAAGCAACTAAGTCACCTTCTCATGTCTATCGCTATGCTGTGGCTGTTTGTCTTTCAGTGCTCGGCTCAGACGCGTTAACTGCTTTCGATAACGAACTCCCGTGACTGTTTCCGTCAGTTTCAGTAGCTTCGAAAACCTTCTTTCTCCCGTCGTCTTTCGGTCTTCGAAGTCAAAGTCACCGTTATTGAACTGTTGAAATCAATAAAGGTTCAAATGGCTGTAAGCACTATGGGACTTAACATCTGAGGTCATCAGTGCCATAGACTTAGAACTACTTAAACGTAACTACCCTACGGGCATCACACACATCCATGTCCGAGGCAGGATTCGAACCTGCGACCATAGTAGCAGCGCGGTTCCAGACTGAAGCGCCTAGAACCGCTCTGCCACAACGGCTGGCGAATTGTTGAAATCATTCTCTGCACGTCCCTTCCTAGTAAGTTACAATGACGTGAATTGAGGTCGTAGGTTAACATGTTCCATCGAGAATACCTTTATGGGGCAAATGTAAATCGTCTAATATTTTGATGGCGTTTCGTTTAAAAATCCGTATGCAAATTCTATGACACTTCCGACTTACCACCTGCACAACCACATGCCGCTACTGCCATCTATTGGAAAACGGCGAAAGCAAAGATGTAGACCTAATATGATTTGCACGACAGCCGAAAAATCACTGGATACAGTCAAATTCATTATATAGGAGTATACGTAAGGAGCGATCTAAAGAAGAACAGACACACAAATATAAACACAGAAAAGACATATGACAGACATATTTAGTTGCAGAACGCCATAAGTGCAGCCCACCCATGAAGGAGGTGGTTTACAAAACACTAAGGAAACAGATATTTGGGTATTCCTTGACTGTGTTGGGCCCTTATCAGGTAGGATAGATAGAGGAAATAGAGAAGATCCAAAGCAGAGCAGTGCGTTTTGCCAGAGATTCTATTAATAACCGCGAAGACGTCACAGAAATTTTCATCCAACTAAGAGAAGATCCAAAGCAGAGCAGTTCGTTTTGTCAGAGGTGTTGTTAATAACCGCGAAACCGTCAGAGAAATTTTCATCCAACTAAAGTGGCAGATGTTAGACCAGTTTTACAGTTAAAATGTCGATAGTGTACATTCCAAGACGATTCAATCAATATATTACATGTTCCTAAGCAGATCTGACTACGATACAATAAATATAAAATTAGAGGGATTGGTGCTTACGCGGTGGCTCACCAAGAAAAGGTTCTTTGAGCGCACCATCCATGGCTGATACTGTTAAAGGTGAATGTACTAGAGCATCAAAAGCAGTATAATTATCCACACCGGTGATCCCCAGAACTCGCTGAAGCCTAGCAATGTCACTGCTGCTTCGCAGAATTCCCTCCTAGATGCGCAAACTCTGTACCATGTGTATCGTAATCAGCTGGTTAGTAGCCAGAGGGTGTAGCAGTCTGTTCTGGTCTCGGAGTAGGAAGAATTTTCAACTGCTCTTCATACAGTTTACGATAGCTCCTGAATCTGTACTTTCGGGTACTACCCGTTATCTGGTGTCATGCAGTAACTGTACTTGACCTAAATTACCTGTTGCGTAATCAATATTTTATACCTGGGAACATTAAATTGCCTCTCTTGCGTTTGAGTGTGCCTTTGCTTCGCAAGCCTCTCATCCCAGTTCTCCACGCGGCTCCATTTTAAATCTACTGACGCCTTAAACTTTCTGTGTTCTTCTCAGTTTCGTCTACATCTACATCTACATACATACTCCGCAATCCACCATACGGTGCGAGGCGGAGGGTACCTCTTATCACAACTAGCATCTTCTCTCCCAGTTCCACTCCCAAAGAGAACGAGAGAAAAATGACTGCCTATATGCCTCTGTACGAGCCATAATCTCTCTTATCTTATCTTTGTGGTCTTTCCACGAAACACAAGTTCGCGGCAGTAAAATTGTACTGCAGTCAGCCTCAAATGCTGGTGCTCTAAATTTCCTTAGTAGCGATTCACGAAAAGGACGCCTCCTTTCCTTTAGAGACTCCCACCCAAGTTCCTGATGCATTTCTGTAACACTCGCGTGATGATCAAACCCACCAGTAACAAATCCTTCAGCCCACCTCTGAATTGCTTCTATGTCCTCCCTCAATTCGACCTGATTGGCATCCCAAACGCTCGAGCAGTACTCAAGAATGGGTCGTATTAGTGTTTTATAAGCGGTCTCCTTTACAGATGAACCACATCTTCCCAAAATTCTACCAATGAACCGAAGACGATTATCCGCCTTCCCCACAACTGCCATTACATGCCTGTCCCACTTCATATCGCTCTGCAGTGTTACGCCCAAATATTGAATCGACGTGTGTCAAAGCGCTACACAACTAACGGATTATTCAAACATTACGGGATTCTTTTTCCTATTCATCTGCATTAATTTACATTTATCTATATTTAGAGTTAGCTGCCATTCTTTACACCAATCATAAATCCTGTCCAAGTCATTCTTGTATCCTTCTACAGGCACTCAATGACGACACCTTCCCTACACCACAGTATCATCATCAAGCAGCCGCACATTGCTATCCACCCTATCCAAAAGATCATTTATGTAGATAGAAAACAACAGCGGACCTACCACACTTCCCTGGGGCACTCCAGATGATATCCCCACCTCCGATGAACACTCACCATCGAGGACAACGTACTGGGTTCTATTACTTAAGAAGTCAAATTTCTTCACATGATTATTCCTATGTGTATGATTTCTTTAATTTAGCCGAGCTGAGAATTACTACATTTAAAATTCCTCCCAATAGCTGCGCCTCATTTTTATTCCTTTATATGAAATTACTTGTAATAGGAAAGCAAGGATGAAACAAAATACGCATCACTGTCCATCATCCAGAGCGAATTACAAAAACTCTCTTTAATTATAAAGGTTTCATAAATCTTAATACAGTCCTTAAAACCTACTGGAAAACAAAACAGTAATATGAATGTGAATGTACTTAGCATTAGTGTCAGTCACAATGTTACAGTCATGAGCAGGATAATGGCTTTATTGTACTTTCATGTAACACTCTATGTGTGCTGGCCCGGGACTCGAAACTGTGCAAGGAAGTGCTCTACGTGCTAAACCACCCGAGCACGACCCATCTTACCAACTTCACTTTTTCCAGTATCTCATCTCATACCTTCCAGACTTCACAGAAGTTCTCCTGTGAATCTTGCGAGGACAGAACTCCTGCAAGAAAGGATATTGCGGAAACAGGACAGCCTCACGCTGTGGGATTGCTTTCAGAACGAATTTTTAATCACCTAGAGAGTGTTGCCTGATTTGAGACTTTGTAGCAAGTTATAAGTGTTTGCTTGTTTGGTAGCTCAGTTGGTAGAGCACTTGCCCCTAAACGTCAAGATCTCAGTTCCGAGTTAAGGTCCGGCACACTCTTTTAATCTACCAGAAAGTTTGAAATCAGCGCATTCTCCGCTGCAGAGTGAAAATTCATACTGCAAAATCTTATTTGTTTTCGGATCCTTGGTTTGCGTCTACTCACCCGTTATCAATGTTTTGTATTTCTACAGTAACCTATTTAGCATGAACTGAAGCGATTCAGATGCTAATCGCTCCGGGTCTTGGATGAAATGTTTCTAATAGAATGTCAGTAAGGTCGACAGTAACTCGTTACTTCACTGTCTTAGAAAACTATGTAATACACTCGTAGAGAGGTGATGAAGTAGATGGACTGTGACAGATGTCCAGTTAGTGTGTGGTGAGCTTTATTAACAGACTACAACATTACTAGATAATTTATCCTAGTTAGTGTTCCCTTTTCCACATGAATGGTGGAGTATTAGTTTTTGCTCTGTCTGTGCATCCATGCTCTAGATCCAAAATTTAGGAGTTTGAGTTCGGCGAGCTGCACACTCTCTGTGAAAATCGTACGGCTAAGTTTAATGTAATGCGACCAGACTCGTCTAGAAAAGTTGCAAACAGAGGTAATTCCGTTTATCTCTCCGGGCTTTCTCTGTCGGTTACAAAATAAGGACGATAACGATGGTGACATAATCATCCTAAAACACCAGTATACCTGGAACGTTGTTTTCTAAAATTCTTCTGTCATATTCCACCATGACATCTTGTCCCTTCATCCAACACCTTGCACCTGAGACCACGGATCACCAATTCTTCTCCGTTTCTACCTAACAACAGGTTTCGTGTATATATTTACCACTCTCCGTTTCCCCTAGCGAGAATCACGGGAAAATCGCAGCGTATATCAACCCCAAAATATTAAGCTAAGGATGGTTTCGTAAGCAGTTTTCAGTCTATGAAAATTAAAACTGCGAGTGATTCAATTGTGACCAATTAGTATGTAAATATCCCTGTGGACTTACGTCTTCTCCTGGAAATTATTTATGTCAGGATGGTTGCGTACATTCATGCAGACAGAATCATACTACACAAACAACAGACCTCGTCTTTAAAACAAATTTGTGTATGTACATTCAGAGGACATACGAGGGACTTCAGAAAGTAAGCAAGCCAAATACGTTTTGTTAAATGCTGCACTACACGTTGGAGCGACACTGGTGCATGACGATAGTTTTTAACAAAGTCTTCAAGTCTCTGTAAACACGATCTGAACGTTCTACCAATGGTTTAGTTCCTTGACGACAGAAATCCGCTCCTTGGTCACGGAGCCATTCGAGAACCACTGTGTGAGCGATCTCATTATTGGAAAACTTCCAACTCCCCGCCCCCCACGACGTTCTTACAAGTTGCCGAAAAGGTGGAAATCGTTCGGAGCAAGGTCTAGCCTTTCCAAGCACCGACACCCACGTTTGTGCGGCCTTCGCTGGAGGTGATATCGCATCTAGTCCATGTGATGCCAGAATTTCACAGTGAATCGTGTGTACTTTGGAAGTATTGCCCACAAGAACCGTACTGTCCCGTCTATTTCAACTCTGGAGTAACTTTACAGCTGTCACACCTTTCCTACCGTACGCTGTGTTGCACCTGTTAACCGTACAGCACCAAAGCGGTGTCTGTAGGAAAGCAGGGGCATGTACTCTCTTCTGACAATGCTCTACTCTGTTGCGCCATGTATTGATCGTGGGACTACACGTGTAACTACGTAGTACCTGGTAACAGATCCTCATAAAGCATCAAGTTAACAAACAATTGATGCAGTTATTTTAAATCATCGAACAAAAAGGTTAAAGAAGTGATACTGCTGCTTTACTTTCGGGTTTCATTCAGGCGTTCTGTAACACTGACAACTGGTAATTCCTAGATATACTGTCTTATATATCGTGGTACTGAAATTGCAGTTGGGACTAATTCCGTAGGGCAAGCTTCTTACTGGTACGTACCAGTCCACCATATGTCAGCTTGGCGGAAATAGTATATACATTACCGAAAATTATGGGAAATCATAAAAACAGGTATCACTCGCGATAGTTAATAACTCTCCCGGGTAGCCGCGCCTGTTAAGGCCACGATTCCGGAACGGGGAGGGTTGCCGGTCCCGGATTGAATCCGTCTGGGGGATTAACGGCGAAGGATCGGTGTGCTGACCAGCCTACATGTGCTTTTAGGTGGATTCCCACATCCCACTATGTGAATATCAGGTTGGTACCAAGGTCCTCCCTCAGATACATAATTCACACAAATTTTGAGAACTTCCACTCGCTTTCGTGTGTATAACACTTCTCACAGACAGTTGGGATGTATGTATTCCATCCCGGGGGTAACGGTGTGGTGACAGGTAGGGCACCCAGCCACTCCTTAGGTTAACCATTCCAAATCCGTGAATAACAACGCCAACTAAGTGCCGTTGCGGGACAGAAGCATAAGGAAAAGAAGACGACTCGCGGCAACACACATATACAGACCCGTAAACTGAATATGTTGTAGTCATGCTGCACAAAACTATCCCCTGCAAAACCACCTTCGTTGGCAACTTCGTGCTTAAGAGTAAGTTGCCATCAATCAACTGAGATAACCATCTTGGCCTCGTGGTCTAATATTTCATTGGACTAAACACTATGAAAATTGATTTCTTAAATCACAAAAGTTTCTTATCGTGGCTGTCTCCAAACGTTAGCGATGCAGCTACATTTTCAAACCGGAATATCAAAATTCCTTCAGGAAACTTATTGCTGCCAGTAGTCGCCCTTCCTAGACAGCAGTGAGAGCATGTCTGCAAAAACAATGGCTTACTCTGTTTCTGAACTGTTAACGGTGCAACACTCAGTTGTAGGCACTTATTACTGTTAGGATTAATTTATAGTCACTACTGAATTACGCACGCTAAGATAAAGTAAGCTATGTTCACGATAGAGTTACGGTTTTTCTCGAAAGCGAAAGTATCTGATAAAATTTCTAAACTGTAGTAAAAAAGAAATCGTCTGAAAATAAGAAGTATTAGAAATATTTTTGTTAAAAGTAGAAGATACACACTGAGCGATGATTATGAAGTAGAATTTTATGGGCAATATCTTGTCAGTTCACGACTGCGTAGATATGGTCTTTGACGTTAAGTCTCTTTAAATGCTCTCAAAACGTTTCGTTGAACTTTGCTAAGACCTCCTTATTGGCCACTATCGTTGTGTAGGAAGTATTTTCAGGAATCGTGGGAGCAAAATTAACTCACCAGCGTTCGAGGTTCAGCATTTCTCTTGGCTACCATCAGCAAACATCTCGTAAGTAACTTTACTTTCCACAGTAGTGATTACGCCGGAACCATTTTTGATGAACTAATTTAAAAGATCAGTTTTAACGTACGATGTCACTGAATACAACCTTTCTAACTTACGCGAATTTAATGAAGGTGCCTCAATTTTATGTCGGAAACGATCTTCTTTCAGCAGAATTCGGAAGATCCTAGGTCTCTTGCAGCAGAATCAACTGACATTCCTTCATGATTCAACAGTCTTAGTGCTCCTATTAATTAATTTCTCAGATATTTGCCACGTCTTGTCTTTTCTTTTGGTACACTCGGTAAATACGAAGAAATATTTTCTGAGACTCACGATTTCATGACAGCCTGAAACGAGAAAGTAACCGAAGGAAGGGCCCAAATTTTATATGCAAGCAGTATTTACTAACAAAACGTGTTTGTGAAAACACAGAAATCTAGTTTCAACGCAAATCTAGGTAATTTGTCTCATAATTACGTAAGCGAAGTGCAATACATAACAAATTATATCGATTTTCGTGCATTACAAAATCTTTTCTTTTGCCTTTACTCTAACATTATCGCACATTCTCAACATTGGTGCTCATTGTAATCGTTCATCAGTTGCTTCTATATTATTGAGATCTGGTTTGTCAAATACAACTAAATGGAAGCATGTTTTTATTGTGTCATAGGTACTTCGTTCCGATTTATTTGTGAAGCATTTTTAGTAGCCTGTTATACTGTTCGTCTTTGTACATACTATTTCCGTTATATATTAATTGTTACTGCGTTATAATTTCTTTATTCTTCAGTTGTTAGGTGAGAAATCACTTTTTGTAACTCAGGATTTGTGATGTTTTATTGATATTGTTTGTACTTAGGATCTGTGATCTTATTATTGCCTGTGTATCATTCTGGAGTATAACATGAACCATCAAACATGAAAAAGGAAAGTTGTAATGATGAATATTCGCAACAGAAAACTTAAGATATTTCGGAAAAGCTATCACTCACAAAGCGCCTTTGCAATGGACAAAAGTTTAAAGAATGTCTAAATCAATGTAACACATCATTCACATTGTTATCCTGTAAAACACGGCGAATAAGCACTAATTAGATCACGAATCATAGGTAGAAATAAATTGTTATTTAACACCACTAAACCTACGCTTTGATACGTTATTTCACACCTAATAACAAAGTAATGAGATGTGGTGCTATAGACGAATGTTGAAAATTAGGTGGACTGATAAGGTAAGGAATGAGGAGGTTCTACGCAGAATCGGAAAGGAATATGTGAAAAACACTGATAAGGAGAAGGGACAGGATGATAGGACATCTGCTGAGACATGAGGGAATGACTTCCATGGTACTAGAGGGAGCTGTACAGGGCAAAAACTGTAGAGGAAGACAGAGATTGGAATACGTCAAGCAAATAATTGAGGACATAGGTTGCAAGTGCTACTCTGAGATGAAGAGGTTAGCACAGGAAAGGAATTCGTGGCGGGCCGCATCAAACCAGTCACTAGACTGATGACCAAAAAAAAAGTAATAATCAAAAACTGTGATGTAGTAACAAACCCGTAATTATTGTGCAACGTAAATATAACATATAAAGTCAGTTACAGCCAACTGAAGAAGCTTCGCATATAAAAAGAAGCCAAATCCGTATGGCACAATAAAAACTGCCTTTCATTAATCGTATTACCGAACCACATCCTAAGAAATCAGTGCGCATACTGTTGCAGCTCTTGAAAAGTATGCCTCTTAATAAACCCAGTGTACCTTGTCCAACGGCGACCTCAGTAACACCTGGCGCTAGCGTCTGTGATGTTGCAGGTAACTATGAGCTCAAGTGGTTCGTTTCCTCACCGGCAGGTGTGTCAGAATGAGTCCGTAACATCACGTAAACATTTCCGTCAACCATATATGAGAAGGTAATTTATTTTTGATTACGTTCCTAACGTATTCTAAGGTAGAATATCAACGCTTTCGAGAACTTTTTTCATGTTTTACGTATAGTAGGTCATATGCACCTTTAATATGACTAATCACATTTGTCACAGAAATAAATAATTCTTATTCTTGATTTATCCTTTACTTACGTAAACCTGTGATTTCTCTAGTACAGAATTTTTGATTCAGTTTTTAGTTTTATTTGTAATATATTTTGTAGAAACTACCCTCCGATGAGGTAATAGTCACCGAATGTAAAGCGTACATTGGTTATGATGCTCGAGCAACACTGAAAGATCTTCGTTCGCTGTTTTTCATGATCTTTCAGACCCAATTCAGGAAAATTCCACTGTCGATTCCCTCCTACTTCCTTACCAAACAGAGTTTGTTCTCTGCAACTTATGACCTCGGGTCGACGGTACCTTAAAACGCTGAAGTGGTATTTCAGTTTATTGCCCTTAATATATATAGTTCATACATTCTCTGACCTGCACCGATGGCAACATAAATTCCCAAGAAGTCGTTCTCTATAGATAACAGTGGCCAGTATCTTACATTTGGTGCACGTGACCATTTAATATGCTTCCATACGGGATCTAGTTTCCAGTAGTTTCCTTATCGATTGCGCAGGCGTTGCCATGTACAGTGCATGCCACTAGTTATAACAGTATTTCAAAGCAGCAATTTCCCTGCTTCAGTACAGAGGCGATCTGAATAACGACGCATCGGCATGCAACATTTTCTGTTATTAGCATTCAGGTCAGAGGCAAATCTGTTTTCCAAATTTGAACCCTTCGAACAATTGACCAATCAGCCGACACTCTGTAGTCGGCAAGCATAAAACAGCGCATGCAAAGCGTTTTAACACCGGGAATGAGCTTTGTGTGTTCCACGTGGCGTACAACAATGCCCCAGCTGCCTAGCTCTTCACCTCTCATTTACATAGAGCGAGGCGGATTAGGCATCTGCTGCTTCACCAGTTGTTTTCTTGCAATTATGCGAGTTAGATGAAAGAATCACCTCTACAATTTTAGTGTAAGAAATTATTAGTATTTCTGTTTGCTGAACCATTCTGCATCAGAATTTAGAATTCACATTGTTATCGATGTTTGTTATTTGCTTGTAAACTAAACACAATAATATACACCGACGGAAAAAAACCACACGAAATGAAAGTTATACATTTGAGTGGTTAACACTGCCAGATCACAAGAGAGTGTATGCTGGAGGTAAGTCAGTGCTGCCGGCCGAGGTGAGCGAGCGGTTCTAGGCGCTTCATTCCGGAACCGCGCGACTGCTACGGTCGCAGGTTCGAATTCTGCCTCTGGCATGGATGTGTGTGATGTTCTTAGGTTAGTTAGGTTTAAATAGTTCTAAGTTCTAGGGGACGGATGACTTCAAATGTTAAGTCCCATAGTGCTCAGAGCCATTTGAGCCAGTCAGTGCCAATGTAAAATTTTGGTACATTGATAATAATCGGTGTAATCGCCAGTGTGTTGAACGCAAGCATGCTTGTATTCTACAGGTGGCGGATGTCAGTTTATGGGATGGAGTTCCACGCCTGTTGCACTTGGTAGGTCAATACAAGGGCGGTTAAAGCTGTTTATGTACGACGCTGAAGTTGTCGCCTGATGATGTCCCGTATGTGTTCGATAGGATACTGATTTGGTGATCTAACCGACCAAGGCAACATGTTGGTCCTCTGTACAGCAAACTGGGGTACGGCAGCGGTATGTGGGCGAGCGTTATCCTGTTGGAAACACCCCCTGGAATGTTATTCATGAATGGCAGCACAACAGGTCGAATCTCCAGACTGACGTACAGATTTGCAGTAAAGATGTGTAAGATAAACAAGAAAGTGCTGCTACGGTCGTTAGAAACTGCACCCCAGACCACAACTTCATGTGTAGATCCACTCTGTGTAGTATTCAGACAAGTTGGTCGCAGGACCTCAACTGGCCCCCTTGGAATCAATATACCGCCATTACTGGCACCGAGCCAGACCAAGCTTTCATCAGAAAACACAAAAAACCTCCATCCTGTCTTCAAATGAGCGCTCTCTTGACGTCGCACATGGCAGTGGTTTGCACTGGACATGTTACAGGACATCTGGCTAGGAGCTGTCCCTTAGTTACCTTATTTGTAGCCCCTCCGTTTGGCCGTGCGGTCTAACGCACTGCTTTGCGGGCGGGAAGGCGTGCCGGTCCCCGGCACGAATCCTCCAGGCGGATTAGTGTCGAGGTCCGGTGTGCGGCACAATCTGTAGACGGTTTTTAGGCGGTTTTCGATCTGCGTCGGCGAATGCAGGCTAGTTCCCCATATTCCGACTCAGTTACACTATGTCAGCGATTGCTGCGCAAATACTGTTTCCACGTACGCGTACACCATAATTACTCTGGTGTGAGACGTTCCCGGAGGAGTCCACTGGGGGGCGCACCGCTCAATTACCCTGGGTTCGGTGTGGGGCGGCGGAGGGTTGAATGGACTGCTGTAGCCAGTTGTGGTGTTGTGAACCACTGAGGGCTACGGCGGGGACGAAACCTCTCCCTCGTTTCAAGGTCCCCAGTTCCATACAATACAATACCTTATATGCAACAGTCCGTTATGTCACTGTGGTGGCATCTGCTGCTGCGGATGCAGTACGGTATGCCACAGCGATACACCAGACAAAATTATCCTCTTCATCGGTAGTGCCACGTAGCCGTTCGGAGGCCGGTCTTCTAGCGACCGTATTTCTCGTACGCTGCCAGGAATCATGTACAGTGGCTACGTTCATGCCAAGTCTTTCTATAGCACTGTAGAGGGAACATTCAGCTTCTCGTAGCGCTATTACACGACCCCATTCAAACTCAGGGAAGTGTCGATAATGATGTCTGTATCGCTTTAAGGCCATTCTTGACTAACGTCAAACCACCAAGACGAATTTCAATAATAACTAGTGCTCACGACCCTTTCTGCTTTTGTTTAAATCAAACCGGATTTGCATCTTCGTACTGGTACTTCTAGAGCCAATCTTACGTGACTAGAGAGAAATCTGAGTAGATATCATCTTTCAGCCATAGAAAATTTAGTTTATCTCTCACCACTCCTTCTTGGTGTCACTTTTTTTTTTCCGTGAGTGTTTACAGGGCAACAACTTTGTAGAAGCACTAAATTAGTTGAAATGAAACTCATTATGAAAACCTGTTGATACGACTATTTCAACATATATAAAGTTAACTTAACGGCCCACGGAAATATTTTCATATGAATTCATTATTTGCTTCTTTCCCCTCTTTTTCTTGGCCTTTATACCGTATCTGCACTGGACAGGCATGTTAATATTTCTGATTTGGCGATGTCACTGCAGGAAGCTGCCCGGATTGGCTTTCTGTCGCCGCTGCTCGACTCCCGATGGCATTTGTTAACTCTGAAACGTCCCCTTTGAACAATTTTGCATGTGAAACGTCCACTTAGAACAATTATACAAGCCTGTGCTTAACCTGACACACAATATTATTTAGCGCAACGCAATCTGACTTTCAATAACCCCTACAAAACAATGGCCCTGACTAACTTTAACCTATACCTTTTACCAATCACTTACCTCACAAAAATCTTCGCTACACAAGCTACTGCAAAACAGCGAGCGCCACTACTGCCAGCTAAATAAAAGATTCAAACTACTGAAGGCACTAACTACTGATAGGGATAGTTAGCAAATGAAAGACATTAATGGAGAACAAACAATGTATTTACCTTAATATTCATAATTGACATCCAGTATTACAGATTATCAAAACTCCGCCATCTCTCTCCCCACGTCCACCACTGCTGGCGGCTCACCTCCAACTGCCCAACGCTATCTGCTGTTCACATCCAGCTATAGCAGTTCATGACAACAATGGCAGGCAACAATGCAAACTAGCCACATACTGCACACAGCACAGCCAGTGATTTTCATATAGAGTGCTATGTAACGTTGCCAATAAAAAACATAAACAGCAAACTTACATAAAGAAAACATAAACAGCCTACTTACATAGCCCCCATGCTCCCCACAAAAAATTTTACAAAATGTTTTTGGCCAGTGGCCAATACAGATTTGAAAAAATTTTTCATAATTACAATAACAAAGATATCAAATGCACACACTTATTGATACAATGTTGGTCAACAGCTAAAATTTTCTCACAGTCCATAAAGACAGTCCTGATCGTTCATCATAATAGTAATTACAGTTTTTTTCACAAAGTCTCATTAGTAAAAGAAATTGCACACAGAAGTAGTGGATTTCCATGCAGTCTTGAAGAAGTAGTGTTGTCCTTCCAACGGAAAGACAGTGCTGACTCTTGACATGCTGATAGGTAATGGGCCACAACAGAGCAAACCCACAGCAGAGTCATTCGACGTTTTGAAGGAAATTGGTAGGTAGGTCATCACAGAGCAGACCCATTGTAGTCCCAGTAGAGATTACGGTATTGGTGGGCCACCAGAGGTGCAGACCCACTGCAATTCTTGTAGAAATAATGGTACTGGTGGGCCATCAGAGATGCAGACCCACTGTAGTCCTTATAGAGATAATGGTACTGGTGAGTCAGCAGAGGTGTAGCCCCACTGTAGTCCATGTAGAAATAATTGTATTGGTGGATCATCAAAGGTGTAGACCCACTGTAGTCCTTGTAGAGATGGCCAGCAGCCATCTGCTGCGACTGTGCAGGTGCACAATCACCATTGAAGAGTCTTGCGGATAATAGAGCAAGTCCATAACCACCACTTGTGCACTCACAAAGTTTTTGGAATTGTCCTTAGAACCAGCAATGCTGTTATCCAGTCCCTTGCTGAATTAGTAACACACGTGCAAACACTAACAGTCCCTACTTCTCACATATTGTCCATATACTATGACCAACAGAAATGTGTGCAGTGAAATGAATGCTTACAAATTACTTAATTTGATTAACTGGCGTCAATTACAATTATATAACATAAGAATACAATTATAAAGGTACAAAATACATCATTAAAAACATAACAATACAGATAATATTTGTAGTAATAGGGCTTTACAAAAGAATAGAAATAAACATATACATCAGTGTTACAGGAATGATGACATGAGTACAAAAATAAAAGATCAGAATCACTTTTGAAACGTCAACTTCACACATGAGCATTAAAACAGAATAAATAATGTCTAAACATCTTTACAAGGTAAATAACAGAGTATTAGAAAAATTCTACAACATAGCTCTCATCAGCTAAACACATAAAGACAGGAAAAACACAAATACACAAGGGTACACAAACACATAGTGGAATAACACAAAAGGAAAGGACAGGGTTCGTTTTCAATGTAACATTTGGTACTGCAGGCCACCCCACAACTTCATTCGATAGATCTTTCGTCTTATTTCAACATTTGTTTCCACCAAAAAAATCCTATCCAAGCATGCTTTCTGTATTCTGTTCACATCCTCTTTCAAAAATAGTTTTTCTCCACTGTGCACTACTTTTTTTGGCCGAACTATTTTCTTATAGCTTCTCAATACATTTCTTCCAAGTCATCATAGTTAGTTCCTTATATAGTCTACCCCCTCTTAAGCTAACTTAAATCTACTGAGCTCAGATGCTAAACTAAGGGACGAGGCAATGCAGCAAAAAAAAATAATTAACACAAACATCAATGACAAAAAATAGAAATGGCAAAGCAAGCAGCATAAATTAGCAAAGCAAGTGCAATATTACAACTAATATAAGGCAATGCAGGAAACAAGAAAAACTAGCTTAGAAGAGTAACACAAAGTCAAATTCAGTAACACTATGCCTGACAAACAGCAGCAACTTATACCTAAACATGACATAGCTCAAGCAGAAAAAATATTACAGTAAAAACAACAATGCAGACAAGGGAAAAGCATATTCACATCTTAATGTCTATGTAATTAAAGTGGTGCACCACAACAACTGATTGTAAAAAAATATTACCATGTACCTGAAAAGAAAATTAAGTGTTACTGTTACTAGTTACTTCTTATTGTTCTTTCCTTTCCAAGTGCTCCTTTTTTAAAGAATGTGGATTACAAAATTATCATTTAATAGATCTGTTGACAGAAAGAGTTCACATTAGCAAATGCATCTCATTTTATAAAAGCAATGCTGCAACACAGCTGGAAACCAGATATCAAATGAAATAAGCAATTACGCAAACCAAAGCATAAAAATATCATTCAGTAGTCATGTGACATTTCATTTCATAAGTTAATGGCTCTCAACTCTCGTAGAAAGACACTTATCATAATCAGGTGAGCAGATGTACGAATATTTCCCATCAATTCATAAGCATTTCAATAATTAGCACAAAGTGCGAGTAATCATATGTTTTTAAGTAACGAGGGTGTCGCATTAGCGATGAAAGGCACACCTTAATGGCTTGTTCTCCAGGTGTTTGACACAGCTGTGTGCCCACAACGCATTACAAAAATCATATGTTTTCAAGTAACGAGCGTGTCGCATTAGCGATGCCCTCTACAAAGGAATGTCATTAACAGTGGTATAGGCCTCTCTTTGTCCTTCTCTTCCACCTGTGCCTCTGGCACACCCTAATGGCTTTCTTTCTACCTGAGCGTCTGAAAAGGCTTGTTCTCCAGGTGTCTGACACACCTGGGTGCCCACGTCGCATTATGTGCAGGTGGTCACTTAACTTTCTTACGGAAATATTTACGACAGCAGTTTCCGCTACAGTGACAGTCTCATATACAAAATTTCACAGGTCAAGAATTTGCGTTGCAAATGTGTAGAAACAAAATGCTATTGATATGACAGTGTCCAAAAAATTTTCGTCTTCATTGTGATACATTCACGCATTTACACACATTTCATAACTCTTAAAGTACGATTCTTGGTTTCAAACATCCTTTTTCACAAGTCAAGAGTCCTTAACTTCTTTCATTATTCCTTACCTTATTCGTCGACACTTTTTCCATATTTCATCATAACAGATACATAGCATAATCAAATAACTCATATAGCATCAGCTTATGGATCATAAACTTACCTCAGCAGCATAATACACATCGTCGTCGTAAAAATTACATCATAACACCTCAGTCAAATCTCAAAATCGTCGTAGCTTCCTCCAATAATTTCAAAACCTAAAAAATTCTCTGCTCATGTCAATAGTGTCATCTACCTCAAACGTACTTTAAAATCATACTCCCTTACCAAATACATCATTCAAAGCTCTCATAGTATCACAATGGTTCCGAAAAAATATGAAGAGTTCACACAGTACAGACAAAATACAATTTCTTAAGTGTGAAATAATCCAACTCTGTAATTACGTAAACATCTGTCACTGATGTAGTAAAATAAATGTTTGTCTCTCTCAGTTAAACGACCAGATAGGTGTGTAATTTGTGTGTTAGAGAAATATGGTACCGATGTGTTAAATTGTATAAGCAAATACCATATTAGCTAGGGCTCCTTGTGCTTGCCAGACACATGGTACACAAAGCAGGCGTGTACCCCCCTGAGGTTTATTGTAATTATACCCTCAGGTGTTACAGATTACAGCAATGGAATGAAATGTATCACGAAAAACTTTCTTTGTAATTCAAAAATCTTTAAAAATAAATGTTTTAAGTACAAAATTAATCACTTAAATACGTGTCCTGTAGCGCTAAATGTGCGTCTTGCTGTAAGATAATCTCTGGGAAGTGTCGTAGTCATTGTCCTCCGAAAGCTAAGTTCTGCAGAAGTCAATGTACTTACCTCATGATAAACAAAGTGAAATGCTTTGCGTATAGATATCTTACTTATTACGCTTATTGCCGTGATGAAGAAAGTACTGTGCTGTAACGTATTGTTGTGCTACAGAAAAGGTTGTCTCCTTGTAGCAATAGCGCAAAAGTCACCACTAAAACATGTCTCACTTTATAGAAGAATTCAGAAAAAACTGTGCAGATATAAAACAGATACACCGCAAAAGCGACATTGTAAATTGTCACTCATTAGTAACATCGTGATATAATCGTGTAGCTGTCAAAGAAACCAAATACTAAGTCATCTTGAATCTCACAGAAAGTACTTCAAATCCTGAATCCACTCTCAAGCAAACCAAAATGTTGCATGAAAATTTCATTAGCAGTGCTGGTAAATGTTCTAATCGTGCAACTAACAAGGAGGAATGTATAAATAACAACACTGTGTCGTCTGCTCGCAATAACAATGCATTCGCAGTTACTTGTCTAAGTTACCTATGTTCTTGACTGGATGGTTAGTTAGCTTTAAAACATAGTTGCATGTTAACAGTTTCTCAGTGTGACAAATTGTACAAGTAGCGTGAAGTGAAAATTGCAAAGACTAAGTTAAAAAGCAGATTATCTGTCAATAAATGGTTTTACATGAGAAATGTGGTGTAATCTTTTACCCTTTGCTCTTCTCAGTACGCAGAGTTTCAACTTGAATGCAAGTATCATGCGGTATTCGTCCGTAAAGAATACGGGAATTTTGCTCAAGGTTAGCGTCAATGTTATTTTTCTCGGAGCCAGCCGGCGCACGCAGCTGCCTGCGGTGTGAGTCATTGTCTGTTTCTTTGTTGGTGCGCGCCGTTATTGGGGTTAGTAGGCCTAACTTCCACAAATTCGCCTTGCCGAGAGGGCCCAGCTCTGTTTAAAGCTCGCCAGTTCTGATAAAATTCACGTCTGTCGTTTTGTCGGTAGTTTACATAGTTTCTTGTTTGTCGGTCATGTGGTGGAGAATTTCTCACGGAATCGTAACTGCGTGCTGAACTGTTGCACCTGAAGTTATTCTGTCTCCCTTGATAATAATTGTTTTGGTTTCCATATTGTCTGTTTCTATGGTAATCTCTGTCATATTCATTACTACGGAAATGGGATCTCTCTCTGTAACTATTACTCTGCCAGTGGTTGTCATATGGGTGGTGTCTGTTTTGGTCACGACTTACGTTATAAGAATAGGTTTGTCGTGGCCATTTATTGTTTCTGTCGTCACGGAATTGAGACGAATGTGACCTGTAGTGATTGTTTTCCTGTTTTCGCATCCCGCGACTGTCTGTGTCAATTTCCAGTTCTTGTAACAATCCCTGAAAAGCTTCAATGTCGTCTTTGCAGCGTCCTGCCAAAATAATATGTCGTAAATGTTCAGGCAGTTTGATTAAGCAAATGCGGATGAGTTCTGAGGGGCTGTATGGGTTTGATAGGTACTGATTCTTGTGCAACATGTCTTCAAAATATTTGACAAGACTGGAAAATTCAGATTGTTCAAAGTGTTTCATCATCATGATGCTATGTTTTACACGGTCTTGTGTGGCTTGAGACCAATATGCTGAGAGGAAGGCATGGTAAAATTCTCCTTCACTGTGGCAATCGTGAATGACCGATCGCATTCTTACAGCTGGTTCATTCTCTAAGTAGCCACACATAAATTCTAATCTGTGCTCCAATGACCAGTTGGGAGGAAAACAATGAGAGAATTGATGGAGCCATGCTTGTGGATGAATGTCGTTGCCAGAATTCTTAAATGTTTTGAATTTACGTGTAGTAATGAACAGCTTATAGTCAAAATCATCGTGTCGGCGAGTAGCATGTCGGTCATTGTCACGTCGTTTCGGCGGTTCCATCTCAAAATTCGGTGTACCTTGCCAATTTCTTTCATAATTACCGAAATGCCCTGTGCTATTATTTTGTGGCTTTTCCGTATTTCTAAGTTCCTCTTCCCGTGTTGGAGCGCGAGTATCCTCTGAAATATGTAATTCTTGTATTACCTGTGTCAACTGATCTTGTACTTCCCGGATTTCTCTTTTGTACTGTGTATTGATTTGATTTTGATTTTGTTTGAATTTTCTAATTTGTTCATACTCTTCTGTGTCAGTGAAGGCTATGGGTCTTGTGTCATTCAGATCATCATCTACCTTTGTAGATAAGTTAGTGACCTGATCCGAAAGTTCGGCTACTTTCTCTGATAATGAACTAATTTCCCCCATGTGTCTTTCTACTGTGTCCTTTAAGTTTTCCTGAGTTTTTGCAAGTTGCGTAACCGAATCGGTAGATGCAACTGAGTCCATTTTAGCTTGCAAGGTCTCATGATTTTCATGAACAATAGTTTGCAGCTCTTTTATGGCTGCTTCGTGATTCTGTAATGCATTTTCATGCCGCGAAAAAATAGGCTGAAAATGCTCACAAATTTGTGTTTTTACGTCATTACAGACTTTTTGGCATTTCGATTCAATGTTATGTAACTCAGTAGTTAGATCTTCACGTGTATGTTCAAGTGTGGTGTCTAACTTCCGAAGATTTTGTTCCATTGTGTCTAACTTTTGAAGATTTTGTTCCACTGTGTCTAACTTTTTAAGATTTTGTTCCACTGTGTCTAACTTTTTAAGATTTTGTTCCACTGTGTCTAACTTTTTAAGATTTTGTTCCATTGTGTCTAACTTTTGAAGATTTTGTCCCATCTGTCTCTGATTTTGTTCCATTTGTTGCATTAGTTGTAATAACAATGCATTAGTGTCTGGAATCTGTTCCTCTACTCTTTTCGGCAGTGCATTTGCGCCGGCAACATTCACATTTTGACAAGCTGAAAATGTGTCTTGACTTATTTGAGAAAACGGTGAGGACGCAAAACCTGAATCTACAGTATTTGCAATATTGTGTCCTATCATTTCGGATTCCTGAGGCGAGCTGTTGCCGACCGACCGATCGATAATGCTTCCCTGTTCACTACCTGTTTGACAGTCTACGCCATTGTTTGACGTCCGCTCCATTTCCCTATGCACAGTTACCAAATTACTACTTTGAACATTAGTTAACTCATTACACAGTGGCGCTAACACATTGCTTTCGTCTTCACTGTCGTTTCTCAGTTTACTTTGGAGCCGAGTGTTACGTTTTTCACACGCCATTATTGTGACAATATTTCACACGATAACACAGAAAAACACAATTTAAAGAGCAAAAATAGGAGAACACATTAACATAGCACTGAAAATAATATCTAGTTAATTGCAGCTGCGAAATACTTGGTGCAAATCTACATGCATACCACAACTGTTTTACAGTACAACAATGAAAGACTGCAACTACAAAGGAGATTCTCTCTACAATTACGCGCTAGCTATAAACAAAAGCTACACTAAATACACAAACTACAAGAAAAAATCAGAAGATTCCAGTGAGGTATCCTGGCAGGGTCGCCATATGAAACGTCCCCTTTGAACAATTTTGCATGTGAAACGTCCACTTAGAACAATTATACAAGCCTGTGCTTAACCTGACACACAATATTATTTAGCGCAACGCAATCTGACTTTCAATAACCCCTACAAAACAATGGCCCTGACTAACTTTAACCTATACCTTTTACCAATCACTTACCTCACAAAAATCTTCGCTACACAAGCTACTGCAAAACAGCGAGCGCCACTACTGCCAGCTAAATAAAAGATTCAAACTACTGAAGGCACTAACTACTGATAGGGATAGTTAGCAAATGAAAGACATTAATGGAGAACAAACAATGTATTTACCTTAATATTCATAATTGACATCCAGTATTACAGATTATCAAAACTCCGCCATCTCTCTCCCCACGTCCACCACTGCTGGCGGCTCACCTCCAACTGCCCAACGCTATCTGCTGTTCACATCCAGCTATAGCAGTTCATGACAACAATGGCAGGCAACAATGCAAACTAGCCACATACTGCACACAGCACAGCCAGTGATTTTCATATAGAGTGCTATGTAACGTTGCCAATAAAAAACATAAACAGCAAACTTACATAAAGAAAACATAAACAGCCTACTTACAACTCCATCTGTTTGAACCTAGTATTATGCCCCATGAAAGGTTGCGAAACTTTTGTAATTGTTTGCGAATCGTGTAACTAAGGCTGGACATGGATACCATACCGGTATTTTCCTAGTCGGAAGCGGAAATCCACCAAAAGACCACATTCAGACGGACCGGCACACAGACCGTCGTCATTATTCCACTGGATGAATTCTATCCTGGTCCGGGAGCCTCCCTGAATCAGAAAAGCAGTGTTTTAACTCACGCGGCTGTCCGAGTTGGTCTTTCTTTTTTTTTATTTTGAGGTGATTTGATGTAGCCCATCACGAATTCCTCTCCTGTGCCAACCTCTTCATCTCACAGTAGCACTTTCAGCCTACATCTTCAATTATTTGCTGCATGTTTTCCAATCTCTGCCTTCCTCTATAGTTTCTGCGCTGTGCAGCTCCCTGTAGTACCGGGGAAGTCCTTCCCTGATGTCTAAACAGATGGCCTGTCAACCTGTCCCTTCTTCTTGTCACGTCCCTTTCCTCTCCGATACTGCAAAGAACCTCCACATCCCTCCCTATCACCTAATTTTTCAACGTTGGTCTGTAGCACCATATCTCATATATTTCGATTCTCTTCTGTCCCGGTTTTCCCACAGTGCATGTTTCTCTACCATACAATTCTATGCTCTAACCGGACATTCTCAAAAATTTTGTCTTCAAATTGAGGCATTTGTTTGATATTAGTAGACTTCTCTTGGCCAGGAATACCCATTTTGCCAGTGCCAGTCTGCTTTTTGATGTCCTCCTTGCTCCGTCCATCATTGGTTATTTTGCTGCCTATGTACTACAATTCCTTACCTTCATCTATTTCGTGACCGTCAACAACTATTTCTTACGTGCTAACAATGCTATTATCACGCAATATGTCTATTTAACATAAGAAATAAGCCGAAATATTGATGCAGCCGTTTCAACCAGAACGTTGAGTAGTAAGAGAGCTATGGGCGAAGGAAGGGGGACTGGAATTTAGCGTCTCGTGAACCATTAAGTCATTACAGACTTACAAGATTTGGGTCCGACAAGAATTGGAAAAATATTCGGTCTACATTTTTTCACAGAATCCATCCCTGCATTATCATAAGCAGTTCAATGGAACCACAGCAAACTTAAATCTTGGAAGGCGGACAGTGATCTGAATCGTGAATCCTCTCGAATGTCAGCCAGATTCCTTACGTACGAGACAAATCTCCATTCGCTCGTGTTACCAAACAGCCCTTGTACATCAATAACTGGGAAGAATGTCAGAATTTCAGAGACTACTATGTATAAATGTTGCTAAGGAGTGTCTCAACTTTTTGACCCCAATTAGACATTCTTAACAATTTATAAAACGTAAAGAATTGCTAAGGAACGCAAGAGCAAATTATCACAAAATTAGACGCAAAATATTTTCAAAGTGAGAGCGACTTGTGTGTGGGCGCAGTGCAGTTTCACCTTCCTTGCCACGTCCTGCAAATATGTTGAATCTGTAAACTTTCACTTGACTTTTAACATGCATATCAGGCTAACTGTTTGCCTACAAACATGCAAGAAATTTACATCGCTTTTTAATTATGCAATGGAATGTCTTTAGAAAGAAGACATTTGTATTTAAAGGATGAATAACGATAAAAAAAGATAAACTGCAGGGACAGACTACTGACGGGAAATGGATGAAAAAAGGTGCTATGGACACGTGTCCAGAAACGGGAGGTGTGCTGGCCACGACAATAAATCGTGTCGGAGCACAGTACAGAGCTGCATCGCATCCACGTCAGAACAGATCTTCAAAGTGGCCTGTATGGGATTGAAGATGACGGGAATAGTTTCGGTTCTCATGCACCATACACGTAATAGTACTTCGGCTTATACCATGTTGGCGCATTACTTGCCCGGATCTTGTACTAGTGTTCGTCTCAATATCCTGTTGAGCCCGGTGCATCAAATCTGGTGCACGCATCCTTCAGATTTGGTGTACGCAGTGTGTGTCGCCTCCCTGAACGTTCGTCTGTCTGGAAGGACCCAGAGGCTTGAAATGTTGTGTGATGTGCAGTGTACTAGCATCGGTGTAACGCTGGGTTGCATACACGCTGCAACAACGATCTCAAACGAAAACCTTTCATACGTTCCTTACAGATATCAACAGATAGAGTTACATATTATAAAAAGAGTTTTTAGTTTCGAAGCGCCCATAGAATAAGTTTTTAATCCGAGTTAGCCACTGCATTCATATAAACGCTTCAGACTGTTTAACTGTATACGTTTCATATTGATCGCCTTCCTGTCTGTGATCAATGTTACGCTACAGGTGAACCTAAAGAAGGCGCAAGTGTCTAAACCGATTGGTATGCAGGATAAACTACAAATATATATCTGTAATCCACGAGTCATTCTATGATGTGTAGCGGTAATATGTATTTTAGCAGAATACCTTATTAGGAGATAATGATCTCTCTCTTATCCCCGTATGTTTCAACATCTTCGTGATATGCAACGTTTTTTCGAGTGAAGGACCTCATTCTGAGCCTGAAGCTCCATTTCTTTTATGACACGTCAGAAAGCATATATTGACATGTCTCTGAGCACAAAACATTTTAAGTTACTACTTTTATATGCTTTGTTGTGTTCGTCTGTCTTTTTGTTATACATTCTTCTTTTAGATCGACATCTATTCAGATTCCTACACACATCTATTACAAGTCTTATACTTAAGTTAATACGCGACATTCACGTAGTTTGTGGGCAACAATTTTCTCCACCACCACTGCACAACAATACATGTAAGCTCTAAATACAAACCTAAAATTTGATGTTTACGATGATTCTACATAAACCGTATGTTGATGATGCATTGAAAGAAGAGAATTTCGATTCGAGAAATGAAGTCTTTGATAACTGGTGCTCCACAATATTTGGAGCTATAGTGGAAGATTTTGTTTTTACGGCAAAACCTGCCATTAAAGGCTATAGTATTGTAACCAGTTCCTGCTGTTAGTTACAGTATCCGAAAAGATTCTACGAACTGAATTTTAATGTCATATTCGTGTTTCTGGAGTTACGGGAAGTGGGATTCTACCTCTTGCACGTATTTACTCGGGTAATGTAATTACAAAACTTCTTATTCTTGATAATTATCGGTAACAATCGAAACCGATAGCCACAATTACGAATTTGATAGCAACTTATTGCGATACAACATGATCTTCGAGAAATATAAATGCTATAGGAGGGGAGAGTGAGACTACTCAAAAGATAGCAGATGACTTTATCCTTCCGACAGAGAGTAACGATTAATAACAGTTTCTCAAAGGACAGGACAGTAGGTTTTCACATAAAATGGGATGAGGATAGACAAAATAAGTTAAGGTGCCGTGGAAAGAAGAATAGCTGTTTCTGGAACAGCGAAATGGGAAACGAGATCATCATATAATCTTAACTATCGCTCGTAAATATTAAGTTACGTAATTAATATTTTTTTAGTGTAAATATCTCAGATTTTGGTACAAAACAAAATCAGAGAGCAACAGTACCGGAGAACGACGCTAGAGACGTCAAAACCAAATGGTACAGCCCACCTCTGCGTTGTCAGTTATCTACACAATTTTGTTCTAGAGTTTCTTGCAATGTGCTACAGTACTGTGGTTCTCGGATTTCATTGTACACCAAAATTTGAGAGATGTAGCTGCAAATAAATAAAACAGTTAATTACTTACCTTTATTTTCTCGAGATGATATTTAAGTATTAAGAATATTTCTCGTAGTATAAACATAAAAATACATGAAACAGTAATGGAAACATGATCACACTGGAAGACCAAAGCAACAAACACAGAACTAAACGGTTGCAGGTGAATTTTTTCAGAAAAATAGGTATTTGATATGAAGCATAGACGTTGTTTTGTGACAGAATTTTGAAATCAAGATGAATGTTATAATTAAATTTTCCCGAGACATTGAAAACTCATCTTTATATACAATAATGTTTGAGTCCCGGCCGTAGCACAAATTCTAATTAATTTTTTAACCTTCCATCATTAGCGTAGAGAAGAAAAATGTAACCATTCCAGTTCCAAATAATTCAAGTGCTGACAGGTGTGAATACTAACACCAATTGCTTACTGAAGAACGGGAAAACAGACAGAAGTTGACCTTGGCAGAGATCGTTATGAATTGTGGAGAAATGCAGGAGGACACGAGGGAATTGTGACCTTAAAACCTATCGTAGAAGATAGATCAAAGAAAAGAAAACCTACGTATATAGCATTTGTACATTCAGATAATGCTTTTGAGAGTGTTGACTGATATGGATCTTTGAAATTTTGAAGGTAGCAGAAATAAAATCGAGAAAGCTAAGAGCTGTTTACAGCTCGTACATAAACCAGACCGCAGTAATAACAGTCGAAGAACATGGAAGAGAAGCACTTTTTGAGCAGGAGTAAGACAGGGTTGTAGTCTACTCAAACTGTTTCTCTCTGGACATTGAGAAAGCAGCAACGGAAACCAGGGGCAAATTTAGGAAGACAAATGAAGTTCAGAATCAAGAAAAGAAAGTTTTCGCGTTTACCGATGACACTGTAATTCTGTGAGAGAGAAAAAGACATGATGACATAGTTGAATGGAATCACTGAAAAGACATATCAGATGAAAACCAACAAAAGTATAGCAAGGGTAATGCACTGTGGTCGAATTAAGCCAGGCAATCATGAAGGAGGTAGATTACATCCTGAGACACTGAATACAGTATATGAGTTTTGCTATTTGAGAAGAAAAATAACTGATGATGGCCGAAGAGAAGAGGATATAAAATTTAGTAATAGCAAGAAAAACATTTCTGAAAAGAAGGGATTTATTGAATGATAAAATTTTAACTGATTGGTAATTTTATCTCAAGATATTTGTATAGTAACTGAAACGTGGACGACAGACTTAAGCAGTTCTGTTAAGAAGAGAATATAAAATTCTGAAATGTTGTGCTACAGAAGAATGCTAAAGATAAGAAGCGTAGATCGGCTGAATAATGAGAAACGGGAGAGAAACGAATATTACTAACAAATGGTATTGGCTGACAGAACAAAGAATGAGATATCAAGGAATATTCAGAAGTCTAATGAAGTGCGGAATGAAAATTGTGGAAGGAGACCTATGCATGAATACCAGAGTTGGTTGAATTGGATGTATGTTGCAGTAGTTGTGCACAGACGTAGAGGATTGTCAGGAATAGACTAGCACGGAGAGCAGCATCAAATTAGTCTTCGAACAGCAAACAACAAGAACGACACAAGAAAAAACTTCAAAAATTTGAAAAGTATTACTATAAAATACCAAAGAAAGATAGAACATAAAGGAATTCCTAAAAACAACAATTACGGGAAACAGTGTAACAATGAAAAGTGACACGTTAATGCATAACCTGTTATGATAAGCGAGCAAACATTACGATGGGTCATGGAACCAGTATAAATGATACTACACGAGGCAACAAGTCCTTTTGCACTAGATCTTCGTGGCGTCGACTCAACAAGTTGTTGAAAGGCCATGCAGAAGTATTGAGTTATGCTGCCTCCACAGCCGTCCTCATTTTCGAAAGTGTTACCGGTACAGGATTTTGGGCATGAACTGACCTCTTGATTAAGACCCACAAAAGTTCGTTGGAAATCATGATGTGGCGATCTGGTGGCGAAATCATTCAGTCGAATTGTCCAGAATGTTCTTCAAACCGATCACGAGCAATTGTAGTCTGGTGACATGGCGCATTGTCATCCATAAAAATTCCATAGCTGGATAATCGTACATAGTCTCTGAGTAGCCGAACATAGCCATCTCCAGTCAACGATCGTTTCACTTGGACCAGAGGACCCTGTCCACTGCAAGTAAATACAGCCCGCTCTTTATGGAGACACCATCAGCTTGCACAGTGCCTTGTAGATCACTGCGTGACTTCTGAACCGCAACCGAACCAAGCCATCAGCTGTTACCAACGAAATCGGGACGCATCTCACGACACCATGGTTTTCCAGTCCTCTGGTCTCCATCCGATGTTGTCCCGAGCATAGGAGAATGGCTGCAGACAATGTCATGCTGTAAGCAAAGGCACCCGCGTTGGTCGCCTGCTGCCGTAGCCGGGTAACGCCAGTTATAGCCACAAACTCCTAATGGATACGTTCGTCATATGTCCAATTGATTTCTGCGGTTACTTTACGCAGTGTTGCTTGTCTGTAAACTCTGACGTCTCTGCGCAAACGCTGGTGTTCTCGGTCGTTAAGTAAAGACCGTCGGCCATTACATTGTCCGTGGTAAAAGGAAATGCCTGAAATTTGGTGTTCTCGGTACACTCTTGACACCGCGGAACTCAGAATATTTGATTCCCTAACGATTTAGGAAATGGACTATCCCATGTTTCTAGCTCCGACTAACTTTATGCGTTCTTAGTCTGTTATATCCCGTCAAGTGGCAATAATCACGTCTGAGACCTATTCGCACGTGTCGCCTGATCACAAAACACAATTCCACCAATTTATTACCCTTTTATACGTTATGTGTGCGATATTAGCGCCATCTGTTTATGTGCGTATCACTAGCATATGGTTAGTAAACGTAAACAATGAAACTTCCTGGCAGATTTCTTTCAGGAGTGCTAGTTCTGCAGGAACCGCAGGAGAGCTTTAGTAAACTTTGGAAGGTAGGAGACGAAATACGCAGAAGTAAAGCTGTGAGGACGGGGCGTGAGTCGTGCTTGGATAGCTCAGTTGGTAGAGCACTTGCCCGCGAAAAGCAAAGGTCCCGAGTTCGAGTCTCGGTCCGGCACACAGTTTTGATCTGCCAGGAAGTTTCATATCAGTGCACACTCCGCTGCAGAGTGACAAACTCATTCTGCAAACGTAAACAAGTTTCGTAGAAGGCTGTAAAACGATTTTTGTTTAATAGTGCGAATGCCCAATTTCGGCTACGTGTCATTGTCGAGCACCTCACTTTACGATGAAACATACTTCACAAATTTCTTACAACAACATGGTAACTGACAGCCAGCATGTAACTGTCAGTTACTACGTGGTTGTAATAAATTTGTGCAGTAATGTTTTATCTCGATCTTAGTACTTGGCAATGACAGATCGTCAAAATTAGCTAATCACAGAATTAAATAAAAATCGCGTTACAGCCTACTATGGAACATGTTTACGTTTATTAAACATCTGTATGCTATGGATCTCCACAAGCACAACATTTCAACTATCCCACGACTTTCGTCACTTCATTGTACAGAAATGTAAGGAGTTGCCCACGCTACGAAAAGCTGAAAGACGGTTGAAAATTTGTAGTAAGGCCCGTAAGTGGAACGAGTAAGCTGTAGGTGATAAATGAATAATAGCAAGTGGTTCACGACTTTCTAAAACTTTGGTATATTTTGGCGAACTGTACGACGCATTCGGGGAGTTCGTGTTCAATTACGCGGTAGCACAGAGAGGAAACGAGGAGTGCTGTAACATTTGACATTCACCGTAAAGTCTCTGCAGCCAGAACGGTTTCGTGCAGGAGTGAATGGCGAAGCCCTGCACGTCCTCCACAGCGGTCCAAAAATGGCCGGCTCACCATTTAGTAGGTCGGCGCTTTTTCGCCGGCCGCGTTCTGTGCGGGAGCGCAAAAGGCTGCTGGGCTGGCCGCGTGCCTGCGGGACGCTATTAGTCTTTGCGCGCACGCACTCGACCCCTCACAAAGGCGAGTATAAAACAAACGCGGAGCCGGCCATTTTATCGTGGCGCGGCGCCGCTCCTGATATACACACCCGCATGGGGCGCTGCTAGCTGTAGCAGCCGGCTGGCTGGCTGGCTTATTCCTGGAATGCCGGCGCACGCCGCAAGGGTGGCTCCACCCCCCTGCCGCCCTCCAGGCCCGGCATTATAGTGGCGTAGCCGCGCTGCGGTTGCCGCCGACCGCGGCCGGGCACTGCTTGATACCTCGCGGCGTTGCTACACGCTATAGCATGTTAATTGTTACGGTTACTTACCTCCCCTTTGAGGAGGCTCCCCAGCAAGCAGTCTCATCTCTGACCAACAAACACTCCGTCGAACGGCACCGAAAATTTGCTACGTAAAGAGTGCTTGAATTTGGATAACTGGGCATTGTGACTGTAGATGGAGACAATAAAAAATATGTACTTTACTCTTTTGCAATGCCAGTTCACGGATTATATACGTTTTTCAAATGCGTCTTGCTGCTTTTAGCTGTTACTGACTTCATTACACTATTGCAATTTCGACATTTGTACATTTGTGCCATTCTCAAGCATCTACCAAACGTAACACAACTTATTGAAAACAATGAAATACATGTACCGGATGAACAGTACATAAAACCAGTTTTGCAGTTTGTTGACATTTATATACTTACAAGATTACAGATTGACGATGGGAAGAGATTACAATGTATTATGCATGTATATCAATGAGCTACCAGTGAGCAATACCAGTCAATTATCGATCACGGCATTTCATTTTGAGCACTTTAATTTTTAGTAGATTGTGTATAGCACAAACGGTTTGGGTTGACAATTCTGAAAGTGCCTGGTGATACAGATTACAGAGAGAGAGAGTGGGGAGGTAGTGATGGATAGTCAGCTAGGAGGAAGGAGGTGATTTATACAGGAATGGGGAAGGAGATTGACGGAGGTGCCAGGTCCGCAGCTCGTGGTCGTGCGGTAGGGTTCTCGCTTCCCGCGCCCGGGTTCCCGGGTTCGATTCCCGGCGGGGTCAGGGTTTTTCTCTGCCTCGTGATGACTGGGTGTTGTGTGCTGTCCTTAGGTTAGTTAGGTTTAAGTAGTTCTAAGTTCTAGGGAACTTATGACCATAGATGTTGAGTCCCATAGTGCTCAGAGCCATTTGAACCATTTGAACCTTGGACGGAGGTAGACGAAGAGAAATATGGATAGAGGAAGTGAAGCTGAGGCAGTGAATAGAGACAGAGGTGTGGGGAGTGGTGGAGGAGAGGGGCTGACTATGGAAAGCAGAATATGATGTTTGGTTTGTGGGGCGCTCAACTGCGTGGTTATCAGCGCCCGTACAATTACCCAATCTTTGCTCAGTCCAATTTCGCCACTTTCCTGAATGATGATGAAATGATGAGGACAACACAAACACCCAGTCATCTCGAGGCAGGTGAAAATCCCTGACCCCGCCGGGAATCGAACCCGGGACCCCGTGCTCGGGAAGCGAGAACGCTACCGCGAGACCACGAGCGGCGGACAGGAAAGCAGAATATGGGCAGAGAGATGGCTAGTAGGAAACGGACAGAGAAAGGGAAGATGAGGTTCACAGAGAGAGAGAAAGAACAGGAGTAGATGGAGAGAGGAAGGAGGAGATGAAGAGGACAGGATGGACAGTCGATGGGAGAGAGTGGTTGAGGAGGAGATAGAAAGTGCAGGAGGAGATGGACACAGGGGGAAGGAGCAGATGGACAGAGGAGGGAACAGACGATGGACAGAGAGAGGGAGAAACAGATGTACAGAGAGGGGCAGGATGGACAGATGGGGTGGGGAGGAACACATGGTCAGAGGAAGGAGGGAGCAGAAAATAGGGGCAAAGAGCAGATGGACCAAAGAGAAAGAGCAGATGGACAAAGTAGGGAGGCTCAAATTGATATGGGGGTGTAGGTGGGGGGGGGGGCAGTAGATGGAGAGTGATAGTTAGTAATAGACAGATGGAAAGAGAGGTTGGAGGAGCAGATGGACAGGGGGTGGAAAAATGGAAAAATATATGGACAGAGGGACTGGGAAGGAGCACGACAGAGAAAGGACGGAGCAGCACATAGAAGGGTAGGAGGAAGTGAACATACGTAAGGAGAATGAGAAGATGGGTTATTAAATTAGGAATAAATACATACCTGGCACTAATGGGTGCTCAGCTATTTTATAGAGGAATTTATATGGATGATTCCAAGGAATTCTGCCATTCATCACTAGATCGCAATGGCATCACAGTGCCAGGGGATATGTGGAAAGAGAAATCGAAACTTTGATTTATTTATATTTTCCTGCCGCTGGATATCTGATAAAGGTCGCTGATACAGCAGGAGAAAATTCAGTAGTGACTAGGTATCGAAACTTTCAGACACAGTAGGGAAACGGACCACTGTCCTGACGAAACTAAAGGCATATGCTTGCCATAAACAAGGGGCTGGGCACCTGTCACTTCAGATGGCAACATGTGGATGTTGTCAGGAGCAAGGAGCCCGACAAAAGCAGTTCATATGGCGACCAGAGAGTTGTAAATGCATGATCGACAGTGCACAAAGTCTTCCGTAAGAGCTTTGCGTCTGTATGTCTACAAGATGCAGCTGCTTCAGGTACTGAAGCTGGCAGATAAGAGTTTGCAGTGGGTATGCTAGACAACACTGATGCAAAGACATCTTGGGAAAGATCTGTTTCCCCATTACTAAACTACTTATGTATGCGTCACACTGATCCGTCAGAACGTTCATATATACATTTCAGAGTGTCGTTAAATTGCAAATGAAACTGAAACAGACAGTTCCAAGAGAAATTTTTCGTTAACACTTACGTACAGTTGCATAATTCGTCAGCTCATTTTCAATGACTCTTTAGCCAAAAGCGATATTTACCTGGAAAAGATACAAGAGCTTGTCGTGCTACAACTGGAACGCCCTTAACCTGATGTCACGGTACTTTAGCAGGATGGAACACAACCTCACCGCTCCTTAAACAGCCGTTTTAGGGAGGCAGTTTTTCCGGGTAGTTGAATAAGATGCGATGTACCGATTCGGTAGCCGCCGTAAACACCTGACGTTACATAACTAGGGTGTCTTATGGAGGATCATATGTAGCGGATCACGGTTGTATACCAACAATACTTGTGAACATACATTCGCAATGTATTCGATGGTGGGGCGTACATGGAGATACACTGAATGCCTAATGTACGTTTTCCAAGCCACAGGCCGACTAACGGTATATGCGCTGATGTGTATGAACGAGGAAACAAAACATTATAAGTTATCTCGGCCGCCACAAACTATCTCGTTCACCTTATGTTGCCACCAGGTTTTGAACTACGATTCGCACGAATCCACACTTATATTCCCACTCCTGTTAGTCGTCATGTAATTCAGGGTGTCAATAAATTATCCTCTCATCACTAGACACCATTAACTTAAAATCACAGTAGACAATAACGACTACTCGTGTTTATACACTAAAGGGAAGAGAAAACTACGCTGATTATGAGTCAGATGTACCGATGTGGAAACGATAGCCTGTCGACGTGGAACTGTGTAGTTATAACCTACCTTGCCCCAGCTAAACAGAGCAGCTACTGATTAAATTAACTGAAGATAATGGTTTCAGCTAAATAGACAGAGCTATGCGAACTCTAAATTCCTGTTACGCAATAACTGTATTTTTCTTTCATTTTTTCTGGTTAAAGCTTACCAATAAATCAGTAACTTTAAAAACACTGAATTGTCATCAATTTATAAAGTAAATAATCTCTGCTGTTGAAGCAGCACATCAGTAAGCTAGACACACCCAGAAACGTCCGCTTATCGTACATATTTTAGCGGACTCATCCCCGGTCTAAGTTTCTGTCGTTTTATGGCCGCATCTCCACAGTAGTGCATTCCCGACCTACAGTTACCTGGAAAACTTTGCTCTGCTTGCCGCCTCCTGTCCAGCTGTGACCTTATTAGCAAGTTGTTTTCCTTCCCTCTGCAAAATGACGGATTGCTGGTGGATCACGTTTCAAATTTCCTCCTCACTTCAGGTGCGGAAAGGCGTGAGAGTCCCGCAGCACTCAGGCCTCGGCCGCTGGTCACGTGATCCAGCTGCGTCACGTCTTCACACCCACAGCCAGGCTACCGGCTGAAATGTGGAGCAACTTTATGCACTCGTCTCCAGGACAGCTCCTGTGAATAACCTGTTTCGTGACTCCTCACAGAGATGCTTCTGATATAATAGCAAAGTTAGTGCAGGTGTCACCAAATTTGTTAATCGTAGCATGACCTTCGTTGATAAATCGGAAACAACAGCAGAGTCAATTAATTTTCAATTTATTTGACACCATTACAAAATATTACGAACCAAGAATGATAGCGATGATTTCAGAATACACATTGCACGTTTACGCATCTCAGTAGTTACATTTAGCATCTCTGTTATCGAAGACGAGCTGTGACTATGAGAGCAGTTTGCACAGCATTATCGAGTGCGACCCAGATAAGGGAGAGAGTGTAGAAAACAGATTATTTCTTTACTTAAATTTCACAACGAGCAACTTTAGCTTCAAAGTAATCAGATTTCCATCAAAATTCATACCGAGATCTTGTGATAACAATAAATTTCAAACAGTCATTATTTTCTTAGAGCCCGCCGCGGTGGCCGTGCGGTTCTAGGCGCTGCAGTCCGGAACCGCGGGACTGCTACGGTCACAGGTTCGAATCCTGCCTCGGGCATAGATGTTTGTGATGTCCTTAGGTTAGTTAGGCTTAAGTAGTTCTAAGTTCTAGGGGACTGATGACCTAATATGTTAAGTCCCATAGTGCTCAGAGCCATTTTTATTTTCTTAGAATTATCATAGATTTCCCTACGCATCCCTGAAGTTAATTTTTTTCACCAGTAGTTACCATTAGGCTAGCTAACTGTATGCGCACCTTTCAAAACAGGAACTCCAAAGTTTACCATCAGACAGACAATTAACATTAAAAACACAATCAACGTTATAGATCCACTTTCACTAATATAACCACATATCTTTCATTGTGAACTAGTATGAGCGGACATTTCCCATAATAATGCAGAAATGGGGCTGTTCGACATATACAACATACTATATGCCAACAGTATCCGCAGCTATAGTTTTCTTGGACACATGAGGCCGTCATGGGCTTGTATAAGCCATTCCATATTCGCTTCAAGGGTTTTGACAAATTAGGCTAGGTTGGGGTGGCTTAAAACAAATCCAGCGCGACTTCAGTCGAACAATTGTGGCACTCAACATTTTCACGCTATTGAAATAATCATAATTTCAAAACTTGACAGACGTAATTATTTATCTTCTGAAACTATCGATATCGGAGATGTCGAAGTACATCAGTTAGCACTAGGCTCCACGAAGTGTGGAGCATTTTCAGTTGAAGAGTCCTTTCACCCCAAGCGAACAATATTACGCACAGTAAAACCGCCACAGTCAACATTTGCTTCAACTTTTGATGATGCTATCAGATTTGGATCTAATCGGGTAAAGTGCAGCGTAGAAAACTCTGAGTTTCTGAAGAAAAAAAATCAGTGATGTTAATACATTAGTTTACCTTAAATCAAGAATGAACTTCCTTCTTGGGCAAGAGCCTTGTCAGTTATAACAAATTTTTAATCTTTTACAACAAGTTGCGTTACAATATTTATAATAGCACATGTGTGTGTGTGCGTGTGTGTGTGTGTGTTGGTGATGATCATGTAAATGAGAGGCAGGAGAGGGTGAAACCCGGTGCTGGCATATAGCCTACTCCTCACGAATAATACCAAGGAGGACACCAGGGTTAACGTCCCCATCCGACAGACAGATCACCATCGACAGTGTGACATGCCCCCACTTCATGAGACACTGCGGTGAATCTTGGTATTAAAACCAGGTCTTTGGCACAGAAACTGGTGTACAAGAACTTTATACTACCATTTCTCCTCCCCTTGCCAGCCAAATGTTGGCAGCGAAAGGTTTTTCCACCAAATACACTGTGTATTAAAATAAGTAAAATCTTGGACGATAGTACAGATGCGAGCGCTTCTCATTCCAGGTTTTTTAGGTCAGGGCGTATAGCTCGAATGTACTCAAGCTAAAGGCGATAACATACAGAGATCTGGCTCTTAGTTTCAGCTTTTTGCCACTTTGAAAGCCATAATGTGCAGAGAACCTGTTCTCTTACACGACAACCCTGTTAAGTTATATCAGAGGATTACGGTGGATATTACACTGGTGAATGTGATTTTAACACAAATACTATCATTCACTAGCTGCAGAAAAATCACATTGTTATTTACAGTGAGAGAAAACTTACTCAGAGAGTGACTGTCATAATCCTGTTTGTCACCAGGCAGTCAGGATAGCTGTATAGTCCGGTTACTTAAACAGTGTTTCGTTTTTTTCAATCTTTCAATTTACTTTTGTAAATGCGTCCTATTCGCATGTGATCCACTTTGTCAGTTTTCCATCGGACGCAAGGTGTCTACATACTCTACCCACTGTGCTCGCTTCAAACCGCTGTGTCTGTCTTTGAACCACTTAAGCCAACTTTTTTGTAGAGCCAATTTACCTCTACTCTTATTTCACTTGCGACGTGTATGAAGCTATTTCAGTCGCGGTTTGTCAGTCTGAGGAGAGAGGTACTACCAAATGAAATTCGATGTTGGTAATAGAAAACACCGAAAGCAACGTCTATAGTCAGGAGGACAAGGGTTTCTGGATCGTAAGAAATACTAATGGAATTAGAATAGCAGGAAACACCCTCAATAAAGACAGTGGCTGTCAGCTGAGTGTCGTCTGCGACACACCGACAGCGAAAATGTAACATGTGCAGCGGACTAAAACTTGTCACAAGTGACGTCACGACAGATAGCATGGGTATAATAAGTAGTTTATCATCAACGATATATCAGTACCTACAGTAGGCCGCTCATAGTTCCACATCAAAGCAAATCAACGATGAATGCAAAACAGTAAGTGAAATGGTAGCAAGTGCAAAGGAGTCAGCCTGTCATAAATAGTCTTGTACGCAAACCAGACAGAGTGAGAACAAACGACAAAAGAGAAATCGTGCTCAGGTGCTCCACATGACATCACGCATCTCACACGAATGAGATTCCAGTTGCCAAAGCCGATAAAGCAAACGTCGAAAACTCTGGTGAAATTCGGAGCACCTCTCGCGATGGAAGCCAAAATACAGGAATGGTTCTCTCGCTCGAGCTTAAGCAACAGAAAGGAGTCACTGATACAATATGATGTAGCTGTTTACTAGATAAGAAGCTCTTATACGAATCTACTTCCCTGTACTATCTGCAGATTTTATGCAAACAAAGCCCTAATAGAGAGTAGTACTACTGGTTTTAGGCTCATAATTATCATTATCATCAAAATCATTATTATAATCAGCAATATGACATCCACTGTTGAACAATCGCCTGCTTTAGGCTTCTCCATACATTACGATGTACAGCAGCTGCATGTCGTCTAACACGATCCACTCACAAGCCTTCAGGTCCTAGTCTGACATTTGATCCTTTGAAAAATGTAAAGGTGAATAATGTATCACCGTGGTTCGGTTTTTGGTAAGCAGCCTTGTAAGTGATCTGATACGGCCAGCAACGTGTTCCTCTACTACAATAACCTTTTCATCTCAGAGTGGCATTTGCACTCTATATCCTCAATTATTTGTTGGTTGCGTTCTAATTTCTGTCTTTCCATACAGTTTTTACGCTCTCCAGCTCCTTCAAGTACAAAAGAAGGTACTCCCTGATCGTGTAGAACTGTCCTATCATTCTGTCCCGTCTCGTTAATATTTTTCATGTATCGATCTCCTCACCTATTCCACGGAGAACCTTCTTCTTATTTTATCAGTCCACTTAATTTTCAGTATGCGTCTGCGGCACCACGACTCAAATGTTCTGATATTCTACTATCCTTTATGGTTCGTAGACTGTGTTCTGCTTTCATCAAATGCTGCATTCCAAAAGTACATGCTCAGAAATATCTTTCTCAAAATATGACAGGTCTTTGCTACGTGTACATTTCCTTTAACGAAGAATCATGTTTTTGCGTCTGCGAGTTTGCGTTTGGTGTCCGTCCTGTGTAACATTGTTTCCAAGGTGGCAGAAATTTTTCGCTTGGTTTACTTTGAGGTCTCCTGTTTAGATGATAAGTTTATTGCTGATCTAACTTCTGTTGCCCACTTATTACTCTCTCTTCGGATTACTCTCGATCAGTAGTGTGTGCTTATTAGAATTCATTCCATTCAACAGGTTCTTGCAATTCGTCCTCCCTTTTACTGAGGGTAGCAGCGTGATCAGCGAATCCTGCTGCTGAAATACTTGCACCCTCAATTTTAATTTCATTCCTGAAACTTTCATTTATTTACACCACTGCTTCATCGGTGTTCAGATTGAGCAAAGGTTTAAATAGAATATGTCTGTCTTATACCTGTTGCAAACCAAGCATTTCCTTCTTTGTCTTCCATTCTATTGGGTCCTTCTTTCTTGTAAATTTTCTATATTACCGGTCTTCCCGGGTAACTTATAACTATTTTTCTGAAAATCACTACAATTTGCACCATGTTACATCTCCGAACATGTTTTCTACACCGAAAGATCCTGTGACCATGTGTTGCTCTCACCATCAACCGAAACGAGAGAACTGCCTCTCTGGTGCCCTTAGCTTTCTGAAAATCCAACTGGTCGTCATCTAACATGTCCTCAAATTTCTTTTCCATTCTTCTCTATATTATTTTTGTGAGCAACTTGGTTGCACGAGCAGTTAAGGTGATTGCACGAAAGTTCTCGCTGTTTTCTGTTCTGAGTATCCTCGGGATTGTGTGGATGATATTTTTCCGAATGTTTAACTGTGTGGACCCTAAAAACCAACCTGAACATACATTTGGTTGCCTCTTTCGCTCATGAGTTTAGAAATTCCAAAGGAATTGCTGCTGCTTCTGTGCCCTAATGCCAGTCTTCCGTCATCTTTTTGTTACTGGATTGACCTTTGAAATAAATAGCTTCAGGTGAGAAATGGTAGAATGATATCTGATCTGTTGGGAGATGGGAGAGGTAAATGCCAACTCAGGTCATTTATTTAGAAGCGAATCTGTCGGGAAGTCAACGTTGACAGAGGACATTATGTACGCCGCTGTGGGAACAAGACAGGAGAGGACTGTCGCGCGGTCCTGCGATATTAAACGGCGTGTCCACGGTTCGTGTCGCCAGCAGGAGACACCTGCGTGACGCCACTACCGTAATGGGCCTCTAGCACGCGAATAGCACGTCTGTGTAATTGTCCCGAGCTATGTCGCGCACACCCTTTGTCCTACCGTCTCTGAAGAGCAAGCTCGGCGAAATGAATGGAGGATATTACACTTACATTTTCTATAGCGCTTTTTCAAAAGACGTTTTAATTTAACCACAGACCGCACGTTCTGTTTTCGAACAGAACGTAGTGTAACATTTATTGCCATTACCGTATTTATAGAATGCAAATGGGCTCAACAACTGCTCTATCAACGTGCGAAAGGTAACCTATGACGTATGCATGAAGGTGTCCTACTGAAAATAACAAAAGTAGATGGTACAACACCTGCAGCTGCTTCGTTAATAACTTCGGGAATTAGTCTCTTGTCAATGGGTCCACATTCACGGCACTTGTTGAAGGGACGTCATGTTCCTTTATTGCTGTCATGGATTTTATTTTAACTATGAAGATTTAGGTTTTAGCATCATTTTCCAGAATCTATACACTGCCTGACGAAAAGAGTGAAGCGCCCAGAAGACATGGTAGCAGGTCAATATAATTTCTTACATGTACGCAACATCGGCGGATATGTAAATGTTTTGAGTTGCAATCCTCTGTCACAGGTAGGACACCCTCCAAGGTGCATTAGTGTTGTTACCAAGACTGGTAGGGTGTATAAGAGGAGCGAACAGCGCCAGATCTGAGTGGAGGGACACGGACACGCCACGAACTCGTTATTTATTTAGCGTATGGCATTTAGACACAATTGTTATTACAATCAATATGCAAAGTTGTAATAATTTGGCATTAGATATTCTTACAGTTATTACAATAGTTATACAGAATTATACAAAATTATACAAAATTACACATAATACACATGTTACAGTAGTTATACAAAGTTATAGTAGTTTGAAAGTAATTACAAACAAACATCTAATGAGTTAATATATGCAATTGATTCTGGAGTCGCCATCAGGAAATCTTCTGGAGTCCCATCATAGGCTGTCCTGGGGCAGTCTTCTATTATGTGCTGGATAGTTTGATTTTCTCCACATTGACATAGCGGCGATTCTGTCATGCCCCACTGGTAGAGGGAATAGGCGCATCTGCCATGTTTAGTTCTAATTCTGTTTAAAGTTGCCCAGGTTTTGCGTGATAAGTCAAAACCTGGAGGCTTCTGGGAGATACATGGAAGTTTGCTGATGTTCTTTAAGGACCATTCTTGGTGCCAGGCGCTGGTTATGTTGAATTCTTCCTCTGTTGCAGATGTGGCTAATGCGGTTCTGATGGGTGACCTTCTGGAGCGGAGGCGGCTTTGGGTGGCATCTTCAAAATTCTCATGGATGGGTAGATTCCGATTGCTCATTATCTTTTTGTACTCTCTTATAAGAGCGTTTGTGCGGCGTAGGTTAGGGGGTGGTATGTGGCTTAGTACTGGGAGCCATTCCACGGGTGTAGTCTTTATTACACCAGCGATCATTCTCATTGTGTTATTGAGCTGTGCATCGATTCTATGGGTATGGGGGCTGTTTAGCCATTCCGGCGCACAATATTCGGCAGCTGAGAAGACGAGACTTAAGGCTGATGTCCGTAACGTAGTAGCTGCCGCTCCCCATGTCGTTCCACAGAGCTTCTGTATAATGTTATTCCTTGTTTTTAGTTTCTCTGCTGTTTTCATTAGGTGACCTTTGAAAGAGAGTGTTCTATCGAGGGTCACACCTAGGTACTTTGGGGTTTTATTGTGGGTAAGCCATGTGGTCTCGAATTTTATTCTGAGCTCCCTCTTAGCCGCTTTATTGTTTAGGTGAAAACATGATACTTCTGTTTTGTTGGCGTTAGGTTGCAGGTGCCATTTTCGGAAATATTCTCCCATCTTCTCCAAGTCAGCTGTTAGGGTCTCCTCTGCCCCTTCAAATGACTGACTTCTCGTTGCAAGGACCCAGTCATCGGCGTAGCCAAACTTCTTTGATCTTGTTTCCGGTATGTCTGCAATGTAGAGATTGAAGAGGAGTGGTGCAAGCACCGATCCTTGAGGTAGGCCATTTTTTAATTTCCTCGGTGAACTAATATCTGAACCCATGGTGACTTGGATCGTTCTGTCATTCAGCATGTTGTTTAGTAGGCGAGCTGTTAGTTTACATGGGATTATGCGGAGGAACTTATAAATCATGCCTTCTCTCCAGACTGTGTCGTAGGCAGCTGACAGGTCTATGAATGCTGCAGTGGTTTTAAGCTTTCTTTGGAACCCAGCTTCAATGTACGTCGCGAGTGAGAGAACTTGATCGGCACAGCTGCGGCTTGGTCTGAAACCTGCTTGTTCGATTGGTATAGCATTGAGTATTTTCTGGCAGATTCTATTGTAGATGAGCCTTTCTAACAATTTATATATTACTGACAGTAGTGCTGTGGGCCTGTAGCTCTTCGGTGAGTTTGTTGGTTTCCCTGGTTTTAAGATGGCTATTATTTTCGATCTTTTGAGGTCACTAGGCACATAACCGGTTTGGATGATGTCGGTGAGGAATCTCGCCAGCCAGAGTTTTGTGTATTTACCGCAGTGTATCAGGAGTTCTGGGTTAATGCTGTCGAGTCCTGGTGCTTTCCCTGGCTTGACCTCTTTGAGTGCTGTTTCTATTTCTTCGAGTGAGAAAGGGAGAGCGTATTCAGTTTCTGTCGCCTTATTAGATTACTGAGTTCTCGTTTTATCTTGATCGTGTGTGCTCCGTCACTAGGGGCTCTGGACGTGGCCACTATATGAGATGCCATGGAGTTTGGGGAGACGTTTGCTGTCTGTCTTTGAATAGGTGCTCCACTTCCTAATTTCCTTAACAGGGTCCATGCTTGTCGGCTTGAAGTCTGGAAATTCAGGCTCTCCATTGCTTCTGTCCATTTACGTTGTCTTGCAGTATCAAGACTGTGGAGAAGGTCATCGGCCAGTTCTCTGTCGCCCGTCTTAAGGAAGCGCTGGTAGAGCTCGTCACTGTTTTTGGACCACCCTGGGACATACTCTCGTCGGTATCCCCTAGGGATGTGCTTCTTGGCAGTGCTTATTACTGCTCCGATGAATCTTCTCTAGTTTTTATGGGTAGGTGGAATCCATCCTAGACATTTATCAAGGTCTCGAGAGTACTTTTCCCAATTTGCGTTCTTGAAATTCCATCTGGGGCAAGGCATGGAAGTCACCAGTGGGATTTGGCTGCCAATTTCAATAATGACTGGTCGGTGCTGGCTATGAGGAAAGTCGCACAGGACTTTACGGGTAGCTGGTAGTGGTTGGTTATTTCCGTCAGTTGAGGTGAAGCATAGCTCCGGGTTGTATTCCTGCTCCCAGGCAGCTGATCTGAATGTGTAACAGTCTTTCGCATCAAAGATCAGGTTAAGAGTTTCATTTTCAGCCCATTTCACCAAGGTTTCACCATTAGCATCACACTCCTTATATTTCCACTGTTCGTGGTGGCTATTGAAGTCTCCCAGATAGATTGCTGGGTGAGGTTGAGCCTGAATTACTGATCTTGGCCATGGAGTGGTTGGAGGTTTATAAATATTTGTAACGGTTACGCTCCCAATTTTTACTGTGACATTATGGATTCCATCACCTGACGACGTAGAGATAAGGGAGGCATTTTCTATATCATGTCTGATGTAGGTTGCAACACCATGGGTATGGTGGTAAGTGGCACCAAGTAATTCAAATCCGGGTATTTTGCCCCTTTTCCGCAGTTGTACTTCAGTACTACAATGTGTTTCCTGAATGGCGATCAGATCAATGTTGTCTTTCTTCAGTAGTTTTGATAAGTATTGGCACTTAGAATAGCTTATGCTCTCTATGTTGAGATGGCAGATTCGGACCGTAGGTCCAAGTTTCCTTGTTGGCATATCCTTAGGAGGACGTTTTTTGTGTCTACTTGCATAGTCAGGAGAACCTTTCACGGTTTGTCTGACTGCCATCGAACTCGTGTGAGACAGTGATATAGCCACTTCACCGAACTGGAAACAGGCCTCATTGCGGATCTCTGTTTGAATGGTCGAAGCGTGCAATATCCATACTCGTCTTCAAGACTCAGGTTGACCATGCCTGACAACGAAACTGGAGAATCGTCGTACAGTGCACCAAAAACTTTTAGCACCTTCATATACGCACCTGCCTTCCGGAAACAAGTAATGGACCTCCTGCGTTATTCTGTACAATCCATCACTATCTGTCGGAGATTATCTGGCTATTGGTAGGATCTTTAAAAATAAATCTAAATATGATGTAGAAATTTTTATTGTTTTAGCATAAGGTCTACGTAGACATTCCTCCCTAACAGAAATACATTTCATAATATTATTCCTGTGTTAATTATTAAAAGATGAAACCAGTCGTTGTATGTAAGTGAATTTCTGGTATCTTTCTTGGAAAGAATGAAAATATACAATCTGCGTCTATATTTTATTTTAATAACGGCATTTTAAATTGTACTATGTACAAGTTATATCATTCTGCATCATGAAAGCGGGACACACATACGAAGACTACCATCTAATTTTATACCAAGGTGCTAAACATAATACGCCATGCTATGTGTTGCATGTGAGGTAAATTCAGCAATAGTTAGGTAATTTTTTTACTTATTCCAAGAAGGTAGTGGAAAATTAATAAACACGTTCAAATTTTTTTGCAAACAACTGAAAATAGTAGCATTAAGTAATATGTGATACGAATGAGAAATCATACGGTTTTACCTGGATACGATTACTAGTGACACGAGTTTAAAATGTCAAAGAAATCACAGAAAGGACATGAGATGAAAACGTTTGCCCCAAAATTTGAACAACGTAAGATTTATTATTTATTTATCTCTAAATGTTATAAAAGGAAGTTCTGTTACGTACTATATGGTCACAACTCATACCGAAAATTCACTTGTGCAAAAGTACACGATACCAGAAACAATGAGCCGCCATGGAATTCAGCAGAAATATTGACCTATTTGATACAAATGTATCTGAAATGGAAACTATTCTAATAGTTCTCCATCTAATTTGGGTTCGAATCTCAACTGGGATAATTTTTAGTACTGAAGATTCTAGTGGCTGATAATTAGTCACAGGTAATTATTTGCAAAAGGTCTTTTCTGGATCCATGTTCCCTCGAACGTTTTTGCTTCTGTTACTGTATACTGCCAACCGTGTCAACGTTTGCTACTAAGAACTATTCATCTTGCACATTAATTTTCTTCTCGGGCACCTCTGCCACCGTTCGTAGCTTGGAAACCCAAGCGGTCGCTTGTTTTCCTTGAACCTACAACGAACTGCTAAATTTCGCTAAAATCAGCGATAAAATTTTGTGCGTAAAACAGAGTTTATATCTACGTAACGAATTAATATCCTTTTTTTAATGTGAAAGAAAAGTGGTCTTCCTTACCTTTCTGCCTGCAGCTAATAGATGATCAGTTCATGTAACTGGTACACTCTTGAGAATTTCCCGCGTTAAAAAGTAATTGTGACTTAATTATGTTTCATTTGGACGTGCTATAATATCTCTATATACAATAACCCTATGATCTTCTAAGTGGAGACATTTTTATTTATTTTTCAACCTGATAAATTTGTTGTTTGTTGTTTGGTAACAAATGCAGAACCAGTTACCGTCGCGTCAGAGTAGGGCAATGGCAAGGCTATGACAATAACAATCATCAGGGAAACCACAAACACTTGAAAGTAAACAAGGCACACTTGCCTGGAGGTCATGTGCAAAACCATACAGTTTATTGTTATCTATTGATAATTTTCATTTATTTCTACATACACTCCTGGAAATAGAAATAAGAACACCGTGAATTCATTGTCCCAGGAAGGGGAAACTTTATTGACACATTCCTGGGGTCAGATACATCACATGATCACACTGACGGAACCACAGGCACATAGACACAGGCAACAGAGCATGCACAATGTCGGCACTAGTACAGTGTATATCCACCTTTCGCAGCAATGCAGGCTGCTATTCTCCCATGGAGACGATCGTAGAGATGCTGGATGTAGTCCTGTGGAACGGCTTGCCATGCCATTTCCACCTGGCGCCTCAGTTGAACCAGCGTTCGTGCTGGACGTGCAGACCGCGTGAGACGACGCTTCATCCAGTCCCAAACATGCTCAATGGGGCACAGATGCGGAGATCTTGCTGGCCAGGGTAGTTGACTTACACCTTCTAGAGCACGTTGGGTGGCACGGGATACATGCGGACGTGCATTGTCCTGTTGGAACAGCAAGTTCCCTTGCCGGTCTAGGAATGGTAGAACGATGGGTTCGATGACGGTTTGGATGTACCGTGCACTATTCAGTGTCCCCTCGACGATCACCAGTGGTGTACGGCCAGTGTAGGAGATCGCTCCCCACACCATGATGCCGGGTGTTGGCCCTGTGTGCCTCGGTCATATGCAGTCCTGATTGTGGCGCTCACCTGCACGGAGCCAAACACGCATACGACCATCATTGGCACCAAGGCAGAAGCGACTCTCATCGCTGAAGACGACACGTCTCCATTCGTCCCTCCATTCACGCCTGTCGCGACACCACTGGAGGCGGGCTGCACGATGTTGGGGCGTGAGCGGAAGACGGCCTAACGGTGTGCGGGACCGTAGCCCAGCTTCATGGAGACGGTTGCGAATGGTCCTCGCCGATACCCCAGGAGCAACAGTGTCCCTAATTTGCTGGGAAGTGGCGGTGCGGTCCCCTACGGCACTGCGTAGGATCCTACGGTCTTGGCGTGCATCCGTGCGTCGCTGCGGTCCGGTCCCAGGTCGACGGGCACGTGCACCTTCCGCCGACCACTGGCGACAACATCGATGTACTGTGGAGACCTCACGCCCCACGTGTTGAGCAATTCGGCGGTACGTCCACCCGGCCTCCCGCATGCCCACTATACGCCCTCGCTCAAAGTCCGTCAACTGCACATACGGTTCACGTCCACGCTGTCGCGGCATGCTACCAGTGTTAAAGACTGCGATGGAGCTCCGTATGCCACGGCAAACTGGCTGACACTGACGGCGGCGGTGCACAAATGCTGCGCAGCTAGCGCCATTCGACGGCCAACACCGCGGTTCCTGGTGTGTCCGCTGTGCCGTGCGTGTGATCATTGCTTGTACAGCCCTCTCGCAGTGTCCGGAGCAAGTATGGTGGATCTGACACACCGGTGTCAATGTGTTCTTTTTTCCATTTCCAGGAGTGTATATTACATTAATATTCGCAAGAATGACTACGTTATGTTCTCTACCTTATGGAAGATAGAATACTAAAACCATATCAATAGTCAAAGAATAACTCGCAGTATTATGAGTGTGATGGAATATATATATGCACACTGGCATTGTGCTTGTCGTCACAGTTTAGTGCCCTACAAGTTGATACAAACTAGTGAACACAAGAGTAAACTGTAAACGTAATTGACATGGTGAGCTTAAGAAACTTAAATCTGAAATCATTAGAAGACTAGAACGTAAGATGTGATGAATATGAGAGAGACAGACTCACATTCGTTTGACATTAAGGTTGACGAGGGAATTTCCCATGTTTAGAATCAATGTAGGCAATCCTTAGAAAGTGTAAAATTTCAATTAACAGAGGTTTATGAAAAGGTAGTTGTTCTAAGCAAACGCAGGAATGTTAAAAACAATATATACATAAAATCGAGGTAGGAAGTTGCTGTTGTAGAATTTATTTCTGAAAATGGTCATAAAGTTGTAGACAGTAAATTTAATACCGAAAGGGAAAATTGTTTGACATCTGCAATGACTGTGTGTGATCGTGTGGAACTGATAGAATCTAATTCAGAACAGCCGACTAAGCAGGTTAACAAGGAAGGAACTTAAGTGCTTGAAGAATACAGCAGACTATCTAAGGTAGAGCGTAACATTATAGCTGGTACTAATAGTGGTGTAATTTCGTCACGGAATCATCCGAAATAACGTGTATCACTAACAGGCAATATTTACGTTTTGATATGTCTGAATGGTGCATTCAGAAGTATTTTGGAATGGTTTTGAAATTTTTTTGCCTAGTTTTCATTGGCAAAAGATTTTTTTTGTTACGTCAAAATTCTTGGGTGAAGCTATGAGGTGTGACTCCTACCGAACGGTATGACACATTATAAAGCTTTAATGAAGCCTTTAGCAAAGAATATTGACGGATACAAAAGCAGATGGAGTTGAAAAATAGTTTACGCGGAGTGGAAAAGTCTAATACCAGAAATGAGAGTGCAAATATGTTTGCACTGATGTGGGTTACTAATTTGTCTATTTAAAGAATAAATAGGAGCCTGAACAAATGTTCAGAGGTTTATATGTGAAGCTGTCAACGAACTGGTATAATAACATTATGCCTGCTCCCAGGGTTGACATTAACGCGCCGCGCGGGATTAGCCGAGCGGTCTTGGGCGCTGCAGTTCTGGACTGTGCGGCTGGTCCCGGCGGAGGTTCGAGTCCTCCCTCGGGCATGGGTGTGTATGTTTGTCCATAGGATAATTTAGTTAAGTGGGGTGTAAGCTTAGGGACTGAAGACCTTAGCAGTTAAGTCCCATTAGACTTCACACACATTTTTTGACATTAACGTGTTTGGTAACTACTTGCAGACAGCGAGAAAATTATTGCAAAGAGAAGAGCAAGGTAACAGAAATTTTAGACCACGGGGAACTGTGGAAACCCACCAGAATGTAAATGGAAACAGAATGGGTGTATTTTGTGATGATAACAGTTTCAAATAGCTCTAAGCACTATTTGACGTAACTTCTGAAGTCATCAGTCCCATAGAACTACTTAAACCTAACTAACCTAAGGACATCACGCACACCCATGCCCGAGGTAGGATTCGAACCTGCGACCGTATCAGCTGCGCGGCTCTGGAATGAAGCGCCTAGTACCGCTCGGTCACAGCGGCCGACGTTGATAATAGGATTAGAACCGAAAGGTGGCGACATACTAGGGTAAACAGACAAATTAACAGAGAGTAAGCGTCTCTTTATATATTGCGTTATCCGCTTCGTGACAATAACGATGTTCAATAAGGCAACACGTAGGAGTACAAAGAGGAAATGAAGTAGAGTCATAGAGTATGAGAAACTAGATCCCGTCTGTGAAGTGGCTACCATTCGCAGAATGGGTAACAGTAATTTGAACCTGCTTGCAATACTCTTTGTACACCATAACATCAAAGTAATTTAACTTGAAAGTAATAACAGAAGTGATGCCATGGAGGCAAATGAGATTAATGAACACAGACTACACATGTTTAATTGTGGCTTGGAGGACTTTTTTTAATAGGAAAGGATGAAGTATTCGCTGCATTGCAGAGAATTTGCTATATGGTCTCAAGGAAAATGACGAAACATGAGATGTTCAGGAAAGCATGTGCAGAACAACTGGCGAAGAATTTAGTCATGAAGAAAGGAATGACACGCCATAGCGAAGGCTTGCAGGAGTTAGAGGAGAAAAGGTTGGTGGAAATATCAACGGTAATTAATGAAGATTTATGTGTAGCAAAGGGAGAAGAACCGGCAGGTTATGACCATAATGGGATTCAGTCAATTAGTAAGAGTGCGAATGAATATGAAGAGGATGCGAAATTTGCAGAGTCGACGAAAAATTTAATTACCGTGTAAAGATCGAACGCACATTTTGAGAAGTGCTTTGATCCATCATTAACGCATACAATGACAAGTGCTAAAAGGATGTATAGCGAGTGCAGTCCTATTAATCTGCGTGTAATTCCTAGCAAGGGAGGAAGGTTGACAAGTGCTGTATAGTGAGTGCAGTCCTATAAATGTGTGTGTAATCCCTACCCAGGGAGAAGGTTTCGACAAAAGGGATATTTTACACGTTTTGCCGGAGGAAGAGGAAGTCAATAATTTTAGAGAAAAGACAGGACAGCCAGTAACTACTTTTACGTGAATGCGCGGTGTCTGCTGTTTTGAACACGTCTGAAAGAACATGAACAGCGGGGAATCCGCAGCTGTGATACGTTAAAAGAGGATGGTGGGGGGGGGGGAGAAAGGAAAGGGAAGGGGTTAACGATGACAGCTGCATAGGGGTTTTTCAAGGCATCAGCGGCGACGAGTAAAAATGAGTGCCAGACTGGGATCCGATCCGGTGGTCTTCTGCTTACTATGCAATTGTGTTAACCACTGCACCACACAGTTACAATATTTTTCCACCTGCGCGGACTATATCGACACGCCTCTAGGGCGACTCACAATCTCATCTAACGTCGCCTATCGACAGTCCCTGACCGCGGGACTGCTACGGTCGCAGGTTCGAATCCTGCCTCGGGCATGGGTGTGTGTGATGTCCTTAGGTTAGTTAGGTTTAAGTAGTTCTAAGTTCTAGGGGACTTATGACCTAAGATGTTGAGTCCCATAGTGCTCAGAGCCATTTGAACCATTTTTTGACAGTCGCTGTCCATATCCTTCATGCACGCTACTGTCAGATTTACACACGAGATCAGACGTAATTGCGCATCCGCTGTTCTTTCGGACATGTCCGAAAGATCAGACACCCTGCATTTTTATAACTGATTCGCCCCGATGGCCAACTAGTCCACCTTCTTCAGTGCGGAGCACATTTACGTCTGACCTGCCGGAGAACTCACAGTAGCGAGCATGCAGCACAAGGACCGGGACTGCAGATGGGTTCCACTAGGTGGGGGTGTGAGCCAGGCGAGAGGGGTACCGGGACAGTTCGCACAGTTAGAGTAAAGCCCGTGTCCAGTTACAGCAGTAGTTAACGCAACTCCCTAGTAAGTAGGAGATCCCGGGTTCAGATCGCGTCCAGCACATATTTTCACTCGTCGGCGCTGATTCCGGGTAAAGTCCCTGTACAAGTGACATCTACAGTAACTTCCCGTTCTTTTCCTTTCTCTGTCTCCAACTTCAATTCACATATAAACTAATTAGTTTGTTGTTACATGGTGAATAAGTGCAGTGTTTTGCTGAGAATGGCAGTGATCCTTGCGCTGTGTCAATATTCGTTACATGCATTATCTAATTAGGAGAAACTTGTTATAATGCCTGTCATGGATATTCAGATTATTATAGCCACAGGAAAGGTAAAGAAACTTGTTAAACACGAATGATTGTTTCAATTAACATAAATAGTATCCAGTTGTATCAACTTTCTAATAATTCCTGGCTTGAACATTAACATGTTGATTCGTGTAGAGTTTTTTAGTAAATACAAAAGGAAGTTGCATTTTAAGGAGAATTCTGTGATTTTAGAAATAAATAGGGCCAAGATTACTGTAACATTTTTTTTTAGGAAGAAGAAACTGATAACTGATAGAAGGAAAATAATCCTATAAGGTACTGTAGGAGAAAGGAGGTATAACGAGTACAGCGAAGAACAGGAGGTGGATCAGCAGGAATTGCTTTTGGTGCAAAATAAAATAGAGATACAGGTGGAAGATTTTCATGAGTTAGATAGGAGCTGAAGGTAAAGACCTCAGAGGGCATTACACACTCAGCAACGCTGGGTGACCAACTATCACCACGCACTCGAGTTAGTGTCAGTAAAATTTAATTTTTGTGTCGCACTCTTAATTGTCCCCTTCTTTCATTCTGAACTACGTTTATCATCTTCAACATTCTCCACTATCTGCAGAAAGGTAGAAGGATTAATGTGTGTTCTCATGTTGAAGTTATCTGGAGAGAGGGTACTGACACTGAGGGAGAAAATGGTAAATGTACGTTGAAAGAGCAGTAACAACTAAAGTAGTTAACAAACAACATAAATGATGAGGAATAAAAATAATTTAATGTTTAGGAGAGGATGTTGTTCTGAAAAGTATTTAAAATATATTGAAATAGAGGTGTAAAAATTATTGGAGGTGTGATGAAAATGAAATTGATAGTGTACAGAAATTACTAGTGAAATTACGTGACTTGTTGCACAAGGGGATGTAACTGTATCGGAAATTACACAGAAGGATGCGGAAAAATGAAGTAATGTTCACCTAATGTTAATCAGTGAATTATCTATTCATGATAGAACACAGTAACTTGTTGGTGAAGGAGGTAGTGTTTGCATTGAAAAATAGGTAATAAGTTTTGAAATAATGAAGATTCCTGGATTGAATTATAAAACAATGATAATGCATGGAAACTAATGAGGGAGAAGCTATCTAACTGTACATGGATGCACTATTGTGATAGAAAAGGAATACTATAATTTGAATTAATAATGTGGAAAATTACCTGTTGTGACTATTATAATATGAGTAGTGTTATGATATTAAAAAATTAATGGAAATATGGAATGGATTTCATGACGGGCACTGAGATGGAGGATTTTGTATATTATTTTATGGTTTAGGACATAATTTCTTTCTGTATTGCGTAAAATATTTCATCGTGTCGACTTTGAGAGGCATTGTGGCTTATCTAGAATATACGGGTACTGTGTATGAACACTGATAAAAAAATAACTAGCTTGGAAATGATGTAAAAAGGTGATTTGGGTTGGAATTAATTTCTTTTAATTATGAGAAACCGATATAAAATAAATATTCTGAAATAGTGAAGTAAATCTAGAAAAGGAATTCATTAGCATCGTATTTTGCTGAAGTGATTGATTTGCGTTCAGTTTCATAATAACAGTTTTCAAGGATCTTTAAATTTAGACTACTTGGGAACACCAGTTACAGAAAATTATGTCCTCATCATACGAATGATGAATTTCGAAGCAGTAAGAACAAAAATTTGGAAATAGAAAAGTATCTGTCGAGAATATTATAGCTTCTCTTAATCATTGTCGTTTTAATACGTTTAGTTATAGATGTGAATGAAGGTGTGAGTGCAAAATAATATAACAAATGAATAATGTTAAGTCCATTAACTGAGTATACGTTAGCGTGAGAATTGCATATCTAAAGAGAGCGAGGAGAAATTTGTAACGTATGATTAGTCAGTCTGTGGCACAAAAAACCCTTTTCTTCTTTTTTTTCAGTCATCAGTCCTCTGACTGGTCTGACGATTCCTCCACTGTGCCAACATCATCATTTCAGAGTATTACTTGCAACCTACGTCCTCAATTATTTTCTGGATGTATGGCAATCTCTGTCTTCCTTTACCTTTCACACTCTACAGCATCCTGTACTACCCTGATGTCTTAACGTATGTCCTATCGTTCAGTCAATTGTTCTTGACAGTATCATATATTCCGTTCCTCTCCAATTCTGTGCAGAATCTACTCATTCCTTACCTTATCAGTCCACCTAATTTTCAACGTTCTTCTGTAGCACCATGTTAGGTGTCCGGATTTTACGGACCTTACGTGAGCTTGATTGACAACGACAGGACGAAACAGTATGACATCCTCAGAAAAAAACAATTACATTTTATCAACAAAAGGCAACTGCAGTTAATCTCATGTATCGAAAACTAACAAAACAGTATCTACCAATATATGGACTGGCATGGACAAACAAGTTAAAGTGAAACGAATTTTGGAGACAAACCGAGGAGGTGGTTAATGATCGTAAAACTCCCATTTAGCAAGAGAACGGCGAGCTTCAGCGCAAAAAAGGATAAGGCCAGAACAATACATTATTCCTTGTAACGTAAATAAGGCCGGGACCGAGGGCAAGGGGCTGCACGTCATTAACAGATCTCGGCTGCAACGCAGCAATAAAAATAAAAATGTTTATTCATATCTAGTGGGACGGCGATTGGCTGAAGCCATACTTCGCGACGCAGAGGCGACACAGTTGGGAGATCCCCATTATGCAAAAGCATTTTGCGACTTTAAGCCTCTATGTCTATCTCATCTTGCGGCAGACCACGGAAGTGTGTGGAAATACGAGCGGATGTTGAGAGCTTTCATCTCTGCGAAGTGAGGACGATACATTTCACATAATGTGGCGACAGATAGCAAGGCGGTAGTTAGCTATTCCTGAGAGAACGTTTGTGGGCAAAGTAATTGTGCACATCAGTCCAAAGCATAGCGAGTGTGCAATAGCCATTATTTCGACTAAGAAAAGATTAACATTCTACGGAAAGCAGGAAAGTTTCAACCGAGTGAATTCAGTCAAGGCCAGAGTAAGGAATCAGCATTTCAGATCCAGCACAGAGACAACGCTGTTGCAGAAGCCGCTTGGTAAAGTATGACTTCTCATTAGACCACAGAAAATGTTGACCTGATATTTCTCACTCCAACTTGGGACACTTCGACCAATGAATATCAAAAGCTAGGATACTGACCTACTCTCACTTTGAGTACATGAGAGTTTGTCACTGGCTCAAAAAGTAAATTTATTCTCCACCAACTCAGTGCATTGACCAGTTATGACAACGTAGATTTAAATGAGCTGATGAGGATTTTTAACAATCATTCTTTCCCATGACAAAAATTTTTCATGTATAGAGATAAAGAATTTAATAATAACATGATTGTTGTTTATCATTTGACCCCTGAAAGTAACAGCTGATAAATTATATGTAGAATAAAACAGGAAATAGCAGTTTTGTCTTTCTGGGATGGACCCCAAACTTTCACTTCTATTTATTCATGTTTTCTAGGTACATGACAGCAGCATTTTTAATGATTTTTATTACGATCCGCACCTGATATTAGGTACCTAACAGGCCCAGGATCATATTTATTTTGAATGCTTGTTTGACACCCTGAACTTGAGAAGACAGTTCAGATGTTTTGTTCATTTGTGCGCTAAGTTGTAAGCTAATTTTGCACATATTAGTACACTCACTGTGCAGATACAAAGGTCGGACATACAACAAAATGGCGACCCTGCCGGAACGCAAAATTACACCATTCTGATAGATTGAGGGTTCGCTTTTCATAGGTAAAAAAACACATATGTCTCAAAACAGTAAGCTGACGCAAACTGGAGCAAAAAAAAAAGTTAATGTATATGTGACTCAACTGTGTGGTAAGTGTTGTTCTGACTAAAGTCCAGTAACCAGAAGGGTATACAAGAGACAATGAAACGGGTTCAAATATTGAATATAAGACTGGTGATGATATTTTGGGGTAGAAGCAAGTCTTACGATAATATGTTAACGCATAGTCCGGTTCGGAAAATTCGCGAACAGCAACGCTTATTGGAACGCCCAAAAACGACAAAAAATAATCTGTTGAGACAAAGACAAGTCATGGAATATCTTGACAGGATCGAGTTGGACAAGCTACAAGTAGGTCAGCGTGAACAACACAAGAAAGAACATGTATAAATACCGTATTAGACCGAAAATACAACACATAAAGAGCGGACAAGAAAACGGCATTGCTAATGAATCAGACGCTGAGTCTGTAGATAGTGATTTACGGTATATTGAACCAAACGTTATCATATTGAATCAGTCAGGCTTGCAATTGCATGAAAGTACGAGTGTTACTGCTCCTACACTATGGTCGGAAATTAAGGAAACGATTCAAGAAAAACGAGATAGGGAACGGTTGCATCAGCTGAAAACTGGCGAAAATGGTGTACATGAAAACGCCAACATATTTGGAATGTCGCAGCGTTTATTACAGCAATCCCAGCAATCAGAAAAGCTTGTAGAGGGGCGCATAACACATCAAACAACACAATTTCAAGAATCAGAAAAGCGTATAGAAGGGCGCATAACACAAGGGCAAAAAGAATTAGAAGGGAGCGTAACACTGAGGCTGAAAGAAACTAACAAGGAAATACAAAAAACGCGTGAAAAATATTCAAGGCCAATTAGATCACATGCGAACTGAAGACAAGGAAGCGCAAATCACGCTGCAAACGCACGTTACAGGGCACAAACAATTGAAAAGAGGCATTGTCACTGTCCAAGCAGACATACTAGGTTGCGTAAAGATACGCAACAAAGTGTCACAAAGGTTAAACAACAGGTCAAAGCTTTTGCCATTAAAGCGACGACGAAGGCGAGACGAGGTCTTGCAAAAGAGCGACAAAAGCATCATTAAAGAAATTCCATGCTCGTATCTCAAAAATACAAGAAAAACACGAACACCAATTACAATGGCTGAGCTCGTAAGTTTTACGTTCGCTTGAAAGTCGTGTTGACGTAGAAAGCGTTAGTGAGGAGTCGCAGACGATGACAGAATCCAATTTAGTGTCGGTAGATACTGCTGTGAATACTGCAAAATCTACTGTGGCCAATAATACGACAGAAAGGGTACCCGAAATTACGTGTGACGTAAGACGGAAAGGCACATGTGGATACCAGTCCGAAACTGCAAACCGCGAACGAGAAATTAGTCCAAACTAGCGTATGCCAGAACATCGCGCTAATCGTAGGAAACAGTTTGGGTTACGACCACTTGTTCAAGAAAGAATAACAAGACATATTCATCATTTGGATTTGCAGCTTCTTTTGTTTGCAGTGTTCGAAGTTAAAATTGTAGGATGTGAGGTCCGCCAGTTATGCAAAACAGCGTTTTTCCTAAAACGGTGTTTTGCATAGCTGGCGGACCTCACATCCTACAATAATCTGCTTTCTCTCCATGGATCTGGATATCACTGATTAGTCGGTCGGTTATCCCGAGTTTGCCAGTTTCCATTCCTGTTTTCGTCTATATTCCTTCTGTTTCAACCACTATTAAAACCATATCCATTACACTGTGGTCTGTTTTTCCACTGCTCCACTTTCTGCAGCAACGTACGACAAGACGTCTGCAGCAATAAGTACGTTAAGGTGTGACGTACAAGAATCGGAATTGGGAACAGGAACGGAAGAAAGATCCTCACAGATACTACAAATAGGGAGGAAATCACAACTGAAGTGTTGGGAGGAGCTAAGTTGGACTGACACTGACGATGATCAACTCCCATATTACCTAGTAATGAATTATTTGATTATGACGAAGCATTGATGTATATTGTGTAGACGTCTGATTCTGCAGAGACGAAAAATGATTTTCAGCAGGATAATACATATCCTACTGAAACCCGTGACCCTACGATTGATCAAGACGATGGTATTGGCCCACAAAATACGGCTAATACAGGTCATAGAGAAAAGAAGAAAATACGGATAAGTACACCTGATCAAAAGCTCGACACGCTACAGGATCTACTAAAATCCTTCCACAAAACCTTGGAAGAAAAAAGAAAGAGTCTGAGGCATTGTGGATTGCGGGAATCGAACAAAATCGTTAACAACAAGCCTTTAATGGAAGGAAAATAGCAGGAAATATATCCCGTCGGGATCGAAAACGAACCAGATTATAAAGTATGTGAACAGTCTGGTAAATCAGATTCAAATATATACAATTTTGGCACATACGAGGACTTAGTACGGCAGTATTATCGAGACTTCCTAATCATCACACCAGACATAGAAAACAGCATCGTAATGACGACACAGGTGAAAATTTTAATCTACAACTCTCGGTGGCAGATAACAAATATGATAACGCTGTGAGTACAGACACGCTTAACGGGAATCTCACGACACCCCAGAATCTAAGAGTGAAGTGCTGCCACACTTAAAGCATGCTTGCCACGCTCTAAAATCCAAATTGAACACAATTACACAGACGTGTTACGAGGAGACAAACTTAAAGGAAACAGCAAGGTGTGAATATGACGATTTCAAATCTAGATGGGTTACGTCAGAAGATGATCTAGAAGCAGCGAGATCGAAGTCGGACAATTTAAAAAAGAGAAGTACTTCTCCCCAAATTCTCGATGAAGACCATCAAATGTAAATGTAAAATGACGCAAATGTGGATGACCATAAACATGCAGTTGGAACAGAACAAATACACATACATCGGTTGAATTACGAAGTAACTGAAGACATATTAATGGCGAAATTCGAAGACGAGAATACTTCAGAGATTAGTCCGATACTCGTGTAACAGTCAAGGATATTGTCGTTAACATAATAGGTGATAGTGGGAGTGAGTTACGCGAAATCAGAGCCGTTATTCAATCGTTACAATGGTGACAATGACTTATTGATGTAAAAAAACACGAAAGGTCAAAGTACTCAGACCAATTATAATTATGGACCCATAATTATGGGTCGTTCGTCGAACGTCACAAGGCAGACAAGACTTGTATTTGACTGCCAGGGTCATGTAATAGAAACGAATTTGGTCATAGTACCAAAGATGTCAGTCGATATGATAATCGGAGCTGACTTCCTCAATCAACAAAAACTGTGTTGGATATGGGCAGAGGAAGTGTCACTTTAGGAGAAATCACCTTAAAATTTGAGGAAAATCCGGGGCATTAAGAAATGTGTGGAAATTGTACACATTTACAAATGTAAGTAGATGGAGATATTGTTTGTCAGAACAATCCGCGATATCTAAGGACGAACGAGCCAGTGCCTATGGATTTGGGAATACTTGAAGACATTAACACAAAGATCGAAAAAAGAAAAAGCTGATCAGCAAAGGTTAAAATTAGATGGAATATTACGCAAGCATGCGATTGTCTTCGAATCGAAGCCTGGAGCAATTAAAAGATCTACAATACAGATTCGAGGTTAAGGACCATAAACCCTTTAGACTTGCTCCATATCACATCCCATTGAGTTAACGACGTGCTGTATTCTTGTAGTTAAAGAAGATGGAACAAGATTATTTTACTGAACAGGTTGCCGTCAACTTATAACAACCCGATTCGGGTTGCGAAGAAAAAGGATGGAACGATACATTTGGTGTTAGATTTCAGACAAATTAACACAATCATAGTTCCAGAAACAGATCGTACCGAGAGACTAGAACACTTGCTCCAAAAATTTCATAATGTAAAAGTATTCTCATCATTACATTTACAATCAAGCATTTGGCGATTTGAATTAGCTCCCGAATGCTGGAAATTCACTGCATTTACTGCTTTTGGAAGCTTTTATACGTTTAAAAGACTCCCCTTTAGATTGCACATTTCATCTGCAGCTTTTATTCGAGGTCTAGGAAGTATTCTACTTAAGGAGTTACAAGAGGGATTGACATATTATGTGGATGACAAACTCATAGCAGAGTCATTGTGGGAAAAACATAATGAAATTCTGGATACCTTACTGAAAACACTTTAAGAACATGGGGTAACGGTAAACTTGAAGAAATCCAATTTTGGAACACAGTACATAGACCTCCTAGGATATTTCATATCAGCACAGGGAATGAAACCCAACGACAACCGCATCTGAAATGCTTCAATACTTTTCTTTCCTGTTTTCCTTCAGTCCCTTTTTCACTATCATACAATGCTGTACTCCAAACGTAAATTCTCTGAAATTTATTCCACATATTAATGCCTATGTTTAGTACTTGCTAACTTTTCTTAGTTAGGAAAGCCCTTTTTTCCCATACAAACCTTCTTTCGGTGTCCCTACTCTGTCCGTCATTGCTTATTTTGCAGCCCAGGTAGCAAATTCCTTAACTTCATCTACTTCCTGACCACCAATCCTGAAGTTAAGCTTCTTGCTGTTGTCATTTCTGCTATTGCCCATTACTTTCGTCTTTCTTTGATTTACTCTCGGTCCATATTCTGAACTCATTAGAACCTTCATTCCAGTCATAAGATACTGTAATTGTTCTTCACTTTCACTGGGGATAGCAATGTCATCAGCGAATCTTCGATATCCTTTCATCCTGAATTTTGATCCCATTCTTGAACCTTTCTTTTCTTTCCAATGTTGCTTCTTCGATGTGTGGATGGAACACTAGGGGCGAAAGATTGCATCCCTGTCTTACACCCTTTTTAATCCGAGCACTTCGTTCTTGCTCTTCCACTCTTCATACTCTCTTTTGTATCTTATACAATTATATACGTATTATCCATCTCACCCTATAGCTTACTCCTATAGTCCTCAGAATTTTGAACGCTATTTCCTGGTGAGGAAATCGTATGAATGGCTCTTCATTTTTCTTTAGTCTTTCTTCCATTATCAACAGCGAGGTCAGAATTGCCTCTCTGCTGCTTTTATCTTTCCTAAAGTCAAACTGATCGTCATCTAACACATGCTTAATTTTCTTTTCCATCCTTCTCTGTATTACCCTTGTCAGCAGCTTGGAACCAGAAGATGTTAAGCAGATTGTGCGATGATTCTCGCACTTCTCGGCTCTAGCAATCTACGAATTTGTATGAATGATGTTTTTTCCGAAAATCAGATTTTATATCGCCACTCTCATAAATTTTATCCAACAGCGTGAACAGTCGTTTTGTTGTCATTCCCGCAGTGATTTTAAAAATTATGGTGGGATGTTGTCGATCAGTTCAGCCTTATTTGATGTGAAATCTTCCAAATCTCCTTAAACAGTTTCTTCTTCTGTCACATCAGACAAATTTCCCCTCATAAAGTCCTTCAGTGTACTTTTTCCACCTATTCGCTCTCTCTTCTGCATTTAACAAAGAAATCCCCATTGCACTCTTAGTGACGCCACCCTTGCTATTAACTACATCCAAGTTCGTTTTGACTTTCTATACACTGACTTTGTCATTCGGAAAATCAGTTCTCTTTCTGTTTCTTCACATGCTTCATGCAGCCATTCCGCCTTAGCTTCCCTGCCCTTCCCATTTAGTTCATTCTCCTGCGACTTATGTTTCATTTTACGATACTTAATTTATTTAAAGGGAGATTAGTTTGATAGTTGTGGAGTATATAAGTTTGTCGTTGGTGCTTAATGCTAGATGTTGGATTGCATGGATCGTCTACGGTCTGTATCAGCCATCAGAAAATACATTTACTGTTACAATTTGAGCTAGAGAATTTGTTTGTGGAACCCAGATTTTAATTCAGAGCTCAGCCTCTATTACAGTAGGACATGTGTATTTGGAGCTCTGAACTAATTTGAAAATTTGGTGGAATTATGAATTAAACTCGACCGTGGAGAGCAGCAGGATAATTGCGGGTGAGTGATGTTATGTGTAAACCGTGATTTTTGAACTAACTGAAATTCGTGCGGTGTACTATGCAAGTCAGGACCGAGAACTGAGCGTTCAAAGGGGTCGCATTGTGCAATATTTGAGCGAGAATTCTATTTAATCCTTTTTAAAATGTTTTCAGTGACAGATTTGTTTGAATAACATAAGCTAGCTACTATGAGTGACTCTAATTGCATGTAAGTGACGAAACTGTAACTTGAGAGTAACACGGGCGTGGCGGTATTTTTGTGTCAAAGAAGTAACAATATATTATTCGCTCACAAATTATCTGTCTTTTAATAGCTCAGTTAACGCGATGCTATTAAAACTTGTTGCACCCTTTAGGTACAGTTAATGTGACTGATTCTAGAGCAGCACACCCAGTCGAGAAACGTTATCCGTCTTCTAACAGAGAAGGCATGCGATTGAGCTATAGAACACGAGAAGTCCACTCCAAGGAAAATAAAATTGTTTTCTGTTGGAGGAACATTTAACTGCATTGTTGCAACTGCTTGGGCACTACACCAAGGTGAACAGTAGACTAAGAAGGGGTCATGTTACCTCTGTCTCCTACTACGCACCTGCAGAGCAGCAAGATGATTATTTAGCTTCTTTGTGTTTACTAGGTAGTGTTGATAAGGATAGGATTTGTGCATGGTGTTTGCGGACACAGGAAGAGATGGCCGCAGTTTGTCAACAGCTGAAGGATCTTTTGAGTACGGTCAGCGGTCTTCAGGCTGCTCTCCTCGGGTGTAGCGGTGGCGGAGCATCTGGCTATAGCGCGCGGCAACTCAGGCGTCGCTTGTTTGGACCACGGGCTCTGCTGCCGATGCACCTACCAGTGAACCCGACGAGGCACGTCCGTCTTCACCGTAGTATGAGTGGCAGCTCGTAGGGTGCTCACGCCGTTCGAGACGGAAGGCCAATGTGTAGTCTGGCCATCTGGCCTCTTCATTGCTCGTGTTAGAGGACAGGTGGCCACTCCTTCAGCAGGATCCGAGCAGACACGTGGGAGAACGCGTTTCCTACTAATCTGGAGCTCAAACGTTAGGTGCCTTATGAAGCCTGTGAGGGAAATAGCATCCAGAACAGGAAAGAAAGCCATTGTACACTCGGAATGTCTGCTAGGTGGGCCTCATTTGAAATTTGGAGAGGGTCTTGCTTGCTGCTATCGACACACAGATTGCCCTCGCCTACAAGTTCTGGCTCACTTCGGCATCAATGACGCGTTTCGGTTAGGTGCTATGGTTATCCTCAGTTAATAGGATCAGCTGATGAAGGCTGTTGGCCTAGCACGCAGGTTTCATGCAGGGCTCGCAACATGCAGCATTATTCACAGAGTTGATGGGGTCATTTGGCCTAGAATCGAGGAGAGTGTACTAATCAAAGATTTCATCAATGCTGTGACAGTCTCGGCTGTAGATTTCAGCACCTGTGTTATCGGGGGAAGGTCGTAGGATTCAGGACTTGTCAGGGGTGCACGGTCAAGGGTGCACTACTACTCTAATGAACATTCGCCAGCCTAGACGCAGATAGCGAAATTAGACCGCATTCAGCGTGAAGACACTGAGACTTTCGGAATTTTATCAGTAACTGTCGAAGCGTTCGTATAAAAGTTCCTGAATTTACTGCCCTCCAGGAAATTTGCCACGCGTAAATTATCCTCGTGACCCGAAGTAAAAGGCTCCGAAATATTTAGCGACTCATGGAACGTATATCGGAAAGACAGATTAGACGCCTTGGCAGGGGAAGTGCTCATTGAGATAGTAAAAAATATTTTCTCGAATGAGGTCGAATTTGATTGTGATTGTGAAGTTATCTGAATGTGTGTAACAGGTCAAGTGCTGTCAAGTTAGCTGTTGGAAGTTTTTAACATCCACTCGTTTCCAGTGTGATAGTTTTTGATTCATTCGGAGAGAATCTACCCACAGTGCCACGGAAATACACAGATCATGCAATATTAGTTGGAGTCGACTTAAACTACCGCGTGTAGACTAGGATGCCTACGGATTCATTACAAGGGGTACGGATGACAGTCTTGTGAACTGATTTTGAGCACGTATTCTGAAAATTGTCTAGAGCAGTTAGTTTGACAGCTGAAGTGAAATGGAAATATTTCGGACCTTGTAGCTCCAAGAAGGTTGGACCGTATCGATGGACTGAGAGTAGAGAAAGGGACCAGCGATATAATGTAATCATAATGCCGTGGTTACTGAAGTTAGTGAAATAATCAAGAAGGCTGGGAGAATCATTTTTCTAAAAAGAGCAGATTAGGAATGAATGGACATTATTTAGTTCTAGTATGGTACAAGTAGAGGAATTATGGGCAAAGTTCAAACGGACAGTACATGGCGCTTGGAGAAATATGTGTCGAGGAAGTGGGTTAAGGACGGAGAGGACCCACTGAGATTTAGTAACCCAATTCGGGAACTGCTGAGAAAGCGGAGACAGTTGGACTGCTGAAGCTGCCAAGACTGTAGCATTCTCGATTCGAAAGACAACGCGCAAATGACAACAAGCGAAAGTTAATACAGACTGGTCAAGGTTAAACAAGATAAAAAAGGTAAAAAGATAGGTATAGTGGTGGTAGTTGTGTGAGCGAAGCACGCAGTTACAAGCGTCATAGATTAGCGAAGGATCTAGCCAACGATGTAGCCGAGATTGTGACAAGATTCCGGTCGCACGTAAAATCGTTAAGTGGTTCGAAGACGTCTGTCCAGTCACTCATCGACCAATCTGGCGTGACAATTTAAGTTGCAAAAGGGAAACTCTACTTCTAAATTTCGCTCACGCGGGAGCATTGCACGAAAATACCGTAGATCGAGATTCGCACAGACTCCCGTATGAAAAAAATAGTAATAGGCATCCCTGGCGTAGAGAAGCAACTAAAAGAGCCAGTTCCGGTTTTACAAAGAGCGCTCTACCCCATTGTGTCCTTACTGAACTACTGAACTAGCATTTATTGTGAATCTCTTGCCCAGCGCAAAGCCCCAAGCGGTTGGAAAAAAGCACAGCTGACTCCTCTATGTACGAAGGGTAAAAGAAAACTCCTGAGAACTTACAGACCAACATCCTTACCTTGAACGTATTCTCAGGGTGAGTATAATAAATTTTATTTTGACAGAAAAGTTTCTGTTAATAATCAGAAGGTTTGTAGAGAGCATCGCTCATTTGAAACTAAGTTGGCCCTTTTCTCACGTGATACGCTACGAACCAAGGATGAAGGGCAACAGATGTAATCAATATGCCTAGATTTCCATAAACCTTTTGGCACGGTGGCCCCCTCCTAACTGTAAACGAAGGTCCCAGCATATGTTTGTGACTCGAAGACTTCTTAAATAATAGGACCCCGCGCGTTGTCCGCGACGGCGAGTGTTCGTCAGAGACAAAGGTACCGCCAGCAGTGCCCTAGGAAAGTGTGATAAGAGAGCTGTTATCCTCTAGAGAAACAATCACATCAACCGAAATTTTTATGATGAATTAAGCTGTCAGCAACATGACTGTAAAATGCGTAGTAAATGATAATTTTACTGAACACTATTTGCCGATAAATTGTTTTATCAAGAGCCCTATAAAATAAGGACCCATATCTACAAAGTAAGTATCTGTAAATGTTGTGTACCGCTCTCACTGTTGAGTACTCCACAAAATATCTAAATCTGTTAAATATTAACGACTGAATGTGCGATTGCAGTTTTTTCCGATTTTCTGTTGACTAGTCCCAAATGGAGGACGGCGGGGGAGAAGGGGGTTATGTTTACTAGATTAGTTCTGATAATAACAGAAATTCCAACCTTTACCACTAAATCATGACATCTATTGTTTTAATGAAAAACTTGAATCAATATTACCAGAAACTCATCACAAAAAAATCTGTTCTTTCATATTAATTATCCGAAACTGTTTGTTAAAATCCATTGTTTACTTACGAACAAACACTTGTTTAGCAAAGCACCTTCATATTTCATTAACTACAGACATGTAATTAATACTCATGTAAAGACGATGAGCCCATGAATGGAACATGATTGAATGGTGTTTCCAAAACCTGTGACAGACATTGTCTCTCCCATTCAGGGAGGCATCATAACGAACGACTAGATTTCGATAAAATCAGCACGACAATTTCATGGTTAAAACACATTTTACATCTAGTTAACGAACAAGCATCATTCTTTTCTTTTACTATAGTTCGTTATTTAAGAAAAATGAACGACGAGTTGTCTTCTTTACCTTTCTTCTTGGAGCCGCTGGACGATTAGGTCATGTAATTAGTCCACATATTCTTTTTTTTTCGATTTCTCGTATTGGCGATAACAAACACACCGTCAAGCGTCACCAAGCCTTACTGTTTTCCAACTATGACATTTGGCTGCAGAAAGTCTCAACATTGAGACGAGAAAACGTTTGATGATACCGTAGATGTACTTGTGCCATATCATTTATTGTTGTTTTCTTGTTGACTATGTAACGCTAGACTCTCATTCTTCACAGCATTTTTTTTATCTAATCTGCAGTATTATGGACCCTAAAGCAACCCCGTGTCGGACGGTAATATGTATACCACTCTCACCCTCCCCACCCCTACCTCCCTCACCATATCTTTACTACTCCAGTTGCGAATGGTGCGCGGTAAGAACTTCTGTGTCGATCCTCAAAGCGAGCTCATATCATGGTCTTTCGGCGAAAAACTGCGTGACCTAGGAACGTACGCTCTACAAAATTTTAACAGTAAATTACATTGTGATTTAGTACAAAATTCGAGTGAGCATTTCCGTAATGGTGTGAGGTTTACTAACTGAACATACAGTAACACGAAACGCACTACTCGTACTGAAACTTCTGTCAGTCGTATGTAGTGAGAGTCCCTGACTAAGCGCCAACCTTTCTGAAGTGCGAGTTTAGTAATTCACAAGTCAATAGAAGATTCGGCCAAGGTTATTAAATTGTTACCAAGAATTTATCTATGATTGGTCCGGTATACATCGATTCCCGAAACTGAATAAACCATTTTACTTGAAAGTTACGCGAGTATGCAGTTTTCCTACAAACAATCGAAATTACAGCATTTCTTCTTTGCCCCCCCCCCCCCCCCCACGCCCTCCGCCGTATAGGCTTGTGGATTGACGGCAAGGCTGGTCAGCCTGGTTGCGGCTTTTGGGTGGTTTCCCACCTCCCCCTAGGTGAATGCCGGGCTGCTAACCAAATCCAGTCTCAGCTATGGGATTCGCGAACTTTTTGAAAACTTTCACTCATATTCACATGAATAACATTACAATCAGGCAGTTTGAGGTCACATATTCTGCGACAGGAAGAGCATCCGGTCACCCTTTAAGTTAAGCATGCCGAATCTTTTCATAACCAAGCCAACCTTGTCCCGATACGCGACAAGGGTACAAGGAAAAGAAGGGTAATTATTCGCTCCCACTCTATATTCATACAGAACTAACGTGATGTGTGTTCTGATAGTTGCATATTGAATGAAAATCATCCATACTTACGCGGAATAGTGATAGAACTAACATTCAGTGTCGTCAACTACCCACTTCAGACATCTAAGTGTTTAATTTATTATTCTGTTGAATGAAACTTTTTGTTGAACATTCAGTAAATCTGATGTCTGATAAACCTCTCTAATCCCGTACAAATTCGAACTAACTATATTTCTTGGCAATTTTAAACATGGCTGGCAGCATCAACTGTAAATAAATGTTCAATATAGGCAGTGTTCAGCCACCCGGTTACGTAAATGTAACGTGAAAATGTTAACCTGGTTTGGATACCACTAACGGTACCTTCTTCAGAAGGATGTTACATAAATTACATGACTTTAAAATTGTAGCGGGTCATGGAATTTAAGTAACTTCATTCTGAAGAAGATACCCTTAGTAGTTCGGAAACCTGGTCAAGGTTTTTACATTAAACTTATGCAACCGGTTGGCTGTATACTTTATATATTGAAACGTTTCTTGATTAATCGATGCCGATGTTTATTAATTGAGTCAAAACAAATAACTTGCTGTCTAGATTTCAAAACTACCTTTTATGGCAGATGAAAGTTACTACTGAAAAAATTTATGTTCACAGAAATGTGAGATAATTTACAATGCTTTTTATTTAACCAAGGATTGAGCCTATGCGTTAGAGCATATGTTGTAATATACTGGCTTCCCGCAAGGTCTGATTTGAGTAATGCTGCTGAAACAATCCGCTCGATTATATCCAGCAGCTTCAGTATCAATGTTATATTGATTAGCCATTTAAAGTTACGATCCTGTTACTCTGTGTTACGCATTAATCCTATACCAGAAAACTCACGATTCTTTAAAGAATCAGACTCCTGTGTGTAAAACAAATGTTTGATTGCTTTACAAATGAATTGAAGAGTTAAACAATTGACATTGCGCGAGTTTGTGAGGTTCGAAATAATGCTTAAAGTTTGTTGGAAGTAGGTAACTACTCTCGTTAGGAAATACTGGATGAATACATTCTGGATAATTTGCGTTCCGTCTGAAGCAAAAGCTACTTTCTCATTCATCTCAAAGTTTATGACGTCATAGCTAAACTATCGTTAGTGCGATCCTATAATTTTGCAGGTACATTCTGTGATATATTTTGATAGTGCCCGAGAAGTGTGTTGCCAATAGAGGTGGTAGTAAAGAAGTAATAAATTAAAAAGTCATATCTGTGGCTCAAGTTTCGCTGCATGAACAGTGAAAATATAGTTACAGAAAAACATTTTTTCCTTTCGTAATTTTGGGGGCTATCAGAGAGAATAAGATTCTTAAAGGTTCCAAATTATTTGTAAAGTTTGCTGGAAGTCGGTAGGTGCTTCCTTTCCCAAATACAGGGTGAATAAATTCTGGATGTTTTAGCATCACTTTTACACTGCCTCAAGAAAAACAAGTAATTTCTAACAGAAATAAGAGTGGTTTTCGGAAAGTAAGGAACGATCAGTCACGAAATGGAAAATACAGTGAAAATCTGATGAAGCTTTGCACACAAGCGTTAGGAACTTTGTCTAGTACGCCCGTCGATCGCGTCATGTGGCTCTTTTCAGTTGTGAGCTCACAGTGAGAACTTAAAGATTGCTAGAAATTTGCGTCTCCCATCAAGTATGAGGGCCTGGCGAAAGATGTCACCTGAAGCTATGCAATCCACATAACATAACTGTCATGCGGTTCGTTCTAAACGACAATTCTCGGCCGCACTCTGCAGGGCAATGAAGATGCGCCTGCAGCGTTTTTGGTCGGAAGTGTTTGATCACCCACAATACAGCCCATAATTGGCTACCCCTGAGATTCATTTCTGCTCGAATGAACCGCTGGCTATGAAGACAATATTTTGACACAGACAACGAGCTGCAGTCCAGAGTAGAAAAGCACTGCTGGCTGTCTTCTATAACGAGGGAGCTGAAAAGTAGGTACAAAACTACGAGAAATGTCTACGTCTGAGGGGCGACGGTGTAGAAAAGTAGGTGGAAGGTGTAGCTAACCTTAGCAAATAAAACTGTTTTGATTTTCACTGTGGTTTCCATTTCGCGACCTAACGTTCCTTACTTTCCGAATAGCCCTCGCACTTGTCTTATTGCGTCAAGTTTTTAACATAGGATTTTACTCCGTAATAAGTAGATTAAGATAGGATTTAAAAATTTTTAATTTGATCAATAACTACACTAAGTACTGAAAATCAAATTTTTGTTGCTCCTGCAAGCCGTTATACAGGTTACTTGCAATCAAGGTTGGATAGTCGCTCAGTAACAGAAATGTTAGTGAGGAGCAGAGATGGCAGTATACAACTGTGACACCGGCACACTCCCGTGAAGATGCTGTTGTCGCCTTCGTCTCCCCTACAGTTTCCTCACTTTGACTGCTCTACGGTCCTCGTTACGTCAAACAGCTGCAGCCATTAACTCGCGTAGCTCGTTAGCGTAAGCAACAGTTTTTTAGCTGGGTTGATGCTGCAAAGAAGTGCTATCCACAGCATCCCCTCCTTAGCGCGAGCACCGTTCCTAGTTAATAATTACGGCACGACGAGTGCAGGGCGATAGATTAGGAAGGGCGCCGCTAGCCGGACGGGCCTGGAATGGCCGACGGCCAACACAAAGCAGTCCCGAAACACGGTGGAGTGTGCTCGTCGCCGTAACCCCCCGCACTGGTCGCTGGAGGAAGGCTTTTGTGCGAGGGTTGGGGGGGAGGAAAGAGGATGGCTGGCGTGTCCATTCTTTTCTATGGCCTTTAAATCGCGCGAAGGGCGAGCGCGGCACAAAGAGGAGAAACAGTTGACGGTGCTTCTGACACGTGAGGGTGCAGCTGTCTGCAACGGCCTTCGTCGTCTCCCAGGATTTCTTACTCTCTTTGTTAGCAGGCTCGCACTTCCCGTCCGTCTGCTACTCTTGACGTGTAGGTAGATGCCTCCTGCAAGACATCTAATATGTGTAGGGTATTGTCAGAGAGCGAATCACACTTGTTAATACCTGTATTTTCTCCTGCGTAGCGTGAACGCCATTAATATTTCAGAAGCACTTCCAAATCTCGAAGTAATCGTTCTGATTCCGCAAAAGCGGCGGCGGTTTTCCACTGTATTACACTTATCGAAATGCTTCTTTAATCAGTTTTCTTTTATAATACTGATGTACGCACTGCTCAGTAAGAAAATATAAATACCTACCTAAAAGTCGATAACAGACGCACGGATAACAGACGCGACGCGTCAAGGCATGGAGGCAATGATGCCTTGATAGGTCGCTGGAGGGAGTTGGCGCCGCAACTGCACACAAAAGTCTCATAATTTCCGTAAATTCCAGGGACCGGACGATGAGCTTTGACGCTATGTTCAATCACATCCCAGATATGTTCGATCGGGTCCAGATCTGGCGAATTGGGAGGGCAAAACATCAATTGGAACTGGCCACAGCCTTTCTCAACCACTCCGTCACACTCCTGGCCTTGTGGCATGGAGCATTATCTTGCTGGAAAGTGCCACTACCGTCAGGAAACATGATCGTTATGAAAGTGTGTACGTGGTCTGCAACCAGTATGTGATACTCCCTGGCCGTCATGATGCCTTGCACGATTTCCAATGAATTCGTGGATGACCACGTGAATATTCCCCAGAGCGTTATGGATCCACACCCAGCATGTCTCCGTCCCGCAGTACAGGAGTCTAGGAGCTATTTCCCTGGAAGACGACGGATTAATGCCCTCCCATCGCCATGATGAAAATGGTATCGTGATTCAAACCATGCAATGCTCTGACATAGCGTCAGCGTCCAGTGCTGATGGCCACACTCCCATTTCAGTCGCGTTAGGAATTTTTCGTTCACTGAGTGTTCAGCCACACTTGTAATCTGTCCTGCATTAATGTCTCATATTAGTTCCGCTACAGTTCGCAGCCTATCCTGCTCTACCGGTCTGGCCAGCCTACACGGACCGACATCTGTAAAGTTGGATAGCTGTCCAATCCCACGACGTCGGGGTTAGATTTCACCTAGGGTTCACCACGTGTTGAAGACCCTGTACGGGATTATATCGATAGTAGGTCGGTGGTCCTAATGTTATGGCTAATTAGTGTAAACTGTTTAAAGATGTTCCTTACAGCCTAGCATTTCAGAAGTCTATGACACGCTCCCACTCTAAAAGTTTGTTACTGTTAGCAAACACACAATGTGGAGAGGACTATACTGAAACTACAGCAGCTACGCAAGTACAAAGGAAACATAAAACATTAATTGGCAGACAATAAAAAAAGAAAATTCAGGAACATACTGGTGTGAGTGGGCTGTTAAATGGGATTGTCAGTTGTGCTTTAATGACTCATCCGGGAAAGGCACACCGCGCGGGATTAGCCGCGAGCTCAAAGACGCTGCAGTCATGGTCAGTGCGGCTGGTCCCGGCGGAGGTTCGAGTCCTCCCTCGGGCATAGGTGTGTGTGTTTGTCCTTAGGATAGTTTAGGTTAAGTAGTGTGTGATTTTAGGGACTGATGACATTAGCAGTTAAGTCCCATAAGATTTCATACGCATATGAACAGTTTTGAATGGGAAAGGCATGGGCCTACAAATTAAAAGGTTCCGGCTCGGAGTTACGGTCCGGTACGCAGTTTCAATCGGTCATAGATTTTCACAGAGAGCTCAATAAAATGACTTCATAAAGAGAACTTGGTGGATGTGATGCCTAATATCTGTTAAGTTGTAAATGGTTCAAATGGCTCTGAGCACTATGCGACTTAACTTCTAAGGTCATCAGTCGCCTAGAACTTAGAACTAATTAAACCTAACTAACCTAAGGACATCACACACATCCATGCCCGAGGCAGGATTCGAACCTGCGACCGTAGCGGTCGTGCGGTTCCAGACTGTAGCGCCTTTAACCGCTTGGCCACCACGGCCGGCCCGTTAAGTTGTAGAGAAAGTGAACAAGCACAAGTGTGTTTCCAGTGATCACTGAAGTCTCTATGAAAAATATCACCGGACATGTAATTTTCTTACGACGATACACAAAGTACTCTGAAAAGACTTCAATTGTACTACTATCGATTACGCTTATGCCATTATTTAGCTGATATGATATCATCACACTTATAGATTAATCGATATTTCTTAAACACGATTGTAAACATCGTTATACAACATTTTTAGGGGGAATTCAAAGACAGCCAGACAGTAATATAACAGAATTTTTGAAAAAAATTGTAGTTGAGAGCTTCCAAGCTTATGCAGTGGGACTTTTATACCTTAATTAATTACAGCCATGTGACTGCCCTCCACATCTTACTGCACAAACACTTTACAGTGTTGCTGCGTGTTGTCACTTACGATCGCTTTGGTAGCAGTATGCTATTTATTCATATACTGCTTAACAATATATAGTACAGACATATACAAACCAACTAACAGTCATAATTATATTGTACCGTATTCACACGACGTATGTTACTAAATCAAGGGGTGAAATATAGTGACCTTGTGTATGTTTGTTTTCTTAAAGCTTTTGTTATTGTCAATATTTCTGGAACTTAACTTTCAATATCTAAAGAGTTTAGCTCAGCTGTTCGGATTCCGAGTAGTTAAGTACCTATATTTGATTATGTCCACACATCCTGCTGCACGATATCGTACGATGTTCTTTTTAAGTAATCAGTTAATGCATATTGTATTACAAAATTATTTTCTTGTAACCAGTCCAATCGTCATCAGTCGTACTGCGTACTACAATGTGTGCCTCTTGTTTTCCGTGATTCGAAATTACTGCCGATTGTTTCATTTTGTACGTATGCCGATTAAAACTCACTCGTGATAATTTATATGTGCTCCAATACCTCTGGATCACTAAATGTAGTAAATTAATCATAAGGAAATATGGTGGCCTTACTGAAGGTGAAGTGTCAACCTCAATGAAATAATCACTTTATGTGTGACGAGTTCTGAAACAGTATAGTTACTAAAATATTCGCGGGGGATTGAAATGCGATTGTATCGAGAGGAGTAGATGACGGGTTTGCGTAAGAATATGGGCTTCGTAGTAGGAATGACAAAACTGGTTGAATTCTCCATTATTTCAGCTAGTATCGGAGGATAAACTGTTCAAGAATTATGACAGGAGAAGGTATACTTGAAATGGGTGCGAATTACGGGAAGATTCCAGTTAGGTTACATAATGAGCAGGCGGAGATTCCGAAATAAGATAGTGAATTTTTGTAACAGATATAGACTCTGATCACAATTTAGTAATGATGAGGAGTAGGTTTAATTTCAAGAACCTAGTCAGGAAGAGTAAATGCACAAAGAAGTATGATCCAGAAATACCAAGGAATGAAGACATCAGCATGAGGTTCTTTGAAGTTATAGATACTGTGATAACTAATAGCCCAGTAGGTGGTTCAGCTGAATAAGAATGAATATCTCTAAAACAAGCCATCACAAAAGTTAGGAAGAAGAACGTAGGTACGAGGAAAGTAGCTGCGCAGAAACATTGGGTAAGAGAAGATATACTTCAGGAGATAGACCGAAGAAGGAAGTACAGAATTGTTCCGGAATTCAGGACAACAGATTACAAGTCACTTAGGAATGAAATAAGTAGGAAGTTACGACGAAATAGCTGCATGCAAATTGTCAAGAATTCGTAAAAGAAATGACTGCCGGAAAGACTGATACAGCCAACGAAAAGTCAAAACAACATTCGGTGAAATTAAAAGCAAGGAAGTAACATGAACAGAGCAATGGGGAATCCACTGTTAAACGCATAGCAGAGAGCGGATAGGTGGAAAGGGTAGATTGAGGTCCTCTATGAGTGGGGCTACTTGTTTGAAGACTTGATAATAGAATAAATTGGAGTCAATGGGAAGGGATCAGTGATCCAGTATTAGATAATTTAAAAGAGCTTTGGAAGACAAAAAATCAAATAGGACAGAAAGGATAGATAACATTCCATCACTATTTCTAAAATAATAGGGGGAAGGAAAACAAAGCGACTACTGACGTTTGTGTGTAGAATGGGACTGGTGATATACACCAGATTCTCGGTAAAAGATTATCGACACAAGTGCAAGAATTAGCGCACAATCCGTTTAACACCAGTGCATCCGAGCTGCTGACGAGAATAATGTAGAGAGCTATGGAAAAGAAAACTGAGGATCTGATGGATGGAGATGAGTCTGGCCTTAGAAAAGCAAAGGCACCCAAGAGGGAGCTCTGACGTTGCGCTTGGTAACTGAAGCAAGACTGAGGGAAAAACAAGGCCCTTCCATAGGATCTGTCGACTAGGGAAAAAGTATTCGACAATATCTATTAGTGCAAGGTATTCGAAATTCTGAGAAAAATTGTTTTAAGCTGTAGGAAAGAGGGGTAATATGCAATATGAACAAGAACTAAGAGAGAACAATAACAGTGGAAAGCCAAGATCGATGTGCTCTGATTAAATAGGGTGTACGACAGGGCTCTAATCTTTCAGCCCTACTGCTTAGTCTGTATACTGAAGAAGCGTTAAACTGGAAGACCAAGAACGAAGTGGTCGGATTAAAACGGGTATAAGGCAGGGATTTAGTCTTCCACTCCTTCGGTTGAACCTCTCTGTCGAAGAATTGATACAAGAGTGGAATTAGAACTCAAGATGAAAGCATATCAATGATAAGATTTGCTTATGATGTTGTTATCATCTGTAAAAATGATGAAGAATTGCAGGACCTGTTGAATCGAGTAAGTAGTCGAATGAGTAAGGAATATGGATTGAAAGTATATCGATGAAAGATGAGGCTAACGAGCAGTGGCAGAAACGATAACAGAGAGAAATTCAGCATCAGAACTGCTGATCACTAAACAGACGAAGTTAAGGAAATCAGCTACGTAGACAGATGGACGGAGCAACGAGGACATAAAAATCTGGCTAGCTCCGGAAAAAAGGGCATTCATAACCAAGAGAAATCAGCTAGCACGAAACATAGGTTTTAATCTGAGAAAAAATTTCAGAGAATATGTGTTTAGAGCGCAGCATTGCATGGTGGAGAAACCGCGATAGAAGAGAATCAAAACGTATGAGATGTGACGCTACAGACGAATTTTGGAAACTAGGTGACGTAGTAAGGGAAGGCGTGCGGAAGTCCTCCGCGGACACGCCAAGGAAAGGAATGTACAGAAAACACTAAAGAGAAGAAGAGAGATAATGGTAGGGCATCTATTAAGACATCAGAGATTAACTTCGATGGTACTAAAGAGAGCTGCAGTGGGTAGAAACCGTAGAAGAAGACATAGATTGGAATACATCCAGTAAGCTATCAGATACAGAGGTTGAAAGTGAAACTGTCAATGAAACCGTTGGCTCATTTGAAGAAATCGGGGAGGGCCTCATCAAATTAATCAGATGAATGATAACTCACAGAAAGAAAGAAAGAAAGAAAAAGAAAAAGTTCAGTCGAGAAGAGAATTTTCCGCGAAAAGTGATGTTTCGTGTTATGCTTGTAGTCCGGCCTACCTACAATAAGTTTCAAAACGGTAGACACTTCGCAGCAGAGTGAAAGACTAATTTTAGAACTTACATGTCGGTACTCCAATTTTCAATGCCTCTGAATGCAAGGTAATGAAAAATGTAATAATCTCTATATGAGTAAATGTAGCATTTTATTATTTCCTATTTGCCATTGATCGTCTTCGGTAGACTCCATAGCAGCATTTGCAACCACAATGGAAATTGTTACAAGCATTTGCCATGTATCAGTGATCTAAACGCAGGGTGGTCAGAAACAGGCTGAAAACCTTGTAGTTGGAAGGTAGGCAGGTGCACAGTTTTCGAGTTAATTAGCATTGAAATTAGCCAATGAGGACGCTGCACTCGCAAATTCGATCGGCTCCTCAGAAACAATTTTTGTCAGTTGTTTTCATAGCGTAAATGATAGTGCACGAGACTGCACTACCTAAAAAACTTTTCTGACTGTTTGTGACCTTCCTCAATAGGTATTGAGTATAGATACAACAAACGGTAGTAAGAAAGAATAGAGAATTTTCTGAAGACGTAGAGAGGTAGGATAACAGTAAGCTAGCGTATAGTACGTTATGTTGTCCTGCGGTAAGGGTACGGGAGTTATCCTGTTGGAAGTTTCCGAAGTGTGACCAGACACGATGGAAATAGATGATAACATCAGACCTAGCAGCATGATTCTTCAGCGAATTACGGTTCGAGGCGAACAAAGAATGTAGATGATGTTTCTTCTGCAGCATAATCCCCACTATGGTTACCAACTGAAGATGCCACCACACGACGAGTTTTCTTGATACACAGTACGTCTATGAACTCTGTCCGGGTTCCCGGGTTCGATTCCCGGCGGGGTTAGCGATTTTCTCTGCCTCGTGATGACTGGGTGTTGTGTGATGTCCTTAGGTTAGTTAGGTTTAAGTAGTTCTAAGTTCTAGGGGACTGATGACCATAGATGTTAAGTCCCATAGTGCTCAGAGCCATTTGAACTATTTTTGAACTCTTACATTCTTGAAAATAGAAACGACTACCTTGCTGAATAACATTAATCTCCAACCCCTTCTCCAACACACCTCATTTTCATTAATGAATCGGTGCCAATGGCAAACATTAAAGGGTATAAGGGATTCTACACCTGCTTCAGTGAAACGATGTTTTCTTTTTTTGTCTAGGCAGTTCTCTCTAGAGTCGAGGCGTTCCCAACGATTCTCCTCTCCGAGCTCTCATCACTGCATGGGGATGGCTGTAATGAAGTACATTTGTTGTGAGAACTCTACCCCTCGAACATCTCCAACGCATCTTAGAACACGTTACAGCCCTGACATGACGCAACTATGCGGAACGACCAGCAACACCTGAAAGCGAAATTATCCAGCAAAGTTCGAGCTCCATTGACTGCACAATAGAAACAAGTTGTCTTGGTATAGCAAACACTTTTTGTCATTCATACATTACAGAAGATGTCAAACGGACGATACAAAAAATTATCTGTGGCATATGTTCCCACGTTATCCCGTCGCATCGATAGTGTTTCCGAGTAGCTGAACGCGAAATCTACACCCACATTCTATTTTGAGACTTATTTTCTCATTAATAAAGTAAAAAAAAAAACTAAAATCGCTGAATTTAGCCAATAATATCGTCTAGAAGTATTATCCCCAACCGCATTCTGAGATTTATTTTCTCATTAATAAAGAAAATAATCGTTAAAATAACTGAATTTTGCGAATAAGTTAGTCTAGAAACTACGTTACATACATACTTTCGTGTATGTTTGTATTTAGGCTACTGCCCTCATGAGACCGAAACTAGACAATTGGTAAAAATGAAGATCAGCCGAAGTTGGGCGTTAACTCGCTTAGGCGTAGGTTTTGTTGCAAGTGACGGCACCGATGATGATGATAGCAGCCGACATATAATAAATGAAAATATATTAATCAATCTAGATGCAGTTATTTGAAGAAATCAAAGAAAATTTTTCACTCCTGGCAATGACCCAGCTATTTTTCATTTTTATCATTTCAGACATTGGGGAAACAAGAATCCGTAGTTTTCAGCTCAGTTCACGTAGATTTTAGAAAAAATGAAAAGGATCTTTCACTAAAATACTTGTAATTTTTCCTGAAGATAATATTTGATACTACCTGGAGCAGACATAAACTCAGACCCCAATGTAGTAATGACGAAGAGAAGTTTGAAGTTTCAGAGAACCGTCCGGAAGAATCACTGCAAAAAGAAATGAGACGATGTATTGAGGAATGAACAGATGCTTATGAAATTCGCTAAGGATTTTGATATTTAAGTAATAAGTGCCACAGCAGGTGCTTTAGCAGAAGAGTATTGGACATATTTGAAAAGGGAAATTACAGAGTTTGAAGAGACAAACATACAGTAGGAATAAGGTAGGTAACTGCGAAGAAACTTCGAGTTACAGAAGAAATATTTGAACTGATCAACGAAAGAAGGAATTACAAATACATTCCGAGGAAGACTGGAAAACTGTATATAACTCATTTATGAAAGATTAATAGGAAGAGTAGGGAAGCTAATGTGAAATGGCTACAGGAATAATTCGTAGAAATCAAAAAATAAGTGATCTTCGGGAGGGCTGATTTAGCATGCAGAATAGTCAGAACGACCTTCGGTGATATGAAAAGCAAGGGTGTCAACATTACGCGTGAAATGGTAACTCCATTGCTAAACACTGAGGAGAGACCGGATAGATTGAGAAGGTGTACTGAAGGCCGCTACAATGGGGAAGAACTGTCTGTGAAGAACTGTCTGTAATGTGATACGGGAAGAAATAGTAAGTGGGTCTTTAGAATGTATGATATCTCATAGAGCAGCAGGGATAGAAAAAATTCCCTTCTAATTTCTAAACTGTCAACCAAACGACTATTCAAGGTGCTCTGCAGACTGATGCAGACATACCATCACAATTTTTGGAGAAGCATAAATCACACAATCAAAAAGGTAGCAAGGGCATATAACTGCCAGAACTATTGCACAGATAGCTTGTGTGTCCATTCATTTCAGTTGCTGACAAGAGTAACACACACACAAGAATGGAAAAAAAAAGAAACACTGAAGACCTGTTGGTTGACGATCGGTTCGGCTTTCGGAAATATAAAGGCATCAAAGAGGAGTTCAGATGACAACTGAAGGAAGAATGAAGAAAAATCAAGGCTCGTTAGTAAAATTTCTCGATCAAGAAAAAACGTTCATGTAAAATAGTGTTAATTTCGAAATTTTCAGGAGAAATGGAGTAGGCTATAGGGCAAACGGGTAAGATGCACTATGTACGAGAAGAAAGAGGGAACAACATGAATGGAAGGCCACGAACAAAGTGCCCCGCTTAAAAAAAGGTGTAACATATTAATTCAGATTTCCATTCCTATTGTTCAGTATGTGCACCGAAGAAGCCGAGGCGGAAACGAAAGAAAGGTTCAGGGGTGTGTTTAGGATGCAGGGTGAAAGGATATCAGTGCTGAGGTTCACGGGTGACATTGCTATCTTTAGTGAAAGTTAAGAATAATTGCAGGAATTGTTGAATGGAACGAATAGTCTAATGAGTAAAAATGCAGATTGAGAATAAACTGAAGAAAGGCGAAATTAATGAGGAGCAACAGATATGAAATTAGCGTTAGACTTAACATCAACATCGTTTACTACAATGGAAACAAAGGAGGGAAATGTGCTACAGTGGAATCAAAATAACGTATGGCGAATGAAGCAAGGAGGACACTGGAAGCAAAATAGCAACAGGAAAGTTGGTGTTAGTGGCCAAAATAAATCTACAAGGTACAAACAGAGGCCTTAACACAAGGAAGAAATTGATGAGAATACCATTTTGGAACTCAGTTTTGTATGATTGTGCATCATGGATTATGGAATAAACGGAAAAGATAAGAATCGAGAAGTATAAGCCGTGGTGCTACAGGACGATGTTGAAAACTAAGTGGATTGATCATGTAAGGCATTAGGAACTCCTCTACAGAAAATGTGTAGAAAGAAACATCTAGAAAACCAGAAAAAGAAGGGACAGGATAACTGGACATGAGGGTGTAACTTCGATGGTAGTAGATGAAACTGTAGAGGTTAAAAACTGAGATGCAAGTGCTACTTTGCGAAGAAGGTGTTTACACAAAAAAAAAATTCGAGGTGGAGCATTTCAAAACAGACAGAAGATTGACAACTCAGAAATAGTAGAAGAGTCAGAATAAGAATAAGAAGAAGAAGATTGTCGGCAAGAAAATGAAATTTTGAGTTAATTATCAAAACACCTATAAAACAACAAAATAATATTAAGGCAGCTGACGCACAAAACACACTTCTTGCGAGTTTATATTCCTTCAGACATGAAAGGAACCAGACTATTCAGTGTGAAAAATGCTTAGAAATTCCTGACGACCAAGGGATTATCAATGTACCAGAATATCCTTATTCACTGGCGCTAACTTTATAACAAGTATTCTAAGAGAAACGACAGTAGGTTACACAAATTTGATCGACTATACCTTTCACTGACTGAACCGAAGTAAAAATGAAATAAATGTCCTGTTAAAAATCACCAGAAGTGCGGAAGAGAATAGGCGTTGAATTCCACTTTCTGTTTGGAAGCGAATTAGATCTATTATTAACTTCAATAATTCGGGGCAATATACGGGGAAAGTTATTGACTCTAACAAGTTACAGCGAGTATAGCAAAACGAATCCGCAAATTAGCGGCCAATATAGTTGACCACGTATATGTCGTTAATTGTGCGATAAATTTACACTTTCCAATTAATGATGTACATTGGGCAGTACATTTGTCCCACTAGCTCAGCGCGCAATTCCTACTTACACCTAACGCAATGTAATTGAACATGCTCCTTTTGTTGGGTATGGTGTCGTGAAATTTGCAAATCAACAAAACCACAGAATTTCATATTTCTTAACCAACGGCATATTGGTAAGATTTAGTTAACATTGTCCATTTCTACGATACGTCTAGGGACGTGTAACCAGAGTGTCTACTCCTTTTAAAATCATAGGTAAGTTTCCTTGGTTATTAAGCGGATAGTAAATTATAAGTAATTTCTACATTTTCCTGATAATATGCAAAAGACGCTGTTCAGTTCTATTCGGCAGTCACTAACGACGTTCGACCCAGTACGATCGATTATAACACTTCTCGCAAATCAATCGCAGGAGCGCCGTCTCAAGAGATTTCTGCTTTGAGAAGCGGTGTGACAAAGAATAAAGTCACAGAGGAAGTAATAGTAAGTTTAGAATAACCAGAAGTGAAAGAAGCCTTGATACATGTGCGGAGACCACAATCTTTAATAAACAAGCTATTAGTATGGCATGAAGAGCCGATGTAATGACAATGGTAGTGAAATCACATAACAGTGTTTGTTAGCGATACATATGATAGTTACCTTGCAGTAGTTCTGTAATGGCAGTTCAATCGGAAACTTACAAAATCAAACATTCCTGTAACGATGTAGAAGATAGAGGCACGATTTCGCAAAAACATGGATTGAGTTTCGCTATAAAGTTGAATATAAACTTTAAAGTCATCACATTGTCAGCACACTTGTAAAACGTATTGCAAATACACCGCTGCCCTGTGCATAATGTCACTGTATGTGAACTTTTTGCCAGATGTCGATGTCCTCTATACAAACTGTGGATTATAATAATGATCTCAGCTGAAACAGGCAATACAGATATAGAGAAACCTCGATATTGCTATAAATACTTTTTTACTCTTCCCTTGCCACACCAGCTCGCAGAACCGTTTTCAGATATTTTCTTGAAATTCTGCCAAACAAAAATAACGCTGCAGCTTGCTATGGGCTGGTCTGTTTGTGTCCTAAATATTTGTGTTGTGTACGTACTTACGCACAGCAGAAAAGGCAAACACGTCCGGACCAATTCGATAATGTAGTAGGATGGCCGTGGCTGAGACACAGTTAATTACGAATTGCTTAGCCGCTGCAAACATGATTATTTTCTACATTCCGACGAGAATGAGAATGGCCCCGCTTTCTGGAGCAGGCTGTCTGTTTTTATACGGAGTTCCGTAATGAACAAGAATTTCAGTAGCAATTTACTGACTTTGACAGGTGGTTTCGTTTATCAAGATTTTAAATATCAACCCCTAATCTAGTGGCGTCCTGGTATGTTAATAAGGGGAAAAAGAAATGATCGGCAGTTTTAAAATATTTTATTAATGTGACTCTTCAATAATTTAATTAATATTTGGATTTAAAAATTAGTAAAATACTTTTCTGAAGAGTTATATAGGTAGGTCGTAAAATGAATTTGAAACAAAACTGTTATTGGCTGTTTATCAACTATCCATGAATCGTAATTATTATTAGGAGCAGAGGCATACAACAGATTTGTGGCGAGTAGTAAATAATCAAATCCTGGACTGTAAACAACTGTTAACTGCGAATATAGGATGGTTATATAAGCTAACATTGATTAAGAACGTGCTGACATTCAAGAAGATCAAGTTACATACTGAAAGTTTAGGGCAGCATTAGTCGACGAGGAAATTCCGTAAAACAGCAGTGGCCTAAGTAAAAACGTCGCTAGTAGTTCAGAAAAAAGTGTGGAACATAATAAAGACGGAAATAATGAAGTCCGATACACCGAAAATAGAGACAAATAAGACATGACAAGCTCGAGTGTATGGACGAAAGAGGAATCTACAAGAATCTTAACTTCAAGCCTAAGGGGCCTATGACGCTGATTTTGTACCCGTTACTTAAGAAAAATTCCAGACTATATCAAAATTATGAGATAAATATATCAAGATACTGACAAATATTTTGTTGACAGGCAAATCGATGCGGCTTAAAGAAAAACCGAACTTATCTTCAGAGATGTAAATTGTTAAGGCTTTATGCTACGAGGCGGAGGTGGAAAACTTCCCTCCATGCAGAGTAAATGGCAACTGGATTGCAGGATTACATAAATGGCCCACAATGTGGTAGAACAGGAGGAAAATCTTGTAGAAGGAATAATTGACCCATTAATGATGTTTGACAGTGCTCTAAGTGAAATGAACTCAAAGAAAGCAAAAGGTGTCGCAGTTATTTAAATCTGTGAGTGAATCAGGAAATAGTTTGACTTATTTGGGGTCACAAATATATGACGCATTTTACTTACCAACAGATGCCTAGAGAAGCGTTTCCATCACACTGTCAAAGATTTTATGAGCAGATAGCCACGCGGAATGGCCGCGCGGTATGAAGCGCCATCTCACGGATGGCGGGGCACCTCCCGCCAGAGATTCGAGTCCTCCCTCGGACATCGGTGTGTGTGTTGCTTTTATCGAAGTTAGTATATGTAGTGTGTAGTTGTAGCAGTTTGGTCACCAAGGAATTCACACACATTTGAACTTGAGCAGGTAAATGTGAAACCAGTGGAACGAATCGTCGGACAAGTTTTGCTTGAGACTTGCTATAAAGATTATATATAATCGAATGTACAGAATTATTCGAGACTTATTGAGGAGAATTAGTTTGATTACGGTAAGAGAGAATGAACCACAGACCCATTTTTGGCGTGCCACTTTGTAGGAAGAACCAAGTGAAAGGAAAAGTTTGAGACCTTCCCAGCCTTCGTAGGTTTAGGGAAAAGCACTCGCAAGTGTAAGTTGTAATAAGATACTCTTAAGCCTTACAAGATTGGGGCTGAAGTACAGAAAATAATATACAAGAGTCTGCAACATCAAATGGGGGTCCTGGAAGGAAGGCAAATAGGTTCAAAATGTAAGTCAGAGTTGAAGATTATCAACCCACCTGGTTCTACTTGCACGACACAGAAGCAATAAAGAAAGAAAAGAAGATTATGGAAGAGGAATTAAAGTGTAAGAGGATTGTGCGGCACCTCCCGCCAGAAATTCGAGTCCCCCCTCGGGCCCCGGTGTGTGTGTTGTTCTAATGTTAGGATTCTCAGAAGTCATTGCACTTCTGGTCGGGTGTAACGAAGACGTATAAGACGTGTTGAAAGCAGTGGACCACATACTTGGTGCAGAAAAGGGCTTACGGGTGAACTTGATGAAGACAAAACTGACGGAGAGCAAAAGAAACCAAAATAGTTACTTGCTTAACGTTTACATTGGGAGAGCCACAGCAGTGGACGAAGTGAAACAAGATCACACAGAATGGTCACAGAAACGAAGATAACAGAAGTAAATGCTTTCTTCAATAAAAGAGCTCTTCATGAATCCGACATTAGTACGAAACAAGTATCGGATATGATGTGAAGCGTAGACCGTTGGAATCCGGAGACGAAGAAACTGGAAGTACACAATCTAGTCAAAAACATCCGGACACCTGTTAATGGGCAGTTAATACGGGGCGTGCCAACCCTTCGCCTTTATAACTTTCGATGAGGTGTCGGAATGATTGTGGAGAAATAGCAGTTCGTTCTACCACAACAGTTGTAACCCGAGAACGTAATGGTGTTCGAGGCTGGAGTCTGCAGCGAATCTGAAGTGCTAATTTATCCCAAAGATCTGGAATCTGGGGAGACCAATTCAGGTCACGAATGTTATTGTTGACAGACCGCTGCCTCACAAATCTGCTTTATGTCAGGGCGAATTGTCATGCAGGTAGAGACATTAGTCGTTTCAGAGCCGTTCCTCTAAAAGATTCAGCGTTGTCATAAGCATAGTGTGAGTACGACAGCCGAACATCGAAAACCCCAGCTACCATAGCACCTCATCCTCTGTAACTTGCTGTTGGCACTACGCAAGACGGCAGGTGCCGTTCTCCAGGAATTCGCCAAACCCAAATCCGTCCATCCGTAGGGTATAGAGCGATTCATTACTAGAGACCACTAGTTTCTAGTAATCCACTGACCAGTGGCATCGTCCTTCACTCTACCTCAAGCTTCGCTTAACAAAGTCTTCAAAAATATGCAGCTTTGAGGAGCTTCTCGACCACTGCATCCCATTCTTTTTAACTTACTACGCACAGCAGCTGTGATGTCTGGCCTGCTGATAGCACTTTGGAACGCAGGAATGAATACGTCCATGACCTAATTTCATTTCCCTACAACAACCCGCCGCAGCATTCAACATTCCGTGCCCGACAGTACATATCTCGGATTACAGTAGATTAGATTAGATTATTGTGTTTATTGTGATTGTTCCTTCGCGATTTTGATTCACTATCACGTCAACAGTCGACCTGAACAGCATAAGAATGGTTAAATGCGCCTTACGGGTTTGTCACTAGGTGACTTATAGTGACCAGCCCACGTTTGAAATCACTAAGCTCTCCTGATCGACTCATTCCACTCCTCGCTGACAGTACTCTCCAACTTCTTTTATACTGAAAGGTCAGCTTCTTGCGGGATCTGGTGGTCGATTCCACATTACATAGGTGTTTAGGAATAGTTTGATAGGTGGAGCAATAGAAAGAAAATCTTGGAACGATATTAAAAATGAGGTAGACAGACAGAATACGAAATGGAAAAAGAAAAACATTGAGCAATGGGTTGGGGGAGGAAGTCTGTGGAAGACTCCTAACTGAAGAAGGCACAGGTTAATGCATCATCTAATATGGCAACCAGGTATACTTCACCAGGAGCTAGAACGACGACCGAGGTTAGAAGCAGTAGGGGCAGACTGAGAATAGAATACGGAGAACAATTTCTTGAGGTTTCTAATGTTGTAGCTACGTAGTGATGAACAAATTAACACGAGAAATAATCCTAAACATTTGCGCAGTATTGAGAGTGTAGAATAAATCAAGTGAAAACGTTAAAGCTCTGTCACGGTCTATGAGGTGTGCACAGATAGTGCAATTATGTAGTGATATCCCAGTGAAAGGCACGAGATTTGGGTTTGAGTTCCGGCCGATCCTCATTCAGGCTTAAACTAAATCGAAATGCATAAAGCTGTCATCTAAGGAACCTTACCTCTTGCTCGGATTTGTCGTATAATATAATCGATACCAAAACCTTGTAATTTCGTAAACAGAAACAAAAGGAAGAAAAGCAAATTTTTGGTTTTGTCTTTTTATTAAATATTTTCCGTCTGTATTTTGAATAACCGTACATCTTATATCATCTTTACACTTGAAGCTACGGAGCATTTTCCCAGTGGCTACATAATATGAGAGAAAATTTTACAAGTTAGAGCAACGCAGATGGTATTTCAGTCAGGAATATTCGACCTGATACAGAGCATTGAGGGATGACTATCTGCATAGAAAGTCATGATCTAAATTGCCAAGCTCTGCAGTAATCAATTCTCTTTTGTCCTGTTTAGAGGAACCTCATGGAGCACTCTAATCTTAGCGGTCCACTGGTTGAGAGTCTTGATCTAGGGAATCCTTGGAGTCTCTTAGACATTAATAATGTTAAATTCTTTTCTCCACGATTGCTGTTTTCCAATGACGCCTTCTATATTCCGCTCTCAAATTATGTAAACTGTTATAGGCTTCATTAATAAGTGTATCTATACAATAGAAATGTTTTACTCTCTTACTGCTCAGATCTCTTGCTCACGAAAGCAGGCTTTTGAAAAACAATGCACACTATCAGAAACAGTCACTGCACTTTATTAGAACACACAATAAGAAAGAAACGAAAGAAAGAGAGGTACAAAAATCTAAAAGACTTCCTTGGAAAAAAACGTATTGTGCATAACATTCACACCGTAGCTTTGAGATTCTTCATCGTTACAACTGCAGTCATACTGAGAAAGTGGCATTGAGTAAACGCAAAAAAGAGAAAAATTTACAGTAACAAGCATGATGCGACACACGCAAGTCTGCCACGTAGTAGATATGTAAACGTACTCTCAAATGGTATAACTGGAAGCTGAAAGACGGAAGGAGTATACAGAGGGTCTATACGAGGGAGATGTATTTGATGGCAATATCATAGAAATGGAAGAGGATGTAAATGGAGATGGGAGATATGATACTGCGAGAAGAACTTGATAGAGCACTGAAAGACGTGAGTCGAAATAAGGCCCAGAGATTAGGCGACATTCCGTCATAGCTACTGATAGGGAGAGCAAACCATGACGAAAGTACCCTTCGGAGAGCCAACCTTTACAAAAATCTACCATCGTTTGGCAAGATATATGAGAAAGACGAAATACCCTTAGACTTCAAGAAGAATATAATAATTCCACTTCCAAAGAATGCAGCTGGTGGAAGGTGTGAATATCAACGAACTATCCGTTTAATAAGTCGTGGCTGCAAAGTTCCAGCACTAATTCTTTACAGAAGAATGAGAAAACTGGTAGAAGCTGACTTCGGGGAAGAACAATTTAGATTCCGGAGAAACGTAGGCACACACTAGGCAATAATGCGCGTACGATTTGTCTTAGAAGATAGGTTAATACAGAAATACAGACCCCCGTTTATAGCATTTTAGGCTTAGAGAACAATGTTCACTTGAATACTCTCTTTGAAATTATGAAGATAGCAGAGGAAAAATACTGAGAGCGGAAGGCTGTTTACAATTTGTACAGAAACAAGACAGCAATCAGAAGAGTCGAGTGGCAGGAAAGGAAAGTAGTCGCAGACAAGGGAGTGAGACAGGTTTGTACCCTATGCCTGATGTTATTCAATCTGTTCAGCGAGCAAGCACTTAAGGAAACAAAAGAGAACTTGGAGTAGGAACTAAATTCCAGGGAGAAGAAACAACACTGTAATCCTATAAGGACTTGGAAGAGTAGTTGAACGGAACGTACAGTGCCTTGAAACAAGGATATAAGATAAAAATCGACAAGGATAATATAATGTAATCGAATTAAATCGTGTGATGCACTGAGAACTGGAACAAGAAACTAGCAACTTAAGCTAGTAGTTGAGTTACGCTATTTGGGCTGCAAAATAAGTGATGATGGAAACAGACACGATACAAAATATAGATTGGCAATGGCAAGAAAACGTTTTCTGAAGAAGAGAACTTTTGTCAACAACGAATATAGATTTAAGTGTCAAGAAGTGTTTTATGAAAATATTTGTGTGGGTTATAGCCATCTATGGAAGTGAAACGAATATAGATTTAAGTATCAAGAAGTGTTTTCTGAAATTTTTTGTGTGGGTTATAGCCATGTATGGAAGTGAAAAGTGGACAATGGACCGTTCAGACAAGAAGAGAATAAACGTTTATGAAATCCGGTCTGCAAAAAAATGATGAAGATTAGACAGTTAGATCATGTAAATGATGAGAAGATACTGGACGTAAATGGGGAGAAAACAAATTTGAGGTACAATTTGACTACAATGGAGCGATCAGATGATAGGAGACATTCTGAGACATCAAGGGATCACCGGTTCAGCACTGGACGAAATCATGAGGGTCGGGGGGGGGGGGGGGGGGGTAAAATTGTAGAGCGAAACCAAGAGGTGAATACAGTAAGCAAATTCAGAAGCATGTAGGTTACAGTACTCATTCGGAGATGAAGAGGCTTGTACAGGATAGAGTAACATGAAGATCTACATGAAACCAGTCTTCCGACTGAAGACCACAACTCATGCAGACAATAATTTTCATATCTCGTTTTTTAAAGTTGTACCACAGAGTTTTCAAAGAGATGCAGTGCTTTTTACACTTAAACACTGATCCCACTCTCATGAGCAGTATTACGAAGAACATATTCGTACTTATAAGTAATAGATTTAATAAGTATGTCAACTGCGACAATGAATAAACGAACCAGTCGAATTATTTGTTATATACAGTTTCATTTGATAGCATTCTCCAGTCATCAGAATCACCACACACTTTAAGTCCAGTTATTGACGAATAACCGCATTCAAGTGAGTGGTGAGGTCAATGCATAGCACTTCCAACATCGTTAAATAGAGCCAATAGGTCACCAGAAGCAGCTTCGCAAAACTAAGAGCAATACAAAAGTGTTCACTCGCCTTATTTACAGCAAGTTGTGAAAAATGTTTTAGACTCTTGACGCGTTTCTTGAATGTAGCAATCCTTCCTGAAATGTAGAAATTTATGCTGTGTATCTATCGCGACAGCAAAATTTACTTCCAATACTATTAACGATTGGAATAGAGTGCGATAAACATACATTGTGGTTCCATTTTTCTCAGCAAGCAGGAGCCACTTGCGAAGAGGCATTAAAGAAAATACTTCAAGAGCTGATAATGAGAGTAGTAGTGGAAGAAGACAGAAAGGAGCATTGACGAGAAAACCGTAGCACTCGAAAATGGAGTTCAAAAGATGTATAATATAGAGTTGCTAGATTTCTTTCAGAATGTTTAATATAACGAAGGATAGTATAAGGGACATAAATCTAATTAACTTCTACATTGTTAGCACTGAAATGGACGAATTGTACGAAATACGCATGTAGGCAACATTTTTCACAAAACAGGTTTGGGTGATAACTAGGGGATACCTGATGCAAGTAAACAGAGCAGTCTTCATCCGAACAAATGTTGATCACGTATCTTCAACGGCAACTCCTACGGAAACGGGTGAAATTATACGTATGGAGTACAGCGTTGAGTGTATTGAGTTCAGTGAAAGAATATTACCTAGTGACAAGCTGAAAAACGGAAAGGTGACACTAGAACATATGAAAAGTAATTACCACAAGACAAGACTGTTTGAGCTGGCAGCACAGATATCACAAAGAAACGGGACGAGGGAAGCTTTGTGTCGAAGACTCAAAGTTCATTAAAAATTACTGATATAATTGATTGTAACAGGTACACGCGGAGGTAGATCTTGAAACGGGACGAAAGGAGGGGGTTACCATAGTGCAACAGAAATATTAGCGAGAGTTAAAATGAAATGCGAAAATCAAGATGCTTTATTGGAAGACTTTTTTAGGAAAATTTGGTTTGTCTGTAAAGAAGACAGTGTATAGGACATTAACGTTACCTCTTCCTGAGTACTGCTCGAGTGCTTGGGATCCGCACCACGTCGCAGTGAAGGAAGACACCGAAGTAATTCAGAGACGGGCTCTTGGATTTGTTACGGTAAGTTCAAACTACATGCAAGTATTACGGAGATGCTGTGGGATCTTAGTGCAAATCCCTGGAGGAAAGGCGACATTCTGTTTAAGGAACGCAGTTGGGAAATTTTAGAGAACCGGCATCCTCTATTGCTCTTTCTGCGCGTGGAACAGGAAAGGAGACGAGTAGCAGTGGTACAGTGTACCCTGCGTCACGCACCGTACGGTGGCTTGCAAGTGATGTATGTAGAAGTGTATGTAGATAAAATACTTTTAAGTGACAGTCGACCTTATAATTTTGAATTCGTTATAAATCCGTTAGTCTAAGGCAGATACGTTTTGATGGCCATTTTTTCACCACCAGTTCTTGTGGTAGCATTATTCAGTTTTCTCGTTCCCACAGTTAAAAAGCTCTCATCATGCAGAACACCTATACAACTAACTGAATAACATAACCGACGAACGATGTGAAGAAAGGCATCACTATTCTCAAATTTATATTATTACCCTTGAAACGTTTTGAGTGTTGTCAAGCATTATAGTTAACAATGTGGATCACCCCAATATATAGTAAATTACGTTCCCTACCATTTCTTACATATTAGTCTTTAATCGTATCGGTGTGGCAAAATTCATTTAATTACAAACTGTATCATGTTAATTAGAGATTACAATAACGTTCGTGTGCATGCAGGTTTAAATCAAACTTTATTTTGTTCATAAAGAGGACAAAAAGTACATTTTCAGCTGTCTTCGAATAAAATATCTAATTCGCTACCTTTATTCATTTCCATTTCACCCACAAAATACAAATATACAGTTGAATTTAACTTCAGGAAAGTAAGTAAAAACGCAGCTGATGACTCGTAAAAGCGACACACCATATATATAATCCTCTTGAACACGTCATGAAGAATTCGTACAGGGCATTGTGTCGATTCAGATTATTAAGGCTTGTGATACCTATCCCAGTGCTCTGTTTTGCATATTACTTTGCTATCCCAAGTCACAATATGAACTTCAGTTTTTCAGTTTTTTTATATACATATTTTGGTGAAGTATTGTCACGAATAACTCCTAGTGATTTTCCCTCTGTGACCTACTGTTTTAGTTTTTTTGTTTTTTGTAGTCAGTTATCAGGCAGACAGCTGATAAACTGTTATACTACTGTCTCTAAAGCAATCTGAGGGTGTGTGACAAGCTCATACCTTACCCTCGCTTGTACAGTAGTACACCGTCAGAGGCTCTGTGGATGGTTCGATAACTGAGATGTGTAACCTTGTTTTCGGTTAAAGGACGTATTAGTTGTTTAGAGGTTTCAAGTTGCTGAGAAATCACGTTAATCAAAGTTGATCGCTACCCTGTAATTTAACGTAATTTCCGTGATTTATGTTAGCGGCTGGATGGAACCTCCGATTCTGCTCTGACAGCAGGCCGGCACGTTGACAGACCAATCTGACACTGCACAGCGCCTCTAGCGAAACCTATTTCCAGCAGAAAATAGAGCTCATTTACACTAATGATTTTCCGCTAGACACAAGGCGGTACCGCTCTACCTCCTTTCTCTGTTTCTCTCACTTCTTTTTCTTATTCCCTTTCCGGAGACGAAATGAACAAATCACAAGTGCCCTACAACTTCCAACTCGTTACGTGCTTCTTCATTTATGATGTCTTTTAAGAAGAAGACTGTTCCGTACTCAAGCAGGCACAAATAGGTCTCAGCAAATGAACTGTATCCCACATAGAAAGTGTTTTACAATCTATAACTTCATACGATTAGAGAAATTCTGCCTGGAATAAATTACTTATACGAACTACACGTTGTGTGAAATCACTTTGAAGAGAATAGTAATCTGAAATGAGTTGACCAAAACACACACTCAATAGTCCATGAAAATACCTTAACGCTGAGGCCACCTCCACACAGTAGATAACAATATCACCCAACAAAAGATTGTTGAGGGTGACCACAACCAGACGCAAAATCATTTACAGATGTTTTGTTTTATTACTATGACGAGTTTCGGGGCAATGTTTACTTATCGGAATCGTCAGCACTATGTCGTAAGAGTATTTTGACACTAATTACGACGTGGGTAAATTTTTACCGACAAGGGTTTGCCGAGGGTCCTTCCCCCTCCATAACCATCACAGGATCGAACGGTCTAATGACTTTTCATCAATTATGGGGTTGTATAAGTCACCTAAATTTCATTACCATAGCCCACATAGAAGTATGAAACATTTACCTATTGTTGGTTTTTGACCCATACGCATCTTAACGCAACTTGATATCAGTAACACCGATTTTCAGACACTAAGTAGTTTCTGGGCGTGCCTCTACGTTATTTGCGAGACGCTGGAGTATATTACGACACTTTGGGCTAAAAAGAAAGTGAAATACGAAGAATTCAGAGGTCGGGTGATACTTTAGATGAGCGTGGCTTTCCATTTTCTACAAACTGGTGACATGCAGACTACGAAAAACATTGTACCACCGTTTTACTTACACGTTTTATCTATTATTGATAAATGACTGTGGAATTTCTTCTGGGAAATTTAAAATAAAGGAAGTTTATCTCTGAAAATGTATGTCTGGTAGTGCACTATTCATCTCTAAACTCTTCCTGAATGAACTGTCAACATGGCGATGCTCGAAACCCAACCCAAATACGAATAATACGGTGGTTTCCTACTGTGGGTCAAATGTGACCACCTGGTACCACTTTAGAAAAATATACTAATATGTATTAGTTTTGTGCACTTACACTTTGACCAAGTGAATATTTTATTCTTGAGAACTTGTGCAGTGCGAGTTAGGAAGTGTACAAACGAAACAAGCACGCACACATTACACAATAAACTATGGCACACAAACATTTTATAGCATACCTCATGGCAATTGCAGCTTCATACACGGAGCTTACACTTTCGAAGCAAAGGGTATCCATCAATTTATTTATTTATTTATTTTGCGTATGGTGATACAGTGACAATATTTTATATAAGTACAAAAATATGTAAACGAAATGTATAAAACAAGACAATGTGTAAACACTACATGTGTAAAAAACAAGCAACAGCACAAAAGGATAAATTACAAACACTCAAGACAAAATAACTACAAGTTAAAAGCTTGGCAAGCCTGACTAGAAACTCATTCATATATTTAAAGCTCATTATCTAGATTGCACAGCCAATCCAAAGCTGAGGGTTTCACATATATAACCTCAGAGACAGTTCCGGCGTATCTTCTTAAGGGGCATTCCTCAATGTAAAAGGCCTGACAAGGGTAAGTGTGACTACATAAGCAAGCTGGCTAACGATCATAAAATCGACATCATAGCACTCCAAGAAACTCATCAAGTGCAGGAGCGCATAACAGCATGCACCATTCCAGGCTACAGGATGGTCGCAGCACTGCCATCGTACATTCATGGTATCCATCAAGCAAAGGTATCACAGATGTTCTGACAAATAATGACCTCAATTAACTTTCGTTAATCATATAAAATGTGCAGAATGAGCAAGTTAAATACAGAAATAATGCTTAATAGCGTATCCCATTTTGAACAAACGAAACGTACGTGATTTTCGTGACTTCTTTGAGGTAAAATAAAAAGTAATGCTAAATCTGTTGAACAATTTTATTCCTTACACTTTCGTCCTTAAGAATCACTTCTGTGCTCACGTCGGCCGCTCCCAGTAACCGTTGCGCCACGTGTAAAGACTCCTTGAAGACGGAATGTTGGTCATTGGTGGGAATTGTCGAAGCCGTACTATTGAACATGTCTCGATAATTTTGTATACGCCATTTTCAATGTTTTTTCTGTCAGCATACGCACGATACTTAAAAGATCGTTAATTTTGTTTCTCAATGACGCTGGAGTTGTCTTCTCATGATGTCCCATATGTGCTCGACTGAAGGCACATCTGGTGATCGAGGAGGCTAAGGGAACATGTCTACAATCTGTACTGGATGTTATGCTACAACAGCGGTATATGGATGAGCATTATCCCGTTCGAAAACATGCCCTGGAATGCTGATCATTAATGACAGCACAACAGATCTAATCACCAGAGTCACGTACAAGTTTGCATTCGGGGTTCGTGGGATAACCATGGGAGTCCTCCTCCTATCATACGATACCACACCCAAAACCATAACTACCGGTGTAGGTCCAGTGTGTCTAGCGCGCAGGCAGGTAGATTGCATGCCCGAAACTGGCCTCCTCGTAACCAGCACGCGGCCATTACTGGCACCAAGGAAGAACCAGCTCTCATCTGAAAATACAACATACCTCCACCGTCAACTCGGACGAGCTCTCGCTTGACACCACTGAAGTCGCAGGAAATGGCTGTGGTTTGGAGTCAGTGGAATACACGCTACCGGGCTCTGAGGTGTCTTTGGTGTAATCAGTTTGTAACAGTTCGTGGTGTCGCCGTGGTGCCAATTGCTACTCAAATTCTGCTGCAGATGCAGTACGATGCTCCACAGCCGTACGCCGTATACCATGGTCTTCCCTTGTAACGCCGGAAATGCATATCCTCCTATTTCCATCTATTGTACTATAAATTTGTTTTCCTTAATTTTGTTACCTGAATATATGACATTTCTGTGTCTTTACATATTGTAATTGTTTTACTATTTGTATATATATATATTTATGCATTTATGTCGATGTATAATTGGTTTCCTTTCGTGAAATCTTCTCGGGTGATCAGCCGAGTAAAGGCGTCGTCTTCTCGCAACGATTCGAAGGGTTTCGTACCCATCATCTTCAAGCGAAGATGATGGGTACGAAACCCTTCGAAACGTTGCGAGAAGACGACGCCTTTACTCGGCTGATCACCCGAGAAGATTTCACGAATGGAATACGCCGAGAAAGTCTCAAATCACATATAATTGGTTTGTTTCGTAAATATTATTTGTATTTTTACGCTGGGTCTTTCCTAGGGAAAACTGCTATCGAACGATTACATCAATAGGTCGTGTGAAGAATCAAAGTGTGTAGGATCTTTGGTAATGTTAACTCGGCCGCGTGGAGCGCGGGCAGGGGAGTCTGGCTGGAGTAGCGAGTGGAGCAGGTGTGTTGTGTGACGCTCCCGCGAGTTGCCGCGCTTTCGGGGTTTGGCAGCATGTAATTGCGCTCGACTTGCGATGATGGTTTCTGACATGGTGTCGCGGACGGGAAGCATTAGCCGGCGGACACCAAGAGCCCGTTTCATCTGGTGACCGTGTCGAGAAGAAGGCGCGCCAACATCCAGTTTCTGCAACAGCGACGGCCGACAATGAGTGACTGTCGCCACCTCCTCGATCGACGGCTTCAAACCTTCAATCAACCGATAAGGAAGACTGGACGCACGTAAAGTTTTAGAACTGTATGGCAGACCTCAGCTTTTAAAACGGTTCAAATCACAAAATTACAGCAACGTAGAATGAACCTTTGTTGCTCATTGTCCCAACTGCGTTACCAAGCAGGGTCCCTTCCTTTTCCGGAATGAACCCGAGTGTCGTTGAAATTCAAACGCCAGCATTAAAGTAACATTATCCTATTTCACTGCTTTAATTTCAAAGTTCAGTTAAGGTATTCATAGCTGGCTACAATATTCAGATTACACAAGCACAAATTAAGAGTGCGAGTTTTGTTACCGTATTTTAGCTTACCTGTGACTGCAGCTCAGCTTGGTACGTACTAAATTTTACTATGGTTAATTGTTCAGGATCATTTAATTCAAGTTCAAAGTTAAATCTCTTATTTCTAAATTGCGTAGATTCAAGTAGCTTTTGAAATGATTGTTGAGGTAGTCCAAGACTAACCGTATTTTACTGAATTTCGATGTGCTTCAGAAAGAAAGCTCACTATTAACTTCAGTCACTACATTAACTTTCGATTTTCCGGTTTCATTAATTCTTTGCTAAATTAAGTCAGAGTGTAGCGAAATTTATTACTTCTGACAAACTTTCAGTTTTCACACTGCACGTGTCAACCTTCAGTTGCCACGCTTCTAGTGCTAATTATATGTGTATTAACCTTTCTTTTTCAGTTACTATAGTAATTGTCCTTAGGACTGGCGACCGTAATTTCCCCAAATCTCAAATATCTAATTACCGCTAGTTCATTGTTAACGTAACGGCCGCACATTTACTTTCTTTATTAACTTTACCCCTTTTCAAAATTAATTTCCACCTGTTTCATTAACATTTTTCCTTTCATTTAGATGTAACCCTTTCCTCCCTCTTTACCGACAGTTTAACTTCGGTGACGATTGCTTTTCCCAAATTTCCATTAGGTACACGCGGTTTAATTTTTCACTGTCATTAAGGTCGATAAGTGAGGGGGAGGTTACACCCTCTCGGTAGTGCCCTCTCGGGCACCCAGAGCCCGGTCTTCTTGCGACCGTACGTTCTCGTGAACACCACTGCTAGCAGTCAGGTGCTGTGGCGGCATTCCTTCCAAGTCTCTCTGCATTATCGCAGAAGGAACATCCAGCTTCTCAAAGCCCTATTACACGACCTCGTTCAAACTCAGTGACTGTTGATAATGGCACCTGTGTTGCCTTAAAGCTATTCTTGACTAACATAAACTCACCAATTCCAATCAGAAAGGTACCGAGCGAGGTGGTGCAGTGGTTAGCACACAGGACTCGCAGTCGGGAGGACGACGATTCAATCCAGCGTCCGGCCATCCTGATTTAGGTTTTCCGTGAGTTCCTAGATCTCTTCAGGGAAATGCCGGGATGGTTCCTTTGACAGGGCACTGCGAACTTCCTTCCCCATCCTTTCCTAGCCCGATGAGACCGATGACTTTGCTGTTCGATTTCTTTCCCCAAATCAATCCAATCAATCCTGTCCTTAAAGGCAACCAACGCTCATGATCTTTACAGCATGTATTTAAAGCAAACCCGATACGCATCCTCAAAATGGCGCTACTATCGCTACTCATGTGCGACTGGTGCGAAATTGAAACAGACATCATCTTTCAGCTGTCGATACACGTCTACCAACTTTCGTTTATGTCACACAGTTCCTTCTTGGTGCTGCGAGTTTTTTGCATCATTGTAGACATCCATCACTCCCGAAGTCTTCGAGTTGTCACACAAACTGACGACATAAGTAGCCAATGCGCATCCCGTGCGAGATTTGAGCCCGAGTTTGCGTCATCTGCGGAACACCCTGTACATTTGCAGCCGAGAAATACGAGCACCGATGATCATATACCTCATGAAGGACACGGACAACAAATCAGGACGACATGTGCCCCAAAAACATTTTTCCCAGAGCCAGATGAACTATACAACACATTGGCTATCAGGACGGAGGATTCTGTTTTAGATCTTATTTTATTTATTTATTTCTTTTATTTATTGACATTCCGTTGGCGCCCGTTAAAGCAGCTTAAAAGAGGAATGTCAGTGACGACGGTACGAACTCAAGGACAAAATTACGGCAGCCCCCGAGCGGATGTCCCAGCTGGCAATGAATCGAACCCGTGCAACTTCGCTTGGCAATCCGCAGCGTTGAACGCGCAGCTACCGAAATGAAATATTTGGATGTTCTTCACAATAAATTTTGGGACAACACCGATGTCTAACATTACTACAATTATGATGCTCACAGTTTTCATGTAATTTTACATCTGCCTGATCCCTACAGTTAGCCATCTTCTGATTACGACTGCGGTTTGCGATTGTGGTTTGCAGTGTGTATGTGGAAGACACAGCTTGGTCGTCTTTACTGGGCAATGATATGTTAGGCTGACTACATCTGATTGATTTATCGGTAAAGATGCTGCAGTTTCAGGTAATTTTTACTTCTTCGTCACGTAAAACAGTGAGAGGGTAGGATCTTTAATATCGACGAAAATATTTCATTATTCGGTATTTCTTTACCAACATTTGGTAGGTTATTTCTGAGACCTTAAATATCCTTTCATAAAATCATGTTTGTCGAGGTTTCTACATGCTGATGTAATATCTGATACTGTGTCATTTCGAGGAGGAGGAGGGAGGAGGAGGTTAGTGTTTAACGTCCCGTCGACAACGAGGTCATTATAGACGGAGCGCAAGCTTGGGTTAGGGAAGGATGGGGAAGGAAATCGGCCGTGCCCTTTCAAAGGAACCATCCCGGCATTTGCCTGAAACGATTTTAGGGAAATCACGGAAAACCTAAATCAGGACGGCTGGAGACGGGATTGAACCGTCGTCCTCCCGAATGCGAGTCCAGTGTGCTAACCACTGCGCCACCTCGCTCGGTGTGTCATTTCGATATCGACACTTCTTGCATTTACCATCTGTTCCACATCCATCTCCGTAGATGTCGTCACTAACGCCCGGTGGGGGCTCAACTCGAAGGTAAAAGGTGAAATTAATTGAACTATGGGGATATAAAGATAAGTTTGTTACAAACTACGGGGTCCACACACTTTATTCGACCTGTAACGTCACTACAGATATTCGAATTTAGACTATGACAGCCTGCCATCATTGACGATGATGTGGCGCAGACGAATAGCGAAATTCTACATGACCCGCTGAAGTGTCGCAACATCGATGCTGTCGATGACCTCCTGAATGGCTGTTTTCAGCTCAGCAACGGTTTTTGGATTTATTGCTGTACACTTCGTTCTTAATACAGCACGACAAAAAAGAGTCACACGTGTTCAGATCCAGGAATATGGCGGCCAATTTAGGCTCATGCCATTGGCCTCTAGGTACCCCAGAGCCAGCATGCGGTCGCAAACTGTACCTCCAGCACATCAAGCACTCTCCTGCTTCTATGGGGTCGAGCTCCGTCTTGCGTTCTTGTCGAAATCACGATCACTTTGGACAATTGGGATGAAATCATGGGTGCAACGGTCGCAGGCTCGAATCCTGCCTCGGGCATGGATGTGTGTGATGTCCTTAGGTTAGTTAGGTTTAAGTAGTTCTACGTTCTAGGGGACTGACGACCTCAGAAGTTAAGTCCCATAGTGCTGAGAACCATTTGAACCATTTTTTGAAATCATGGTACGTTCCATCAAGAAATATCACACCGATTTTTCCGTAACTACGCGTTGCACACCACACAGTCACAAGTCCAGGGCGAAGAGATTTCTCGATCGCTAAATGCGGACTGTTAGTTCCCAAAATCCACCAGTTTTGGTTACTGACGAACCCATCCAAATGAAAGTGGGCTTCGTCGCTAAACCAAACCATGCGTGTTCATACTAATTCCCATTATGCCCTGGAACCAACCGTGCAGTTTGAACGTCCTAATGCAAATCGTTGAGACGGTTTTATTTTATATAGTTCAGTAATTGTCACCCTGTAAGACGGTTCGAATCCCGCTGCTGAATGAAATTCTTGCTGGCAGTACTTGGCCGGCATGGGAAGTTTATCTTCACTAGCTTTGCACCAGTGTGGACTGAATTGGAAAACCTATCCGCAGTGCCGCATGAAATGAGTGCATATAACATTGTTAACGGTGTTTTGCCTGAGACTCCGCAATATCCTTCTACTAGGTCGGACAAAGGAGGCATGGCGAATGGGGACTGAGCATCATTCATTAATGCACGAATTACAATTTACTAAAATTACGAGATTGCACATAATTGACCAAATCAGCAAATTTAAGAGGATGGTCTCCGAACCAAAGGCCATATTTACCAATTTCCATACTGAGAGCACTATAAGGCAAAGACTTAGGTATGATGAAATTTACCAAATGTTCTTTACATCAATGAGCATTTGAGAATAAAATTCATAATATTGGCGGTATAGGGTTTAAGTGAAATCAAACAACATTTAAAAGCTTTTAACAGTGCGTGAAATAATACACACAAACTCACAGTAACACCCAACAGAACCTTAACAGGGCACACCCAGTGACATTTAAATCAATTTAAATAATGTTTTAAGACAAGACATACAACAACTATAATAACAAATTTAAAGTGGAAGTGTTACAAAATATTCTGAGCTATCCCGTGGCGCTGCAAGCGGTTCTCACCGATCGGTAGAACGCGTGACATATCACAAGAACGCGGCCAAGTGGCTTAAATTAACTGGTTCTACAACATACACAAGGTTATTATCACAAACTCAATAAAATTAACATATGAAATATAGCGTGGCAACAAATAGCTAAATCTCACACTCCAGTTTTCTTCTGAAATTGTAATCTTTGTTCGTCTGTACATGCGCATCACATATCTCGATTTCCGTCCCATTCAGATAATTCCTTCACCGAGCTTCTATCTTCTTTCCTTTTTTGTCTTACAGTGTATACACATAAAGATGGCGAGATTCTTCAGAGCTCTCACTTAAATTGTACCAAACTGTCAGCAAGTCCCTGCCAGCAAAAAAAGTAATTCTGTCTCCCTGAAGAGGCACTGTTTACGTAAAATTTTAGAGGCGAAGGAAAGATCGACACCGTGAGAAATACTTGTTTGCAAAATAGGCCGATAATATCAACGTAAACAGTCGACGGCACCAGAGCCCTTAATACGACGCAGGCGAACAAGCAGAACAGACTGCGCAGCGCGGGCTGTGGCAGCCCACCCACCTGATCGTTGTGGGGAACGGACGGCCTAAGTAACGGCGTAATAAAGTGCGGCTCAGGGCGCGGTAAACAGCCCGCTGTTTGCCAAGCTCCGCCACGCTAAAATCTTTCGGTCGCTGAAAGGTGCGCCCGGGAGGTGGTTTGACGTAGCTTTAAGCGATTCTTCTCCATTCATATCTATTCCTCTTACGGTCTATCTTTACCTCAGTCGTGTGCCCGCAACGTGACCCGTCTCCGGATGGACAATGGTCATAATAATCCGTCTTATCAGCATGTACACTGTTCTTCTAAAAATTTCCAATACAAATTTTATTCCTGGCGTATAAGAGACGTCAGCGCAGTAGCTGCGGTGGTAGCTTGAACTAACAACTGTAAACAACGGACAGGCATTCCACCAGTCAGTTGTGAGCAGGCGGTGTAAGGATGTGGACGTGCGGCCTTTTTGTGTGCCAACTTTGTTGAATCACAAATCACAATGGACAACATCTCAAGTTGTTCTCCACAATGATTTCAAGAAGAGAAAAGAATGTGCAAAGTTAGTCTCCTACAGCTTTGGTTCCTTGAGGAAAAACAACGACACATGGATGTCTTCTGGAACTTGATTAAATGATAAACAAAGACAATTTTTTTCTGTAATACATTATCGCGCGTGACGGGACTTTGTTTTACCAGCGTGGACCTGCCACACAAAGAAAAACTGAAAAAATGCACGTGAATTGTCTACGCTTTGACGACACAGCTTACATTCTAACCAATGGGACGTTCGAATAGAACAACATCCCAAAGAAGGAGTTTTGTGACATGTTCACATGGCTGTATAAACGTTCTATGCGTTTTACTGAAATGGGAGCAGACTATGAGAACAGCTGAAGTATTAAAGCCACCATCTTAACTTTTGCATATCTTTTATCGATCCAGCCTGGAAACCTTTTGGATTGACAGGGTACAGTCATTAGGGGTGATACAGTGCGCAATTGCCGTGTCTACTTCTTCAGCTGAGATTACAACACACACCCAGTGACCTCAATTATTTGTTGGAAACATTCAAAAGTCTGTTTTTCCTTCCAGTTTCTGTCCTCAGTGACTTCCTCTAGTACCGTGGACGTTATTCCCTCATGTCTTAATACATGTCCTATCATCATGTCTTCTAGCCCGTGTTTTCCACCAACTCCTCACTTTGTCGATTCTACAGAACTCCTCCATATTTCTTGTTTTGTGAGTCCACTTACTTTTTGCGTCCTTCTGGCTTACCACTATTCATATACTACGAACATCTCTTTATCCAGTATTTTTCGCTACTGAGGAATGACTTTGTGTATTGGGTCCTCTGAGGCTGTAAATATTGCGGTAGTGAATAATATATCAGGCCATTCAGTTCATTAAGAGAGTTCCGTACGGGACCATTATAGTATAAATTCGATGTCTGTCTGTTTGTCTGTCAGCAGTTCGGTTGTTAAAAACCAGAAACGGGGAGGCATATCAAGCTGAAGTTTATGTCAATTAGGAATGTCTATAGTCCCTTGGCGGATTAAGTCAACACAATCAGAATGTGCCGCCATTTAGCCGGCTGGAGTGGCCAAGGGGTTCTTGGCCCTACAGTCTGGAACCGCGCGACCGCTACGGTCGCAGGTTCGAATCCTGCCTCGGGAATGGATGTGTGTGATATCCTTAGGTTAGTTAGGTTTAAGTAGTTCTAAGTTCTAGGGAACTGATGACCTCTGAAGTTAAGTCGCTTAGTGCTCAGAGCCATTTGAACCATTTTCTGCAGCCATTTATGTTACATACTCGTATTTTAATATTCGCAAACTTTCACGCTAAAACCTATATATTATTTCCCATTGACCTCCATGCATCATATTTGGCAGAAAGCTTGGTTTCACAGTATAACTAAAAGAAAAATATTATGTTTGGTGTCTGTTCTTTCGGACAAGTTCATACGAACAGATACCACTTCGGTCCAGCAGCCATTGTGAATCAAGAAACGAAGAAGTTACAGACATTGGCTGCGCGTGACATTAATTGTAATTAATGGGGAAATTTGAAATTTTGCGCCAGACGGGGATTCGAACCCGATTCTAATGCTCACTATGGTAAATGCTGTGACCATTGAGCCATCTTGTCACAGTGGTCATTGCACCTACACAAAATACGCTTCCACGCTTCCTGTCAGCGACAAATTCTCAACTTATCCACACACTCGTAATATAGTGCACTTCGCCAAATATCATTATTCGCGACATTTAGCCGATTCTGGTAATAGTTCCGGCCTGGTGTGCATCTGAAATGACCAGATTAAGGCGAGATGGCCATGAATTCTTCATTGCAGATGCACAATAGGCTTGAGCTCTTAAGAGAAACGGCGAAACGCCGTGAGTAATGAGGGTACTGTGCAACGGGAACTATATTTGCAATGTGTGGATCAGTTGAGAATTTGACTCTGAGGGGAGTCGTGCAAGGGTATTACGTGCAAGTGCAATGACCACTGTGTCCGGATTGCTTAGTGGTCAGAGCGTCCGCCTACTAAGCAGGAGACTCGGATTCGAATCCTGGAACTTTCTCCATTACTTACAGTTAATGTCCACTCGCAGCCACTGGCTGCAATCGCTTTGTGTCTCAAAATAAAACACCCAAAAAGTGTTAATTTTCAGTTATGTCTCACAGAAAATAATTCTTTGTCCTTTGTTATCCGTCTTAAAACGTAAAATTTAGATGTTATCGAAAGTCTTGGAGTTCACGGGACCTGTATTTTTCCAATTCATCAAGATTCTCGATTCCGGATTAATTGCCCTTATCTGTAATTAAGTTTGTACAGAACCCTCAGAGTGCGAGTCCCTCTCGCACCTGACCAATTTTTTATATATTAACAAATTCAGATGTCACTTTGTTAAAGTTTTCAAAACTGTTTCAAATTTTGAGTTCATGACTCAACTTGCCAATACGTATTGACAGTCATAATTATCTTTCAGTCACAGGAGATAATAGGTGTTGCGTGGTAGAAACTGCATCAGATTATCCTATGTAACCTGATACAGAACTACAAAACCACTTCGTTTAAACTTCTTCATCTCTTTCTCGTGCCTTTGTCCCGCATCGGTGTAGGGTCTCCATGCTTACTAGGTGGACTTAGCATGCTTAATTTAAGTGGTGGCAGGATGCCCTTTCCTGCCCCTCCGCCCCCCCCCCCCTCCTCCGCCCTCTCGCGCGAAGGAATATATGTACTTCAGCCGTCTACGTGCAGTGTTAATTTATTTGAAAGTGAGTGAAAGGTTTCTAAATTGTTGGGAATGGTGCGGGTGAATGTGGACCTGGATACAAGCCCGGTATCAATATGGCGAGATATGGGTACTGGCCTAATGACCACATGTGGGTTGACCGACGCACCGACCTTCGTCGTCAACCTGTCGGGGGGGGATTCGATCCAGAGCAGGTCCATCTCAACGTCCTGGAAGCGGCACTTTAACCAGCACGGTTATTTGGGCGGGCAACCATTTCATTCTAGCTCCTGTTTACAAACAACCCTCTGGTGTTATTGAGGTATTCTAGGAAACGAATACCTCAAGATTCCGACATCATTCACCTAAGAATATATCTCCATTATATGAATTAATTGAAATATTTTATATAGGCTGTATAGACACAATTTCAAATTAATTTTCATCATATCAAGTGTTATCGGTTGACATAGTTATCAAATAAATCAACTTTCTTATCTGATTGAAACTTTTCTTACTCTTTTCATCATGGAATAAAGTTAATTACAGAAATTTTTCTAACACTGGAAGCTGGGTACGCAAAAACGCTATGCACTTGATATGGGTGCAAAAGCGCTGGTGGGTAAAGGTTTGACCAAACAGGGAAATTTTGTGGCTGGGCCAATGGCATCGTTTTTGAGAGTTTTTAAACAAAGTTTATTGCGCTTTAACTATATTTCTGGCAAATTTCTCTTCAGCACTGGTCCTAAAATTCACAAATACGTCAAGTATGGCAAATTTGAGAATATAATGAATCTTAGAGAAAACAACTCTTAAACTGTCTTCAGGTCTTGAACAGGAAACTTTCAAGGGATTAAAGAACAAGAATAAAAACATGTAAATTACAAGAACGTCGTGAGAATTTTGTTGAAGAATTTCAAGAAGGACTGTAAATTGGATGTAGAAGTCAACTACATTAACTCTCCTATTCACTACTTCACTGAAAATCAGGAACATTAAAGTGGAAAGAAAGGAAAACCACTTTGTCAGTAGTTTTAAGGAAGATGAAATTATGATGGGCGTCTGTTGATGAATGTTGAAGAGAAAAAGTAAAGGTGGATTTTCCGTACGTAAAACGTAACACAGTAGTGGAGAATGTTTACCTTTAGGACAATGTAACTAGGCACATATGATATTTTGTGTTCGGCGTTCCAATCTAGAGACGTATTTTACAGACGCATGAAGAAACACGATCTACGTAGCACCATAAGCAGTTTCCGAGATTTTCTCTTGCTTTTGGTTATGTGAGCCGTGAGATTGTGTTTCGTGCGGCGTTTGTAAATTTTTCGAGTTCTACCATATTAAGTGCTCTGTACTTTATTAAAGATGTTCAGAAGGTATTACCAATTCTTCAGTTACAGAATTTTATGGTGAGAAAATTCTGTACACTTTTAAAATTAGTTTTATAACGGCTGGGCGAATAATTCACACTTCGCCGATCGTACACTGTTTTGTACTTTGCATCGTGCGCTGTCTTCTGCCACAGAACATGTGACATTTGCGTTTTAACGGTATAAACTATGCGTAAAATGAAAATTATTCCGTATTCAATAGTTTCTGTTTCAAAATGTATTTAACTTACAACTCTTATTTAAAAATACTGTACTTTTACTTAATCTGATTTGACTATCTGATTATTTATTAGTACACATATAATGCAACAGATAATATTGACCAGATGTTCGCAGTTGCAACTGTTTAAAACGAACATGCTGTACCTCGGAAATTATTTTCCATTTCGTAATACATTACTCTACCGGAGTATCTTCCGTAGCTGTGCAGAAAGACTTCAGCACGCAAATTGTAAATGCTATCATTTAAAAATATGAGAAGATATGTTAAACTTCTAGTACAAGGCTGAAGCCTAAAAAGTTTTCTTAATGTTGCTGAGAGACCTGCTTGTAGCGGTGTTAGTATATGTATAAAAATAAAATAATACAGACCGTGATCTGAATGTTATTTTGATATTTGTGTTTCATTTACTTATATTTTTAACATATGATGCCTTAGTTTGTGAAAGTCCTCGATGGCAAAACTAACTGAAAGTGATTTCCAGACTCATCATTACAAATTTATTACAGAACTCGTACAGTTGAAAAATCACGTAACAAAAGATCCTTTATAGCTTAGATTACGTTCAAACAGCTTTTTATTGACCAGTTTCGACAGATAACACTGTCGTCTTCAGATCTTTCAGAACATTTTTGGTTGAACATCTTGTTCCATTGTACATTGAGTAGTCACGTCGTGTTACCATTTGAGATAGTTCCAAGATATGTTTCACGCGACAAGTAAATGTAAACATTAGTACAAATATGCACTATCACTGTACAAGATGAATCATCTGTTTTATGCAATCTGCAATGCCTTCAAATACCTTGCCAAGATTTTTATGTTCTCTCACTTCTTATATGCAAACTTTCAAACCCACAAAAAAAAGAACAGGAGGTTTTTCTAGGAAATTAAATATAGTTAAATTCTGTAATAGGATGTATTTTCGTTAGATGGTGTAGTGTTCGAATTAGTCAAGAACAACTTCTTAAATAACTCGAAAACTGAAGAAAAAAGTCAAGAAAAATTTCTTAAATAATTTGAAAACTGTGACACCCAGTAAAACTTATCCCTGTACAAAGTTTAACTACATTAAATTTCCCAGAAGAAGGTTATGTTCATTTTTTCTGCGAGACTAATGGTCTGCGCTTAGTGAGCGATAGAATATGAAAATTTGCTCGTGGTTTTTTAAGGCACTGCGGGTTGTACAAAACCTGTTAGTAGGGGTAGCTGAATCACGCTGTATATTGTAGAGCATAACAACTGACAAGGATCAAAGTGCTATGACATATGAAGACATACCAAGTTGCTCGAGGTGTATTTCAGCTGTGTGTCTGTTTACTTGTGACAAACCTGTTTGTAAATAAATTTTTGACGTACCTATGGGTAATGTGTAATGTACTACCGACTAAAATATTAATATGGGCTGAGTGATGAACGGACTGTGGAACTTGACGTACAACCAAAAGTGTTTTTGAAGATCTGAAGACGACAGTCTCACCTGTCGAGACCGATCAATAACAGGCAGTTTCGAACGCAATCTGGGCTATAAAAAAGTGTTTTAAAGTATGTACAGATCGCTCCTTCTTGTTGAAACGTTCCCTTAGAAAAATTAATGAATTACTGTGCTGATAAAGCTCTTACATTATTTGATTTTCAAACAGCTGAGCAGAACTGAACGTACTCAGACATTTCGCTCTTTACCTATTCTGATCAACACTAAACAGAGACACAATATTTTTTAGCGCAACGCAATCTGACTTTCAATAATCCCTACAAAAGAATGGTCCTGAATAACATTAACCTATACCTTTCACAAATCACTTACCTCACTAAAATCTTCGTTACTCGAACTACTGCAATACAGCGAGCACCACTACTGCCAGCTAAATAAACGATTCAAACTACTGAAGGCACTAACTACTGATAGGCATAGTTAGCAAATGAAAGACTTTGATAGAGAACAAACAATGTATTTACCTTGATAGTGTTCAAAAGTCATAATATATATAGCAGTTCATGACATCCAGTCTCACAAATTTACTGTCTCCGATTGACACACGTCCAGATCATCCGCTCTCAAAACTCCGCCATTTCTCTCCCCACATCCACCACTGCTGGCGGCTCACCTCCAACTGCGCAACGCTACGTGCTGTTAACAGCCAACTGCTCAACACTACAGTAGCATATACTCCAACAATGCAAACCAACCACAGCCTTCACACAGCACAGTCAGTGATTTTCATATAGAGCGCTACGTGGCGTTACCAACATAAAAACCTAAAGAGCCTACTTACATCGTTTGCCATTACTAGAAACTTAAATCGTGTGACAAAACTGTTGGCATTGCAGCCTTTTGTTAGTTGCAAGTGTAATGCACAGAAAATGCTTTTTCTGCTGCTACTTGTCTCGTCGTAATGGCCTTTGTTCTACTTAGAGCACTTTCGGACGTACGGTGGTCGGTCCGTTAGGGACAGAAGCTCTGCGGGCGCCGGAAAGTGTTCCGAGGGCGGACGGCGGCGGCCACCGTTCCCGCGAATACGAAACACATTCTTGCGAGGCAGCCGGCAATAACACTAGGACGGCGCGGGGCGGGCCAGCAGGGCCGGCCACGCAATTGTCCGACGCCGGGGCGGAGGCGGAGACGAGAGAGCGCGGTCTCCGAGCCAATCTCGAGCGAACGTCGCCCTGGAGACGGACGCTGGAATGTCCTGGCGCGCCTTCCGGCCGACACTTAGGCCCCGAGCCGCCGTGCTCCCCTACCAGCGCTTCTATGAGGATTTAGTGACGTTCTAAACAAAAGCCGATATTGAATTCGAAATTGATGATGTAAAAGGGGTGTGAGGGGTCATGTTTTATTCATGCGAGGGCGCCTCGCCGCGTGCCTCAAACGTCTCGTGCCCTCGCAAAACGCGCTTCGCTTATTCGTTGTATTCGCTTCAAACTGTGAAACTTCGGCAGACCTACACTGCGGCATTTTATACCACGTCTTATCCCAAGCTTTGAATACAGGTGTTTAGATGTATGCCACCAAATATAACCGGAAAATGCGTGAACATGCACCATCGATTTATCATATAACTGATAATAATGTAGACAAAAGCAACGAATTAAAACGTGTAGCTGCACCGAGATTCGAACTTGTGCTTCCACGTTACTAGGCAGATCCACTACCCGTTACGCCGTTCACGGACTACCCTAGTATGTTTCCCTCACCGATACAAATTCCAGCTCTCGCGTTAGCCCATTGCTATTCACCTTCAAAACTCGCATTACTATTGCCAAGGCTCTCCAGTATTTAAATAGCACCTTAGCAATGAGCGAAATGGGTTTAATCCTGCTTACACCACAGGTGTAGGTAATACACACTGAAGAGCCAAAGGAACCGGTACACCTGCCTAATATCATGTAGGGCCCCACCGAGCACGCAGAAGTGCCGTAACACGACGTGGCATGGACTCGACTAATGGCTGAAGAAGTGCTAGGGGGAACTGACACCACGACTTCTGCAGGGCTGTCGATACGAGAACGAGGGGCCTGAGATCTCTTCTGAACAGCACGTTGCAAGTCATTCTAAATATGCCAATTAATGTCCACGTGTCGGGAGTTTGGCGGCCAGCGGACGTGTTTATACTCAGAGGAGTGTTCCTGGAGCCACTCTAACTATTCTGGACGTGCGAGGCGTTACATTTACCTGCTGGAATAGCTCAAGTCCGTCGAAAATCACAGTGGACATCAATGGATGCAGGTGATAAGACAGGATGCTTACGTACGTGTCACCTGTCAGAGTTGTATGTAGATGTATGAGGGGTCCCATATGACTCCAACTGCACACGCTCCACACCATTACAGAGCCTCCACCAACTTGAACAGTTCCCTGCTGACACACAGGGCTCACGGGTGCACGAGATTTTCGCCATACCGGAACACGTCCATCCTCTCGATGAAACCTCAAACAAGACCCGCTCGACCAGGCAACATGTTTACAGTCAAGAACACCCCAAGGTCGACGAGACGAGGCGAGGTGTAAAGCTTTTTGTCGTGCAGTCATCAAAGGTACATGAGTGAGCCTTCGGCTCCGAAAGCCCGTATCGATAAAATTTCTTTGAATGGTTCGCTCGCTGCCATTTGCTGATGGCCCAGCATTGAAATCTGCAGCAATTTTCGGAAGCATTGCACTTCCGTCACATTGAACGATGCTCTTCAATCGTCGTTGGTTCCGTTCTTGCAGAATCTTTTTCCAGTCACAGCGATGTCGGATATTTGATGTTTTACAGGTTTCCTGATATTCACGTTACACTCGTGAAATCTTCGTACGGGAAAATCCCCACTTCGGAGATGCTGTTGTGTTTGACAATCAGCATGCAGGAACGACGGACAAACCGACAACATCACAGGACATGGCCGACAACCATGTTACCATGTGCAGCCCAATACGAGGAGGTGCAACAGCCGACGTCTCGGAGAGAGAACGGCGAGCGGATCCGCAGAATGTGTAGTGGAGTTGAGCAGAATGAACCCGCAACAGGCATCTCGAATAACGTCGATAAAAATTTACAAAATCAGCAGTGATCGTAAATTAAAGCTTCTAAGTGACACGCTACGGGCAGCAGAAGTTGATATCGGCTAGTTACAGGAGATAAGGGAGCCGGGTCTCCACTCCTTGCGCATTTATAACGCTCATACCCATTCTGGTACCGCGCACCAACTGGGAACTGCAATCCTAACCAAAAAGGGTATCGAAGTTAAGGGTGTCAAGTTTCTACCATCGGCGATTGGAACAGCGCCTACACTCGCCGTCGTCCGACTTATCAATGTATACGCCCTATCTGGCTCTAGCAACAGGCGCGCCCGCTCCGAATTCTACCGTACTGAGATGATGCTTCTGTTTGCAGGCAGGAACAATTATGTCATCCTCGGAGGTGACTTCAACTGCGCGCTGTCACCCCGCGACCATACTCCGAATTACAACACGTTCCGAATGCTCTCCGCCATCATAGGTGACATAGTCTTGCTAGACACATGTACCTGCCTATATGGAGAAGCGCCGGAGTTCACGTACTTTACGGCTACGTCAGGGAGCCGCCTGGACCTCATATACACGTCGCGCGAGCTTAGAATCAATCTTCAAAAGTCGGAACCATGGCTGACGATCTTTTCCGACCACTTGGCTATCGCGTCAGAGGGTTGTGGAAATTGAATGTAGCTGTTCTGAAGGATCGAGATTGCCGTGTAGTAGTCACCGAAACCTGGACGAAATGCTTACGTCGCCAACGTGCGTATGGTGGATACAGTGTACTAAACCGGACAGAGGACGACCAGCACTTAACAACTCATGCAGAGATAAAAACAAAGGGTTTGCGGATTACTGTGCCCGTTTGTACTCGCAGAAGACTTCGGATGGAGCGGCACTCGATGACATACTTACGGCACTGCCCCGCCGACTGGACTGCGAGATTGCAGATGAGATGTAAGTACAGGTGGCGACCGCTTTGGCAAGGGTCGCAAGAATAAACCCCCTGGAACCGACGGATTGCCCATAGAATTCTACAGGGATTTTCAAGATATACTAACGCCGATGTTGCGGCATTTGTTCCAGGAGTTACTCAACCCCAAAGTGACCGTACCTCGCGACTTTACGCAAGATCTGATCATACCCTTTCCGAAGACATCGCCAGGATATTCTATGCATAATTTCCTACCGATAACACTTCTTAACAACGACTACAAACTCTCTGCAAAACTTCTGGCACTTCGTTTAAAACAAGCCCTTATAGTGTTGACGGGAAAAGACCAGACCGGAGTCGCTGACAATCGCGCTATTCACATGGCATTATGTGACTGCCGTGATCTGATAGCCATCGCAGATGCATGCAGAATTCAGGGCGCCATGCTTGCGCTCGACTTAGAGAAACCCTTTGATGCAATCGGACATGACTTCTTCCCCGCAACAATGGTGGCGATGAATATTCCTCATCGTTTCATCACGACTGTAATGCAGCTTCTTCACGGATCACAGTCAATGGTCTTAGACAATGAACTTTTAGCAGGACCAATACAGACACAATTCACTGTCAGAGAGGCGTTCAACGAATTCGAAAGTAAAGTTCTATGTACTGACTTGACAGAAAATCCTAAGAAATTTTGGTTTTATGTCAAAGCGGTAGGTGGATCAAAACAAGATGTCCAGACACTCTGTGACCAAAATGGTAGTGAAACAGAGGATGACAGACTAAAGGCTGAAATACTAAATGTCTTTTTCCAAAGCAGTTTCACAGACGAAGACTGCACTGCAGTTCCTTCTTTAGATTGTCGCACAGATGACAAAATGGTAGATATCGAATTAGACGACAGAGGGATAAAGAAACAATTAAAATCGCTCAAAAGAGGAAAGGCCGCTGGACCTGATGGGATACCAGTTCGATTTTACACAGAGTACGCGAAGGAACTTGCCCCCCTTCTTGCAGCGGTGTACCGTAGGTCTCTAGAAGGGCGTAGCGTTCCAAAGGATTGGAAAAGGGCACAGGTCATGCCCGTTTTCAAGAAGGGATGTCGAACAGATGTGCAGAACTATAGACCTATGTCTCTAACGTCGATCAGTTGTAGAATTTTGGAACACGTATTATGTTCGAGTATAGTGACTTTTCTGGAGACTAGAAATCTGCTCTGTAGGAATCAGCATGGGTTTAGAAATAGACGATCGTGTGAGACCCAGCTCGCGCTATTCGTCCACGAGACTCAGAGGGCCACAGACACGGGTTCACAGGTAGATGCCGTGTTTCTCTACTTCCACAAGGCGTTCGATACAGTTCCCCACAGTCGTTTAATGAACAAAGTAAGAGCATATGGACTATCAGACCAATTGTGTGATTGGATTGAGGAGTTCCTAGGTAACAGAACGCAGCATGTCATTCTCAATGGAGAGAAATCTTCGGAAGTAAGAGTGATTTCAGGTGTGCCACAGGGGAGTGTCATAGGACCGTTGCTCTACACAATATACATAAATGACCTAGTGGATGACATCGGAAGTTCACTGAGTCTTTTTTCGGATGATGCTGTGGTGTATCGAGAGGTTGTAACAATGGAAAATTGTACTGAAATGTAGGAGGATCTGCAGCGAATTGACGCATGGTGCAGGGAATGGGAACTGAATCTCAATGTAGACAACTGTAACGTTCTGTGAATACATAGAAAGATAGTTCCCTTATCATTTAGCTACAAAATAGCAGGTCAGCAACTGGAAGCAGTTAATTCCATAAATTATCTGGGAGTACGCATTAGGAGTGATTTAAAATAGAATGATCATATAAAGTTGATCGTCGGTAAAGCAGATGCCAGACTGAGATTCATTGGAAGAATCCTAAGGAAATGCAATTCGAAAACAAAGGAAGTAGGTTACAGTACGCTTGTTCGCCCACTGCTTGAATACTGCTCAGCAGTGTGGGATCCGTACCAGATAGGGTTGATAGAAGAGATAGAGAAGATCCAACGGAGAGCAGCGCGCTGCGTTACAGGATCATTTAGTAATCGCGAAAGCGTTACGGAGATGATAGATAAACTCCAGTGGAAGACTCTGCAGGAGAGACGCTCAGTAGGTCGTTACGGACTATTGTTAAAGTTTCGAGAACGTACCTTCACCGAAGAGTCAAGCAGTATATTGCTCCCCCCTACATATATCTCGCGAAGAGACCATGAGGATAAAATCAGAGAGATTAGAGCCCTCACAGAAGCATAACGACAATCCTTCTTTCCACGAACAATACGAGACTGGAATAGAAGGGAGAACCGATAGAGTTACTCAGGGTACTCTCCCCCACACACCGTCAGGTGACTTGCGGAGTATGTATGTAGATGTAGAGGGTTGTCCATTCTCCATGGGCATATTTGCACTTGCGGCTGAGCCGCTGTTGATTCAACTCCACAAACGCTACGGAGTGTCACTGTGCGTGGAAATTAATTCGTGTACCGGGCTTACGCGGGTGATATAATCATTGTAATGAGTTCGAAAGATGAGACTGGCATGGCACTGGCCCTGATTGAGAAATATGCCAAAGCGGCTGGTGCACGAATAAACAGGCGAAACTCGGCAATTATGCTTATTGTTCCCGGATTACCCGCGAAACCGGAAGACCGCTTTAAATTGCTCACTGAGATGAAATGTTTGGGGGTGTTGTACACTAAGACTACGCGCCGCACTGTCAACTACAAACGCCTCTTGAACAATATCCGCTCCTGTATTCGCCAACACTTCTTACGGTCCCTGCATGCGCTGCAAAAGGTCGAATTAGTTAACTACTTGGTTTAGAAGATTATATATTTGGTAAGAATATTTTCGACGCCGCCAACGACAGCGGACAGACTCCAGGCAGCCTTTGAACACTGTGTGACTCAAGGACATCTCTTCAAAGTGAATTACATGACGCTCACTCTCCTGGTGGCTGGTGGCGGCCTCGGACTCATTAATGTGTACGTCATTGATGTTATTCGTGCTACTGAACCTATGGCACTGGAAATGCGACCATAGCTGCCTGATCTCATTTCTCCTTACGGCAACTGTGCCACCCGACCTGGACCAGCTCACCACATCCCTACTGCATTGTCACACTGCCGTACTTTTCTGCTAGACTACAGCTACCTTTTAGCCCGCCCGGCTAGCCACGCAGTCTACTGCGCTGCTTCCCAAGTGTAAAGGCGTGCCTGTCCCCGGCACGAAACCACGCGGCGGATTAGTGTCGAGGTCCGCTGTGTCGGCCAGCATGTGGATGGCTTTTAAGGCGGTTTTCCATCTACCTCAGTGAATGCGGGCTGGTTCCCCTTATTCCGCCTCAGTTACACTGTGTTAGTAATTGCTGTGTAAACATCGTTTCCACGTCATACTTACTCTACAACTCAAACATCTGGTTGGTTGATTTGGGGAAGGAGACCAGACAGCGTGGTCATCGGTCTCATCGGATTAGGGAAGGATTGGGAAGGAAGTCGGCCGTGCTCTTTCAGAGGAACCATCCCGGCATTTGCCTGGAGTGATTTAGGGAAATCACGGAAAACCTAAATCAGGATGGCCGAACGCGGGATTGAACCGTCGTCCTTCTGAATGCGAGTCCAGTGTCTAACCACTGCACAAACATCTGGGATTACACTCGTCTGATATGAGACGTTCCCAAGGGGGAGGGGGCCGGGGTCTTCAGGCTGAACCGCACAATAACCCTGGATTCGATGTGGGGTGGTGGTGGGATGGGTGGACTACGGTGGCCTGTTGTGGGGTTGGAAACCATTGAGGGCTACGGCGGGACGAAGCCTCTCCATCTTTTCTAGCTCTCCTGCATATTACATACGTATAACATACATACATAAATACAGCTTTCTGAGGAAGATGCTGCACATTGACGATATGCCCGCGGTCCACAGTGTATACGGCAGCCACATGTAGCGACAGCGCCAGAACGTGATCGAAAGCAAATATCCTACTGTTGACTGGAATACGGTCTGGTGTAATTGCCCCCCCTCCCCCCCCACCTTCCCCCCAACCTACCGATAGCGGCGCGGACTGCATGGTACTATTATGTGAATGGTAAGTACTCGACGCAGTCACGTCTGCATAAGATCAGTTTCGCGGCAAAGCCATTATGCAGGGCATGCCATATGCCACCAGTTAGCGGGGCGACAAAGGAAGTGTGGAAACTGCTCTACCGCCTATTGGCCTTCATCCAGCGCACCGCACGTAAGCGATTTCTGGGATGTCCTTACTTTACCCTGATGACATCCCATAACTGAGAACGAAGAGAAATGCAGTATAGTGGCTAATGGGAATCACCTTGTACTACACACTAAGCACTTCGGAACATGCCATTAGTGATTATGGAACATTCCTGGAGAATCAACGTTCGATGCTGAAGCGAACTCTGACCTACCAGAAAAATTATGCTGATTTTCTTCTGAAGGTGTTTCAAGACTCTCTGGTGATCTGTTGAGGATGGACTTGAGCAGTTTATACATATGGAAAGTCCAGATATCTCGATACCTTCTGACTCTACAGTCAGAAATGTCTTCCAGAAAGGAACCATGTGATTAATGGCCTGGAACAGGCGTTTCATTTTGTTGCTTGTTTTTTGTAAGGACTTCTAAATGGGAAGTGAAAACAAGCTAAGATTGTGTAGTAAATAACAAAATAAAATAAAATAAAAGTACAAATAAATGAAAAGTTTAAAAAAGACACCCACCCAGTAAGCAGAACAACTGGGTTCGGTTCCCATCAAATAAAAAAGAACGGAAAAAAGTAGGCAGAGCACTTTCCCACGGAAGGCAAAGGCCCCGATTTCGAGTCTCTATCCGGCACACAGTTTTAACCTTCCGGGAAGTTTCATCATCTGATTTAATGCAATTTGTAACTACATAAATTAGTTTTTATGATTTCCCAACGGAATAACTGTAGTAACGACATAGTAAGTTGGTCGCCGGCCGCCAGGTACTGATCGTTGAAAGCACGCCCCACCAACAGCACTTAGTGTCCATTTTGACCCGTTTCAGGTTGCTGTCACCCTCGGCGACCCCAAATTTGTGACTCCGTAATTGTCTAATTGTGTGAACGGATAATTTATTAACAACGGTAATGTACTCATATTTAAAAGCTTTATGCAGTATGAGAAGCGATCACAAATGTTATAAAACGTTTTGAACGTCATTTTGCTTCTACTCATTATGCTGCATTAAAACGGCCTTAATTTAATTTCATATTCCTTGATACAAATATGTATCAAATTTTAAGATGTCTGTGGCTATAAGCATCCACGAATAGATGTTACTTCCCTGTCGAAATTTATACCGTAGCTGTTGACTAGTACTTGCTGCTCACGCCCGGGAGTTGTGATTATTGGTCGACAAACACTAAAACATTCTACCTTTCATATCCTCTAATACCGCAATAGACTCCCAACTTACCTCTCAGCCGCTAAGCTAATTGGCCAGGTTTTCTTAGCTCAGGGTCCAGTTTACCAATTAAAGTTAAGCGTTTCTTAAAATATTATTGTCTCTGTAAGTATTTTTGCTTGTTACTGACACTGAGCAGGGAAATTGCGCTCTTAGGAAGTTCTAAACGTTAGTTGATATCTTAGGATTCGGCTGTTAGTTGCTAGATGCATATTAATATAAAATACGGCTGAGAACCTCACACCTCAGGAGTACCTCATACGGGCCGCAAGCGGCACGCGGAACGCCGCCCGCAGGTTGACGGAGACTGCCTTACAGAAGATTTTGTCCGTCTCTCAATCCGTCTGTGAAGACTCCTGTCTCTTACAAACAAGTTGAGATATCAAGTTTAAATTAATAATAAATGTTAAGGTTTACGGTCCCTTGGTGGTGTAAAATATTTAAGCTTCTAAGCCAATGGAATCGTAAGCTACGGCCGTTTATGTCAGATACTTTGATACTTGCAAACTCACTCTCCACACCCTAAGAGTTACTTCCCGTTGACCTAGAATCATCAAATTTAGCAAGAAGCAAAGTTTCGCAGTACATGTAAACCAACAAATCCGAAAATTGTTAGTTTGGAGCTACATTACATAAAAATAATTTGCGTCACGTAAAGCCTAGTAATCGTTTCAAACTTTCGAGTTTCAACTTGGACTTCCGTGGTACTGAAAGGTGAATTTTCATACAATTAATTTTCCCCTTATTTAAATTTGAAATGTTTATGCGATCTGTTCGAAAACATTCAGTTATTGAACGCAGCGGAGTAATAATCTGCAAAAAGAATTGAATAAATATGGTAACGACTTGCAGCTACATGAGAGTAGCACCTGTGAAGTGAAACGAGTCAGTGGTAAGACCTTGATCAGATATTCAACTGCACTAGGGCTCAATTTCCACCCAGAAAACGTATTTGAGATTTCGATTTGTTTCCTTAAATCCAGCCGGAGTGAGTTGCAATTTGAAAGTTTGTACTCATTTCTCGTCTCATAAAGCTACCTCTCCACTACTAGGAACCGATGACCCAGTAGTTTGGTCGCTGCCCCCTCTCTTTAAACTAACCAGCCAATTCTCCACTACTGAAATATGACAAATCTTCAAGAGACGCAAGTTTACTGATGCTAATTTTCCTACAATGTCTTATACATAGTAAATATGATACTATCACATAGTTATCATGGAGTATCTTTGCTTATTCCTGGTAGTTGTGCAATTTATTCTCGCATAAGCATATTTCTTGGTCATATTTATTTTACCATAACTAAGAAAAATGCTAGTTGTTAGAGTTAAGTCATTCAGTTAGTGGCAATGGAATTCAGCAGTACATTCACATAGGTCGTACAACGGTATTATTCACTGCAAATGATCGTGACCCCAGCACAAATGTGTGGATTAGAGACAGCTTATACTTGCAGTTTCTTTCCATTATTAGTTTCGATTATCGACAGGCTTATTATGATACGACACTCTCTTACAAGTTTGTTTCTTATATTTCATATTTGTTATGAGGTGTTGTAAGTAGGCTGTTTATGTTTCTTTATGTAAGTAGGCTGTTTATGTTTTCTTTATGTAAGTAGGCCGTTTATGTTTTCTTATTGGCAACGTTACGTAGCGCTCTGTATGAAAATCACTGGCTGTGCTGTGTGCAGTCTGTGGCTAGTTTGCATTGTTGTCTGCCATTGTATTGTTGGGCAGCTGGATGTTAGCAGCGCATATCGTTGGGCAGTTGGAGGTGAGCCGCCAGCAGTGGTGGATGTGGGGAGAGAGATGGCGGAGTTTTGTAATTTGTCATGAACTGATATATATATTGATTGGGGAATACCAAGCAGGCTTCCGTAAAGGGCGGTCTTGTGCGGAACAAATTTGGAACCTGAAAATGATTTTACAACACAAACAGAACCTGATCATTACCTTTGTTGACTTCAAAAAGGCGTACGACTCTATCGACCGGAAAACTCTCTTCAAAATTCTAGCAGAATACAAAGTAGACAACAAAACACGAGCTATCATAGAGCAAACTTTAACCAACACGACCTCCAAAGTAAAGTTCTGTGGGGAACTATCAGAGCCCTTCGAAATTCGCACAGGTGTCCGACAAGGCGATGGCCTCTCACCTCTCCTTTTCAATCTGGTGTTAGATAAGGTCATAAAAGAATGGGAAACATCACAACAGGGGATAACCTTAGGAAACCTACAGATTAAATGCCTGGCTTTTGCAGATGATTTGGCGATTGTCACGAAAGGTATAAAGGAAACAAAAGACGCTATTGAAAAACTGCACGAAATCGCTTCCAAAACTGGACTACAGATCTCTTACGAAAAGACACAGTTTATGAGCACAAAGAAACTCTCATCTCTGAACACAAAGTATGGCACGATTTACAAAACAGCAAACTTCAAATACCTCGGTGAAACACTACAAATGAGTGGACATAACAGAGACTCAAATGAAGAAAGAAAGACTAAACTGGACAAGGCATACAAAGTAGTGTGGAATCATTACAACAAGAAGTCTATCTCACAAAAAGCCAAATTACGCCATTACGACACGGTGGTGCTCCCCGAGGCACTATATGCAGCAGAGACCACACTAATCCGAGGGCATACACGTATCAGACAATTAGAAAAAGTAGAACGGAAAATACTTAGGAAAATATTTGGCGCAACTAACAACAATGGAATATGGATCAAGAAACCTACAGAGGAACTGTACAAACATACGGAGACAATCACAGAAAAGATTAGAAAACGCAGACTACAATTCTATGGACACCTATACAGAATGCCATCACACAGGCTGACCAAACAGATCTTTGACTGGGTAACCACTAGAAACAACAAATGGGTGGCAGAGGTAGAAAACGACCTGAACCAGCTCAACATAACAGCAGACACAATAAACGACAGAATAAAGTTCAGAAACATCATTAAGAAAAGTAAACTACATGAGATACAATGCGACAAACGAACAGGCATAAAATGGACCGAAGAACGAAAGCAAGATCACAGCCAGAAGATGAAAGAAATATGGGCAACCAAAAAGGCAATCAAGATGAAGCCGAAGACACGAAGCCGACAAGAAGCATGGACAGAGGACCGGAAACAGAAACACAGCGAGCGAATGAGGGAAGTTTGGGCAGCAAGGAAGGCAGCAAAAGGAACTGGCCATGTAGTTTAGTCCAAATGCGCTCTTTAAGGGCAAAACACCAATAATAATAATAATATTATGACTATTAAGGTAAATACAGTGTTTGTTCTCTATTAAAATCTTTCATTTGCTAACTATCCCTATCAGTAGTTAGTGCCTTCAGTAGTTTTAATCTTTTATTTAGCTGGCAGTAGTGGTGTTCGCTGTATTGCAGTAGTTCGAGTAATGAAGATTTTTGTGAGGTAAGTGATTTCTGAAAGGTGTAGTTTAATGTTACTCAGGGCCATTCTTTTGCAGGGATCTTTGATAGTCAGATTGCGTTGCGCTAAATAATATTGTGTGTCAGGTTAAGCACAGTCCTGTACAATTGTTCTAAGGGGACGTTTCAGCGTGTTTGTAGTGCAATTGCAGCGTTAATTTTCATATTTTCTGGCCTTATTACACATTTGATAGAATGAAGCCTTTCACGACCGGATGACTTTGCTGCTGGCAAACCTTTCGGGGTGTAACATCGGGGTCCACAACTCTCTTCTCAAAAATGTGTGAATTCATAAGGGACGAATCTACTGAGGCATCGGTCCCTAGACTTACACACTACTTAAACTAACTTATGCTGATAACAACACACACACCCATGCCCGATGGAGGACTCGAACCTGCGGTGGGAGAGGACGCGCAATTAGTGACACGGCACCTCTACCCACGCGGCCACTATGCGCGGGAAAACTCTTCTGTTTCGAACGTTTTGTCCCGAACTGCGCCGAACATCTTCAGAGGCGTTGCTCGTCCTCTGAGTCTTGCCGACTGACGGGTCGGACGTCTCAGAGCGATTTATAAACTGTAGAAAAAGGCGGCGTGGCTAGAGTTACGCTTGATAAGCAGAGATGATCCTTGTCAAAGATATAAAACAGTTCATCATTTCTACAAAGCTACTATTCATATATCACCTAGTTTCATGGTCTCTTCTTTCGTACTAAAGTTATCCCTATGTTTACATATATCAATGGCTTCTCCACATAGCGGTGGATAATAGTTTGCCTTCATAGATAAAAATCTAATTTCAGAAAACTTCGTGATCTCCTGGCTGAAGAGATGTGTACGTGTGGTAAAGTTTAAATTGGAACAACAAAGAGAAGCGTGAATACACGGCTAAAGCAACACAAAGGTAATTACTGTCTCGAGTAAACAGAGAAATCGGCTCTAGAAGAGAATGATATTCTGCCAATGAAGTGAAGTTTTCTGAAAAGAAAAATGTTTATCTATGACGACGAACTGCTGTCCACGGCCATGTAGAGACGCCATTGAAATGAATAAACAGAGGGCTAATTTTAATAGGAAAGAAGAAAGCCGGCCGGAGTGGCAACGCGGTTCTAGGCTCTACAGTCTGGAACCGAGCGACCGCTACGGTCGCAGGTTCGAATCCTGCCTCGGACATGGGTGTGTGTGATGTCCTTAGGTTAGTTAGGTTTGATTAGTTCTAAGTTCTAGGCGATTGATGACCACAGAAGTTAAGTCGCATAGTGCTCAGAGCCATTTGAAGCCAAAGAAGAGACCATGAATCTTGCCAACACATGGGCAACAGCGCTGCAGAAACGGTAATAATTATTTTTATCTTTGACAAGACGAAAATCGATAGTTATGTTTTATCTTTGACAAGGATCACCTCTGCTTATCACCATTAACTCTGACCACGCTTTTCTACTAAAGACCCTACGTGGGTGGCGAGCGGCAACTTTGAAATCTTTAATGGGAAACCCCGTCTTTTTTATTGCAGATTAATATTCTACGGCAGAATATACATCCATTTTGTCTAAAGCAATTTCGTTTCGCCACAGATGGCGCTGAAATCGGAGGAACAGAAATTGGTACCCAATTGTAATTTACGACATGCTACGAATTGGTACTTGAATATCCAATAGCATGCGGGACCCTATCTCCATGCGGCGAGGGTAGAACAGGCTGGTATTTCAAAACTTCTAATTGGAAACACCATTCGTAATGTTATGATGACGACGGACGAGTCTTCGCCAATGTTGACTGGTGGCCAATGCTAAGCAGAAACATATAAATCACAGCCAATTTGTCAGTAACGTCGATAAGGTGCTGGATGCATGGTCTGGATCTGCAACGACTAAAATAATTAGAAGTGGTTGGTAAAAAATAATATATGTTGTACTTAACTGTTTGTACAGGATTGTTCTTGGCTGCAAACATATAATTGTATACAGATAGCTATTGAGGCCTCACTTAGACCATACGTTACTCAGCGCCTTGTTAGAGGCTGCTTGCTATCAGCTGAAGGCTACGCTACTTTACTACTTGACGTCCCGAGCAAGAGTGGGCGAGAGTTCGCTGGAAACGTGATACAAGGCGCGGAGCGGCGCTAGTTGCGCTGGCCGTGACTCGCGGGTCCAACGATACTAATACTGATCGCGGTCGATAACTGCAACCCCTAACAAGTATGGTATCGAACGTTGATACCATACGTAAAGTCCTACTCCTCCGAAATGTCGAACCACTGTAGATGTGGTTCTGGGCGGACGCTACACTACTTATCGAACGAGAGTAAGGGTTCAAAAGTAGTACAGCCAACTTCAATACCTGATTCTCAAACAACCGTACATGGTACAGAACCGTTTTTGCTGGAATGTCAGCACAGGCTTTTCTGATGAGATCGACAGAGCGTTCAAGCTCTGTTGGAACCATGCTGGTACACCTTATATTTTAAATATCCCCACAGAAAAAATTCCGGCAATGTGAAACCTGACGATCTATCTGGCCAATTAGTGGGGCCATCTCTGCCGATACATCGAGTGCATTTGCGTAATGCGCTGGGCAACAGCCACGCTGAAAGCACATAAGCTGTTGAATGTCCAGGGCAACATCATGCAGTAGTACCGGTAGTTCCACTTTCAAAGACGTTCGATATTTGTGTGTGTTCAACGCACCGTGATTAAACACATAGCAGTCGGTTTCTTCCCCTTTTGTCACATCCTACGTTAACCGACCAAGGACGTTGTGGTCAACTAGCCGTAACCAAGGCGGGTGATGGCCTACGCTCCAGTACTGCATTTTATTTCGGCTGTGTTGCCATGGTTAGGGAATATAGACTCGCCGGAAACTAGTACCTCAGCAAAGAAGGTGGGGATATTTGTTTACGTGTTCAATCACGAAACACTACCCAGGTATAGAAATTTTCGCCATGAATTTCTTGATGCAGTGACATGCTGTAATGATGATACTTATGACGATGCAGTACTGAGTCAATAATATTTACGGACATACCAGAATCGCGGTCTAATTGCCGGGCGGTTATCCGCAGGTCGTCGTGCTCTGACCTTAGTACAGCTGTTTCATTACCTTCGGCTCTAACACGTTTGCTTCATTTCCTTTTGCCGGTCTGCACGCTGCCGTCAGACTTAAAGGTGTTCGTAATTTAATGAAATGACGAACAAGAGAGAGCTTTTCCTGGAAAACGATCGTCATACAAGGCAACAGTAGCCTCAGCATTTCTCCTAGTGAAAGCACCAGCTAAACTCGCTGAGAAGAACTGGAGATTAGGGATTGTGGAAAGGGCCAAATAAGGTTGGGGTCAGTTTCACCTTAAAGTTCTAATTTATTGTAATTTAATAATATATTTACAACCAAAGTATATATATATATATATATATATATATATATATATATATATATATATATATATATATATATATATGACACAGCTAAGCTGAAAGCCTCAAGGCAAGGGTGGACAGACAAACATGCAATGCAACAGGCAAGACCCACAGTAAAATTTTCAAGATTTTAAAATAAATTACCATAACTTTTCAAAGGCAGAAGGCCACAGTCTTTAAGCTTGAAAGGTAATTTTAAGCATAAGCTTCCAAGCTATGCAACTTTGATGTCCTAGGTGGGTGAGCCACGACACTCGTAGCGTTCGGACAGCTCCACACACGCTCTGACACTGCGCAGGGACAGCCAGTGGACCCAGCCGACAACACCACGCTGAGATATCCTCCCTGGTCCGCACCAACCGACCGACTCCTCTCAGAATGCCGAGAACATCTAAATTAGTCGTCAGAGGAAATAACGCCACCTACACACACAACCCGAGAAACACATTCACGAAGACCTGAACGATACCCAAGTAACTAAGCACGCACGAAAACAAATTGGGAGTCATTGCACACACACACACACACACACACACACACACACACACACACACACACAGCAGACTCATGAACGATCGGTTAGCCAAAACGCGTCGTCCGGTAGGACGACCGACCAACGCTCCACCTAGACCGTGGCTCGTCTCAAGTGATGCGTGGCGGCAATGGTCGAGCGTACCATGTCGGCGCAGACCTCACTACTCCAACCCGACTCCACTAGTGCCGCATTACAACTTCCCAAATGGCAGGCCCTGACTGCGCTCCAGACGCGTTCCAACTGACTGGCAGACCCGAACTCGCGACCCGAATTGCTCTACGACAGACAATGGCCCAAAAATGGCTCTGAACACTATGGGACTTAACATCTGAGGTCATCAGTCCACTAGAACTTAGAACTACTTAAACCTAACTAACCTAAGGATATTACACACATCCATGCCCAAGGCAGGATTCGAACCTGCGACGTAGCGGTCGTGCGGTTCCAGACTGAAGCGCCTAGAACCGCTCGGCCACATCGGCCGGCGACAGACAACGACCGGGAAGTAATAGCAGTAGAGCAAAGATAATCCGAGAGGGGATATATCGATAAGCGCTGCTAGCGCTATCGAGTAGTCCGCTGTTCCATATGTCGGAGAAATACAACGTTGCGAATGAGGTTGCATGGGGGCTTAATAATAATGATAAAATGCAAATGCAAATAATTTTAGTAGCTGTAAGTCCAATTACGCAAGTCTCGTAACCGGCTGGCCCTGACTAGTATTATTACGCTATCTGACTGCATAGAATGACAACAAAGAATGCAAGAAAATTTCAGTTAATACAATTAATTAATTAAGTCCCCAGCAACTATAAAACCTACAAATCCAACAAAGCACAAGTGTAGCTGTTCTGTATGTGGTAGTATGACTCAACGCACATCTGGCACGGTTCTTCTTCAATAAGACAAGAATTTTTAAATACCAATTATCCTGACGTGATAAAAGAAAATTACAAATACTATAATTGTGCAAGAAAACCAAAATTACACTCTAATACAAGAACACAAGCCAGATGCTTTGTTGACTGAACCTGTAATGAAGCATTATTCAGGACACACAATAATAAGAAAATAAGAACAGTAGTTAGTTACCTTAATTTATATTGACGAAAAGCACTCAGATCATTACAATATCTCCATTGGATCAACATCTGCTATCTCTCCCATCAAATAACTGCATAAACATGGAACAACACTCTGCACTATCTCATCTCAACTTCCGCTACAACCAGTGTCCACCACAACTCTCGGCAAGAACTCTCGGCAAGAACTGCTTGCCACTACGTCTCATAAAGCACTGCCAGTAGAGGCGGCCGAACAATACTCTCTCTGGCGCGATTTTTGGCGCTGTGGCTCAGTGTAGCCACCTTTCATATGCCCTTCCTCCACGGGCTAGAATTTGATGGTATTTTTGCCAGCATTGGTGGTGAAAATACCACCAAATTCGTCAAAAAAAAATACAGACAAAAATAAAAGATCATATTAATACGTAAATATCATATAACTAGATAAAATTTTGGCTTTGCACTGACCTTTCAATAGCCTAATAAAATACACTAAGCAATACAAATTCTTTCATACATGTGACTTTACATACTAGTTTACAGAAATATCATGTGGTTAAACAATTCAATCGATAACGTCAGCAATGACGAATATGAGCACGTAAGAGTCTTATAACTTTCACAAACAGTAATACACAAAAAATCAGTTAATACAAATATTCACAACAAGTAGTTCACAGTTCCAGCAGTAGCACCCAGCACTGTTGAATAGGTGCTGACAGCAACAAGTGACATCATCTCAGTAGAAGCAGTCCATCAGTGGCACTTAGGAATGTTGAGTAGGTGCAGACACCATCAAGTGACATTATGTCAGTAGAAGCAGTTCCATCAGTGGCACCCAGCATTGTGGAGTAGATGCAGACCCCAACAAATGACATTAAACAACTATCACTGATTACACTGTTCCTAAGCACAAATTAAACATGTCCTAGTGGCATCAATCATGTAGAAACAGTACAAGTAACAGTCCATAATTTCATCCCTACTCAGACAGTTCAAGCATGAACAATAGTTTGAATACACTTACAAATGCTTTTACAATGCTTTTACACTAAACATACAAATCATAACAAACACACAAATGATATCAGATAATTGTTATATTACTATTACAAATACACAAACATCAGTTAATATTTTTGGGTGTCAGTGCAAGCCACTACAAACAAATAAAATAATATTTAGGAGATAGGTGGCTAGGATTAGGAAAGGAAAACACACAAAACACACTCACTCATCTTTCATCCACATTAAGTACTACTGTGTAATTGTATAGTGTTAATTGGCTGAACCACTTCTGTCAAATTTCATGTTCATCATGTGTATCAAGTAGTAGTGACAGCAATGTATAACAGTCAATAATTTGTAAGTCAACGTCATAGTCATCATGTCAAGACCAATGTTTGCCAAGCCAGATCAAAATGTATGGTTGTTGAACAACTGTCAGTGTGCCAAGATATGCAATGCTTCCTCTCTCCAAAAAAAATACATACTGCTTAGTGATTTAACAAATTGTGTGTAGACAATCTTCCTTCCATTTTAGTGTTCTAGTCTGCTATCTTCATCCTCCTTGTTCCATATAGACCAACAACAAAAAAAAATATGCACCTCACTTACTTGCCTCTTATCCACTAAGACTCAAATCAACTTCATATAATCTCAATACCTCTATAATACCTCTTCAATACGTCGCTACATATAAACCTTAGCACCAATATCATTTCACTTCCATAATAACTCTTTCCTCTAGTCAGTTTCGTCGATAAAATCCTAATGCAAACCTCCTCATCCCATACAATCCGAAGACACACTGTCAACACACAACCTCTATGTAATCCATCTGACCAAAATCTTCTACTCATTATGAATTATAAACAAGAATGCATACATGACCTCTAACAGACTTAGTTCAAATAACCCTCAGTAATTAAGTACGATTACGGAGTGTGAATGATCATAATATTTCACAGTGTGTACACCACTTCAAGAATTATGGCAAACAGAAGCAAACATGTGGAGTATTTCTTGTGTCAAGTGTCACATCCTCTTTCAATTGCTCACGAAAAATGCAGTGTAATAACTGTGTTGGTATGTCATGTCGTTAGCTTCCTTCCTATTGGCATACATTTATACAGCTTTCATAAAACCTCCAGCTCATGTGACTTCTATGAAGTTTCTTGTACTAATGTCGTTCGTCGAATTATAGCAGTTCATTTTCTTATCTTAAAAATATAAGGCACTGAGCGTAAGCAAAACAAGCAATAGCGAGTAAATATACCAGTAGTGAACAGAATGTCAACAAGTGGATGCAGCACAAATCTTACAACGAGGCTCTGCCAAGCGAACAATCTGTGAATAGTACCATAGTGTAACCAAAACTATATGTTCATACATAGTATAATAGCATTTCTATATACAAAATTAAAGAGTAGTTGTGACAACAAACAGAAATGTATAAATATGCAATCCATACGCATAGCAGCAAACATATCTTACGTAATAAACAGGTCATCAGCATCGTATCTTAATAAGTAAACATGAAGGCGCAAGCAGATAAATCACAAAGTATAACTTACATACCTAACCACATCAGCACAATTAATCAGGTGACAATTATAATTTAAATAAATAGGCACAGCAGGCACATAATTAAAAATATGACATCAGTGAAAAAGCAGTGCAGCCAAGCGATGCATAATATACACAAGTTACAACTCAATTCATGGATAATCATTGTCAAAATCAGTTAACGTACGCAAGCACGTCGCTTCACCAGCAAATTCATAGAACATGTAATCAGCACAAAGTACGAATCACGTAATCGTGAGCAGCAAATTACGTCTAAAGTACGTACCTAAGTGGAAATATGTTACCTGAAAAATAGACTCAATTAATAATTACCTTTTTAGTTTATTACTTTCTTCTTCGAAATGACATTTTTCCTGAAATTTTCTCGATAGCAAGTCGTCTTAACGTCGGACACGCACAGAATTTACCTGAAGTTCTTAAATATTTTACAGAACCGTATCCTGAAAAATACTGAATGTTAATAACAGAATTCATCAAGTCACTATAGCTTTATACTGATTTTAATCGGAGAAATTAGACTGTGTATTTGTTTACGGCTGTCAGTGCATTCGCACTGAGCGCTCGATCAGCTGTAGGCGCGTGACGTAGGAAGTGATTGTTTGCGGTCAACGACTGCCCTGTGCGGCGCGCAGACTTGACTGTTGCTTTGAGTATGTGCCGCCGCCAAAACACAGCGCGGCATCCCTGCACTCTCCGCATGTTTACATGTAGCTGTTAGTTTCTCACCCCGCATGTTTACATGTGGCTGTTAGTTTCTCACCCCGCATGTTTACATGTGGCTGTTAGTTTCTCACCAGTATGTCATTCCTAAAAAATATTTTAAAAGTATATCATTCCACAAAAATTTTAACGTTAGATACATGATGTATTCCTTTAGAGCGTCGTGATTTCAGAGTTTCTACTTCGACAGTGTTATCATGAATAATTTTGCGAATTCTATATGGACCGTTATAAAGCAGAAAAAATTTCCGACACAAGCCTTTTCCTTTGTGAGACAAACGGTGAGACCTAATTAACACCTTCTGACCAACTGACAAGATTTTTAAACGACCAGGACGCTTTGCTGATTTCACTCTTCTAGCAGCCGCAGATGCAATATTTTGTAGAGCCAGGTTGACAACTTCAGAATGCCGCAGTTTCCGTGTAGGCGGAAAAGGAACGATTTCAGAAATGCGATTTGTCGGTGCTTTGTTTTTTAATATCAGTATAGGTGGTAAAGAAGTTGAGTCGTTAGGAAGTTCATTCAGAATGTTTTGAAAAATATGAAGATACTGATCCCAAGTTCTGTGATTCTGATGACAATAAAGACGACACAATTTATTGATTTCCTTCATCCATCTCTCTGAAGCGTTAGATTGAGGGTGAAAAAGTGAAATGAAAATTGGTTTAATTTTACGACGCCGTAGAGTACGAAGCCAAATTTTAGAACGAAACTGTGATCCATTATCTGATATAACCTTATCAACATGACCCACTTCTTTAAGAAAATGGTTAATGAAAGCATTAGATACTGAACGAGCTGTTGCTTTGCGTAACGGTGTAAAACACACATATTTTGATGTCAACTCCACTGCTACGAAAATGTACGCAAAACCATTAGTAGATCGAACCACTGGACCGAACAAATCAACTGCAGCCATGTCCTTTAATTTTGCTGGAATGATAGGAAACAACGGTGCTCTGTGAGAAACTGTCGGCGGTTTAGCCTTTTGACATAATTTGCATTTGGCAAGAACAAATCGAATACGTCTTTCCATATTATTGAAGTAGCAATTTTCTCGTAATTTATGAAAGCATTTTCTGGGACCAAAGTGCGCATAACTGAAATGCGTATACCAAATCAGCTTATTAACCCACTCATCAGGAATACAAACTAACCAAACAGAGTTGTCGACCGATTTTCGTTTAAAAAGAATGTCATTGCGAACTAAATAATGCTGTCTAATCGCTGCGCTTTCCTTTCTCCTCCACTTCTCCTTAATGTCCTTCCAGATTGGATCCTTATTTTGCTCCTTAGCGATGTCCTGGAGCGAAGACGAAATAAAGTTCTCAAACGCAACACCTTGAATATACATCAAACAATAATTGTTTTCCTTGCAGTCCTCTTCAGCACTTTGTTTCAAACCCATAGGTGCACGTGATAAAGCATCGGCAACAATATTTGAAGAACCCTGTATGTAAACAATACTAAAATCAAACTCCTGTAGGTATAACGCCCATCGTGACAATCTGCCATGAGTTAATTTTGTCGACATAAGAAACTCCAGAGCTCGATGATCGGTGTAAACCTTAGTATGTCTGCCAAACAAAAATGTGCGAAATTTTGTAAAAGCCCAAACAACAGCCAAAGCTTCAAGTTCCGTAATCGAATAATTCTTTTCTGATTTAGAGAGAACGCGACTTCCAAATGCAATAGTCTTTTGTACTACAACACCGTTTTCTTCTATCTCTTGAAATAAATGTGCACCTAGGCCTTTGTATGATGAGTCCGTCGCCAAACAAAAATCTTTAGATAAATCCGGGTGTGAAAGAAGTGGAGCAGCAACTAAAGCATCACGAAGTTGTTCAAATTCTGATTGAGCTTCCTCATCCCAACACCAATTAGATTTCTTTCCGGATAGTTCACATAAACGAGGTGTGGCCAAAAGGTGGCTACACTGAGCCACAGCGCCAAAAATCGCGCCAGAGAGTGTTCGGCCGCCTCTACTGGCAGTGCTTTATGAAACGTAGTGGCAAGCAGTTCTTGCCGAGAGTTCTTGCCGAGAGTTGTGGTGGACACTGGTTGTAGCGGAAGTTGAGATGAGATAGTGCAGAGTGTTGTTCCATGTTTATGCAGTTATTTGATGGGAGAGATAGCAGATGTTGATCCAATGGAGATATTGTAATGATCTGAGTGCTTTTCGTCAATATAAATTAAGGTAACTAACTACTGTTCTTATTTTCTTATTATTGTGTGTCCTGAATAATGCTTCATTACAGGTTCAGTCAACAAAGCATCTGGCTTGTGTTCTTGTATTAGAGTGTAATTTTGGTTTTCTTGCACAATTATAGTATTTGTAATTTTCTTTTATCACGTCAGGATAATTGGTATTTAAAAATTCTTGTCTTGTTGAAGAAGAACCGTGCCAGATGTGCGTTGAGTCATACTACCACATACAGAACAGCTACACTTGTGCTTTGTTGGATTTGTAGGTTTTATAGTTGCTGGGGACTTAATTAATTAATTGTATTAACTGAAATTTTCTTGCATTCTTTGTTGTCATTCTATGCAGTCAGATAGCGTAATAATACTAGTCAGGGCCAACCGGTTACGAGACTTGCGTAATTGGACTTACAGCTACTAAAATTATTTGCATTTGCATTTTATCATTATTATTAAGCCCCCATGCACGTGGCGACAAAGACCTACCGCGTCTGTCCCAGTCCCAATGCCGATTATTGTCAAGTTCGCGCGCCTGGCGCTCTCTTGTTACATCCCGTAAATGAAACAAATTATTTTCTTCAAACCCCTCTGGTATCTGTGATTCTAAATTTCCTTTGCCGTCTTTTCCTACGATTTCGCCTTCAATTTGTTTGACTTGCTTTTTTAATGCCTCAAATTCCCTTTTCACGCGTTCATTAAATTTTCCCTGATTTTCAACATGTTTGTTTATGCTCTGGTACTCTTCGGTTTCTGAAAATGGCAATGGAGCTGTGTCATCTGAATCTCTGTCCCCATTTAAACTAAGATTTGTCAATTTATCTGAAATCTCCTCCACTCTTTCCGATAAGTCACCAATTTGTTCTCTCTGTTTATTTACGTCTTCCGTAAGTGTCGCGACTCGGGTTTCAGTATTAACACATTTATTAGTTAACTGTTCATACTGTTGTGTTAGGTTATTTAATCTGTCATTTGGTACGGATTCCTCGATTCTCTCAAATATTTCTTCCTTATCTTTCGCACGTTGTAAATTTAACTCTGAAAATTTCTGTACTATCGCGCGATCTCTTTCTTCCTGTTCTCTATCCTGTTCCCTTTGTCTAATCTCTACTGCAACTAATCTATTATTGTGAGCATTCAAAATCGGTTGTACTTCTTCTCGAATTTCTTTCTTTAATTCATCTTTCATGTTTTTGAAACATGTCCCTATTCGTGAGTCTAACCGTGTTTCCATTGTTCCCATCTGTGTTTTTAATTCAGATCTAAACTGTGTTTCCATTGTTCCCATATCATTTTTTAATTCAGATCCCAAAGTTCCCATCTCAGTTTTTAATTCAGATCCAAACCGTGTTTCCATTGTTCCCATCTGTGATCCAAGTGAGTCTAACCGTGTTTCCATTGTTTCCCTTTGTGAGTCTAACCGTGTTTCCATTGTTCCCATCTGTGTTTTAATTGTACCTATCTCTGTTTTAAATTCAGATCGTATCTGTGATCCCATTGTTCCCATATCAGTTTTAATTGTTCCTATTTGTGATTCTAACCGAGATCCCAAATTTAATATTGCACTCATCAACTGCTCCGTGTTAAGTTGCTCGAAATTCTTTTCGCCCCTAACATTTCCCACAAAACTAACTTCCTTCTGCATAGCCATAAAGCTATCTGTGTTCGATACTATTCCACAATCTTCTATCGTTAATCTCGGGTTCTGTGAATTTTCTGATTGAGAAAAATTTTGAAATGGTTCCGGACTATTTTCCCGACTTCTTAAATTGTCTTCCACTTCATTATTCATGATACTGTTTTCCTCTGTTGGCGAGTTCGCCATATTAACAATTTCGTCATTCTCACTATCCATCATTTTTGCCTTTTTCATGGATCGCGTAATCATTTACTAAATGTACAAAACTCGTCACTGTACGAAAATTACACACAATGCCTCCTTATGTCCAACAATACCATTCACTCGAAATGTTTCCCTCAAACACGTTTACTCGAACAATTGAAATAATTGCACTAAATTATCAAATCCGTGGACAAGACAACAAAAAATGAATAAATTTTGAAAAATACCATTAGAACAATACCAATTACCAATTCTACACATGCAAAATGGACTACAATTACCAAACTACAAATTACTACAATACTACTGTCTACTATTTTTTCAATCAGAAGATTCCAAGGGACGATCCGAAGCAGCGGTCGCCACGTGCATGGGGGCTTAATAATAATGATAAAATGCAAATGCAAATAATTTTAGTAGCTGTAAGTCCAATTACGCAAGTCTCGTAACCGGTTGGCCCTGACTAGTATTATTACGCTATCTGACTGCATAGAATGACAACAAAGAATGCAAGAAAATTTCAGTTAATACAATTAATTAATTAAGTCCCCAGCAACTATAAAACCTACAAATCCAACAAAGCACAAGTGTAGCTGTTCTGTATGTGGTAGTATGACTCAACGCACATCTGGCACGGTTCTTCTTCAACAAGACAAGAATTTTTAAATACCAATTATCCTGACGTGATAAAAGAAAATTACAAATACTATAATTGTGCAAGAAAACCAAAATTACACTCTAATACAAGAACACAAGCCAGATGCTTTGTTGACTGAACCTGTAATGAAGCATTATTCAGGACACACAATAATAAGAAAATAAGAACAGTAGTTAGTTACCTTAATTTATATTGACGAAAAGCACTCAGATCATTACAATATCTCCATTGGATCAACATCTGCTATCTCTCCCATCAAATAACTGCATAAACATGGAACAACACTCTGCACTATCTCATCTCAACTTCCGCTACAACCAGTGTCCACCACAACTCTCGGCAAGAACTCTCGGCAAGAACTGCTTGCCACTACGTCTCATAAAGCACTGCCAGTAGAGGCGGCCGAACAATACTCTCTCTGGCGCGATTTTTGGCGCTGTGGCTCAGTGTAGCCACCTTTCAAGGTTTCCAGTTAGAAGTTTTGAAAGATTGGCCTATCGTACTTTCGCAGTTGGGGTCCCATGTGTCAATGGATATTCAAGGGCCATTGAATGTTGTTGTTGTTGTTGTTGTTGTTGTGGTCTTCAGTCCTGGGACTGGTTTGATGCAGCTCTCCATGCTACTCTATCCTGTGCAAGCTTCTTCATCTCCCAGTACCTACTGCAACCTACGTCCTTCTGAATCTGCTTAGTGTATTCATCTCTTGGTCTCCCTCTACGATTTTTACCCTCCACGCTGCCCTCCAATACTAAATTGGTGATCCCTTGATGCCTCATAATATGTCCTACCAACCGATCCCTTCTTCTGGTCAAGTTGTGCCACAAATTTCTCTTCTCCCCAATCCTATTCAATATTTCCTCATTAGTTATGTGGTCTACCCATCAAATCTTCAGCATTCTACTGTAGCACCACATTTCGAAAGCTTCTATTCTCTTCTTGTCCAAACTATTTATCGTCCATGTTTCACCTCCATACATTGCTACACTCCGTACAAATACTTTCAGAAATGAAATGCCATTGAATAGCATGTCCTAAATTACAATACTGTACCAATTTCTATTCCTCCAAGTACAGCACCATGTGTTGCGAAATGAAGGAAATGCTTCAGACCAACGTACGGAAATTTTGCCATAGAACATTAATCTGTAATGAAAAACGGGGGTTCCAATTGAAGGTTTTTAAGTTGCCCCCCCCCCCCCCCCCCGGCGCCTACGCGCGGTTATGCATGGGGGGGTCGTGTGAGATATCGTTGGATGTCCCCCAGCGAGATAGACAAATTGGAGCTATAATTTTTTTGATCCTATCTGTAGTTTTCCAAATATTTGCATGTCAGGTAAAATGAACACGCTGTTTATGTCGCTCCCAGGCGCGCGACCGCTCAGTCGGCAAGTTTCAACGGTGGAGCAACGCCTCTGAAGATGTCCAACGTATTTCTGAACGAAACGTTGGGAACAGAAGAGTTTCGTGGACCACGATCTTATAACCCCTAACGCTTCTTACAAACAGTAAGTTGGAAGATTTAATTGAGACTGTGTGATAATATAAATGTTTCAGGTTAATGATTTTCTTTCGAACTACGTTTTTTGGTGTTAAATTGGTAATTATAAATAATGTAATATTATCAGAGTGCATTTGATAATGACGTCCTAGTCTCGAAACTGTTTGTACCTAATCAAATAAAGAAGTCCACTATAGCTGTTACAGTTATATTCCGGAAACAAACCATTGTTCATATTACTTTTGAAAAATTTTTCCGAAAGATGATTCGATCAGCTATTTTGGTTATGCATGATTAGAATACACTTTTCCCGTTAATGTACTGTATTACTGCAGAAAAATAGTTAACGATTCCTTAGATCAAGTATATCTTCCGAGGTACCTACTTTAACACATAACTGCATGATATATTTTGCAAGGTTGCGCTGGAATGCGACTATGAATTACTTCTTAGATACCTATAGACAAGAAAAGATGCAGGACACATTTTCACCTACCTTTGCGGCGCTTTGTAGATATTCCACCAGTTAAATATTAGTCGTACAATGAACATATAAGTTGAATTATGTGGAACTAGAAATGCACGTAGATACAAAAAAAAAATAGCTAAGCAGATTTGGGAAAGACAGTGACATTACGTAAACGCATAGTACAGTTGTTAGTAGAATATTTGAGAAGTAGCAGTTATTCAGTTACACATGCAATTTTTGTGTATGAATAGAATACCAAAGCTATGGACATAAATATCTGTGTGACAAGAGCAAATAATGAGAAAAATTACCAGCAGACACTTTTAAAAAGTCGTTATGCACATTTATTAATATGACGTAATATTCTGTACTATCGTTGTGCAACAGATATGCAGCACTGCGTGAAATGGACATAAAGTCTCCCTAGCCTAAATTTCAGTGACGTTAATTCGACCATCCACAGGAAAATGAGGAGCAGAAATGCTTGAAATACCGTGTAGATTACGTATTATTCATGACTGTGCACAACGAGTTTTAGTAGCAATTTAAGCGTGTAATATACTTCGTGAGTGATATGATGCCTCAACCTACGGTTTGTTGAATTATCTCGGCTCTAATGAAGTCTGTGCAATTTTGAACAGTCTTTCCTCCCTGCATACGTTTATATTACATTATTTAATAGCTTCTGTCAACATTTTATCTCTCATAACGCGTAATCTTGCGAAAATTGAATTGGAACATATAGAATAAAAACCTGCGTTAATTCAACGAATAGGTATATGTAATGAAACCCATGAATTTCTTACATCATACAATTCCAACTGCTATATCTTACAACAATATAATATGCATGGAAGTTTTTTAAATATAAATATAAACATAAATCAAACATACCTCATTCACGTTCAGTTCTTAGTCAGAATTTTCCAAATGCATCTGGCTCTCATACATACTCATAAAATACCGTGGTTCTTTCTTGTTGGTATTTACTTATGGCAACAAGGCATAATCACTAGGGCTGTCAAATACAAAATATGTTACACCCAAAATATTAATAAAAAATTTCCACCTGGTTGTGCAGCATAAGCTGATTGGTAAGATGATCACGATCTTAATTGGATGATTCAAAGATCCGCCGCTACTTGAGAAATGCAGTTTTGCTTCTCTCCCATGTTGGAACAAAATATTTTCCTACGGTTCAAATAACAAGACTGATAGATCAAGTATGCCGTGATGTGTCAGGAGCGACTTCTGACATCCTTCAACTATTGTTACACACAAAATAGTAGAGGGCAGTCTATTCGAGCATTGGAGTCATCCCTTCGAACTAGACGTCTTTGATCCGTGTAATACAAAACTGGTCATGAATCCTGTCTATTATTTACTGATACATGTATGTGTGGATACATTTAAGCTTTCACAGATTTTATTTATTTTTCGAGTGCTTTCTTTACGTCTGTTCATAACTTCAAATTTCTAAGCTCACTCTCTCACGTATTACGTGAGGTTCCGTTAAGGCTGATTGAATATTTCTCTGACACTCTCGCTCTTATAAATATTCTAACAAGCTCTTCTAGTTATTATAACTTTGTAACGGTTCCAGTCAGACGATTAATGTAATCGTATTGTTAGTAGAAGTAAAACCAACTATCAGACCAACAACTGATTTTTCTAAATGAAGAGTAGTGGCTTCAACAGATTAGAACTTACACGGTTCTTCTTCAAATAGCTGTTGACATACATTTTATGTGTCATCATTTTCTGTGTTCCTCCTCCTTCCTTAGTTGCTCATATTTTCTTGGACATGTTGTCCGTCTATTAAACTAAATCAAAGGGTCTTTGTTTTGTGTCATACACGGTTCACTTCTTTTTGCTTATGAAATACCTCATTAGCCTGTAATTCTTGTTTGTTTTATGCATTTAATAATAATTATATTATGTATTCATTCCAGAGAAGTTACTACATTAGAGTTTTCTATTGTTCTGTCATTGTTATGCATGAAACAACTTTTTGGAATGCAAGTCTTCTAAGGTTAAATTACTATTTGGATCTACATTTTGTTTGGTTGTACATACAGACACACAAATAAAAAAACACATGGAATAAACATATGGAATCATAAAATCTCAAAATCATAAGCAGAACCGAACAGTAATTTAGGGAAAAGTGGGCCAAAGCGATGAATTGTCTTCCATGGCTCATATCTGCCAATTAAAATTATATTAATGCAATTATAAATTTCACTGGAATTACTACAGTATTATATGCATAAACAGTTCAGTATAAAATTATTAGTTCTGCTATGAACTCACAATTTCAAAAACGTTGTCAACATGTCATTTTGGGCTATCTGGTGGGGCAAAATGACACAACTTTTCTTGTAGCAGGACAAATCCATTACTTTTACTAATAAATTGCTAGCATAAGCATAAATTATAGCATAAACATATATTACACTTTAGTTAAGTCTTAGAATGGAAATCCTACCAAATTAAGATTGTGCATTAGTAAAATATACCAAAATATATTGCAAATTTTGCCAGGAACTTAGAATATTACAAATCACATCTAAAATTTGAACGGTATTCAATTTATAGATGATATTTTCAGTTCAATTAGTTATAAAAAGATATGTTATCGGCTCAGCTCAAACACAAACCTTTTAGTACACTTGGAAAGTCTAGCGTGGATCCAATTTGAGCAGCTTATACACTTCAGCCACACTTCCCTTTCTTTTGATCGGATGTGTAAATCACAACAGTAAATACAAGCTGTGTCCTCTTCTTGACCAGTACTTCAGGGGGATACCGGAACTGGAAGGAGTTGGAGAAATCTCCTGGATGATTTTCTCTACACGCTCTGTGACTGACTCATTGATGCCACGAGTGCAAGAAAGGTCAGATGATAAACTGGATTGATCTGTTATACGATTTGGTTTATCTGTTGTTCCGCTGGGTGAATGCAAACGATCTGGAAATACATCTGGGTTAAACGGAAATATTCCTCAGACATGGAAGCCTGTGTGGCATTTTTTGGAGTTGCTGCTAGCAAATAGACCACCAGGAAAATCTTGGCAATTACTCTTCCTGGGTTGTTCTTCACCCACTTCTTCTCTTCCTGGTTACAGTATGTGTCATGTGGTCCAACAATGTTAAATCTAGGGTGTAATGTGGCGGAAGGCACAACAAAGAACCTCATTTTCTTTGGCCAGTTCACGGACATGTATGCTCTTATGTCAACTATGGCGATTTATTATTAGCAGTATTTTTTCTTCTTTCGTTGGCTTCACTGTGGAAATGAAGTGTTGCAACCATTGCACAAATAATTCTGCTGTCATGTAACCAGTTTCATTGTACGGGCGCACGGTGCCCAATGGAGCTTCATCGTAAAGCGTTGGATTCAGCCACTTTCGAGGAAATATTAATGCAGGTGGAATGTACTGTTCACTGGAACTGCAACACGTTACGACAGACACATGAATTCCACGCTCAGAACTCGTTATAACACTCAACATGTTTTTTTCCTTGTTCAGCAAAAATTCTTGGAGGTTTCTGAACCGTTGTGAGTGCTGATTCGTCCACATTATAAATTCGTGTTGGCAGAATATTATGGTCCTTGACTACTCATTCAAGCAGAGAGGAAAACTGTAAGGCTGGTAGCTTATTAAAAGCCTGTACACGTGCTGCACAGGTTTGTTCTGGCTGCCGTAGACTTATCTCGGGGATACGCTTCCGAAAACCTATCAACCAGTCTTTGCCTGCAATCTGACAGTTAGCATTAAAGGAAGAAGCAATGTCCTTTCTCTGAGACAGCTCATATGCCAGGCGTGGAATAGCACTACAGGTTAACCACAAAATTTACGATTTCAGGTGTAAAATATGTTGAACCAGCAGCTTTTCAATCTTGTGAGCAAGTAGAGTATGAAATCGACCGAGTGTCCTCTTGCCGTCTTTTGCCATCTTGTATTTTTCCCGAACAGTGTCGGATTGCCTAGCCTGAGGTACATTGTACACCAAAGAAACTTTGAGTGATCCCATGTTACCCTCCCTAACGGCATCAATGGCAGATTTCCTGTCACTTTCATTCCACGACCACCTGTTTGAAGTCCCTTTGTATTTATTCACCATTTCCTACAAAAAATATTTCAGAAAGTTGCAAAAAAATAGTATTTTATTGTAGATAGTTATTGTTTTAATTTCTAATAGGATTTTTATAAACAGGCACACTGCGTTTCAGCAATCGATAAGCTGTGTAGTAGAGCAGGGCAAAATGACACAGGACTATGTCATTTTGCCCTGCTTTTGCGAATGCCGTGAAGTGCTTCATTAGAGGAGTGGAGCTGAAGTAAGAAGGTTATAACTCCGAGGAGTGCAGTGGGTGGTAAAGCACTTCCCAGTTCCATCGATCGAACAAATCAGTCACACAATTTGCGTCATATGTGACCGAGCACTTTCGTGCAAAATGATGACCTGTTCCTGCAGACAGTATCGCTCCATATTTCTCTGAGCTGTTCGCCGGCTGTCTTCCAAAGACGACCAGATTAGAGAACGGAGAAGGCGACACGTTCTACAGGACCCAACTAATATACTGCAGCACAATGCTTGGTCGCTTAAGGCGAAAGTTGTGGCTGACTTAAGTCCTTGTGATTTCAACTTGATTCCTAAACTCAAGAAAGCATTCACGTCAGAACTGCTACAGACATTAGTTGGCCAATAGACTGCTCCACTCCAACTATCAACACAACTGTCACTGTCAAGGTTATCTACGACTTTCACATCGTTGGCAGCTGATGATACACAATACCAGAAAGACTGACACAGGTATGGAAGGCAGTAAAACTTTGTAACACGTATCTATTTTTCATGAATTTCCCATAATTGTTAACACTATTAAAGTACCAACCTTCACAATTGTGTGTTTTCTATAGCATGTCCTCCATTCATTATATTACAGAACTGCGAGTATATAGGAAACTATTGAAAAATCAGCCTTCATGTAAATCTTAATATGTAGGGTCTTCCATATCTTATCAACGAAACCGTCATGTGTAAGTGCTAGGCAAATCCCTGACGGCTAACTGAAATGAAAAATCAACATTAAATATCAACGACGTCATTAGATACGGAGAAAGAAACACTTTCCCAAAGGATGGAGGAGGAAAGGATCTGTGTCGTTTTCAAACTAACTATCTACCCCGCATTTTTCTTAAGTGAAACTACTGAAAACGTAAATGTGTATAGTTTGTCATGGATTTGATAGCAGTCCTTCTAAATACCTGTCCTTTATGTTACCACTGCGTCACCTCCTTCTGTTTGGTTCATTGACAGGTGCAGTTCGGTCTCAAAAAAAGTCATCGCATAAAAGCATAACACGTAGTCCATCTAAAGTTCGTCAGACGTGAACAGTTATTGTTAAAAGGCACAGACGTGGCAGGTAGTATAATCAAATCATGGTTTGAGAAAAAATTATTCTTTATCTATAACGTCTAAGACGCTGCGATAGTATGTCAGTTTTGCGTTACACTGTTCACTTATTTCAGCAGTTTGCTTGCGAAATAAATTTTGAATCAACATTTAGACTTCTGTCTCGTTATCCTGGAACATCATGCATATAACTTGATTTAAACTGTGGCGGATTTCCTTCACCATATACAGACATATGCTATGCATCACATCTTGTAGTTTGGAATTAACTTACTATAAAATTATTCTACACTTCATAATCTTAACAAATTTTATTTCCGCAGTTTTGAGAGTTCTTTCAAAACATTAACGTATATTTCTTCAATTTATTGGAAATACTAATTATCTGAAGTATAGTAATGCAAATTGCAAATCATATCAAAAGAATGTTATTAGAAATCACGTAGACACGTCAAAAAAGTCAAGAATTTTGCTATGTATAATAACAATCTCTGGCCAAAGATAATGTCGGCCCTATACTAACGTCGTTGGTGCATTAGAGAAGGACCACTGTTGTTATTGCAAGTTGACGTTGAGTGAGGTCGGACGTGAGTAACGGAGAAAACGCGTGCAAAATTATATGAGTCAAAGAAGTGGCGATAAAGTGTTAGGCTAGGGGTTGTGAAGATAACGAGCAGTAGAATGATCCCCACTACAATAATAATCTTTGAAGAGTTCCAAGACTATTCATGGAAGAAGAGCACTGCATGGACAAATACATCTAATTCAGCTCGTAGAGAAAAGAGGAGCATTTTGCCTAAGAATTGAGGACATCAAATTTTTGCATTGCACCGGCAACTGCTTCCGCCTCAAAGTAAGACTGTGCAATTTCAGAAAATTAGAAATGTAAGAGACTTCACAGCGTAGTTGATTAATTTCTTTAACGTTATTATTTTAGTTGAACTCTAATTCTAACAAAGTGTTAATAATTTTCTAAGTCATCCCAACCAGTTGTAGGACACTACCCCTATCACTTTAATAACCAGGTCCCACAGTAATGGAAAGGACCGGCATACTAAATTCCACAGAGAACCAAAAAAAAGGGGGTACGATTTGCTACTTCTGTGAAAAATTGTTGAAGCGTAATTGAACGTGCTTTTCCAAAACTTGTAAATATGACCACATTTATTTTCTATCTCAGAAAGTGCTAATCAAGTATCAAAATTAATGCTTCGAAAAATTCGAATTACTGATTACTGGCATTAAATAATTGTAGCTATTAATTTACATGTTGTGTGATTCTTTCCTTTCGTACTTCCAGCGTTATATTTTTCCATTGCTACTGATTGTGACGTATTGGGTGTTCAGTTATTTTGTTTGTACTAACGAGTGTTGTTTATTAGACAGTGATTGTTAGTGAAACCTGCAGACAGTGAATATTATTGTGAGGTAACGTTGCACGTCTATTGTCCGAAACAGTACATAGTGCCACAAAGTGGCAGGCGTTGCTGCCTACATAATATTCAAAAAGTGTTACGTAAATTCGTATTTTCTCTCAACATAAGTTTCTCATTTTTTGTCAGTTTACCGACTAGTGACCGCGGTATTTCACCGAACAACTACAGTTTGCTAATTTTCAAGCTCATAATTAATATCACTCTCGTTAACTACCCAATATAAATTATACAATTAATATAGATTCTGATTTCGATAGTTATAAGTGCAACGTGTTTTGCTGGCATTATAACTTATCGTATTCGCATTCTGGCGGCAAAATTTTACCGTTATATAAGTTGAAATAAATTGTTATTCCGCAGCTACATTCCGAACCACTATATGCGAATCGTAATACATTTCTATTAATGTTTGAGTGTAAATGATGTCCCAGAGAGTGATACTGGAAACTAAAAATTCATTCGAAGTTTACCTGCTAGACAAATGGTTGTGGTAATTAGACTATACTAATTAAATAAACATGATTTCTAATGGTGATTTGCCTAATGTTAGGCATAGCTGACATAAAACCGAACATTCTAAATATTGTAGAGCAAGAGTAACGCACTCTCTATGTGTTGTTGCGGATTTCTGTCCAAGCACTGGTTTGATGTAGTTCTGCACGCTAGTGCATCCCGTGCAAACCCCTTCATCTCCAAATAACTTCTCGAACCTACATCCAAATGAAACTGATTACTGCATCCATCTTTTCCTATTTTTTATAATTTTTACCCTCTTTATAAGTCTACAATACCATATTCTTTATTATCTGGTTCTCAGATTGTATCGTATCAGACGATCCCTTCTTTTAGTCAAGGTGTGCCACAAATTTCTTTTCTCTCGAATTCTATTCAGCACCTCTTCATTAGTAACATGACCTACCCACCTAACCTTAACGATTATTCTGTAACGCCACTCTTATAAGGCTTCACATTTCGCTTCACCTGCTCATCGTGCACATTTCACTTCCGCACAAGGCTGCACTCCAGACAAAAATCTTCAGAAAAGACTTCCTTACCCTTTCATCTACATTAGACTTTAATAATTCCTCTTTTTCAGGAATGTTATTCTTTCTATGGGCAGTCTGCATTACATAAACTCTGTACTTCGGCCATCATCAGCTATTTCGCTGCCCAAACAGCAGACTTCATCCACTACTTTTTGTGTCTCGTTTCCTAATTTAACACCTGCAGCGTCTCCCGATTTAATTGGACTACTGTCCATTACGTTTGTTTCGTTTTTGTTATTGTTCATCTTATATCCTCGTTTCAAGGCCCTGTCCCTTCCGTTCATCTATTCTTCTAAGTTTCTGACATCAAAGAATCAAAAAATTTTAACTCTTCTCCCTGAACTGTGATGCTTCTACAAATTTCTCCTTGGTTTTTCCTTCGCTACTTGCTAAGTATACAGTTTGAATAACATTGGGGATGTTTCACTTCCTTCTCAAAAAGTGCTACTCCCCCTGCACCCCCTTCGCCTATCTATAACTGGCAACTGGTTTCTGTATCAAGTTGCCAGTAATCTTTCGCTCTCTGTGTTTTACCCATTCTTCTCTCAGAATTTGACAGAATGTCAAGGTATGGGGTGAAAATGTTATATGTCGATGTTAGGTCTTCTTAAGCTAATGCAACTTAGAAATCAGCTGCCGGTGAAAATCATGTCATTTTAAATGGCTGCGAGAGACTGTACTTTTGAGTATCACGTAAATTATGTTGTGGTGTGAAAAGTGATCTAGGTTTCCAGTGGCAGAAGGAAATGCGGTGGTTTCAGCGTCGCTTAATAGCGCTGCTCATCGTGACCGATGTCCACTGCGGGTAGTGTGCCGTAATTGCGGAGCCTACAGAGGGCAGGGCGCGATCGTAACACGCGGGTGGGCCGTAATGTGCTTTGAAATCACAGGTAGCGGCTGCATTACAGCCTCATCAGCGCGATGATTGCGGGCAGCGGCAGCGGGCGCAATATCCAGAGCGGACGCCGGCACCGGGCGCCTGTATTGGCACATCCGTCAATTAAGCGTGGCGTGGGGCCGGCGGGGCTGTCGTGGACTTGTCCCTGCCATAAATCCATACCTGCTGTGCCGGGTCATGCGTGGCCGTCAGACTTCATTAAAACTAAGACGGTCCGGTGTCGCCTCAGCCGACGGCTGACACGTCCCACGCGTCGCCAAGGCCGCGTCTTTGTCGCGACGAGGCTGCTGTCGATAAGCGCTGTTTGTGCACGTCAACACGTCCTCGGCAGGGGAATATTTTCCAAACAACTTCGCCACTTTCTTCCTTCCTTCCAGCTGCTGTGTTAAATGACGTGCATGGAAATGCTCCAAAACCATCACAATAGTTTAATCTCGAAGCCAAATATTGCAAATAGTGCAAACTTGTGAACTAGAGAAACGTTATACATTTTAAAGAAAACAATTTAAAAAAAAGAAAACGAGATGATGAAGTTCCTTGGGGACCAGCGAAACCTTATCAACTTTGTTAAAATGAATGAAAGCCCCCCCCCCCCCAAAATGATAAAGAAAAATTTATTTAACCTCTAAGAACTCCTTATTAGAAAGAAATGTAGTGCATATGTACAGGACCCTTCAGCTGCCCCTACCGATGTCGTTTTCTACAACCCGCAATGCTTTATTTAGTCTTCTAAAACTAGCGCAAGTTTTTCACAGTCACTCGTTCGCTACTGTCAAACTATTAGTCCTACAGTAAAAACGAAGATGTCTTTTTGTAGGAAATTTAATGAAGTCAAATTCTGTACTGAGATACGTTACCATCAGAGGCCGTATTTTCGACTTATTAAAATAAAAAGAAAACGTTCAAAACTGACTTTCAATCTCAACCCCACTGCCACATTCTGCCACCACCGGTCATGATTTCTAGAATGTTGTTTATAGCACTCTCTGATACCACTATACTAAAATTTGCCGCTGCACGAACTATTTCACAGAACTGAGCTTTTTGGTCTTCAATATTAACCTACCGACCTCATCGAGCACTTAGAAACTCTACAATTGATGTTTGTAGCAATTTTACCTAACAGTTTTGTTAATTTTAGCAGAATAAATAACCCATTACATCGTTGTATTTGTTAGGCCTTCTGACTATGAAACTACTGTACTTGTAAGGATTAAAACTGCATCGAATTGTCAACTAATTAGTTTTAGTGTAACGTCTGGAAAAGTCTTTTTTTCTTTCACTACTCTTAAGGTAACGTTTAAATTAACACCAATAATGAAGTAGCAGACTGTGTTTTTGGCGCAACAGCCCAGTCAATAGAGAATAAAAGAAAGATTGAATATCGGGAATGGTTCGGCAGTTGGAAATTTTTGTACATTGCTACGAGGGAGTGACACGAATAACATACCAGAAATACTGACTAGCGAGAGGTTAATGTGCTGTTGCAGCTGCGTATGAATGTCACTTTTGCAATTTTTGTTGAAAAACGCGAGACTCATTCTTTCCAGCGAAAACGTATCCCAGTACGAAATTTAACTATATTACATTTCCTACGAAAAGTTACTGCTCATTTTTTTTCTGTGGGATTAACGGTTTTCCGCGTAGCAAGCGAGAGTATATGAAAATCTCGCACGTGGTTTCTGAAGGCCAGACATAACATTGCATGTCGCATGAAACGACATCGATAGGGGGAACCGACCATCATGTATAGGTATTGTAACCTGGAGGATAGTCAAATAAGAACAAGTGATGTCTTTTAGTCAGCACGTGTCTAGTGACTGATTTTAGAAACATTGAAGGAACGCTGATTGGAGACTGTTTCCAGCAATTTCCACCATTTTTCATCGTTTTTGTTGTTTTTACAATGAGGTTGTGTTTTGTGCATTATTTGTAAATATTTCGCCTGCTGCAGTGGCCGAGCGGTTCTAGGCGCTTCAGTCCGGAACCGCGAGACCGCTGCGATCGCAGGTTCGAATCCTACCTCGGGCATGGATGTGTGTGGTGTCCTTTAGTTATGTTTAAGTAGTTCTAAGTTCTAGGGGACTGATGACCTCAGATATTAACTCCCATAGTGCTCAGAGCCATTTGTAAATATTTCGTGATCTAGACATTTACGCGCTGTAATAGAAATTAAAGCCATTTGAAATCCATCGTTAGTTCTTTGGGTACAGAAGTTTATATTCGATAAACTGCTTTACATATTTAGAACTATTTATATAATATGTGGGCAGTTAAGGCACATACCCTCTTGTGCCTTAAAACAGACGATGGTCTTTTTTTCCACACATGCGAATAAACTGAATATCTCTGATGTCTTAACAATAGTTCACCAGTATTGAGAATGGAAATTTTTTGTAGTTTTCAATAGCCTGTGTTTCAAGATGTATTTGTTACTAGCATTTCAAAATCTTTTTGTACAATTTGGTTTCACTTACTGACTACTGGTTCGTAATAGAGTAATAACGTAGCTCATGGACGACTAAATAGAGTATTGACAATGTTCTTCTGTATTGAAACGCTTTTAAATTTCAATAAAATATTTATTCCTAGGTACACGATCATATTGTAACTTGCAACAAATTTTCATATTTGGAAAAACCTTATTTTTCGAAGTAATTCTTGCAATTTGAGAAAAAGACTGCTGCATTTAACAAGTGAATGCCATAATTGAAAAATGGTATATGGTAATGTATTAAACTTCTGTTACAGAGCTTCCTAGCGGGGGACGTCTGAAATACGTCCTAGAAAATTTACTTATAATTGGCTAATTTCCTGTAGATTTCATTTTAGAAGGGCCCAATTATTTGATTGGTCAATAAGTGAAGACCTAAGGATATTTTGTCAGAACTTACTTATTCTTAAGAGTTAGAATATGCTGACAAAATTACGTAGCCTTTCCCTCAGGTATTCTATTTTTCTACATTCTGAGGCCATATGCTAGTTTTGCGTAAGAGCATGTACACTGCTGGAAAAAAATAGTACGCACTTTTAGCAGTTTATATTTCACTTAATATTTACAACAGTGCATATGGAGCACATGGTCTTCCGCTGTGGTCGAGCGGTTCTAGGCGCTTCATTCAGGAACCGCGCTGCTGCTAATGTGGCAGGTTCCAATCCTGCCTCGGACATGGATGTTTGTGATGCCCTTAGGTTAGTTGGGTTTAAGTAGTTGCAAGTCTAGGGGACTGGTGACCTCAGATGTTAAGTCCCATAGTGCTTACAGCTATTTGGACCAATTTTTGGTTCACATAAATTATTAAACTTACAGACCAGTGGCACAAGCGGTTCTGAGGTACTAGGTGTATACCTAAGCCGAAACACCCGTATTTGTAGTTGATGCAGTGTCCACGAGCAGCAATGCTGACGCTGACTCTGGCACTCATATCGCGAAAGCTGTCCTCGGATACGGTACCACGTCTGCACGACCTGTTCACGTAGTTCTGTAAAAGTTGTTGGTTGATGAGTCGCACGCGTCACTTCTCGTCCCATCTTACCTGACACGCGCTCGGTTGAAGAGATATCCGGAGATCTGCTAGCCAAGGACGTTGCTGCACGTCTTACAGACACGTTGAGTTTCACGGGCAGTGTGTGGGTCAGCACTATCCTATTGGAACAACACATGACATTCGTGTTACAAGAATGACAAAAGTACGGGTCTAACAACGTACTGCATGTACCGAGCGCTGGTTAGCGTCCCCTCCAGAAACACCAAAGGTGAAAGACAATTGAAGCTTATAGCCTCCCCCCCCCCAACCCCCCTCACCACAGACCGTAAGGCTTGGGTTGGGGCCTACGACTCTTGGACGAACACATTTTAAGAGACGGCATTCACCATGTCTACGTCGTATATCTTGTAGTGTTGGCAGAAGGGCCAACACCGTGTTACTGGAGGAGGCCGAAATGCACGCGTTTTAGCTCACGCAGGCTGGCGTGAGGAGGGAAGGACTATACTGACGTGAGGTCTGGAACATGACAAGGAATTAGAATTCAGAAAGCGCACGTAGCTAGTTTGATACTTAACTTTAATCCATTAATGATGAACGTCGCTCTTGACGGTACATGATTCACAATATTGTCTGTTCGCCATCGCTAGTAAAGTCGGCTGTACAACAGGGGCGAGTGCTAGGGAGTCTCTCTAGACTAGACCTGCCATGTGGCGGCGCATGGTCTGCAATCACTGATAGTGGCGACACGCGGGTCCGACGTATACTAACGGACCGTGGCCAATTTAAAGGCTACCACCTAGCAAGTGTGGTGTCTGGCGGTTGACACCACTCACCTAAATGACGATTACTTGGGTGCGGGCAGAATCTACTTTCATTACTAAAGACCACGGCGTGCACTTCATCTTCCAAGCACTAGTCGAGCCGCGCACTTCGATGCTGTGCTGTGGGTGGAAGATGGGCTCAAGGTTTGAGTGCTCGTAGTCCCTCTCTAATAACCGATTCGCAACAGTTCTTGTCAACACGTCTGGACTCATAAGCCCTCGTCTCCGTGCTGTTGCATCTGTACGATCTGCGACTGTTGCCCTTACAATACGACGATCTTAGCGAGCGTTTGTGCTGTATGGAGGTGCAGAACCTCTTATAAGGTTGTGAGTGTATTCACGTGACCACTGATACCAGCATCCTTGCACCACTGACGAAGCATATGCAGCCTGTGTGGCGGTTCTCCGAAAACACCAAGGCACCACTCGAAATGCCACAGCTTCACCTCTTTTAGCCTTGCTCAGTTGGCTGTAGGAATCACGTGTTCATCTCTGTGGATTGTTGCGTTCTTTCTTCATACGTCTGCATTACACAGTACCTTCCGACCGTGAGCACTTCCTATTAAAGGGTAGACACAGATGGCGCAGTAGTAGCTATGTCACTAGGCTATCTGTTGGCGGACGGCATTGAAAGCCTTATCAGTAGTTTACTATCATCAGGTAGCATATGTCGTCATCGGATAAAAGTCTATGTCGTCTTTCCATTGGTTCAAGTGGCTCTGAGCACTATGGGACTTAACATCTGAGGTCATCAGTCCCCTAGAACTTAGAACTACTTAAACCTGACTAACCTAAGGACATCACACACATCCATGCCCGAGGCAGGATTCGAACCTGCGACCGATGCGGTCACGCGATTCCAGACTGTAGCGCCTAGAACCGCTCGGCCACTCCGGCCGGCTCGTCTTTCCAGGTGTACTATCTTTTTTCTAGCAGTGTATTCCTTGTCAATAGAATTTCTGTCCTGTACTCGAAGCTACGTTTTTAATGCGTGAATTACTTTCTCACCATCTTCAAGGTGTTTTACAGATAGAGAATCCTTAGGCAGATGAAGTCCGGAGCTCCAGTTATGGACGATAGGGTGATGAGACCAATCCAATCTGCCGATCTGTTGGCGCGTTCTGAGGCATGAGCGTGAGCGTTGTCCTGTTGGAGCCAGATTTATTTTGAATTCTTGTCAGACCGAACACATCTGATACGATTCCTCAGTTTGTCCACAGGCTTCACATACGCCCCTAAGTTAATGATTGATCCATTTGACAGCTCATTCACAATGATGACACCGTCACAATCCGAAAAGACTTTTATAATGACTTTTCCATCACAGGACCTTGAAATTTTTTTTTCTTTTTGTGTGAGTGTGGACAATGCAACTCCAGAAACTGTGTTTTTTCCGGCTGAAACTGATGTACCCAGGCTTCGTCAATTGAAGCGATCTGTAACTGACATAAATAACTCTCCATTCATCTGAAACTGCTCCAGCAGATCTGATGAAACGGCTTTTCTTTGATTGTTGTGAGCATTGTTGGAACATGTCTCGAACACACTTTTCAGCATCCAAGAGTCGCAATCATTGCACACGTATATCCATCCAATGCTGACAGATAGCTGTAGAGCCAATTATCGAAATCTGATGCGAGAGTGTGCACGAATAACGTCATCCACGCGGTTAATTATGTCAGTAGCAATGACTGTTACTGGACGTTCCGAACGTGGAATTCAGTCTTCGCAAAGCCTGACGCTTTAACTCAATTTACCAACCGCCCAACAGTACTGCTATCGAATACTGTACGCAACTTTTTATGGATGTGCACAACCGTTTCTTTTCCAGTACATTACTTATGTTAGTAACGAGTGTCTTGCATATGTGTCATTTCGATGGCTGACAATAGGTCTCCCATCTGTCGGAATTGGTCAAAACTTCACATACAAGCAGAAGAAACATCAGATTAGAAGTACCTAAAACATGTATTGCTTTATATGTATAAAGGGCTGTAAAAGTGTATTGAATGACCCTAGTTAGATACGGGGCATTGTACATAATGAGTAAACCTCGCCATGCATTTTTTGGAAGAAACATTTTTCCAACCGTCAGTTTTTCGTAGATGTGAAACCCATAATACATTATCACTATAGAACCTGCAAAAATTCGTGTGAGGCTCTCTTCCTCTTTTTTTGCTCCCACTGCTCAACACAAAAAAATACTGATGTCTTTGAATGGCGACACTTTATTGTAAATAGTTATAATCGGAAGCTTATACCTTTCAGTCGCTTTTCCATTGCTGATTTTCTTTCTAATCACAGCAGCAACGGTCATTTGCTGCGTAGTACCACCATAATTATTTTACACGCAGTCTTCCAACTTGGTACTGAGGCGTCTTGGAATTGTATCAATTCGTGAAACATAGCTACAGCAACGTGATCTTAAAATAAGTACTTGAGAAATTTTCGAAATTCTAGGTTGACGATAACATCCCGTTTGCATCAGGCATCCTGGAGTAACAGCGCCATTTGATTTTATTGAACAGCATATTATTCGAATGTAAAAGCGATTTTGAAAGGCATTTATATATTCTACCGAGCAAAACGAGTTGAGTTTACCCATATATGAATGAACGAATGAGGGTGGCGAGCGGCTTTTAAATCCAAATAAATTCGCAGGATGCGAACAACTTGGCGCCAGCTGTATTAGGTACATATGTTCTCCCTGTTACTGAAATATTTCAGTCTAATCTCTAACGACTGTCATTCAAGATCAATGTAGATACAAAATACTTGTGACTGCCAAAAAGCAATTCCTCCAAGTGCGAGGCAAAACACAGATAACAAAACTCGTTACAAGGTTGTAAATGTGCGTAGTAATCTTTGTTAAATATCCTCCGAATGCGAATCGAACTATTAGTAGGTTTAGGAGCTTAACACTATGTGTTTATTTCACTGTATAGATCCTATCGTTAAGAATTTTTCAAGTGTTACACTGGAGTAAATCAACAACAAAAATTATAAACAACAAAAAGCAAGGCAAAACACAAGAAGTAAGAGTTGGTGTACAAATAGCATGATTCGTTATTATTACTTACACTTACCTGAGACTGGACTAGCATTCGGGAGGATAACAGTTGAAATCCCCATGTGGTCGTCCAGATTTAGGTCTCCAAGAACTTCCCTAGATCGGTAGCCAAATGCCGAGATGCATCATTTGATAGGAATGTGGCAAATTTCCTTCCCTAATCACAGTTTATGCTTTGATGACCACGTTAACAACAAGAAGCTAATTTCTATCCTCCAGTCTTGAAACAATGCTAAATGGAAGTGCGACGTACTTTTCTTTATGTTACTCCTCGCCTTTTAATACAATGACAACCGTCATGGTAATCTGAAACGACTTCAGCACAGCTACACTGCCCTACGTTAGGAGGCCTGCGTACATTTTCAGCTTCGGTAACTGCCCTAGTAGTTTCTCCTACGGTAATGTCCACCTGAGACTCGTAAACAGTAACGATCCCATTAAGTCGGAGCATCGTCTTCGCATTTTATGATCGAGGGCGTGCCACGGAAGAGCACGATCGCGACAGAACCCTATTATGGCGAACAGTGCAGCCAAGCAATTCATAATAACTAGAGCATCTACATCTACGTCTACATCTACATTTATACTCAACAAGCCACCCAACGGTGTGTGGCGGAGAGCACTTTACGTGCCACTGTCATTACCTCCCTTTTCTGTTCCAGTCGCGTATGGTTCGCGGGAAGAACGACTGTCTGAAAGCCTCCATGCGCGCTCGAATCTCTCTAATTTTACATTCGTGATCTCCTCGGGAGGTATAAGTAGGGGGAGGCAATATACTCGATACCTCATCCAGAAACGCACCCTCTCGAAATCTGGCGAGCAAGCTACACCGCGATACAGAGCGCCTCTCTTGCAGAGTCATCCACTTGAGTTTGCTAAACATCTCCGTAACGCTATCACGGTTACCAAATAACCCTGTGACGAAACGCGCCGCTCTTCTTAGGATCTTCTCTATCTCCTCCGTCAACCCGATCTGGTACGTCCCACACTGATGAGCAATACTCAAGTATAGGTCGAACGAGTGTTTTGTAAGCCACCTACTTTGTTGATGGACTACGTTTTCTAAGGACTCTCCCAATGAATCTCAGCCTGGTACCCGCCTTACCAACAACTAATTTTATGTGATCATTCCACTTCAAATCGTTCCGCACGCATACTCCCAGATATTTTACAGAGGTAACTGCTATCAGTGTTAGTTCCGCTATATATAATCATACAATAAAGGATCCTTCTTTATATGTATTCGCAATACATTACATTTATCTATGTGAAGGGTCAGTTGCCACTCCCCGCACCAAGTGCCTATCCGCTGCAGATCTTCCTGCATTTCGCTACAATTTTCTAATGCTGCAACTTCTCTGTATACTACAGCATCATCCGCGAAAAGCCGCCTGGAAATTCCGACACTATGTACGAGGTCATTTATATATATTGTGAAAAGCTATGGTCCCATAACACTCCTCTGTGGAACGCCAGAGGTTACCTTAACGTCTTTAGACGTCTCTCCATTGATAACAACGTGCTGTGTTCTGTTTGCTAAAAACTCTTCAATCCAGCCACACAGCTGGTCTGATATTCCGTATGCTCTTACTTTGTTTATCAGGCGACAGTGCGGAACTGTATCGAATGCCTTCCGGAAGTCAAGGAAAATAGCATCTACCTGGGAGCCTGTATCTAATATTTTCTGGGTCTCATGAACAAATAAAGCGAGTTGGGTCTCACACGATCGCTGTTTCCGGAATCCATGTTGATTCCTACATTGTAGATTCTGAGTTTCCAAAAACGACATGATATTCGAGCAAAAAACATGTTCTAAAATTCCACAACAGATCGACGTCAGAGATATAGGTCTATAGTTTTGCGCATCTGCTCGACGACCTTTCTTGAAGACTGGGTCTACCTGTGCTCTTTTCCAATCATTTGGAACCTTCCCTTCCTCTAGAGAGTTGAGGTACACGGCTGTTAGAAGGGGGGCAAGTTCTTTTGCGTACTCTGTGTAGAATCGAATTGGTATCCCGTCAGGTCCAGTGGACTTTCCTCTGTTGAGTGATTCCAGTTGCTTTTCTATTCCTTGGACACTTATTTCGATGTCAGCCATTTTTTCGTTTGTGCGAGGATTTAGAAAAGGAACTGCCGTGTGGTCTTCCTCTGTGAAACAACTATGGAAAAAGGTGTTTAGTATTTGAGCTTTACGCGTGTCATCCTCTGTTTCAATGCCATCATCATCCCGGAGTGTCTGGATATGCTGTTTCGAGCCACTTACTGATTTAACGTAAGACCAGAACTTCCTATGATTTTCTGACAAGTCGGTACATAGAATTTTACTTTCGAATTCACTGAACGCTTCACGCATAGCCCTCCTTACGCTAACTTTGACATCGTTTAGCTTCTGTTTGTCTGAGAGGTTTTGGCTGCGTTTAAACTTGGAGTGAAGCTCTCTTTGCTTTCGCAGTAGTTTCCTAACTTTGTTGTTGAACCCGGGCAGCCACAGTCGTAGTCCGATCGGGGGATGCGTGGGACGAGCTGGCCGTCCCCGACAAACCTCCATCCGGACCCCCACAGTGATGCCCATTGGCAACAGCCTCAAGCTGTTTGACCGAAGCCAACACTGCCTGAAGCTGGGAGCGAAGGGATGCCAACTCAGCCTGCATCCGAACACAGCAGTTGCAGTCCCTATCCATGCTAAAAACTGTTGTGCGAAGAACCTCTGAACTAATCTACAGAGAGCACAAACAATTCGACACAAAATTTAAACGGTTATTAAAATACAAGATTGCCTAATAGATGCAGTAATGCTGCTATTTGCGCACTGCTGACACACTGCTCGGCGGCGGAAGGAGACTACGCGATTTTACACTACTCAGGTACTAAAACGCATGCTACACTCTCAAATACTATAATACGCCCGAAATTTATGAATTAAACAATGCAAGTACCAAAAACACGCAAAGGAATTAAGAATTAAACTATGTAACAAATAAGTGAGCTAAGAGTATACGACTTGCTGCTGCAGCTGCTTATCCAACGGCGGCAGGGAGCAATGTCTGTCTGCATCCCGGCTCACATCTTCAGAGGAAGTACTTCCTAACACCGCTTTAGAAAACACCAAAGACAAAAATTACTTGTAAATATACGTGAAACAGTCTGCTAAGCCAGTCTGTACAAGAGCTCAGCTGAAACTTCCAATCGAAAAAGGCTAGCGGCATATTTCAATAGTTCAGGTAGACAAAAAGTCTTCACACATTGCCACTGATGAAAGCTGTAGTCACAGTGGTGAACACCGCATTAGTTGCACACTAGCAACCTGTAAAGCCTACAATTTTGGCGCAAAGACCTGGTGCAAGTCTTTCAATTAGACGCCACAAATGCGTCTTCCTAGTCCACGTCAGTTACCCGACTGGAGAAAGGGGCCCTAGAGTTTAATAAAAATGTTCAAATGTGTGTGAATCCCTAAGGGACGAAACTGCTGAGGTCATCGGCCCCTAGACGTACACACAAACTAATCTACGCCAGGAGCAACACATGCACCCATGCTCGAGGGAGGGCTCGAACCTCCGGCGGGAGGGGCCGCGCAATCCGTGATGTGGCGCCTGAAACAGCCTGGCCACTCCGCGCGGCTGCAGTTTAACATGGAATGCGAATCGCACGTATCTGCTGGCGACTTCTGACATCGGTGATTGGTGAAGGCCAGATTAAAGGCAGACTGTACAAATTTCTGCGGTCAGCCGGGGAATGAACTCGCGACCTGCCTGTCTCTAGGCATGCGATTTACCGCTAGACTACCAGCCCCGACACATCTGCATATCAGACAGTAAATTCAAAGACCCCTGCGTATATCATTCTGTAGCGATGACGCGTGTTTAGAACACTTGGTGTGACATTGGTGTAAAATATATGAGTTGTTCTGCATTTTTACAAGCTCCATACCCTGTTCGAAAGTAAAGAAGCGATAATATATTGTGTCTTCGACATAAAACAATATGCAATAACGCTTGAACTCTGTTTAAGATTGCCAAGCTGCAGCCAATAAACACTAACTCATAACAGCAGCCGTCCGGTGTGGCCGAGCGGTTCTGGGACCTTCAGTCTGGAACAGCACGACCGCTACGGTCGCAGGTTCGAATCCTGCCTCGAGCATGGATGTGTGTGATGTCTTTAGGTTGGTTAGGTTTAAGTAGTTCGAAGTTCTAGGGGATTGATGACCTCAGATGTTAAGTCCCATAGTGCTCAGAGCCATTTGAACCATTTTTCATAACAGAAAATGACGTTCACTATCATATTGCGTATAGCACGGTACCTCATAGCAGTGCAACAGTCGAAATACAGTGCTGCAGTAATGATCTTCTCTTGTCAAAGTTATAAACGAACCATTTAGTTCAGTCTTGCAAGTAACATCCCCACAGTTGCAAAGAACCTACTGCAAAAGTTTTGCATGCGTAAGCTATATTATTGCCATATTCTAGTAGGTCAAAATGTTATTCTGTCCTGTTGATGATGACGATGATGATGATGTCTGGTGTTTCAGGTCGCTAAACAGAGAGGTCATTAATCCCCTTACTTAGAATATATACAAATGAGGGTGATAAAAAAAACGAAAATATAACAAAATTTAAATCAGAGTGGTATCGACACACAAAAAGTGAGACTAGAAGACTGTGCGAAACGAGTATGAACTATAAGAAGCTGACAAAACACTCCCGAATAACCAGGTAAAATCAAGGATAAAATATAATAGCGGGCACTGTTAAAGTTGGTCGTATGTCGTGGTCGGGCGAATACTTGGAAATAATGGGGACCTAGCCGTTCTGTGACACATTAAACACCACACCCAATCTTTTGGGGAAAAGTGCTGACGTCACACACAAATTTAAATCACCCTCGCCTCATTATCAATCAAAATAGAGGGCAGGTCCTGTAGTAGACGTAGAACTGCCCTCAGGCCACCATACAAAACACACTCGGCTAGAACATGTCGTATCAAAAGCTATACTCACATCTATTACACGCTGCTGGTTCCTCGCCACGTAAGAAAAAGATGCAATGTCTTCCTCCAAGCCGTATAAGTGCTACTTCTTCAGTACTTCGTGGTCGGAAGGTTTCGCTGAACACAGTTTATTATTCCTCACTTCTAGCCAATGAGTCTTCCACCAGCACATGGTGTTCTGGGTCACGTATGTGGCAACAGCCTGCAAGGGGAATTTCCAGATAGCAGAAAGTGGAAGGGAGTAAGGATTCTTGGCAGCCGCGGCTATTTCCCGGATCCCTATGTGCCCAGGTACCCAGCAGAAAATTACTTCCTTTTTCTTAATTTGCAAGAGGAGAGCGTTCTGCACTTCTTGCACAATCCCATCTGTGGGGTACGTTTGACCAATTGTAAGAAGAGCGCTTTAGGATTCTGTTTTCTAGACATTTTCTTTAAAGAAAGGCTCAGCAGCCATTATAACTTGTGTTACAGTGAAGGGTCAATTCATAGTAATGCATGGATCATAAGAGTCATGTCAACATGAGACCCAACCAGGATTGAAAACTCCTACTTTCAATTGTTATTTCTACACGAATTGGCACTGTCAGTACGTGCAGAAACGGTGCCTCCTCTACAGACAGAAAGTAAAGCAAATTTATTCGTTTGGTAAAAAGCAGTGCCTATCGTAGTGCCTATCGCAGTGCCACCAAAAATTCTTAAAATTCCATCAGATATCCGACTACGTACCCATCTGGTGTTTTCCATAGACTCGCGCCCTTCATGGAATCTTGAAAGAGAACACGCAGGCGTTAAGATAAAAGACGGGTTAGGACAGGTTAGAGGATCGGATCAGCTTTAAACTCCTACTTTCGGGATTAGCTTTATCCTCTGCATGTTTGTAATAAAACATCCGATGGGATCTCTGATTCTGTGAAATGATGTCTCAAGCGACTGCCTCCACCATGTACCAACAGCGTTGTTGTAATTGTTGTGGAGGCCCATCACAGGGATAATTTTTGTGATAGCTTTTGTACAAATTCGTGCAACGTTCATATAACTGCATTAGTGAGCATCGAGCAGTCGAAAATGGTTCAAATGGCTCTGAGCACTATGGGACATAACATCGGAGGTCATCGGTCCCCTAGAACTGAGAACTACTTGAACATAACCAACGTAAGGACATCACACACATCCATGCCCGAGGCAGGATTCGAACCTGCGACCGTACCAGTCGCGCGGTTCCGAACTGAAGCGCCTAGAACCGCTCGGGCACCGTGGCCGGCTCGAGCAGTCGGCCGAGGGATCGCAGTCCCGGAGAGCAATCGAAAACCAGCGAATCCCACAATGTCCTACGCCTGCTCTAGGTAATCCCTCAGCTTACTCTAAGTACCGATGTCGAGCTACCGGTCGTTCGACATATTTCTTTCAATGGTTGTACCTTGCTTTTTGCTATTCATATCGTCTTTAAGAAATTATTGCATCCGATATCGTTTATAATGTTTCGCATTTCCTAATATTAATCTGTTCCTGTTATTTCTCTGCTCTTCTTCTCCTTCCAGAGGCACTTAAATTACTCCTATGAGTTGTATCGGATATACCGCTAAACTGTGCCTTCCTCTCATAAGCGTCTCCCATAGACTTCTGTCCTCACCTATTAGTCTCAGCATTTCTTCATTTTGTATCGTATCTGTTCCTTTAATTTGTATCATTCATCGACAGAACCAAATTTGTAATACTTTTTATCTTTTTTTCCCTCCATGTATCCATTTCCCTCTGGTGCATTGTTATGCTTCATGTGTAAACTTTAAGATCGCCTTATTCAGTTCCATAACTGTATTTTATAACAGTAATGTTTTACTGAAACAATATTTGTTCGACTGTGCCAATCAACTGCTGTATTCATGTACTAATAAAAAACACTGGCTGCCCTGCTGTACAACTCCAAAGAAAATCCTTTCAGTGGCAATCATTGCCGAATATCACGACTGTCATATCAGCAGAATCAAATACCTCAGCTGTTTAATCGAAAGAATCGCCAGTAGAACCAGCGTACAACAGAATAAAAATGGAAGGGATCTATTTCTAAATTCCTCATTGTTTTGGAAAATGTGATGTCATTCCTACAGGATACACCACGGTGATATCAACACAGTATGCGAATAAATATGGAGAACCCATCAGCGTTAATTGCTCTCTTTCTGATGCTAACTTCAGTTGTGAGAAGTCTGGTAGTTAAAATTACGGTAAACTATTATAGCAAGGGTTTCATTTAAATGTTTACACCTAGCACATTTTGATGCAGCCATCGGCCAAGCAATGTCTGTTGGTTATTGATAATGATTAGGCATTAAATAAGTTTGTGATCATAAACTTAAAGCGAAAATTTATGTTCTCCCTGATCCTCGGCTTATGCTCAACATGACATATATGAACATGCATGATACTCAAACAATGGAAACTCCAGGTTTGAGATACCGGAGATGACGGTCATAAGTGCGTGAGCTTTGCTTGCTTATGTGTGTGTGTGTGTGTGTGTGTGTGTGTGTGTGTGTGTGTGCACGTGCGAGTGCCCGAGCGCGTTCTACCTTTTCTGACAAAGGCTGTGGCTGAAAGCCAATTTGTAAGTATATTTTAGTTGTGCCTGTCTGAAACTTAATGTGTCAACTTCACAGTAAGTAGCAGTCTATCTTTTCCTCACATTGCTTCATGCGTGACAGTCCCCAGACGTAGGTCTTCAGACAGTATGGAAACGTTAATAAGCCATGTGGTTTGGGTCCATATGCTAGATAATTGCGGACATCTAGGAACCACATTTGCCTCATAGTAGTCATTACGAGCTCTAGCAACAGCTCTAGGTTTCATCTTTTCCTACGAGCAATGGTAAATGACTCTTTTTGGACTGCTTTGGTGTTCTTAGTGTCACACATATTGTTTCAATACGAGTCCCAGCTCAAAAGATTATACCCAAAGGTAGCCTATGACAGTTAAATATTGTCCTGGAACTAACCATAGTACATCTTACCTATCTCCTAGTGTCATTCACTACTGTAAATCACGATGTAATACATTGAGCAACATTTGCACATATCGAAATGAAAATGAAGACATGAAAAAAAGATTACTGTTCGCTACAAAGCTAAGTCGTCTAACCTAGTGAAAAGGACGTTTTTCACTTCCAACAGTAATATCGAGGGATTGTGATCATAATCTACTGAAACCCAGCATTGGCCCATTTACTTCCCAATGTGCGTTTCAGCGCTGTGTTCGTCCTATACTAAGTTCTCCATGAATAGATAGTTGCTCACAAAAGTTCGATTATAATATTATGAAGAGAAGTATGAGGCAGTTTTGCCATAGTTAAGCTTTTATATCTTTTCACTTGAAGGCCTCAAATTGTGTAAGTCTTTCACGACAAACGTCGTTCCCCGAATAGAGCCCGCAGCTGTGGTCCGTAAAGCGAGGAAGACCAACCTGTGAATCACATCAGAGCCCAGGAGGCGACCAAGGCGGCAACGAGACTCTTCATATTCAAATGACGCACTCCCCCTGCGGCCGATTGTGGGGTCTCTTCGTGGGAAGCGCCGATGTCTTGATTCTCATCACGTTTGCGACGACGTATTCGCGTCGCTGGAGGCAGGCCAATTGGACAACTCATTGGAATCAGAAAGCTCCCGATAGGAATTCGTATCTCTCGATTTGTTTCTCTCCTATTCACTGTCGTACCTTTAATCTTGTTCGGTGTTAAACGAAAACCAGATTGTTGCATCTGTGTTAGGGACTACAATACCCAATGCAACACACACCAACTCGGCCAGCCACTGTAAACGCGCGCTATTGTCACAGTCTCATTTTTATCGTGTCGCCTACACGGTTTAATGTAGCAACAGGGCACTTGGTTCAACAACTGCAAGCTAAACATCTCGCTTGGAGTCAACAAGGGAGTTATTCCTGCTGCTTTGCTACAGTAATGTAGACTATGAAAGGTCGACGAGTGGGTGCTGAAGTAAATATCCTATATCACGGAACGCATTAGGTATCTGCCTAATTTTACCGACTGCATACTTAACGGTGACTTGACGACGTAGCAAATAAGCAAAAATTATGGATAGGTATGTTGTGGGAGACATCGATCCACAGTAATTACGGTAAGTATTCGTTGATACTGATGGCACACACTTCATTAAAAGTCAGTGAGAGATACGTGAAACACTGCAACAGGAAACATACAAACAAAAAATGTTTCAAATGGCTCTAAGCACTATGTAACTTAACATGTGAGGTCATCAGCTCCCTAGACTTAGAACTACTTAAACCTAACTAACCTAAGGACATGACACCCATCAATGCCCGAAGCAGGATTCGAACCTGAGACCGTAGCAGGCGTGCGGTTCCGGACTGACGCACCTAGAACCGCTCGGCCACAGCGGCCGGAACACACAAACAAAACATGCCAGTCGATAGGTGGGAAGAGAGAGAGAGAAGTTTCGAAACAAAGATATCTCACACTTCACTGCTTCATAGATAGTTTTCGTCTAATTGCGTCGCTAAAATGTAATTTACTTCCTCTTTCATTCAGTATACTTGCTGCTACCCTGCTTAAGTTGCTAGATCTGCTATGTAAGTAAAAAACAGTTCGACAATAAGCTTTTGTAGCTGATTAATGATAATACGGGGGTTGGCAGACGCTGTGCCTGTTGACAACTACACTCTGTTTTCAAGTTCCAGGTGAGGGAGTTGATGAAAAACATTGTCACGGCCTCCCGTTGCAATATTTCGAAGAACTCTTTTTCAAAATAATGGTAAGATATGTTATCGAAATATCTGAAAAGCATTGTCGTACGTGGCATCGTCAGTGAGTGCAGCATCTTATAAAGGCAGATTCAGCTAGTTAAAGACGATAAAACGAACTTAAGTTTGAGAAAGATTGAAAGCAGTCAGGTGTCGAAAAAGTAAAGCACAGTTACTACAATGACGTCAGTAATATCTTCATTGAAATTGCTTCCTTCAAAGCAAAGAAATGTGAAATAATTATAAGAAAATTATAATTTCTCGAAAGGAATATTTTCTCGATTCTTTTTCTTCATATTAATTATCGACGCAAAAGTAAAAGTTTATGAGTAGCAAACATTTTTCGTTCTCATACATCATATTTAAAACATTGTAAGGTGGCTACCGTAAACAATAAGATATGTTTGTATGTTTCTTGTAGTTTCCTGGCGTATCGAATATCATCTTTCGGGGTTGCATCCGGGATATTATTCTTGTTACGATTCTTCTGTTGAATACATTTCAGGCATTTTTAAGGTGAGTTGCTTCATATCTTTAAGTCACTTTTCCGAATAAAGTGAAGTAATCAAGCATGTGTCAGAAATAACGCTGCTCGTAGCAAGAGCTTCAAACATATACACGTCTAAAAGCAGAACAAAACAAGCGCAGAGTCATTGAATCTTAAGTTCATACTAAGTATTTAGGTGATTCTTTTGGATGACATGTGTTGGAACGCCGGGCAGTGAACACGTAAAAAAATATTTCCTTTGAGAACGTATACGTGAAATAAAGCGTTTCCATGATATGTTGAGCTGGAACCCTCGTCACGGTTGAGCCGGTTGTCTACACATTGTATTTCCACAGCTTTCTTGACCACTGATTCGCAGTTGGATGAGGCTGTGGTCAGTATGTTAACTATCCCGTAAGCCATAGAATGGTCAGCGAAAATACAATGCTCCATCAGTGCAAATTTATTGGACTGTAGAAAGCGGATGTATGACTGGTTCAATCTAACGTTCTTCTACAGTGTTTATTGTTTAGCACATTCACGAAGAAATTCATATATATCCGCATCTCGTAAAAGCAGGTTGTCTTTGATATATCTCAGCTGCCGTCATGGACAGTGGAAGGAAGACCACATCTACTTCATGCTTCTTCAATATCTTTGCAATTTTTGAAGAAACATTAACCACACCCTTTAATGGATGTTATCTTCCTTCTACCAAAGAGGACAGCAGCTCTTCTGGGATATTTGAAATATTTCAATAACAGCCCACTCCGTGATGCACAACGCATTTTTCGTAGCGTCTGACAGAGTAGTTTGTCGAGAGTCTCTGCTGTCCTACCACGTAAGCGGCCACTCTGATGAACAGTACTCAAAAATCGATCGAAGAAGCGTCTTGGAAGTCAATTCCTTAGTGGATGAAATACTTTTCTTTAGGATTCTCCCTATGAATCTGGCATCTCCTTTTCCTACCGTCTGTTTTATGCAGTCATTCCACTTAAATCGCTTCAGATAGCTGCTCCTAGATATTTTGCGGTAGAAAATGTTTCCTGCAATTTGTCAACAGTAGTATATTTGAACAACAGATTTCTGGTTTATGCGCAATATGTTACATTTATTTACGTTCAGGGTCAACTACTAGTCTCTGCAACATTCTTCAGGCCTCTGCAGGTCTTTCTGCAAACTATTACAGTCTTCATGCGTTGCTACCTTCCTACAGACGACAGTATCATCTGTGAGCAGCCTTATGGAGCTTCCGGCCTTTCTACTAGATTATCAGAACAGGGGGTCCCTAAATGTTGCGACAAACTTCAACGAGTTGTAGGGGGGCTCTTGAGGAAAAAATCGAGTATAGGAACCCTCGGTCGGAAACGTCATCTCATTAAAGAGCATCGAAGTTACAGGCGCCGTTGCGTGCCACTGGGCCACCTCCTCGACTGCAAACGTGATTTGGGAGCAAACGTGATTTGGCACACTGACGGACCGCAGGCGGAAAGACTTGTAATGTCATTTGTTAGTGATGGCGACCGATTGCCAAGGTCATCAGTGAAGAAGAGAGAGCAATCTGCTGCTTAGACAGGCATTGTCTCCAATGAATGCGATGCTCTTTTGCCTCGATGGATGACGGTTTCAAAGAAGGATTTCCATCTGCAATTTTTCTCTTCTCTATACTGAAAAACAATGAAGATTTTAGAGGGTTCAGAGCGAAAGATTAACTTAAGATGGGAACCCGATTCCGAAACCGTCATCCACAGAGGCAACAGAGCTTCGCAGACATAGGAGACAAGGCCTCTATGCAGCAGCTAGGTCCATCTTCTGCACTGCCGATCACTGAATAACAAACATAGCCAGACTTTCCGCCCGTGATCCGTCGCCGTACAAAGTCACGTTTGCCGCCGAAGGGATGGCCTAGTGGGCAGGAACTGGCGGCTGTAGCTTCGTTACTCTGTAGCGTCTTTCGGTGACTTTTATGGACACGGGTTCCTACCCTCGATTTGTTCCTCAAAGCGCACTCTACAATCGCTCGAAGTTTACCGCAACATTTCTGAAGCTCCCTGCATTTATTGCGAACAGTTATGGTCCTATCACACTTCCTTGAGATATTCAGGAAATTACCTTTGAATTTGTCCATTTTGTACCGTCAAGAGCGACTTGGTGTTTCCTGTCTGCAAGGACGTCTTGAGTGGGAAACTAAATGGTAGCCAGCGAAAATGACAACAAAAACTCTAAATGTAGTGACAGACTGATCTGTGGCGTATAGCCCAGGGCAAACGCTACGTTGGAATGCGACTTGTTTGCTACTAGTTGGCAAAGCCTGAGAGGTGGCATGAGCCCCCTCTCATATATATATCTTACTCTGAGTAATTCGATTTTCCTCTCTAATTGCATGAGGTGAAAAACTGCTATTCCTTCACTCACGGACTTCCCATGCAGCGTCTCTCGTCACCGGAGTGGTCTGGTGACAGGCGGGTTCTGCTGATCTTGAAAGGGTTAAGCCGACGGGTGTGAAGGAGTCGAGTGGATGCTTTCCAGATGCCGACATTGCCACAAGAGCGGGAGCTACCAGCGAGGCGTGGGAATGACTTGTGTTCCCAGGCAGTCTTGGCGGGCAAATTCCCGCGTTTTCTGCAAAATCATAACTGTGATTGGCTTGCTCAGGGCATAGCTCCGTGACATAGCAAAACTGGCCCAGAGATTGGCGCGAAGTATCTCCATTGGTGGAATAGTAGTGCGTAGGCAATAGAGTGGAATTTTCCGCCGGTTTTCGAGTTGCTGACTGGAACGTTTAACCACGACCATGGTCGTGGGGGCGGGAATGTTCTGTGTTCGGCTTGTTCGGGTGCTCTTGAGAGGGTCGGCTCTCAAATTTCGGTCGGAGTAGGTTACAAGATTGACCTCTCGCTGCTCTGGATGGCCTGCCTTCCATTGGGTGTCTAATATACTTTCATTTAATCATAACTGTTTGACCAAGTTGCTGAAGTTTTGACTTCAACGTAACTTTCCGAGTACAGTTGTCAATTGAGCGTTCTGCGTACAAGTGGCCTATATTGTCCGTCTTGAGCAGTTTTGGCTAAAGTTAGATGCACCGGAGTTACTGTGTGACTTCTCTTGTGAAAATCACTCACTGTACCGTCAGTGATTGTGTAGCGAGCCTTCTTTGTCTCCCTCAGAGGCGTATTTCTGTTGCTGGAACAACCAGACCAAGAGAATTTGTTTCAGGCTATACTTGCGACATTATCATCACCACGACGGGACGTCAAAGCAACCAGCCATCGCCTCCGGTATGCCAGATCGTGTCCTTGCAGTTAAGAAGACAGCTTGGTAATGTACGTCCACAGCACCGGCAAATCGGGGAATTTTGTTAGGTGATAATCAGAGCTCAGCAGAGCGCGCCTCTTCGTCTTTCCCAACTTTGTTCTGTCTTGGGTGTTCATTGTCTGAGTTCTCACTACTGTAGCAGTAATTAATGTTGGGTTGGCTGGGTGTTTCTCTTAAGATTTGAGTTACAAGGAATTGGCTCCACATACCACTTGGTCATAAGTGTCACAATCTAGTTTATGGACAACTTCACCTTCACAGCATTTATTTGAGTAGCCAATTTGATGTATTGTAAATGTTTCATGTGTTTTGTTTATGATTTTGAGTTTAGTCATAACAAACCAAATTGTTATTTTGGACAGAACTTTCATTGTGTTAATCGGTAGAGCAACCCTTTCATTTCTCACTACGTTAATGAAACTTTCCTTTATCTAATTAATTTCTATCCAATTAAATTATTGCAGGTGCCAAACACTTTTCTACTCCACTTGCAGGGTCGATTACAGTCCGTTCGCGTTTCTTCTTAATACACGTGCAACAGAAAAAGTCGGAGTTAGAAAAGGGGGGGGGGGGCTTAGAGCATTATTTCCATATGAAGATTCTAGAAGAATTTAGTGTTAAATACACTGCTAGCCCCGGCACCTCGCTAGCCAAAGAACGTGAAAGCAAAAATCTACGTGATAATCTTTGGCGCCGCAAAAATACCAACACATTCTATCTCCTCACAGCTGACACAAACTTTTGGCAGCTCTAGCGGTCGCGTAGGATTCGCCGGCCGCCTGGACGGCAGTAACCGCAGCGTCAGACGACCTTCGTCGGAGTCGCCGCGTCCGGTCGACGCCGGCACCGCCGTCGGTTCCTGGAGGGCAAGCCGCACACGCGAACTGTGCGCCGGCACGCCACATGCCACGGCGCCTGGGGGTGGAGGGTATGGGGTGGGGAGGGGGGCGCCGCGGCACAGACACTGCTTCTGGGTGGCCCCTCCTTCCCACCCTCCCTCAACCAACCGCTGTCCGACGCATGCCGCCCATTCGTCCCTCTCAGACGAGTCCTCTCTCTTATTGTTCTTTATGCTCCGCTCCTCGTATTTCCAGCGTTCGCGTGCTCGGCGACGACATTCTTTTCTCGCCAGAGAGGAGCACTATTACGAGCGGAGCATTCTTTGCTGTAACACCAGGCTCTATTTAGGACAATGGACTAAGCGAGATTTCCTTCGATTTGTCGATGCGCGACTCAAATGCATTTTGCGCTACCAAAGGTCTACGTGTTGGCTCTGCTATTGGAAGAATATGAAGGCCGTGAAGTAAGTTGTATGAAATCAGGTAGTTGGGGTTAATCCGAGTGGGTTCCCCAGAAAGAGTGTCCGTTGATGGCACTCATGCCGGAAACTTAGGGGCCGCAATTTATTCCGTAGTCGCCTCATAATGAAAAAGTTATTAATAATGATAAAAAATTGTCACATGTAAAGGCGCTTCAGTCTGGAACCGCGCGACCGCTACGGTCGCAGGTTCCAATCCTGCCTCGGGCATGGATGTGTGTGATTTCCTTAGGTTGGTTACGTTTAAGTAGTTCTAAGTTCTAGGGGACTGATGACCTCAGGTATTAAGTCCTATAGTGCTCAGAGCCACTTGAACAATTTTTTTGTCACATGTAAGACTGAAACGAGGCCAGGAAACACGTCTAAAACACCCATCCTGTACTTGTATCAGCATAAGGAGCAATGAAATGAAAACGAGACAGGAGGAAGAAAGAAAGTAACCTTTTTATCATTTCAAAATGTAATCACCCCAAATGTCAATACGTTTATTCTTTGGTTCCACAAGGCTGTCGATGCTATCATGGAAAAATGCTTATGGCCTATGGAACCATGTTTGTACCAGGGTATGCACCTCTTCGTCCGATGCATATCGGCGGCCCCGAATATCTTCCTTCAGGGCTCCAAAATTAAGGAAATCGCATGGGAAGAGCTCGTTGCTATATGAGGGATGTAGAATAGCTTCCCATTCAAAATTCTGTATCGTGCCGGCCGGGAAGGCCGAGCGGTTCTAGGCGCTACAGTCTGGAACCGCGTGACCGCTACGGTCGCAGGTTCTAATCCTGTCTTGGGATTGGATGTGTGTGATGTCCTTAGGATAGTTAGGTTTAAGTTGTCCTGAGTTCTAGGAGACTGACCTCAGAAGTTAAGTCCCACAGTGCTCAGAGCCATTTGAACTATTTCTGTAGGGTAGTAGAAAAAAGGGCAGCAGCTTATGTATCCGCCCACATAATAATAAGTTTACTTACTTATTTCCCACCTGAGTCATTTTCATTTGACATCTCCTAATAACTGAGATACTAACGACGAAAGATGTGAACATACATATTATTTTTAAAAATTAAATACTTTCAAGTTCCGTAAGTGATATTAAAGGGAGCCTGAACAGCACTGCCGGAAAACAGCTTTACTGTTTTCATTAAAGCAGTACAGTCCGAGCTGTGAGCCGGAATGTTGATTCAGGTGGTAAAAGTAGCGGTTCAGTATCAGATAAACTGCATAAGCATACGTGTAAGAGCAGTATTAGATAAAGCACAAACTAACTAGTTGTAGCTGTTTGATTTTCATTGGGTTACTGACAATTTTTAGCATTTGTCTGTATAAAGAACAAATAACCAAAACCAAAAATTTCAGCGAGAAATAATGACAACACGGAAACGTTGCTGTATAATGTATAATACGTACTTGCACCAATAATTTTAACGTTGTTTTTGTTTCTTATAAAGTTCATATCAACCAACAAAAAGCAGTGTGCTAGGCTTTTGATGAAGAGAAGGTTGGAAGGATATTTTTAATAGCTGAAAGGAAACAGTTCACAAGTGTCACGTAAGTTTCGATACTTGTGGTTTTTATAATAATAAGTGCAGTATGTGCAATTTTATAGTAACGGCAGAAACAGATAGTCCGTATAAGACAGTAATCCGAGAGGTAGGTGAGTAAGGACATGTGCTAAGAAGTGGCGTATCAGTTACAATTCGTGTTTGAAATTTTTGGATTGACGTCTCTAAGAGACACACAGAATTTCTACAAATCTCTGGGAACTTAGAGAAGATTTTGGAGAAGTTTTTGACAGTTGCACTCGTGTACATCAACTCTGAATAGAAGACTAGCAATTGATCTATTCGCCCATTTATGCCCAATGTATCAGATTTATTTAAGATCAGTGTCGACTGTCGTTCCCGGTACAAACTATCAATCCTCTGCCGGTCTTCATACATTTCGCTACAGTCTTCTGATACTGCTATCTTTCTACACAGCAGCATCAACAAAAAGCCTCATAGATCGTGCAACACCATCTACCAGACAAACAGTAAAAGTCACTAACAGTACTCCAGAAATTACCTACACAGCTGTCGATTGCATCCCTTTAAAAATAAAGCATTGAGTTATGTCTCAGGGCACGAATCTGGTCAGACACTTGGTAAGGTCTATCTAGATCACTGTGTAACAGTGGGGAAAAGTATCGAATACCTACCGGAAGTGAAGTAACATGATATCACCCTGGGCGCCTTTGGCGGCTTTGGATTTATTGGACGAACAGAACGAGCTGTGTTTCGGAAGGTGTCTGTTTACGGACTCGATATTGGCTTTGACACAAGCCACTTCCGTTTTCCTGAGGCATCATAATTTTCGAGTACAAAACTTGTTCTATAAATCTACAATAAAATAACTTCAGTGCTAAAGGCCTATGATCAAATGCATAAGTTCGACGACCTTTCTCGAAAGCGGGACGGACCATCAGGTTTCCCAACCGTTTCGTTCCAGCTGCGACCTACGATATGCAGTTGCTAGAACGGGAATAAGCTTTTTGGCGTAATCTTTGTAGAATCTCAACTGGTCCCGATGTCCTTCAGTTACTGAATGATTTTAGTTAGTGGTATTGTAAGTAGGCTATTTAGGTTTTTATGTTGATAACGCCTCGTAGCACTCTGTATGAAAATCACTGGCTGTGCTGTGTGCAGTCTGTGGCTGGTTTGCATTGTTGTCTGCCGTGTTTTATATTGGTAACGCCTCGTAGCGCTCTGTATACAAATCACTGTCTGTGCTGTGTGCAGTCTGTGGTTGGTTTGCATTGTTGTCTGCCGTTGTAGTGTTGGGCAGCTGGATGTGATCAGCGCGTAGCGTTGCGCAGTTGGAGGTGAGCCGCCAGCAGTGGTGGATGTGGGGAGAGAAATGGCGGAGTTTTGAAATTTGTAAAACTGGATGTCATGAACTGCTATGTATATTATGATTTTTCAACACTATTAAGGTAAATACATTGTTTGTTCTCTATCAAAATCTTTCATTTGCTAACTATGCCTATTAGTAGTTAGTGCCTTCCGTAGTTTGAATCTTTTATTTAGCTGGCAGTAGTGGTGCTCGCTGTATTGCAGTAGTTCGAGTAACCAAGATTTTTGTGAGGTAAGTGATTTGTGAAACGTATAGGTTAATGTTAGTCAGGGCCATTCTTTTGTAGAGATTTTGAAAGTCAGATTGCGTTGCGCTAAAAAATATTGTGTGTCAGTTTAAACACAGTCATGTATAATTGTTCAAAGGGGACGTTTCATATGGCGTCCTGGCCAGGATAACTCACTGGTATCTTCTGCTTTTTTTCTTGTAGTTTGTGTAATTAGTGTAGCTATTGTTTATTGCTAGCGCGTAATTGTAGAGAGAATCTCCTTTGTAGTTGCTTTTTGTTGTGGCATGCATGTAGATTTGCACCAAGTATTTCGCAGCTGCGCTTGCAATTAACTAGATATTATTTTCAGTGCTATGTTAATGTGTTCTCTTATTTTTGCTCTTCAAATTGTGTTTTTCTGTGTTATCGTGTGAAATATTGTGACAATAATGGCGTGTGAAAAACGTAATACTAGGCTCCAAAGTAAACTGAGACATGACAGTGAAGACGAAAGCAGTGTGTTAGCGCCACCGTGTAATGAATTAACAAATGTTCAAAGTAGTAATTTGGTAATTGTGCATATGGAAATGGAGTGGGCTGCAAAAAATGGTGTACGCAGTGAATTAATTAGTGAACAGGGAAGCATTATCGATCGATCGGTCGGCAACAGCTTGCCTCAGGAATCCGGAAAGACAGGACACAATCTCACAAATACTGTAGATTCAGGTTTAGGGTCCTCGCCGTTTTCTCAAATACGTCAAGACACATTTTATGCTTGTCAAAACGTGAATGTTGCCGGTGCAAGCTCACTGCCAAAAAAGCACTGAGGAACCTGTTTCAGACACCAGTGCATTGTTACTACAATTAATACAACAAATGGTACAAACACAGCAAAAGCTTCAAAAGTTAGACACAATGGAACTAAATCTTCAAAAGTTAGGCACAATGGAACAACACCAGAGACGAACACAGCATCAGTTAGACGCAATGGAACAAAATCTTCACACCACGCTTGAACAAACACGTGAAGATTTAACTATTGAGTTACATCAAATAGAATCGAAATGTCAAAAAGTCTGTAATGACGTGAAAACACAAATTTGTGAGCATTTTCAACCTATTTTTTCGCGTCATGAAAATGCATTACAGAATCACGAAGCAGCCATAAAAAAACTGCAAACTACTGTTCATGAAAATCATGAGACCTTGCAAGCTAAAATTGACTCAGCTGCATCTACCGATTCAGTTACGTAACTTGCAAAAACTCAGGAAAACTTAAAGGACACAGTAGAAAGACACATGGAGGAAATTAGTTCATTATCAGAGAAAGTAGTTGAACTTTCGGATCAGCTAAATCATTTATCTACGAAGGTAGATGATAATCTGAATGACAAAAAACCGGTAGTCTTTAACGACACAGAAGGGTGCGAACAAATTGGGAAATTCAAACAAAATCAGAATCAAATTAATACGCAACACCAAAGAGAAATCCGAGAAGTACAAGATCAGCTGACACAGGTAATACAAGAATTATGTATTTCAGAGGACACTCGCGCTCCAATACGGGAAGAGGGACATAGAAATACGGAACAGCCACAAAATAATAACTCAGGGCCCTTCGGAAATTATGAAAGAAATTGGCAAGGTACTCCGAATTTTGAGATGGAACCGCAGAAACCACGTAGCAATTATCGACATACGATGGGCCGACATTATGATTTTGACTATAAGCTGTTCATTACTACACGTAAATTCAAAACATTTAAGAATTCTGGCAACGACATTCATCCACAAGCATGGCTCCATCAATTCTCTCATTGTTTTCCTCCCAACTGGTCATTAGAACACAGATTAGAATTTATGTGTGGCTACTTGGAGAATGAACCAGCTGTAAGAATGCGATCGGTCATTCACGATTGTCACAGTGAAGGAGAATTTTACCATGCCTTCCTCTCAGCATATTGGTCTCAAGCTATACAAGACCGAGTAAAACATAGCATCATAATGATGAAACATTTCGAACAATCTGAATTTTCCAGTCTAGTGAAATATTTTGAAGACATGTTGCACGAGAATCAGTACCTGTCAAACCCATACAGCCCCTCAGAACACATACGCATTTGCTTAATCAAATTACCTGAACATTTACGACATATTATTTTGGCAGGACGTTGCAAAGACGACATTGAAGTTTTCAGGGACTCTTACAAGAATTAGAAATTGACAGACAGTCGCGGGATGCGAAAACAGGAAAACCATCACTTCAGGTCACATCCGTCACAATTCCTTGACGACAGAAATAATAACTGGACACCACAAGGCTATTCTTACAACGCAAATCGTGAACAAAACAGACACCACCCATATGACAACCACTTGCAGAGTAATAGTTACAGAGAAAGATCGCATTTCCGTAGTAATGAATATGACAGAGATTACCATAGAAACAGACAATATAGGAACAAAAACAATAATTATCACAGGAGACAGAATAACTTCAGATGCAAAAGTCCAGCGCGCAGTTACGATTCAGGGAGGAATTCTCCACCACGTGACCGACAAGAAAGAAACTATGGAATCTACCGACATGACGACAGACGATATGATCGTAACGACAGATCTGAATTGCATCAGAACTGGCGGGATTCAAACAGAGCAGGGCCCTCTCGACAAGGTGAATTTGTAGAAGTTAGGTTTCCTAATCCCAATAACGACGCGCGCCAACAAAGGAACAGACAATGACTCGCACCGCAGGCAGCCGCGTGCGCCGGCTGGCTCAGAGAAAAAATAACATAGATGCTAACCTTGAGAAAAATTTCACCATTCCTCACCGACGTATACCGCATGATAATTCCATTCAAGTTGAACCTCTACGTACTAGGAAGAGTAAAGGTTTACACCACATTTCACATGTAAAACCGTTTATTGAAAGATAATCTGCTTTTAACTTTGTCTTTCCCATATAACTTTTCACTTTACATTACCAGTATGCTTTGTCAGACTTAGAATCTGTTAACATGCAACAATGTTTGAAGTTAAATATCCAGTAAGAACCAAGAGAACTTATTTTAACAGAAATTACGAATGCATGGTTATAGTGAACAGATGACACAGTGTTGTTATTTGTACATTCTTGCTTGTTAGTTGCATGATCACGTAATGACTATAAGGCTCACATACTTAGAACATATACTGACACTGCTAATGAGGATTTAATGCAACATTTTGGTTTACTTGAAAAGACATTCTTTATTTGTAGTACTTTCTGTGGGATTAAGGATGACTTAGCTCTTGGTTTCTTTGACAGCTACACAATTATATCACAACGCTACTAATGTGTGACACAATTTACATTGTTGCTTTTGTGCTGTATCTGCTTTATATCTGCACAGTTTTTCTGAATTGTTCTGGAAAGTAAAACATGTTTAATAGTAACTTTGTGGTATAGCTACAATAAGACTGCCTTTTTTTGTTTTGTAGCACAACAATACGTTACAGTGTAGTACTTTCATGATCACGGTACTGTACGTAATAGCTACGATATCTATATGCAAAGCATTTCACTTTTGTTTATAATGAGGAAAGTACATTGGCTTCTGCAGAACTTAGCTTTTGGAGGAAAATAACTACAAGACTTCCACAAAGATTATCTTACAGCAAGATGCACATTTAACACTACAGGACACGTATTTGAGTGATTAATTTTGTACTTAAATCATTTATTTTTAAAGATATTTGAAGTACAATGATACAAAGGTTTTCCATGATAAATTTCATTACATTGCTGTAATCTGTAACACCTGAGGGTATAATTACATTAATCCTCAGTGGCGTACACGCTTACTTTGTGTATCATGTGTTTGGCAAGCAGAAGGAGCCCTAGCTAATATGGTATTTGCTTACACAACTTTACACATCAGTACCATATTTCTCTAACACATAATTACACAGCTATCTGAACATTTAACTGAGAGAGACAACCTTTTTTACTACGTCAGTGACACATGTTTACTTAATTACAGAGTTGGATTACTTCACACTTACGAAATTGTATTTTGTCTCTACTTTGTGAACTGTTCATATTTTTTTGGACCTATTGTGATATTATGAGAGCTTTGAATGATATATTTGGTATGTGATCACAATTTTTAGAGTGCGTTTGAGGCAGATGACAATTTTGACATGAGCAGAGAATTTTTTTTTAGGTTTTGAAATAATTGGAGGAAGCTACGACGATTTTGAGAGTTGACTGAGGTGTTATGATGTTATTATTACGATGACTATGTGTATTATGCTGTTGCGGTATGTTTATGATCAATAAGCTGATGCTATATGAGTTATTTGATTATGCTACGTATTTATTATGATGAAATATTGAAGAAGTGTCGACGAATAAGGTAAGGAATAATTTGTAGTGGTTAGGGACTCTGGTTTGTGAAAAAGGTTGTTGGAAACCAAGAATCGTACTTTAAGACTTATGAAATGTGTGTAAATGCGTGAATGTATTACAATGCCGACGAAACTTTTTTGGACACTGTTATATCAAAAGGATTTTGTTTGTATAGCTTTCTAACGCAAATTCGTGACCTGTGAAATATTTTTATATGAGACTGTCACTGTAGCAAACTGCTGTCGTAAACATTTTGGTAGGAGAGTTAAGTGACCTTCACGTAATGCATAGTGGGCATCCAGCTGCAGGATAGTCGCCTGGGAAAAAGCCATTAGTGTGTGCCTTTCAGAGGCACAGGTGGAGAAAAAAAAGAGACCATTAACCTCGCTACTGACATTCCTTTGTAGAAAGCATCGTAAATATGACACGCTCATTACTTGAAAACATATGATTACTCATACTTTGTGCTACTTACTGAAATGCTTATGAATTGATGGGAAATATTCGTACATCTGCACACCTGATTATGACAAGTGTCTTTCTATGAGAACTGAGAGAATTTCTACTAACTTATGAAATCCCTCATGACTACTGAATGATTATTTTATGCTTTCTTTGTACATAGTTGCTTATTTCATTTGATATCTGTTTTCCAGGTGTGTTGCACCATTGCTTTTATAAAATAAAATTAAATGCAATTGCAAATGTGAACACTTCCTGTCAACAGATGTGTTAGATAAAAATTTTATGATCCACATTCTTAAAAAAAAAAAACAAAAAAAAGAAGCACTTGGAAAGGAAAGAACAGTAAGAAGGGACTAATAACAGTAACTACATACATAATTTACTTTTCAAGTACTTGGTAATTTTTATGGTACAGTAAGTTGTGGTGCACCACTTAAATTACATAAACATTGAGATGTGAACCAATAAGAGTTGTAACCAATGGCCGCTAGCATTCCTTAGAGGTGTTCAAAGTGATGCGCGTTAGCCAAGTGTATTATTGGAAAGGGATCTCTTGTCGGCCAGTGATATTTCTCCATAAACGATAAAGGCTAGCTTTCTCTAGGATTGACTTTCACCATTTTAACGACGAATTTGAGTGTTTTGTTTATTCGAAATTGTATCATTATCGACTGTATGTTGTAGAGGACAACTCTAGGTCTGTTAAATTACAAAAAATAATTAAAATCGATGGTTGTGAGGAAAATCACTTTTTTCGACGATACAGAACAATTGACTTTGACGACAGAAGTCCTTTCTTGTTTCTGCCCACAAATGTACCTCTTGGATGTGTGAGACTTGGATAGGTCTCTGGAACCATATAGTTCCATTTGATTAAAGTAACTTCGGATTAGTTGCACTTTATATGCTGCACGCCCCACTCTTATTAGCTGGTTCAGTTTGTTAAAAGCTCGGTGGAAGTGAATGGAACGGCACTTCGAAGAGGGATATCCTTACAAAACCGCTGTGGCGTTAACAGCAATACTCAAATTGATGATCACTCTAATATTCATTTCTAAACAACTATCCAGCTAAGCGCTGTCCCATCGAGCTCTCGTAGACGCGGGTACTGTGCGCTCTGTGTGATGATCAGCGCCATCCGCCGAGGCAAAATTCGGTGTTAAATACGGCATATCGCGTGTTTGCCAATGTTGCAATGCCACTCTCGCTGTATTTCCAAAGGCGACAATTTAGCTTGTTATCCAGATACCCCTCCCACCACTGCGAGAAATATTGCTCGGGACCGGAGCTACAAAATTCAACATGCGCCGAATTCGACCGTTGTGTAACCGAATGATACTGTGATGCTGCCGTGTTAATCAATCACCAGCCCGCAGGTCGCGCGGTCGGTCTGTGTCGCTCCACCAAATACGGACCCCCCACTCGCAGCGCGGCCAACGTTCGGCGGCACGAATTATTTATTATGAGTCCCCTGTTTGTACGGCAGCAGTCATTCAATTTATGAAATAAATGCAGCAGTTTCATCCTGATGTAACATGCGAAAGAATGGGCGTTTGGCAGTTCCGGTAGCAAGTGTAGTACGAATTTAAAATGAAAAAAAAAAACGAAGAACGAAAAAGTTTGCTATAATAATCAGCGGCTGCAAGGCAGGCGGTAGTAATGAATATGCCTCCACGTTGTACGCCATACCGTAGTACGTGGAAAAATTGCTGCACGTGTTTCGCGTGGTGGTGAATACATTCCGGAAAACAGCTTTACAAATGCCACGCCGAGCTGAATGGAGGGTTTTCTTTTCCTTTTTTTTTTCCTGGCCCTACACACGGTACATGTCAGCCACACACAGAAGCAAAGTCGTTAAAATTTAGAAATAATGTGCATTTATGCAAGGACATTCATTCTACGTTCTTCTGCCGCTGAAAAAAATTATTAAAGCCAATCAACAAATGGTAAAGTTGTCCTTATAAATTCTGATGTAGTTAAACATCATATTAAGGGCCTGTTGAAACACTGATTGCATATTCGAGAAGACTCAGATGTGCAGACTTAGGCAGACTTAATTTATGGTTACTATACTTGTTTGCACGATAATTATAATTTCGTATGGCTCAGTGACAAATTACAAGTCTTTACATTACACCCCACCCGTACCTTATCCCAGTCAGTCAACTGGCAGAAAGAAGGCCTGTAGTTTAACGCCGAATCCGAAACAGATGTCGTTCCTGACGACTTCCCACCTCGTTGAAAGGTATAGGTGAGATGAAAGTTACACGGAAAATATCGTTTGTTTCACCGGGATTAGAACCTGCGACTGGTCGCTTTCCAGGCACGTGTTTTACCATTAGACCACCAGAACAAAATCTTCGCTGTTTATTTTCAAAAAAACACTGAGCGCATGTCACATCACGCGACACTGCAAGTCTTACGAGCGCCAGCAGCCGTCTCTGACCTTGATAATGCTTAAGCGCGTGTTTCAATGCATACAATCTCTAGATAGTAGTAGACTTCATCGCTACCTTCTCAATTACATATTGAATTCCCGTGGCCCTGCATGGATCCGAGCGCTCGCGACGTATAGCGGACAAGCCGTCTAGTATGACATCACAAGTTCGTTTCTCGGCCGATATTTCTCGTTGGCCCTGGCGCGAGGGGCCAGCGTTACGCTCGAAATAGTCGTCCTCGCCTCCCTACAAGTGTCAAGCACCCGTGTATGCTTTCGCTTAATTTTCACAGACCACCACCATGCCGCACTGCGCACCGCTGGTCTCTCTTAAAATTCTTACGGTTTATTCTAATTTCGACAACTTCACTTATTTTATGACAAATTCCCGATATGATGTATGAGCGATGATTTCCGTCTTTTAAAATTATATTTCAAGTCCGTTTTCCAGTTAATGTTCAGCTATGGCCAACGCGTCACGTTCACTTTCTTTAACGAAGTTCATTGTGGGGCCCGTATTTCTCGTTGGCCCCCTTGCGAGGTGCCGGCGTTACGCCAGAAATAGTTGCACCCTCCTACCAACAAGTGTATTGCTGAGCGCACACGACAATCAGCCACAGTGTGAATACATATATACGGAAGCACCTAAGAAAATGGTATAGGCATGCCTGTTCAAGTACAGAGATACGTAAAGAGGTAGAATACGGCACTGCGGGCGGCAGCGCCTGTACAAGACAACGAGTGTGTGGTGCAGCTGTTAGATTGCTTACTGCTGTTACAATGTCAGTTTTTCAAAATTTAAGTGATTTTGAACGTGACGTTATAGGCGACGCACGAGTGATGGGGCACAACATGTCCGAGGTAGCGATGAAGTGGGGATTTTCCCGTACGACTATTTCACGAGTGTCCCGTGAATATCAGGAATCCGGAAAACATCAAATGTCCGACATCGCTGCGGCCGGAAGAAAATCCTGCAAGAATGGGGCCAACAACTGAAGAGAATCGTTCACGTGACAGAAGTGTACCCCTTCCGCAAATTGTTGCAGATTTCGATGTTGGGCCATCAAGAAGCATCAGCGTGCGGGCCATTCAACGAGACATCATCGATATGGGTTTTCGGGGCCGAAGACCCACTCGTGTACCCTTGATGAATGCACGACACAAAGCTTTACGCCTCGTCTGGGCCCGTCAACACCGACAATGGACTGTTGATCACTGGAAACATGTTGCCTGGTCTGACGAATCTCATTTCTGATTGAGAGCGGATGGACGGGTACGACTATGGAGTATGGAGTATCTCATGAATCCACGGATCCAGCATATCAACATGGGACTATTCACGCTGGTGGAGGTCCTTTATTGGTGCGAGCCGTGTGCAGTTTGTAGTGATATGGGACCTGCGATACGCCTAGATACGACTGACAGGTGACACGTTCGAATGCATCCTGTCTGATCACCTGCATCCATTCATGTCCCTTGTGCATTCCGACGGACATGGGCAGTTCCCGCAGGACCATGCGACCCCCCCTAAGTCCAGAATCTCCACAGAGTGACTACGGGATCACTCATATGAGTTTACACCCTTCCACTGGCCACGAAAGTCCCCAGTCATGAACATTATTGAGCATATCTGGGATGCCCTGCAACGTGCTGTTCAGAAGAGATCTCCATCCCCTCGTACTCTTACGGATTTATGGACAGCCCTGCAGGATTCATTGTGTCATTTCCCTCCAGCACTACTTCAGACATTAGTCGAGTCCTTGCCACGTGGTGTTGCGGTGCTTCTGCATTCTCACGGAACCCCTACACGATATGAGGCAGGTGTGCCAGTTAATTTGGCTCTTCAGTGTATACTCTGCCACATTCACTTCACACACCACACACATTGGCCACTCAAAGAGTAACACATCTCGCACCTTGGAGGTGGACCGAAACACTGGACTCAGTCCCAGTCTCTGCAGCACATGTCCAATCTTGCTGATCGTTACTTCACAGTATGGAAGGAATGCAGCAGGCTTGACCGTTTCCACCGATAGTTCTTAGACAGTGGGTGCTCAATGCAATGTCTCTCTTGCCATAACCATTTCCTGTGATCATACGTTTCAAGAGCTGCGATTCAGACTAGAGGTGGACGTAGCGCTAAATAATCTTAGCTGTGTATACTAACGTTTTCAAGAGCGCTTTCTTGTGAACAGGGTGGTAAAAGCTATTTGTGTTCAAGTACTGGTCAGTAGTGTCTGTTTCCTGTACACTGAACGACTAAGCGAGCCTCCGGCCTTCGATTCAACTAGAACATCCAAGAACGACAACTTACAATCCCTCTCCGTATCGACAGTAAATTTAATTTTTGGATGGACAGTATTTGCGTGATAAAACAAGTCTGGAGCCACTAGACCAACAGGTCCATCTAGCCATGATACCATATTACTACCGACTGCAGAATTTTCTTTCAAATTATGCTTCCATAAATATTGCTCCCAATACAAATATCCTTTCTTGGAAAAGTCTCTGCAACGAGACAAGGAATGCCTTTGGCGCCACTAAAATTAACATCTAGTTTCTAGGTCATTTTGAGCATTATGGCTAACACACTTTGATAACTGATGAAAACTACCTCAGTTGTATAACATTTCTACTACTCTACGACCGGTTTCGTTCTTTGAATCAAAGCTCAAAAATTTTCGTAGCACAATAGATGTGAGATTATACAGCTGAAGCGGTCTTCATCAATTACTATCTACTGTTGTCACCCCCTGAAGACAACACTATATTGAAATAACTGTGATGATGTTAGCCTTTGAACCGTACCGTCGAGTCACATTATTATGGCCGCCTTCTTTTATCCGTATTAGCAGCAGTCGCAGCTCACAAACTGACGTAGTTGGTTGGAACTAACACAGTCAGGTGCTCAAACCTGAAGTACTTCTTGACAACTGTAGAAGGCTGCGCTAAGGTGGAATAACACAGCAAACACGAGGTACGGCAGTAAGGAGGGTAGGGAAGTAGGGGTGCAGAGAGATGGCACAGTAGTTTTAAGATACGAGAAAATCGGCGGCTAGTGAATTGCTGGAAATTCTTGCCCTTATTCCCGTTATTTGCGAATCTTGCAATACCAGTTACCTCTTGCGGAAAGATCTTTTCCTGCTAAAGAAAGACATCAATATAATGGGGATGAAAGTCATCTGCCCGCATCTCGTGGTCGTGCGGTAGCGTTCTCGCTTCCCACTCCCGGGTTCCCGGGTTCGATTCCCGGAGGGGTCAGGGATTTTCTCTGCCTCGTGATGGCTGGGTGATGTGTGCTGTCCTTAGGTTAGTTAGGTTTAATTAGTTCTAAGTTCTAGGCGACTGATGACCTCAGCAGTTGAGTCGCATAGTGCTCAGAGCCATTTGAACCATTTTTTTGAAAGTCATCTTCTACGATTAATTTGTGATCAAAATTGTTGGGAGAGATTTTAACAATATAAAGTTAGCCATTGATATCAATAGGGAGTACAGTTTTGCAGTTCCGACTCACAAAGTAGGCGATAGTTTATCTTTGACACAATTTCACTATGGAGACGAATTCCCTTAATGAGGAAAAATACTTGGAAATTTTTGATAAGGTGTTATGGGACCAAACTGCTGAGGTCATCGGTCCCTAAGTTTACGCACTACTTAATCTAACTTAAACTAACTTAAGCTGAAGACAACACACACACCCAAGCCACACCCAAGCCCGAGGGAGGACTCGAACCTCTGACGGGGCCAGCTGCGCGGACCGTGATAAGACTCCTCACACCGCGCGGCTACCCCGTCCGGTCCCATAATGAGGTAAGTTTCAGAGGCCCTCAGTAGGATACTAAACATAATTACATATTGATGGAATAGTACACCCTAAAGAGACTGTAGATAGAAGGTAGCGTACGAATAATTGACACATTTTAACAATGAAAAAAATTGTACCTCTAGTTATACACTCCTGGAAATGGAAAAAAGAACACATAGACACCGGTGTGTCAGACCCACCATACTTGCTCCGGACACTGCGAGAGGGCTGTACAAGCAATGATCACACGCACGGCACAGCGGACACACCAGGAACCGCGGTGTTGGCCGTCGAATGGCGCTAGCTGCGCAGCATTTGTGCACCGCCGCCGTCAGTGTCAGCCAGTTTGCGTGGCATACGGAGCTCCATCGCAGTCTTTAACACTGGTAGCATGACGCGACAGCGTGGACGTGAACCGTTTGTGCAGTTGACGGACTTTGAGCGAGGGCGTATCGTGGGCATGCCAGAGGCCGGGTGGACGTACCGCCGAATTGCTCAACACGTGGGGCGTGAGGTCTCCACAGTACATCGATGTTGTCGCCAGTGGTCGGCGGAAGGTGCACGTGCCCGTCGACCTGGGACCGGACCGCAGCGACGCACGGATGCACGCCAAGACCGTAGGATCCTACGCAGTGCCGTAGGGGACCGCACCGCCACTTCCCAGCAAATTAGGGACACTGTTGCTCCTGGGGTATCGGCGAGGACCATTCGCAACCGTCTCCATGAAGCTGGGCTACGGTCCCGCACACCGTTAGGCCGTCTTCCGCTCACGCCCCAACATCGTGCAGCCCGCCTCCAGTGGTGTCGCGACAGGCGTGAATGGAGGGACGAATGGAGACGTGTCGTCTTCAGCGATGAGCCGCTTGGTGCCAATGATGGTCGTATGCGTGTTTGGCGCCGTGCAGGTGAGCGCCACAATCAGGACTGCATACGACCGAGGCACACAGGGCCAACACCTGGCATCATGGTGTGGGGAGCGATCTCCTACACTGGCCGTACACCACTGGTGATCGTCGAGGGGACACTGAATAGTGCACGGTACATCCAAACCGTCATCGAACCCATCGTTCTACCATTCCTAGACCGGCAAGGGAACTTGCTGTTCCAACAGGACAATGCACGTCCGCATGTATCCCGTGCCACCCAACGTGCTCTAGAAGGTGTAAGTCAACTACCCTGGCCAGCAAGATCTCCGGATCTGTCCCCCATTGAGCATGTTTGGGACTGGATGAAGCGTCGTCTCACGCGGTCTGCACGTCCAGCACGAACGCTGGTCCAACTGAGGCGTCAGGTGGAAATGGCATGGCAAGCCGTTCCACAGGACTACATCCAGCATCTCTACGATGCGAAAGGTGGATATACACTGTACTAGTGCCGACATTGTGCATGCTCTGTTGCCTGTGTCTATGTGCCTGTGGTTCTGTCAGTGTGATCATGTGATGTATCTGACCCCAGGAATGTGTCAATAAAGTTTCCCCTTCCTGAGACAATGAATTCACGGTGTTCTTATTTCAATTTCCAGGAGTGTATTTCATCCAAATTTCGCTCCAATGTGTTTTGTTGCATGGAAATGTCGGTACAGATCATGTTGTTGCAATATCGTCAGTCCCTTGTTTCACAGCGTTTCGCCATCACCGAGCATGGCCGTTTATTTGTTCAGTGGCGTTTTAAGGCAGTTCATCTTTATACTGAATTGCAAAAGTGTCTCAGCAAGGCAAATGAGTTTTAGGACAATGATTGACACGTGCCGGGCTCGCTCAGGAGAATAGTACTCCGATTAATGTGAATGGGGAGGACCTCGGGTACCGAGTATTTGTTCTCCTGAAAACATCACAGCGCTACGGGTCGGCGTTCAGCGAATTCCAAACAAGTTATGCCGGCAACCAGTATGGCGAATGGGGATATCTCGTCGTTCTGTACGAATAATTTTACCGAATAATCTTGATCTCTTCCCTGAAAAAATGACTGTGTTACAAAAGTTAACTGAGCGGACTCATTATGGGCAGAAGAAAAAGATGAAATAGTTTTCGAGGCATGTTCTCAGATGAAGCTGATTTCCACCTCAGCGGAACTATAAACAAACAAACTGTTCTATTTTGGGGCAGAGGTCCATTTTCGTGAATAAATGACGCATGGGAAAAGAGTCACCGTATGCGTAGCTCTACGCAGTCATGACCTAATAGGATCAATGGTTTTGAATAACACTTTCAATGCTGACTGATATAAGTCAACGCTGGAAAATTACTTTGTGCCACATTATCTTCCCATCAGTCTTCAAATGATCACACAGGGCCTTAGGAACGATTCCTCAACACCTCCTACGGGTAATGCTGTTCTGGATATTTACAGGAAATATCTGGCAATCGTATAATGTTCAATCGTTTCCTGCGGCGCCTTCCTGGGGTAGTCTTTTGGCTTCCTCCAAGTTCACAATAAAACGCATGAAGTTTTTTCGGGGGCCCTATGAAAGAGCAAAATGGTTCAAATGGCTCTGAGCACTATGGGACTTAATATCTGAGGTCATCAGTCCCCTAGAACTTAGAACTACTTAAACCTAACTAACCTAAGGACATCACACACAGCCATGACCAAGGCAGGATTCGAACCTGCGACCGTAGCAGTCGCGCGGTTCCGGACTGCGCGCCTAGAACCGCTAGCTAGACCACCACGGCCGGCTATGAAAGAGCAACCCGCGTCAGTTGTATTTAGTCCTCTATTATTGGACCAGTGCCGGTTTCGTAGCACTAAAAGCAATTTCTTCAGGTGAACATCTGTATAACAATAAATCCTGAAGTTTTAATATTCTTTTCTTATTTTTTTTACCATATCGATGCATATCTCAGGGTTGTTATTCCTTCTGGATTTATTGGTATACAGTTGTTGTCATACAGAGGGCACTTTTTAGTGCCATCAAACCGGCAGTGATCCAGCAATAAAGGACTAAATACAGATGAAGCTGTTATTAATACCCAAGATGCCTTTCTCTTTGAGTTCACAGAATATTATGCAAATGCGTGCCCGAACAGTGTATTTGTGCAACGAGATACTTCTGCCGCGAATTTGTAACGGATATGTGTACTCACATTCGCGAAGTAGTGTCCTGTAATAGAGTGCATATCAAATACGTATGAAGGGAATGAAAGCCCACGGACCATACACTAACCGTGTGTAAGATTTGAAAATTTTCATTTCAGAAATAAAAGTGTTGTGACAACATAAAACCTGTCAACTGTTCGTGTCCCACCCTGCGTCAGTAATAGACTTAATGGTAAGTGAGGGGCTCCAATATCAAAAAGAGACTACAGACATCGATTGAGGCGCAGGTGAACTTCCAAGACAGAGTGAAAATTAAGAGAAAGTCGGTAGACAGACGATGTTTCAGTTGGAAGAAAGCGAGATCTGCATGATGCTGTTATCGGCAGCACTGGCGTCAGTGGGGTGTTATTTCCAGCATCCTCGGGCTGTTTACGCGACGCGCGCAGCTATTCGGAGACTGGGGATCCCGTAAATTTGCACGCGCTGCGCCGTTCTGAACGGCTGGAGCTCTAAATTTAAGGCGGTCGGCCGCACGTCGCGTCAGCACGCGCTCCGTCTGCCCGCCGTGAAATAGGAGACAGCTCGCTAATGGAAGGCGAGAGCCACGGTGGACGCGGCGGGGACGGATGCGCCGAGCCACCTGCTAACGCCACCAGCGGCAGCTAGCGGCGACACAGCAGCAGCTGCCACACACGTCCTCTGCTCTTGCCGCCACTCACGACCTGCAGCGAAGCGTTAATAGTAACAACGTTGTTGCCTGATAAAGGTGAAATCCTCAGAAATCGTTGTCGGATGACGGTGTAACTTCGTACACGCACACTAGATCGGTGAGTATTTTAATTATAAGAGTTGCGACTGACTGACAGGCAGAACGTCCTCCAGCGTGTTTTCGTGTACAGTAATGTTCCTAGTGTCGGTATGGCATATAAAGGGGGTGAACAATCTCAGATGTTGAATGATCACTGTGAAGGAGGTGAAGATGCTGCGCTCTCGTGAGGGAGAGTTTTATCACCATCTGGCAGAGCCTGGAAAGGGACTCACTATGCATCTCATGTAACGTCCACTGTTGAAAGTGCCGTTAATGCGAACAAGAGGTGACCGAGACGAGTAACCAATGGAACCCCTTAACATCACGTTGGATGATACGCCAGTATGGCGATGACGAATACACGCTTCCAATGTACGTTCACCGCGATGTCGCCAAACACGGATGCGACCATCATGGTGCTGAAACAGATTCCTGGATTCATCCGAAAAAATTACATTTTGCCTTTCGTGCACCAAGGTTCGTCGCTCAGTGCACCATCTGTGATGCTGCGTCAAGGGTAACCGCAGCCATGATCTCCGAGCTGATAGTCCATGCTGCTGCAAACGTCATCGAACTATTTGTGCAGATGGTTGTAGTCTTGCAAACGTCCCCATCTGTTGACTCAGGGATCGAGACGTGGCTGCATGATCCGTTGCAAAAAAAATGGCTCTCAGCACTATGCAACTCAACTTCTGAGGTCATCAGTCGCCTAGAACTTAGAACTAATTAAACCTAACTAACCTAAGGACATCACACACATCCATGCCCGAGGCAGGATTCGAACCTGCGCCCGTAGTGGTCACGTGGTTCCAGACTGAAGCGCCTTTAACCGCACGGCCACACCGGCCGGCTGATCCGTTACAGCCATGCGGATTAGATGCCTGTCATCTGAACTGCTAGTGATACGAGGCCGTTGGGATCCAGCACAGCGATCCGTATTACCCTCCTGAACCCACCGATTCCATATTCTGCTAACAGTCATTGGACCTCGTCCAACGCCAGCAGCAATGTCGTGATACGATAAACCGCAATCGCGATAGCGTACAATCCGACCTTTATCAAAGACGTAAACGTGATGATACGCATTTCTCTTCCACCAGGCATCACAACAACGTTTCACCAGGCAACGCCGGTCCACTGCTGTTTGTGTATGAGAAATCGGTTGGAAACGTTCCTCATGTCAGCACGTTGTAGGTGTCACCACCGGCGCCAACCTTGTGTGAATGCTCTGAAAAGTTAATCATTTGCGTATCACAGCATCTTCTTCCTGTCGGTTAAATTTCGCGTCTGTAGCACGTCATCTTCGTGGTGTAGCAATTTTAATGGCCAGTAGTGTATTTTTATAAAGCATATCACACGAGTCGTTTTCTCTAAATAGCGGGTGCATTGTAACAAGCATTTCGTTCATTGGTGTCAGTAGAACTGTTCTGCAGTTTGTCGCAGATGCTGGTTCTCTAAATTTTCTCAACAAGAACTTCCATTGGAGTTCAAGCAGAATTTCCGTAATTCTAGGGTGTCGACCGAGACTACCGGCAACAAATCTTGGAGTTCGTCTCTGAATTGCTTCGTCGTCTTCCTAGTGGTGATCTTGATCAGTACTCAGGCATGGGTCACACAAATGCTGTGTACGCGTTCCACTTCACAAATGAGCTACGCCTCCTTCTTTTCCCAATGAACAGAGGTCAGCATTTAGCATTCCCCGCAACCGACCTTACGTTTCAAATCGCTTAGCATAGTCACGCCTAGGTATTTAATCGATGTGACTGCATAATTCACACCACTAACACTGTATTTCAGCATTCAAGACTATTTTGATTACCCATCAGCATTAACTTGCATTTTTACGCATTTACTGCAAGGTGCCATTCATCACACCAATTGAAATTCTTTCCAAGTCGTGGTGTATCTGCTTACAGTCACTCAACGATGACACTTCCCCGTACACTACAGCATCATCATCAGATAGTCGTAGGTTATTGCCAACCCTGTCCCTCAAATTAGTAATGTACTGTATGCAGGGTGTAACTAAATTCACTATAAGGACTTTTTAGAGCAGGTTGCTTACACCAAAACAGGAAAAAATGTCTAGCAAACTTGGGGTCCAAAACTCATACTTCAGGAGCTATGAGCACTTCATCTTTGTTAATGTGAAACACCTCTTCTATTGAACAAGTGCTCATAACTTTTAAGATATGCATTTTAGAGAGACTGTTTAACGAACTCTTCTCTTGTTGTGTTCCGTATTACCTTCTCCCAATGTATGGAAAGCAAAGAGTTTGCAATTGGCAGTAGATCATACATGTTTTGCAGTATCGAAGATGACCAACTGCTCTTAGTTCTTAAAGTTTGCATTTCATAATGTTGACTAGACTTTTCTTCTAGCTTTTATCTGAGGCGCCTGAGCCTGTCCTCAAGGTATGTAAAGGGAATAGGAGCAGTACAATCACTTTTCCTTAGGACTTTACAGTCTCTGGTGAACAGTGGCTGTCCAGTGCAATATACTGGTCGAGAGTGGACTAAATCTCCGAAACACATGTGGACGAAATCAGAAATGTAAAATATTTTGACTGAAACGTATTACTAACAAAACTGTTCCTACTGTTACAGGTAATACGCCATCCTAAGCCACAATATTTTTCTATTTACGTACCACGAATTTCGAAGGTACAGCTGATTTTTCCAGATCTTCAGTTTGAACACAGAGACTTAAAACACGGTAGTTTTGTGCCAGGTGAACCGTTTGAGGGGTGAAATACTCCTGGTCGAACTGCTTAGGCGGGACGGAGAAATATACACCGCGTTAACGATGTACGCGATTTCTTAACGGAAATAATGACCAAGGAGGGAGTAATAAAACACTGTACCGTAGACACCCCCACTCCTACTGCGCTGGTAAGCCCTCCACTCTCTCTAAGAGATCACGTCCGAACTTTCGACGAGAAGGAGGAAGGAAAAGACAGGAGGCTCCTGCTAGTCGATACCAATTTTGGCGGTCTTGGTTAGGAAGAAATACTAAGTGCGGGAGTCAGAGGTTGTAACCTGGTTACATTACGTAACTTATTTCGATTGTTCAGTCCTGTCAGTGCAAAACAACAGTTGCGAGAAAGACGAATGGTTTATTCCACTGTACCTGCAGTTTATTTATCCTCACGCAGTTAATTTCAAGCTGAGGTCAACAGCACTTGACAACAGCGTTCCAAATTCAGATTCTCAACGAAGTACCAAATATTGGTACTATGATCAGTAATATTAAAAGATTACGAACTTTCTGCTGACCCAGTGCTGAAGAGGTAAAAAAAAAAAAAAAAAACTATCGCGTTGCCCACGAAATCTTGTTTTCACTAAAGAGGTACACCGCTCTTTTACCTATTCGTATCTGTGACACACCAAGATATCTGTGAACGAGAAGCCCTCTTGTGGATCGCATAACTGTGGCTGCGATGGATTTTACTGCACATGGCTAAGAACTCTTAAATTACACCCCGAATAAAATCTCAACACGTTGGTCACCGTATAAATTCGAACATGTCGTTATGACCATAAACGATTCAGTCGGAATGTAAATGTAAATTTTAACGTTATTTACACTATCTGCAAGCTCATTAAATACGTGATTTTTTGCTTGTTTTAATACGCGCCAAAAAGTTTTATATTATAATAAAAGTACAGTCTGACTAATTGCTCCAGACTAAACGAGTTGCGGAAAGATTAGTTATAGCCAATGTGCAAGAAAAAGGTGTCATTCTTGAAACTGAGTGAAATCTTAAGAAATTAAATAAAAAGAAAATATAGTTTCAACGGAACATGACAGTTGCGTATAATGACGAAACGCTAATAAAGATGTATTACTGCATTATATATGACTGGAAGATGCAAACGAATGCAGACGTAGTCAAATGTGGAGATTTCTGTTTCTCGGTATCCAATGATCAAAGTGGCTGTAAAACACTTTGAAGCTATCTTACCCCTAAAGCATTTGGTATTGCAACTGCGGCATAGAAAATCTAGACTTTGAACAATTTACGTCAATGACATTGTCGTATTTCACAGAGTTCTCTGCTGTACATACAGTCAGTCGTATTAGTCGTACAATCACGGTCTTGACGTACATTAGGGGACGGCACGTATGCCAAATTGAGGTGTCCAGTCTCTGGGTACTGTTCACCAGCACGGTCCACCAACGCCAATAGCAGATATCTGCCGAACAGCTGCTACCCAATATGTAGCCTCATACAGGAACTGCGGACGTAATTTTCAGGTTTAGCAGTGTAGTGATATTTTCTCCAAACATAATACTGATATTGAACAAAATAATAAAGAAGAGAATTTCTCCGTTATTAAGATTCCCGGAAATTAATTTCTCGTGGGAATACAGGACGTTTGTAATATTCATACAAATCTATCCTGGTAGATGTTCGGCAACGGAAGAAACAGGAGTCGCAAAAAAAAAAAAGAAAAAAAAAAAAAAGAAATGAAGGTGTTGAAAGCATTTTTATGGAAGAGAGACAGCGATTCAATGGAATGATTTAAAATTGAAACTGTATTGTTCTCAAAAAAAAAAAAATTATTAAAAATGGCAACGGGTTTCCGTCAAATAGCAGCCGTCTGCTGAGCAGTGACGTTCGTGCATCGACGATACCCGCCCCGTGCACCGCACCCATCTGCCCTAATAGCGCAAATGGTCTGAAGACAATGATGTTTTATCGATACCGGTTTCCTTTTTTTATAAACATTACATTACGATCTAGGGTGTTTTAATTTAAATTTCAAAACAAAAATTAACCAGGCTGCTTCTAGAAGCTACCTTTCGGAGCGTAGATGGATAGCAGAGATCCAATTAAAGTTGAGAAGGATTCAATTAAAAGTGTCTACTTGTGAGTTACTGATTTGACATACAGAAAACTCTCTGGGGGAAGAATCCCTTGGCCCGCATCTCGTGGTCGTGCGGTAGCGTTCTCGCTTCCCACGCCCGGGTTCCCGGGTTCGATTCCCGGCGGGGTCAGGGATTTTCTCTGCCTCGTGATGGCTGGGTGTTGTGTGCTGTCCTTAGGTTAGTTAGGTTTAAGTAGTTCTAAGTTCTAGGGGACTGGTGACCATAGATGTTAAGTCCCATAGTGCTCAGAGCCATTTGAACCATTTGAAGAATCCCTTGCTCTACATGTGCATTTGAAACAGTAACGTGTAATCCTCATCGCTCTCGTGGAATGCAAATGATATACCACTTCACAAAACTATGGAGAACTAAAGTGGCAGACAGCTTCATCTGTGCTCATAACGGTTCTTACCGCACGAGAACCGAAACTGCACAGTACAAACTGCATATAGCCGCGACAACAGTCTCTCAAGAGAACACGCTCCAGTTTGTTTGTCCTGAATGGACTAAACCTTAATCTAATTTCGCTAACCTGTGGTGCCGTCTTCACACATTTTAGACCCCCTCCAGCAAGAAAAATTAAACGGCCGCCGCAGCGGTAGTAGTATCAAAATTGAGGCACTTTTAAAATTCATTTATTCATTTATTTCTCTGTGCACGGAAGTAAAGAGGAAGGGGAGCGTAGAAAGCAGCATCTCCTGTGCAGAAGCTCCTGCACAATGTCTGCATTTTCATTTAAATCACTGTGTAGTGGCCGCGAGATGAGAAACAGCCGCGGACAATAGCCCTAAAGCGGCTACTTTGACGCCGCCGCCGTCTTCACGCGATAACATAACACGAAGGGACTCTGTTTGTTCGCAGCAGGTGTTCTTGCTACGGTTTCATTCTCCGGGAGTTGTTAAGAGGCGCTCGATTGGTGCCACCGTGCGTATTACCGCAGCGGCGCGATTCTGAAGCGGGTCGGGAAACAGGGCTCATTCTCGGAAACGGGAACTGTGCCGAGATGGTTCGAATCGTGAAACAGTAGTAGAGTCCTCCGGGTTAATACGACTTTCCTGTGGTTTCAGTTGCCCGTGAGCTCCGTGCGTTGCATGCTCACGTTAGTTGCCTCGAACAGTCACTAATCCCCTATTGCCGCGATTGTAGTACATTGCCAATCTTATCCTAAAGCTTCTGAAAGCACATTAAAATAACCACTCAATTTAATGTCAACAATCCTCTGAGGTGTATAGAATATTGAAACAACAACATAAGGAAATTTCACGGGGTCCAGGGTTCGATTCCCGGCGGGGTCAGGAATTTTCACCTGCCTCGTACTGACTGGGTGTTTGTGTTGTCCTCATCATTTCATCATCATTCATGCAAGTGGAACATTGGACTAAGAAAAGGTTGGGAATTGGTACGGGCGCTGATAACCGCGCAGTTGAGCGCCCCACAATCCAAACATCATCATCATCGTCATAAAGGAATTCACTTTTGAAGCGGCATGTGGTTTAATTGAGAAAATATCGGCCTGCAAAATTTATGGTAATACGAGAAATCTCAAAAGTTGTAACATTATGTGATTGCCTTATCATTTTAAATCATTCACTAATCGAGCAGTCGCCCGGCAACAGCTACTGTTAGCAAATAATGTTGCGAGAATGTAAAAGGTGAAAGACCTGTGACGTAACTTGTTTATTGTCGAAGCGCCGTCAGAGATGCAGTGAGTTATTGACTTTGAAAACCGCGGCGCGAAAAACGGACAGAAGAAGACCACTTTTACACATTTTTTTATGTACGAGATATTCTCGATGAACAGTTACTCATTCTTCTCTTGTCTCTTGTAACTTGTGTCGGACGCGCTTGTCTTTCCGTCACATTATTATCGTTAAAAATAATATTATTTTAGTGTAAAGTAAAAGTGCGATACTAAAAATGCAATACTGCATAGCAGTAAATTTATTGTGCGACGTGTATGTGAAAACGTCAAAGGAATTGTTTTCATTACGAGAAGAGAAGTGCCAGTCAAAACGGCATCCAGGTAAAATCCTTCATTGCAGTGTAAGTTCATCTATTAATTGCCATAAATTCAGAGTTAAATGGAACTGGTGTATGGACTATTTATTTAATATAGAATCTATGTCTCACTCCTTCATGAAGTTATTTAATTTTCTTTATGTTTCTGCCAAATAGAGAGTTCACAGTCACGAATTCTTTCGTCGAGTTCGGACGGAAGTTGCATGCGGCGAAATACACTCCTGGAAATTGAAATAAGAACACCGTGAATTCATTGTCCCAGGAAGGGGAAACTTTATTGACACATTCCTGGGGTCAGATACATCACATGATCACACTGACAGAACCACAGGCACATAGACACAGGCAACAGAGCATGCACAATGTCGGCACTAGTACAGTGTATATCCACCTTTCGCAGCAATGCAGGCTGCTATTCTCCCATGGAGACGATCGTAGAGATGCTGGATGTAGTCCTGTGGAACGGCTTGCCATGCCATTTCCACCTGGCGCCTCAGTTGGACCAGCGTTCGTGCTGGACGTGCAGACCGCGTGAGACGACGCTTCATCCAGTCCCAAACATGCTCAATGGGGGACAGATCCGGAGATCTTGCTGGCCAGGGTAGTTGACTTACACCTTCTAGAGCACGTTGGGTGGCACGGGATACATGCGGACGTGCATTGTCCTGTTGGAACAGCAAGTTCCCTTGCCGGTCTAGGAATGGTAGAACGATGGGTTCGATGACGGTTTGGATATACCGTGCACTATTCACTGTCCCCTCGACGATCACCAGTGGTGTACGGCCAGTGTAGGAGATCGCTCCCCACACCATGATGCCGGATGTTGGCCCTGTGTGCGTCGGTCGTATGCAGTCCTGATTGTGGCGCTCACCTGCACGGCGCCAAACACGCATACGACCATCATTGGCACCAAGGCAGAAGCGACTCTCATCGCTGAAGACGACACGTCTCCATTCGTCCCTCCATTCACGCCTGTCACGACACCACTGGAGGCGGGCTGCACGATGTTGGGGCGTGAGCGGAAGACGGCCTAACGGTGTGCGGGACCGTAGCCCAGCCTCATGGAGACGGTTGGGAATGGTCCTCGCCGATACCCCAGGAGCAACAGTATCCCTAATTTGCTGGGAAGTGGCGGTGCGTTCCCCTACGGCACTGCGTAGGATCCTACGGTCTTGGCGTGCATCCGTGCGTCGCTGCGGTCCGGTCCCAGGTCGACGGGCACGTGCACCTTCCGCCGACCACTGGCGACAACATCGATGTACTGTGGAGACCTCACGCCCCACGTGTTGAGCAATTCGGTGGTACGCCCACCCGGCCTCCCGCATGCCCACTATACGCCCTCGCTCAAAGTCCGTCAACTCCGCATACGGTTCACGTCCACGCTGTCGCGGCATGCTACCAGTGTTAAAGACTGCGATGGAGCTCCGTATGCCACGGCAAACTGGCTGACACTGACGGCGGCGGTGCACAAATGCTGCGCAGCTAGCGCCATTCGACGGCCAACACCGCGGTTCCTGGTGTGTCCGCTGTGCCGTGCGTGTGATCATTGCTTGTACAGCCCTCTCGCAGTGTCCGGAGCAAGTATGGTGGGTCTGACACACCGGTGTCAATGTGTTCTTTTTTCCATTTCCAGGAGTGTATTTTCTCCGCGCCATATTCTACTGGTAAATGCATGATAAACTGCGGTCCCTTAGGAAATTCATGCTGAGCTATCCAAAAATAATTATATTTTGTATAGGCATTTACTCTGCAATGCAACTTCCGACTGATCAGACGATCCAACAAGAGATAGCCGCACACGGTCGGCGTTCGCAAATATATTTCCACCGCTGATTATAGCTATATGTTACAGCACAAAAGTAAACATATTGTTATAATTAGCGACAACGAACGGGGACATTTATAACTGTATGTTTATGTATACACATTACGTAAACATATCGTTATAAAGTCTGTTACAATGTATCCATACAGTACATTGTAATTTAAACCGAACTGTTAAAAAAATCTCGATATAATCATCTTGATCTATGCATAAATGTATGTGTGGTGGTGTAGATTTCAAAGAACAGAGTGTTCTTTTTTCTTTTTCTTTTTGTTAATAGATACTCTTGTTGCTGTGGTCTTGAGTCTGAAGACTGGCTCCCCATGTGCCTCTATCCTGTGCAACCCTTTCACATCAGAATAACTATTGCATCCTACAGTACCTATAACAATACCGAAGGCGTATCATTTTCCTCTATGAGACAAAATACGGGGAAAGTCTACGTTCAGATCCCATATTAGAATGAAATTATAGCAGTGAGCTGGCACTGGTAATTTCTTTCATTTTCTGTTGCGGATTTACTTATGCTATAGTGATCAGTTTTAGCCATAAGAATGACGTTCAGATATGTACTGCTTGGTTACGGTGTAATGAGTCACTTGGAATACCCCAGTATTTCAGTGTTGAGCTAACGGATGTCGCTTTAATGTATCAGCTCTACTAGTAAAGACTATAAGGCTGATAGTTAAGGCAGAATTCAGTGATAATCCATTTTGACTGAAAATATCGTTTCAAGCCATTGTCAACAGCTTTATCTCTCAATCAGCTATATTTATACCAGCATACTGAATAGCGTCGACTTCGTAGTTAAGTGATCATCTCGTCCGGGTAACGTGTGGAGGTCTCGGGTTCAATTCTCGGTACTCCAAGGGATTTTTTTTCACTGGTTGATTGACGGGAATGTGGTGTGCGCCGCCTGTTGAGAAACTATTTGAATGGAAAGTAGCGTCTCCAAGATACGTAAAGCTGCGTCGGACGGTGCCGATAAACGGAGGATAAGACGGCTGCTGGTCGGCATGATGTTATCCTCATACGGAATAACGGAAAGCAAGATAAAACACAAATGTTCATTTTCCGATTATCTGTTGACTAATTGTCAAATGCGTAATAGACATAAGGTCTTCCTTATGCCAGGAGTTTTCTGGCTACACTTCTATAGCCTAACATCCACACTCTTTAAATCGTATCCCGGCATTCCAACTCTTAGCGTGTGCCTGTCTGTGTGTGTGTGTGTGTGTGTGTGTGTGTGTGTGTGTGTAAGTGCGTGTATGCACGACAGACTTTTGTAACAGTATATATGCTATTGAGACTTCTGTTGCAATTGTTTCAGTAGAACTCTATTTTTATTTAGAAGGTTGTTCCTGATTATGGTTCCACGTTACAGGTGCACTGTTAAGTGGTTTGTATTTCCATAGGATCGACCGGTGCTTCTCATTAGTGTCTCACTGTGTTAACACTGTCGCAGGTGTCATTTGCGTTATCTAAGGGAACGCTGGGCGGACTATTAAACTATCACTTCGCAAAGTGGCATTTGACTCTGAATAAAGGAGAGTGTGAAGTTATTCACATGAGTACTAAAAGAAATCCGCAAAATTTCGATTACGCGGTAAGTCACACAAATCTGAAGGCTGTAAATTCAATTAAATGCTTAGGGATTACAATTACAAACGCCCTAAATTGGAACGATCACATAGATAATGTTGTGGGTAGAGCCAACCAAAGACTGCGATACATTGTCAGAGCACTTAGAAAGTACAACAGGTCTACTAAAGAGACCGATAACATCACGCTTGTCCAACCTATTCTGGAGTACTGCTGTGCGGTGTGGGATCCGCATCAGATGGGACTGACGGATGACATCCAAAGAGTTCAAATAAGGGCAGCTCGTTTTGTATTATCGCGATGCAGGGGAGACAGTGCGACAGACATGATACTTGAATTGGAGTGGCAATCATTAAAACAAAGGCGTTTTGTGTTGCGACGGGATCTTCTCATGAAATTTCAATCACCAGTTTTCTCCTCCGATTGCGAAAACATTCTGTTGGCACCCACGTACATTGGGAGAAATGATCATCACGATAAAATAAGAGAAATCAGGACTCGCACAGAAAAATTTGAGTGCTCATTTTTGCCGCGCGTCGTTCGAGAATAGAACGGTAGAGAGACAGCTTGAAAGTGGGTCATTAAACCCTCTGCCAGGCATTTTATTGTGAGTAGCAGAGTAATCATGTAGATGTAATTTTAGATGTAGATCATTATGTATTTTATTTTCCTCACATGATGTTTTCGTTGATACATTTAGTAAACGATGGGCTATATGCTAGCTACTACGAGAAGACAGCATATCAGACCGTAAATTCATTGAGAAATGAACGCTGATATAATCAGCACTAAATCCACCCGAAACGTCTAGAAGGCTCTAGAAAACCGAAACAACACGTCAGTGCTATTAGTAGAACGATGTAACGTTTCGTTGTCTGCACAGACGATAACTGCTAGTAAGTTTTTAAGTAATAACACTGCCACATATTTAACTGTGTATTTAACTTCATTATTTCAACTATCGTTATTTCGACTTTTCAGCAGTTTTCAAGCGCACGTGCCAAACTGAAAATAAGAGAACTTCTACAAGATAAAATGTATGGCATAATGAGAATCTGTGAAAAACACGACCGCATTAAGTGTTATGGGCACGTGTGAGACACCTTTACATTCGAAGTCGTCATCGTATGTTTATGGCTCATACCTATATATTTAATCGAGAATCTCGTCATAAAATATGAGAACAATTAATACACACCGCAGATACACTTTTGCGTCAACTGTTGTATTGATGTTAGAGAACACAAATCCTTTCTATGGAATACACACATCTAAACAAGAACTTACTGGTGATTCACCTGAGATAGCTCAGAGATTGTTACTCAAGTGAGAGTGGCATAAGCCACTGTATACGAGTATTTGTGTTACGTAGCCATCCTTTGTTACGGCGGCATCACATTAAGGATGGAAAACCGGTGTTTTAATCGGCCTTACGCTCAATACACACGTAGAATATATACAATTTAACAAATCTGAATTGCTTAGGCATCCATAATGTTAAAATACAAACTTTCTGAAAGAAATTAATCGTAACTCTGAAACAAAATGTCATTAAATCCCAAGCCACTCTGTTCCAGTAAGACACATGCCGTCAAATGGCGTCAGTGTTATTATCTGAAAACTTTACTACGATTTTACACCTCAATAAAAGACAGATGATCAACTGCTAATGAACTGTCACTATCGTATACCCAACCCGCCCGGCTAGCCACTTGGTCTAACGCACTGCTTCACGAGCGGGAAGGCGTGCCGGTCCCCGGCACGAATCCAAAAAAATCCCTCTGAGCACTATGGGACTTAACAGCTGTGGTCATCAGTCCCCTATAACTTAGAACTACTTAAACCTAACTAACCTAGGGACATCACACACATCCATGCCCGAGGCAGGATTCGAACCTGCGACAGTAGTAGTCGCGCGGTTCCGGACAGAGCGCCTGAACCGCTAGACCACCGCGGCCGGCTGACACGAACCCGCCGCGCGAGTTATTGTCTACGTCTGATGTGCCAGCCAGCCTGTGGGTGGTTTTTAAGGCGGTTTTCCATCTGCCTCGGCGAATGCGGGCTGGTTCCTCTTATTCCGCCTCAGTTACAATATGTCGGCGATTGCTGCGCGAACACTGTCTCCACGTATGTGTACACCATAATTATTCTACCACGCAAACCAAACATTTGGGGTTACATTCGTGTGTTATGAGACGTTCCCGGCGGGCCGGGGGGGGGGGGGGGGAGGGAGGGAGGTCCACTGGGAGCTGAACCACACAATAACCCTGGGTTCACTGTGCAGTGTGGGGCTGGTGGACTGCTGTGGCCTGTTGTGGGGTTGTGAAACACTGAGGTCTACGGCGCGACGAAGCCACTTCGTCGTTTCTAGGTCCCCCGTTCAATACACGCGCACAGACACAATCGTATATCCAATACCGCCAGCAATGAAACTGCATTGCTCTATGTGGCTTGTTGGATCAAGGTGCATATAAATGGTAGTTACAAGCCAGAAATGACAGTGTGAGGTGAGTCGTATATCTAATTTTATTTACTCGCTTTTTATAATAGTATCGAATTGGCCTCCAAGTAAATGGCGACAAGCACTAAAATGTTGAAACTGCTATTACCATAACACACACACTGATTTGCGTTTGTTATAAATGTAACTTTACATTATTAGTTATTCATCACTCTCTTTTAAACATGTTTCACGGTACTGCTTACCAATACACCTGCGTTTTTACGTGTGATCTTAAAATATTTAACCATCAAACCACGGAAAAGCGAGGAAGCCATCAGTACTTCATAACCAACGCGCTTCATAATCTACAGGCACTTTTACGATTACTCACGCACTCTTTTTTAACAGAGGTAATGTGTTATGCGGTGGTAAATATACGAAAACGATTAATAGATCCTCCGTCAAGTGCGCCTTTATCTTAATTACAAGCTATTTCTTACAGGAAATCGGTAGTGAAAGCTTCTAATAAATAACTGCCAAAGCAGCAGCGTCAACCGTGCTACCGCATGCGCTGGTTTTATCTTCGCCTTACCGTTTACGGTAGTAGCAGCCGGCAATTCGTAAAGTCGCTTTCCTCCGTTTTACTCCAAATCGGGTTCTGTTCCGCCTTTTATCTGGCGCGGCGCTCCTAACAATACCTCCATTCTCTTTTGTTTTCTCGGGTGTGCATTGTGCGCTAATCGATTTTCTCGTCCTCAGCGCTCGTGATTATTTCTGTGTGGCTGCACATTCCGCAGCACGGAAGCGGAATTTCGATGGGATTGGTTAGTGGGGCACCGTTTGCCATTTGTTTCTGCCTCTCAAGAGGCAATAGTCACGTCACATATGCGTCAGCAGCGGCACAATTATCCAGAAGCTGGTCTGGAATTCGCAGGTAGTAGGAAGGGTAGGTGCTAAATGGAACAACCGTCTAACATTCGATGTAACTTCATGTCTCCCAGCACTACTGTGGTAAGCACTGGTGTTCTATATTAACAATAGGTCCAAACGTTAACACAATACAAGTTGCAGGTATCGTAACTAACAGCTTTCGGGGCCGACAACAGTTTTGTTTTCAGCATTTCATATAAATGTTAGCCGAACTTCAAAACTTGAAGTAAGTGACACGAAAAGAAGATACTGATTTCTGGTCAGACGAGTGTAGGGTAATATCAACAGCAACAGAGAGTAGCGTTACTGCGAATATGACACAGTATGAACAGGAAGACGGCAGATAGTAAGCAACTGTGGACAGTTTAGTAATAGGTTTGTTCTCATCAGATTCCACAGCAGAACAATGCCGGTAAAGGTAGTTTACGAATACATAGTGACGTCTTCAGCAGAAGATGAAGAGAGAGAAAGTTTATGAGGATACTGAACGGGTACTTCAGTATGTAAAGGGAGATGGAAACAAATGGTTCAAATGGCTCTGAGCACTATGGGACTTAAGATCTGAGGTCATCAGCCCCCTAGAACTTAGAACTACTTAAACCTAAGGACATCACACACATCCATGCCCGAGGCAGGATTCGAACCTGCGTGCGTAGCGGTCACGCGGTTCCAGACTGAAGCGCCTAGAACCGATCGGCCACACCGGCCGGCCGGAGATGGAAACCTAATAATCATGGGGGATAGTTCAAATGGTTCAAATGGCTCTAAGCACTATGGGACTTAACATCTGACGTCATCAGTCCCCTAGAACTTAGAACTACATAAACCTAACTAACCTGAAGACATCACACACATCCATGCCCGAGGCAGGATTCGAACCTGCGACCATAGCGCCTAGAACCGCTCGGCCACAGCGACCGGTCGAGAAAATACTAACACTAACTATTCACAGACGATTAGAAAAACTGTTAGAAGCTGACATCGGGGAGGATGAGTTTGGATTTTGGAGAAATGTAGAAACACGCGGAACAAAGAAGACCCAACGACTTCTCATAGAAGATAGGTTAAGGAAGTTGAAACCTGCGTTTATAGCATTGGTAGACTTAGAGAAAGCCTTTTACACTGTTGACTGGAATACTCTTTCAAATTTTATAGGTGGCAGAGGTAAATTTAGGGAGCGTAAGGCTATTTACAATATGTACGGAAACCAGACGTCAGTTATGAGTCGAGGGACATGAAAGGGAAGGATTGGGAATTGGGGTTGAAAAAGGAGAGAGACAGATTTATAGCCTATTCCCGATGTTATTCATTTTGTATTTTGAACAAGCAGTACTGGAAACAACAGAAAAATATGGAGTACGATTAAAGTTCAAGGGAGAAGAATTAACAGTTTTCACGTTTGCCGCTGACATTGTAATTCTGTCAGACAGATAAAAGGACTTGGAAGAACAGTTGAACGGAATGGGCAGTGTTTTGAAAGGACGATATAAGATGTATATCAAGAAAAACAAAACGAGTGTAATGGAATGTAGTCGAATAAAATCTGGTGATGCTGAGGGAATTAGGTATGAAATGAGAAACTTAAAACACTAATTAAGTATTGCTATTTGGGCAGCAAAATAATTGATAATGGTCGAAGTAAAGTGGATATAAAATATAGATTGGTGATGGAAAGAAAAGCGTTTCTGAAGAGAAGAAATTTGTTAACATTGAGTATAGATTTAAGTGTAAGGAAGACTTTTCTGAAAGTGTGGTATGCAACGATGCATGTAAGTGAAACTGGGACGATGAACATTTTGGACAAGAAGAGAATAAAAGTTTTCGAGATGTGGTGCTACAGAAAAATGCTAAACATTAGATGGGTAGACCACTTAACTAATGAGGAGGTACTGAATAGAACTGGTGAGAAAAGAAATTGTGGCACAACTTGACTAGGATAAGGGATTGACTGATTGGACATATCCTGAGACATCAAGTTATTGAGTGAGGCCTGAGTGGATAAAAACCGTAGTAGGGGACCAAGAGAGGAATACAGTAAGCAGATTCAGAAAGATGTAGGTTGCAGTAGTTTCTCGAAGTTGAAGAGGCTTGCACAGGATAGAGCAGCATGGAGAGCTCCATCTAACTAGTCTTTGGACTGAAGACAACAAAATTTGTGCAATTCTGTACTTTTGTAAACTGCAGAAAAACAGAAGAACTGGGTCAGATTCATAATATCAATCATAAAGAAAGTGATCGTTGAAAACTTCGATTCCTTTGCATCTTATAGTTTCACTTTATAGCTTGTGTTTAGAACTCATAGTCAACATGATATTTTGAAATTAAGAAAACAGCAGCAGTTAATTTGGGGAGCTTGCAGTGAAGATTGTGCTCGCTTGCTGCTGTATATACAGTGGACTGTACTTGTACCATACATTACTACACATCAAATGCATACTGCACATCAAATGCAGTCGTCATATAGAAATTATTTTTAAGGGTGGAAGGAGAGCCATATCTAACCACAATAACCAATAATTATAATTCAGGGAGTCGCAGTACATCACTGAGTGGTACAGTTGAAGCTGTCACCGTGCGCTATGCCAAAATCATATATGTCCTTCGCGATTCTTACGCAGTTTATCTTACCCAGTCACAACTGAAATTTAAGTTATTACAGTTGCAGTGTGCAGTAACAAAATTAAATTTATCAGTAATGTCCTTGTGACAAGTTCGTGTGAGTACAAAACACTTGACCAGTAATAGATTGGTCGTGATTTCAAACACATATTCAGACAATTTTGAGATATTTCGTTATTTTTCTGTAAAAAAAACCATGCTCTTCTACTAATGTGCTCTTAAAATTGATGGCCCTCCTTCCAATTAGCACTAATCCTGGCATAAACTTAACAAACCGTATGTTTTGTAATTCATTTCTACGTGCATGAGTATAAAAAACTGAAAATTTATATAAATCATTATTCCCTTGGTTTGTTGGTTGATCGGCGTAATAAAATGCAATGGGGATTGGTCTCTGCTAACTATACAACTGGAATTTGTGAATCTTTCACCAGCTCTTCTTGGTATCAAAGGAAAATACGTTTAAAAATGTTGAAATGTGTGTGAATTCCTACGGGACCAAACTGCTGAGGTCATCGGTCCCTAGACTTATACACTACTTAAACTAACTTAAACAAACTTATGATCAGATCAACACACACACCCATGCCCGATGGAGGACTGCAACCTCCGGCGGGAGGGGCCGCGCAACCCGTGACACTGCACCTCAAACCACGCGGCCAAAGCAAGCGGCAAAATACATATGATTTCAGAGTAACATTAACAATTTGTCAGGGTTCCATAGGAATGAATTCGTCGGGAAGCAGGTAAGTATTATTAACAGGAATTTAATATGACATTATTCTACCGCTAAGTCACTTGAATTGCGTAAAAGCGTCGAAACTCTCAGAGCAAATACTCTCACAGACAACGGTAAATGCCGTTCGGCGTGGCCGTGCGGTTCTAGGTGCTTCAGTCTGGAACCGCGTGACCCTTACGGTCGCAGGTTCGAATCCTGCCTCGGGCATGGATGTGTGTGATGTCCTTAGGTTAGTTAGGTTTAAGTAGTTCTAAGTTCTAGGGGTCTGATGACCATTGATGTTAAGTCCCATAGTGCTCAGAGCCATTTGAACCATTTTGAACAACAGTAATTCTGGAAATGGAAGATAAGCAGCATTTTGTTTAAGAGTCAATTGGATGCAGACTGTTACTACCACAGGGATAAGGCTGTGGTTCACGAACGGGTTGCTTTGCTGGCGAGAAGGAAATAAGTGTATACGCTGTCTGGTTAGTGATATGATTGCCGTATTAGAGGCATCGTTGTTCCTACAGAGGTCGCCGTACCCACCGCTGGCCTCCTAAAAGTCGATAAGGTGATGCCTTGTTTATTTTTTGGTGCGTAAGCAACTATCGACCGCATGAGTACGTGGCTTGTTGTGTACCAGCCGGGAAAGCTGCTCCCCTCCACTGTCATTTGTCAGTCACAAATTGATTTAATCGGAGTATAAAGAGACTAATGGGTAGGAGCACTACACCAGTAGTGTGTCGATAACTTGGGAATTTGAGTCTGTCAGGTTCTATGTCCACGTGGCTGAGGCAGTCACGTCAACCATTCGTAAGAAACGCAAAAATCCGGGTTCGAAACCCGACCTGGTACAAATTTTCAACTTTTCCCAGTGATTTATTTCAGTACCCTCAAGCAGATAATGTGATTATTCCTTTTAGTAAATGTTTTATAATTGTTCTATAACTTGTTCTTCATTTGACCTGTTTCTGTCCCTATAAAAGGCTACTTTATGTTCGATTATTCTGATCCTGCTCCTTTCGGGCTACAGAGAATCATGTTGCTTTAACGTAACTTGTTTCTATTTTGCTACTTGAAAATTTTAACGCTAAATACATTATTTTTAATGTGAGCCCCACGTCAACCCAACTGCGGCCCGAGCTCCATTACACCTAAATCCCAAGCTACAGTGAAAGTATAGTAAAAAATATAACATTTATAAACAACTTTATGTATTGAAAGGTAAATATACAGTGTTTCATAGCGCTTCTGTTGCCAAAAATCTGTGCTGGCTATTAGTCGCTGACCGACAGAGGTCGCAGAATGAAGCATAAATTACATACCAGCTTAAGATATTACGCAAGGCCATTTCTACAACTCGCGGAAGCTGTGGAACACAATCGACAAGTAAACTATTTACAGAGGTTATGGGATCCTAACTTTAGGAAACTCACTCCTCTAAATTCCGAGTGCAGTATGTCAACCGTACCGTACTGTATCTTGTGACACGACTGTGAATCTGCAAATAAAAGTTAACGTTTTCAGATTTCCCCATCTATCTTCACTGTGGAAGTCAAAGAAGTTTCTTAAGTGGGTTTTTAACTCTTTGTCCAGTAAGTATCAGTTTCAGAGCTATATTTTTATTTTGATTCTATGTTCCGGAGTCGCAGCCCTCTCCTCAAGCATTCATTCTCACCCACATCACGTAAGCTGTCATGTTGCAATCAGGCACCATCACTGTCCATATTTAGGCAGCAGTAGCGAACAAAGAAAAAAAAATAAGCACCTGTAGTAAGGAATTAATGAAAAATACGAATTCAGCTACGAATTCACACATACCATTTGTCTTTGTAAGTTAAAAGAGAGTTATGTGAAAAAACGTAACCGAAGAATTGGATTAATTCCACGTAACACATTAATTTGCAGCAAGAAGAATAGTAAGTAAATATTCCTGGGGAGGGAGTAGAAAAACGAAACTCGGAAGTCTAAGTACCAGCACTGTTTCATCATTGTAGACAGAAACAATTTACAGCAGAACCAAAGAAGGAAAGGATCACATAATGAAGCATCCATCGCAAATTTAGTTACACGATTCAACAACATTTAGAAAAATGTCGCCCATTTTCACATGAATGGCACTCCACACAGGGTGGGCATCCGATCAACACTTAATCGTAACCAAGCAAAATCAGTCAACAGCATTGTCGTCCCTGCGCCTATATCAGACAGGGATACAAGAAAAAGTTGTTATAATTAGATGAAAGGAAAATATGGAAGAAAACAGTTCTCATAACATGAAACAGAGGAGAAAGGTGTGGTGTAGCAACGTCGTTTATCAATTTTTTAAAAAATATTGAACGTTTAAACTTAGCGCACAGTATTTTCTAAAAGCAGGAAAAGGAGGACGTAAAGGATCATAAAGGCGAGAGAACCTTAAAGTAACCTTGTTTCAAAGTGATGGTCATCTATCTGTGCCCATCATATGTGTTCGAAAGTTTTGCCGATGATGGGACACGTGGCTAGCAGCCAAGCACATGCCGAGACTTGAACGTCTTCCAGGAATAGCCACCTGTGGTCGACATTTTGGTAGACCAGGACGCAAGGCAGACGTCGCGATAGCGGCAGAAATTCATGGAAACGCTGTCTTCAGTAAACACGTCGACTTCCTGTAGCAGACAGTTCACAGAAATATCCGGCAGCCAAATACGACACATACATGCCGAAGCCCAGCTAATCATTCGTTATAGTTTTCCAATATTCATTTCGTACTTCACCGATTTGAATTTTTTTTATTTCTTTATGATTGTTAGTTCTGGTACAATTACGTACTAGTCTCTAGATCATTTCAGTAGTAGACAGCAGCTCAGATCACGCCATTCTAATAACTGGATAACACAGGCGTAAACTTAAGTAATAGCTCCAACTTACACAAGGCAATGTTGAAGGTACCATTAATCCAAACGTTGATCACGTCAGTGCCATAGTATGCGTAGTTCTATAAGAAGTGTTATGTCACTGTCTTTCTACGACCTTCGAACTGAGTTACTCAGCCAGTTATGAGAAGAACTGCAGAGTAGCGGTGACACTGAAGCATGATAAGACTTTGCATTTCTCTCATTTACATTTGCCACGTGTGATAAAAAACAGAAAAAAATGAAGTGATTTATTCCAAACTCTTACAGATATCTAATGGGTGACTTACATAGTTAAATTACAATTTCTTTACAGTAAACCAACAACAAAAATAATTAAATAAAGGCAACGATAACTACTGAGTGGCTCAAAAGTATGATTTTAGGACTTCTGGTGTGCCTCATACTACCTAAGCCACCGAGCCACAACCAACATACAAACAACTAATATATCCCAACATACTTAGCTAATGCATCCAAATTCAAGGAACGTTTCTACTGTTGTAATGATGCTTATCATCAGTACAGTGTACATGAAGTCATACCTTGACTTAAATGAGAAGAAAATTTTTAACAGTGTCAGGAAGACGAGCTTCATACTCAAATGCGCGAAGAAAAGGGTCACTGGGGGACATAATTTGGAAAACAAAACGAATAACGGAATAATATTGACATTATTTGCGAGTAATAGAAGCTGCAAAATCGGATACAAACGAACTGTAAGGTCTAACGAAAATCAGTGTTGATGCTATCGTGTTTACCATGTTAAATAGTTGTCTACTGACCTGCCACACTCAGTTACGCAACATTTTCGTAGCGGTGTGACTAGAATTGAAACTGAAAGCAGTGAACGCACTGCGAACATTGCTCGAATACAGATGATAGACATGATCCAGCGAAAAGCAGCGCGATTCGTCATGGGGACATTTAGTCAGCGCGAGAGCGTTACGGAGATGCTGAACAAGCTCCAGTGGCGGACACTTCAAGAAAGGCGTTACGCAATACGGAGAGGTTTATTATCGAAATTACGAGAGAGCACATTCCGGGAAGAGATGGGCAACATATTACTACCGCCCACATATATCTCGCGTAATGATCACAACGAAAAGATCCGAGAAATTAGAGCAAATACGGAGACTTACAAGCAGTCGTTCTTCCCACGCACAATTCGTGAATGGAACAGGGAAGGGGGGATCAGATAGTGGTACAATAAGTACCCTCCGCCACACACCGTAAGGTGGCTCGCGGAGTATAGATGTAGATGTAGATGTAGATGAAACAGAAAAGAGGTAGACTAATGGAATCTTTTCAATAAAATAGTATCTCAGATACACTAGGCTGTAGTATAATATACTTGTAGCAATAAAGGTCTTCAGTGTTACAGCGTAAGGTCGTAGCGGGTCCTCTAGGCCGTCAATGTCCGACTGATGGGCGTGTGTACTCTAAACAACTAGTGCTCCATACGGAACCAAGAGTGAGTGTATGTTTCTGCACTTTGCTATGTGCGTGTATAGTTCACAGATTTCTATCTTAGGGGACAGTAATGATATGTGCAACTAGCGATGCTCGACGTTCATCGATATTAAAGAAATGTCGGTACCGAGAGTTCAAAAATCGGTATTTCAACATCGGAACTCATGTCTTTGAAACATTGTAACATCGAAGTTGAACATAAAATTTCAACCTTCGACGTGGCAATAAGCAAGACTACTTGTTACCAGTATCAGTACTGCTTTTGCTATGTAGACAAAGCTTTTTGTGAATATTTCACGTAACGACGTCAGTGCTAAACATCTGCAACTTTTCGAACGCTGTCATGCTGTGAGGTTTAGGGGTCGAGGGTGCAAAATTTTAAACGAACTAACGGAGCATGAGCCCAATATAAGTATAACTTTGCGCCCCGTCTGGTCAGGATACATGTACAGATTCGGGTGGGGATGGTGTCGTAAGGTCATAGTATCTTCTCTTGAGGCAAGCTGTCCCATAACTCTCCTTCCCTCGACACTGGCACTGAGACGGAGAGGATGTCCGAGCTAGTCTCACACATATTCTACCAACGACAGATCTGGAGATCTTGGTGTGGACGGGAGTACCACAAAATAACGTAGGCAGTTGGAGACACATACCGTGGGTGCATGGACATTGTCCATTGAAAAATGGCACAACGTGAGGGTGCGGGATGTCACTGACGTACGGCTGGGCCTTCAAGAATTGCTTCAGTTAATATCAGCCGTAACTTTAAGTCATAGCCAACGGCAAAGAGTAACACGGTTATGCCTCTCCATAATAATGGAAGAATGGGACCTCTTCACAGGTCACCGTTAGACTCGCCAACGTGGTAGCAGCGCAGAACCGCGATTTGTCGCTGAAGAAAGTGCAACACAATTAATCAGATGTCCACATTTCCCGTTGACAACACCACTCCAAACGCAGCCGAGCCGACTGTGTTGCGATGTTAATGGCAGCCTATGCGTGGGGAGATAATGTATTAGTCCGGCTACTGACAGTCTGCGAACAATGTTGTGAGATGACACGTAGTGTTGCACGGCGTTCATTACTAGTTTGCGGGTGACAAGCGCAAATGATAAGGGGTTACGATGTGCCTAGTGTTCATTGCGGCGATACTCCCATTTGGTGGTCAGGCCTCGTTAACTAGAACCTTGACGACGAGTATACCTCCCCTCACGTTTTCATGCAGTCCAACATCGACCAGTGTCACACTGGATGGCCCACAAATCTGGATACCGCACGATTCGATCAATTGGCCAATAGGGAGCTCACAACGAAGGCACATTCAAACTCTGTCAAGTGCTGATAACGCTGTCTCACAGCAGTACGCTACCAGTACGCTAAACCCTCATGTCCTTCACAGCGATCACTTAACATCGATGCTGTTCACATCCCTTGTATGCCCCACCAGGCCTAGTAACAACACTAATCAGGAAGAACACCAGCATGTTCTCGTGGTCGCTGTGCGTCACAGAGAATTGCATTCACATAACCTCACTAAAATATGCTATACAACAGTTTTATTCGCATGAAAATACATTTATTCATGAGTGGTGACCGGTTTCGACGTGACATGGGTCATCTTCGGGACACCCTCCAGTGATGACGTGTTAACATGAGGGAGTGGTATCCACAGATCCTGCCTCGTACCACCGTACTCACACGTCATCACGTGAGTGTGGTACGAAGATGGTGAATAAATGAGTTCTTAACTGATCAAGGCTATTCCATATAATATTTTATTACTGTTCATTGTGATCATTGCTATGCCCAATATGTTTAAAAAGATTATTTACATAAACTAACATCCGACAATGTCTTCTGAGTGCTTCACTTTCTTTGTGAGGCTGTATATCGAGCCGTTGAGCGTGGTTAATGGTTACCAGATGTAGAAGGATCTACTAGAAGTTATCAGTGGAGCCAAGCAGTGGCGTTAGAACGTCTCACATATCCTTATTTGCATTCTACTCGGCGATTAGTTGACTATTAGACAGGTGATAACGTTTCAGATTATAGTGCATATGCTGTGTGGCAAGCGCTGTGTGGTTATGTGTTATCACCCATACCATAAACAAACTAGTTAAACGTTCTGAAACAGGTGCACGTGCCGCTTCCAGATATCGTCCCTGAGGACCGAGGCTCTCAAAGTGTCCTATTAAAACCGATACAGTTGTGTACGAGGTAATAATATTGACCTGTTCGAGTTCAGAACACTAGCGTCACTGTATGTCTTTTTAACAGTGACGAAGTGAAGATGCAATACGCTAGGTTCTTGCTTTAAACGATTTTTAGTAGTATTGCAACAAGATTATTATTATTTACTGTCGTTAAATTATCTTTAACTGAAATACAGACGGTATTGTGTAGGCAAATCGATATAATAGAGAGCCCGAAGACGTTACTCTGATCAGATTAAATAATTAACAAATAATCATTTTCTAAGCTAAACTGTTTATAACCACGAACGTGATGCCACCCCACTACTGCCCGATCAACGCACAGTGGGTCGCTATAGCCAGCAGACGATGCGAAGCTTCTGCGTTACGTGGCATAACTGGTATGGATTGCCAAAAGTGAAAAATCAGTCTTTCATAATTGAAAGTACAAAATATAACGGGAAAGCCAACTGTCAGATCTCTAGTGAGGTATTTAGTGTGAACATGTTACGAAAAGCTGTCATTTAATATTAATACTTCTTCTTTGATTAAGAGTATTATTCTCTACGTAAATCTGCATATTGCTTTTGTGTTTCTGGAAGCTTCGGTCCAGCAGAGAAAATATCAACTATCTAAAATTATTACGAAGGGTGTAGATACAGATGATTAGTGCAGTAGTTAATAACGGAACTATTCCGTGTGATGACGGTCGAGTGTAGCGAGTCGAATTATCGCCGGGAAAGGCAGCACATTTTGAAGATAGAAGTGTTTCTCGATGGTCACGTGTAGAAGAAAGAGCTGGGAGAAAGTGAATGTGCAACTGGGAAACAGTAAGTAGTTCAAGATGAGAAGTGGGGAAGGTGGGGAAGTGTCTAGACGGATCAGTTGCGAGTTTGGTGTGAATCGGTTAAAGGTTTATCTAAACTGTGGAAAAAAAGGACATTTTTGATAGTACTGAATGTTTTAGGAGTCCGGAGAAAATCAGAGGCAGTAACTTCGAGGCAGTAGACGGTGTTATATACGAGGAAAGATTAACTGCACAGACGTCATTCTGTAAGGTGAGTAATGCACTGCTGTGGCTCTATTTTTCTAAACGTTGAAAAGAAATATCAATTCCGAAGAGGATGCCCAAGAGCAGAAAACACTAGGAGCAGAAAAGAAGAAATTAACAGCAAGAAAAAGTAGAAAGTCATCGCAGAAGACGCGAAGGAATCAAAGAGACTGTAGACATACTGAATTTTCTATAATCAGCAGCAATCCGATTACGGGAACAGTGTTACATCGCAGCACAACCAGGCAACAAACTGAACGATTGTAAGTAGTAAAGGTAAATTCCTATGGCGTGAATGGCTGTGAGACCACGAAGGGAAGGTTCAGCCGCAAAATTGGAAAGCTTTTCCTCTTTTCTTCGAGCCTGCAGAACTGGTGTACGTAAGTGTAATTGCGAAGTTTAGGTCACTGAAATGTGTGCGTAGCGTAGTGTTGGAGATTATAGGAGACGGGAGAGGCTGAAACTCGGCGCTGCACGTAGCCTACTCCTCGTGATTAGCACCAAGACGGCCGCCGAGCTTAACGACCGACAGATCACCATCAACAGTATCACATCCCCTCACTTCAATGCGGAGAGGTTTGAAATTTTACCCTGGACCTTGGCACGGTGACTGTCTGATCACGAGCTTCACACCACCACCTCTCCACCTCTTTCCGACCAACTGCTGGCAGTGAAAATTTCATCCATCCTCAGGATTCGACCCAGCGTACTCCACAGGCGAGCGCCACTGTCCGTTAGCGACCTCGGCTACGGAGGCCGGTATTACAACTGGTTGGAACAGCACTGCGCAAATACTGAATATTTCACGTGATGTGACGTCATCAATTCCGAATTAATGATAATATACTAGCTCAGAGTCAGTCATTAAGCAACGCATGGCGCTTTAGTAAGTAACCTATTCAGCATTTGTGTACTACTATTCCAATCATACAGTACTGTCGCATGCTTTCTGTACGACTCTGTGTCGTTTCTCTGATCATAAGTGACACTTCTTCGGCCAAAAACAGAGACAATCAACTTTACTACGGCATGACGACTTGGGAATGATGTCTATAATTAATTTCGTGAAACTACTGTTTCTAAGTACATCTTATTGAATGCAATGCATCTCAACGATAACTGTTTTGTTCTAAACTAGTGTGAGATCCAAGCTTCCAAACAATTCTGAAAGCAGAAATAAACTGATGGTGTGCTACTCAAATATACGATCAAGGAGCCGTCGATGTGAAAATGAAAATCCGTGTTCGCAGTACTGACATATTCTGAAATCAGTTATGGCTCATCTATCTTCTGTTTAGCTACGAAACAGTGCCCCTGTGAAACCGTGCGTTTAATTTTATTTCAGATTTTCGATCATTCTTTATTTTAAGTTATCAGTCTTCCGACTGGTTCGATGCAGTCCGCCACGTATTCCTCTCCTGTGCCAACCTCTTCATCACAGAGTAGCACTTGCTACCTACGTTCTCAATTATCTGTTGGATATATTCCAGTCTCTCTCTTCCTCTATAGTTTTTGCGCTCTATAGCTCCCTCTAGTACTATGGGAATCACTCCCTGACGTTTTAACTAATTTCCTGTCATCCTTTTCCTTCTTCTTGTAGTGTCTTCCACATATTCCTTTCCTCTCCAATTTTGCTCAGAACCTCCTCTTTCTTTACCCTACGCTGTGTGATCAAAAGTATCCGGACAACTGGCTGAGAATGACTTAGAAGTTCGTGGCGCCCTCCATCGGTAATACTGGACATCAATACGGTGTTAGCCCACCCTTAGCCTCGACGACAGCTTAAACTCTCGCAGGCATGCGTTCAATCAGGTGCTAGAAGGTTTCTTGGGGGATGGCAGTGCATTCTTCACGGAGTGCTGCACTGAGGAGAGGTATCGACGTCGGTCGGTGAGGCCTCGCACGAAGTCGGCGTTTCTAAACATTCCAAGGGTTTTCTATAGGATTCACGTCGAGACTCTGTGCAGCCCAGTCCATTACAGGGATGTTATTATCGTGTAACCACTCTGCCACAGGCCATGCATTATGCACAGGTGCTACATCGTATTGAAAGATGCAATCGCCATCCCTGAATTGCTCTTCAACAGTGTGAAGAATGAAGGTGCTTAAAACATCAGTGTAGGCCAGTGCTGTGATAGTGCCGCGGAATACAACAAGGGGTGCAAGCACTCTCCGTGTAAAACACGACCACACCATAACACCACGGTCTCCGAATTTTACTACTGGCACTACACACGTTGCCAGATGACGTTCACGGGCATTCGCCATACCCACATCCTGCCACCGGATCGCCACATTGTCTACCGTGATTCGTCACGCCATAAAACGTTTTCCACTGTTCAATCGTCAAGTGTTCACGCTCCTTACACCAAGCGAGGCGCCGTTTGGCATGTGGCATGTGGCTTACGGACAGCTACTCGACCATGCAATCGAAGTTTCCTCACCTCCCGCCTAACTGTCATAGTACTTGAAGTGGATCATGATGCAGTTTGGAATTCCTGTGTGATGCTCTGGATAGATGTCTGCCTATCACACATTACGATCCTCTTCAACTGTCAGTGGTCTCTGTTGGTCAACAGACGAGGTCGGCCAGTACGCTGTTGTGCTGTACATGTCTCTTCACGTATCCACTTCACTATCACATCGGAAACATTGGACCTAGGGATGCTTAGGAGAATGGAAATCTCGTGTACAGACGTATGACACAAGTGACATCATTCGCCTGAAGTTCGAAGTCAGTGAATTCCGCAGAGCGCCCCATTCTGCTCTCTCACGTTCTCTAATGACTACTGAGGTCGCTGTCATGGAGTACCTGACTGTAGGTGGCAGCACAATGCACCTAATGTGAAATACGTATGTTTTTGGGGGTGTCACGATACATTTGATCATATCGTGTATCAGTCAACCTAATTTTCAACATTCTTCTGTAGTATCACATCTCTAATGCTTCGATTCTCTTGTGTTCCGGTTTTATCCTGTACTACCGTACAATGCTGTACTCCAAACGTACATTCTCAGAAATTTCTTCCCCAAATTAAGGCCTATGTTTGATACTAGTATACTTCTCTTGCCCAGGAACGCTCTTTTTGCCAGTCCTAGTCTGCCTTTGATATCCTCCTTGCTTCGTCCGTCACTGACTATTCTGTTGCCTAGGTAGCACAATTCCTTAACTTCATCTACATCGTAACCACCAATCCTAGTGTTAAGTTTCCGCTGTTGTCATTTCTGCTACTTCTCATTTCTTTCGTTTTCTTCGATTTACTCACAATGCATAGTCTGTGCTCATTAGACTCTGCATTCTGTTGATGAGATCCTGTAATTCCTCTTCTCTTAGGATGTATCATCAGTACATCGTATCACTGATATCCTTTCACCTTGAGTTTTAATCCCTCTCCTGAACCTTTCTTTTATTCCCATCATTCCTTCCTCGATGCAAAGATTGAACAGTAGGGGCACAGACTACCTTCCTGTCTTACACCCTTTTCTATCCGAGCTCTTCCTTCTTGGGCGTTCACTCTTATTACTCCCTCTTGCGTCTTGTACATGTTCTATATTATCCCTTCTCTCCCTATAGCTTACCCCTATTTTTCTCATAATTTCCAACACCTCTTTTTACTGTCGAACGCTTTTTCCAAGTCGACAAATCCTATGAAAGTGCTTGATATTTCTTTAGTCTTGCTTGCATTATTACCCACAACGTCAGAATATCCTCTCTCGTGCGTTTACCTTCCTAAAGCCAAGCTGATCGTCATCTACAGCCAAGCAAATTTTCTTCTCCATTCTTCTGTATATTATTCTTGTCAGCAACTTGCATACATGAGCTGTTAAGCTGATTATGCGATAATACTCGCACTGGTCAGCTCTTGCAGTCTTCGGAATTGTATTGATGATATTTTTCCGAAAGTCAGATAGTAAGTCGCCAGATTCATACGTTCTACACGCCAACTTGAATAATCGTTTTGTTGCCATTCACTCCAATGATTTGAGAAATTCTGATGGAATTTTATCTATTCCGTCTGCTTTATTTGTCCGTAAGTCCTCCAAATATCTCTTAAATTATGATTTTAATACTGGATCGACTGTCTCTTTTAAATCGACTTCCGTTTCTTCTTTTATCACATAAGACAAATGTACTCTTTCACCTTTCCTCTCACTCCGCTCGATATAACAGTGGAATTCCCGTTGCACTCTTAATGTTACCACCCTTGCTTTTAATGTCACCGGCGGTTGTTTTGACTTTTCTATATGCAGCGTCAGTCCTTCTGACAATCATTTCTTTTTCGATTTCTTCATATTTTTCATGCAGCCATTTTGTCTTAGCTTCTTTGTATCGCCTAATTATGTCATTCCTCACTTGTATTTCCGTATTCAGGAATTTCCCTGATCATTTTCATCGATCAGCTTAAGTATTTCTTCTGTTTCCATGGCTTTCCTTCTACCTATGTTTTTCTTTACAACTTCTGTGATTGCCCTCTTTAGAGATACCAATTTCTCTTCAACTGTACTAACTACTGAGCTATTCCTTATTGCTGCATATACAGCCTTAGAGAGATTCAAGAGTATGTTGTCATTCATTTGTCTTTCAATATCCCACTTCTTTGCATATTGATTCTTCCTGTCTAGTCTCTTGAACTTCAACTAATCTTCATCACTACTACATTGTGATCTGAGTCTATATCTGCCCCTGGGTACGCCTTACTATAGCAGAGTATTCGCTATTACTAGCTGAAACTTTTTTTATTTATTACAGAACTCAATTACTCTTTCTCCTCTCTCTCTCCGTGTCCCAATCCGATATTCTCCTGTAACATTTTCTTCCGCTTCTTCCCCTACAACTGCATTCCAGTCCCCCATGACCAGTAGATTTTTATCTCTCTTTACGTACTGTATTACCCTTTCATTATCCTCATATGCTTTATCTCTCCATTCATATTCAGCGTGTGACGTCGGCATGCATACCTGAACTATCAATGTCGGTGTTCGTTTGCTGTCAATTATGATAAGAACAACCCTATCACTGAACTATTCACAGTAAAACTCTCTCTGCCCTATCATACTATTCATAACGAATCCTACTTCCGTTATCCCGTTTTTGCTGCTGTCGATATTACCCTATACTTATCTGACCAGAAATCCTTGTCGTCTTTGCAATTCACTTCATTGACCCCTACTGTATCTAGATTGAGTTTTTGCACTTCCCTTTTCAAATTTTCGATCTTCCCCACCACATTCAAGCTTCTGATATTCCACTCCCAGTCTCATAGAAGTTATCCTTTAGTTAATTGTTCAAACTTTAATTAACAAAAGAGATGTCACTATTTTTCGGCGACCCAGCCGAATCGCAACGACGGGAGACAGAATCCACCACACTGCACTTCATCAGGAGGCTGGAAAATCTATGACTCATTGAGTCTGCCGCCATCTCATAGGTGTGTAGTACAGATAAAAGTCCCGACAGCGGATTACATCTAAGTGCACTCGGTCTAAGTGCGCTGGGCAATTGAGATTAAACATGATATTAATTTACTTCCCCTTACGAGTTTAAATGTAGAGTCTGTTGCGAAGAATAACAGAACATTGTATTCAGCCGACAGATACTTTAAACTGAGACCACATAGCGTAGTATTATTATTAAACATTTGCATTGAAGACTAGACAACATTACAATGCATTTTACTGCAGCTATAGTTCACAACGATACATGCTACTAGTACACACAGGAATTTGCATTTTGTTATTACGATCGAACTAAACTTCTACTCCACTGACCTGTCAATACGCATCGGTAAAGCTACTCTCTTCGTTTACTCTGTGCATTATATTTACATAGAGATATTTGAGTTACTAGCCCACTCCATCTATGTCCTATAGCTAACAGTTCACCAGCAACAATCATCAATACCGTCATGCCTGAAGTATTTTTATTTTTTATCTGTTTTTGTGTTTCATTGGTATACTGGTTTTCAAGCGTTATTGTGTGTGTGTTTTTATTGTTCATTTCAGTCAGATATAAAGAGAAGAGTTAACTGTCAGATAGTTTATTTGTTTCGTTTCAATTTAGAAACTGTTAGCTTTAAGTAGAATTGGACTGTGGGGGTGTCATATCAAGTTCATTTAACTAGCTAACGGCTGTATGACCGTTTGTGTGCTAAGATACTACGTATTCAAGACATTATAGCGTACTCTTGTTACAACAGTGTTAAATACAGAGTGAGATGTATACTGATTTGGCCTTTACTTGTTAACTACAGTCGTATCTGCGCTAACTTGCATAAAACTGTCTTAATGTATATGGATACAGAAGTAGGAGTTAATCAGCAGGTAGAGTAGTTAGGACCGTTCTAATACTTTCTAGTAGTTTACGCGAGTGGAAAGATTTGGAATACTGAAGATCCACACTAGACACATTTACCTAGGCAACACAAGTTCTTGTATAGTGTCAAGTTTTCTGTGATCCGTGAGTACCTTCACGTTCACAGTCGGTTAATTCGAAGCTTGTGGCAATGTTGAGTAAATACCTGTCTGTAAACACTGCTCGCACTCCCTCTAAACGCCGCGTAGGGCTGTAACATTTAGGCGTCATACACGACACACCTTTCAATGAGAGACCCCTTCCCGTGACTTTTGGCCATCCAGTTTATATAACGTGTACCCTCAGACCAAAAATTTAATTAAATTGAGGCGACGGTTCTGAAACTCTGTAAATTTTAATGCAGCCAGTAGATAATGATACATGATGGTTAAAAATACTTTGAGATTAACAGACGGCACGTATCAAACGGGAATAAAATTCTGAGCAATTTATAAGTAAAATTAGCAAAAAACCTTTAGTGGATGAACTAAATAGTCATTCATGTGCACCATGAAAATGTCGAACTAGTAAAACTGACAGGTGCCATTTCTTGTGCATACGTCAGCTGTGTAGGATTTACACTAATTAGCCAGAACATTATGACCACCTATCTAACAGGCGGTATCTCCACCGCCGCACGGTGTTGCCGCGTGGTCTCAGGCGCCTTACCACAGTTCGCACGGCTACTCCCATCGGAGATTCGAGTTCTCCTTCGCGCATGGGTGTGTGTTTTGTCCATAGCGTAAGTTAATTTAAGCTAGGTTAAGTAGTGTGTACGCCTAGGGACTGATGATCTCAGCAGTTTGGTCCGATAGGAACTTACCACAAAAAATTATGTCCATCTTAGGCACAGATAATTTGAGCTACACATCTTGGCAAGTAACTAGTGAAGCATTTGCAGGTCGCTGGAGGGAGTTGGCGCCACATCTGCACACGCAAGTAACCTAATTCCTATAAACCTAGGGAGGGCGGTGATGAGATCTGTCGCCACATTCAATTACATCCCATATGTGTTCGATCGGGTTCAGATCTGACGACTTGGAGATCCAGCACGTCATTTGGAACTCTCATTCACACTCCTGGCCTTGCGACATGTCGCATTATCTTGCTGAAAAATGCCACTGCCGTCGGGAAACATGATCGTCATGAAGAGGTGTAGGCAAGGTGGTCTGCAACCAGTGTATGGTACAACCTTGGCCGTCATGGTGTCTTGCACGAACTCCTCTGGACATATAGATGCTCAAGTGGGTGTTCCCCAGAGCATAATGAAACCGCCACCAACTTGTCACCGTCCAGCAGCACAGGCGTCACGGTACCGTTCCCATGAGAGACGATGGATCGCGCACTCCCATCGGCATATGAAGAATGTATCGCCATTCATCAGAACGTGCAACGCTATGCTGCCTAGCGGACGTCCAGTGCCGATGGTCACGTGCCCATTTCAGTCATAGCTGCCGACTTCCTGGTGTTAACATTCGCACATGCATGGGTCGTCGGCTGCAGAGGCCCATCGTTAGGAGTGTTCGGTGTACTGTGTGTTCAGACACTCTTGTGCTCTGTCCTGCATTAAAGTCCCATGTTAGTTCCGGCACACTTTACCGCGTGACCCGTTTTACCCGTCTGCCGTGCCTACGACGTCCGACTTGTGTACTTAGGGTTGGCCGTCCAACCCCACGTCCTCTGGACGTGGTTTCTCCTAGTTTTCGCAATGTGTTGGAGTCATTCACCACATCACTCCTCGAACCGCTGACAAGTTTTGCAGTTTCCGACGAAATGCTCGTGTTGAGCTTCCGGGCCATTACAATCTGTCCTCGGTCAAACTCGTATAGATTACACACCTTCCCCGATCTATCGTTAACTTCGTCGCTGTCGCTGTCGCTATTGCACGTCGCAGACATGGCTGGACATGGTAAGGGAGGCGAAGCCAAGGGAAGTCAAGATTTCATCTTCTCGCCATCCTACTGGAGCACCCGGCCGATGATATTCGAAGCTGAAAGAAGAGCGAGAAGAAGATGAAGACGCAGAGATGCTACAAATGCCAACAGTTTGGCCATGTAGCAAACCCTGCAGCAATACGGTCGCGTTCATGAAGTTTGCGAAGGCACATGATATACGCGACTGTAATAAGCCGCGATATGCTGCTCCGAAGAGCGTTAATTGAGGCGCCGCACACGCTGCAAACCATCATCGTTGCAGCTACATAAAGAATTGGATCAAGCAGAAGCGGAATAAGAAGACTGAGGCCGCTAAACCTGGAGAAGTGGCCCAACAAGACAAGGCGGCCGCCCCGCCCGCTATCCAAGAAGAGGAAGCGGGCAGCGCCGCCGTGAAGAAGACGACTACGATAGTTTCCGCGAATCGTTACAGAAAGCCACGGACGAAGCCGTGAGGGCGGAATTGGAAGAGGCGCGCAGTCAGGAGTGGTAACTGACGGAGGCCTTGATCCTTGCGACTCGCAAAGAAGAGTCGCCGATCCCCATTAGGAAGGGGGCAGAAGCAGAAACTCAGACGACCGCCTCTCTGGCCGACGCGGAAACGCAGGTTGCTGAAGAGGTTATCGAGGAATTGGAGGAGGTGGTACAGCAGCCGGAAGAAGAGGACGACGAAGAGGCAGCATAAGTCACTGCTGTGGTCCAAGAGTAGGCTGCCAAAAATGGGAATCATGCTGCGGGACAACCAGCGAGCGGCTAAGCTGGTAATGGACATGCTAGCGGAGTCGCTGCGAGATGGTACATAGCCGTACCTTTACCACCCATACCCTTTTACCCCTCCCGACGTTCCCAAACCTCCTCTTCCCCACCAATCATATGACTTTGGTTGGGCAGCTGCAAACCTGCACAATGTCATCTCTAAAAATGACCTAACTCTGATTAATTTCCATCCGATCTTCACGCCCCGGGATTGGCAATGCATCACAGATGTGGTGCCAAGAGCCAGGACCAAGAAGAAACATCGCTAGACCTACTAGCACATATTAGTTATTTTATCCTCCCTCACCCGGACAAGTCCAGTTATTCCCTTGTCCCATTTATTATCTCCACCGCATCATTTTGGAGTAAAGGCAATAGGACAAAGACTCCTCTTTTTTAGGCAACCTCTGGGAGGTTGTCATTCATAGCGAGCATAGAGAGAGAGACCCGTTCTATACACGGACAATACGCTCACCGATACTAGGGGAACTGTGAGTATGTCATTCCTTGCCTGGACGGATTACATCGATAGTAGATCGATGGTCTTAATGTTCTGGCTGATCAACGTATTTTAGTCATCTTGGATGAAACACACAAGAGATGGTGTGACATCGAGACATTTATTGTTGAGATTTTGAAAACAAATTCTGAAACCAAACGTTTACTGCTAGTTATTTGGGTCGGATAAGATATCAGTGAGTTTCTGCAGAGATTAAGCGAAAGGTTGTCCTCAACTTCTACCACTAGTTAACCGTACGTCGCTGGAGAAATTAAGGGAACTTACATGTTGGACGAAAGGACAGAAATAATTATACATCCATCGTTTGTAAATTTGTGGAACATAATGACGTTTAAGGAGAACAAAATTCTCCTCTATAAAAATTCGCATGAATTCCCTAACAGAGATTTTGTAACATGGAGCGCTCTTTTCTCACCCTTGAAGTCCAGAGGCACCCTAGGTGATGTCATCCTTGACTTCCACGATGCTTTGAATAAAGCACTGCACAGTAGTACAGTGATCAAAATACGAAGTTATCGAGTAACGGGATACTCGACCGGATTGAGTATTCAGCACGTTGTTGTTAGTGAGTCTAAATAGATAATCGAAACGTAACAACACAGTACACAAAAGAAGTCGTAACAACCAAACCGGTTGGAATTTATATGCGGACGAGCCAAAATATTATGACTACCTACTTGAAAGCCCGTTGGACCACCTCTTATTCTGCGAGACATGAATTCGAGTTATAGAAATCCAAAGGTTTGCGGCACAAGATATCTACGCACAGGTCTCACACTTCTCTGTTCGTCTGTGGGCGCAGAGCTGATGCCCGATAATGTCCAAGTTGGGCTTCGTCGGATCCAGATAAACAGAATTTGATGGCCAAGACATCAACATGAGTTCAGTATCGTTCTCTTCAAACAATTGTAGCACGATTCTGGCCTTGTGTAATGGTCAAGAAGTCCACAGCTGTACTGGTGCCTTCGGTTACTTCCGTAGGTCCCATGGAAGCCCAGGTGTATGACCCCCATAACTGCTACGACAGGCCTGCGTTCGTAGAGCGCTGCGTGATTTGTGCAGCAGTTCACCTGGATGACAGCTTGTATGGACACGACAATTGATCTTGTACAACAATAAAATGAATGTAATGGACCAGGCGACGCGATTCCATTCATCAGCGGTGCAGTCTCCATGACCCCGTGTCCACTGTAATGATAACTGATGATGTTGTTGGGTCAGCATGGGAACGCGTAGGGGTCCCCTGCTGTGAACACCATGTTCAACATCGTGCGCTGAACGGTGTGCTACAAACACTTGTGCCTGCGTCAGCACTGATCTCTGTCGTCAGATCTGCCACCTATCGTACTTTCGTACTTCACAGAGCGGGCAAGCCTTGGTCCCCATGTTCTGTTACGAGGCATGGACGACCAACTTTTTGTTGTCCACTCGTGGTTTCAGCATTCTTCAGCCACTTTCCACAGTTTCTCACTAGAGTATCACGCGAACAGCCGACCAGGTACTGGGACACAACAATCTAGCTTTTGTCAAAGTCTCTGCGGTATGCATATTTTCGCATTTGCTCAACACATCGTCGCTAAAATGTTCCACAGTTCGTCTCTGCTTCGATCGTATGCTTCTCTTACGGCGTCAAGTGCCCATAGCGTCATCAGGAACCATACAACCTCGCGGTGAGCAGTGGTGATAATGTCTTGGCTCGTCAGTGTATATGCCGCTTTGTGAGACATCTAGGTACGCGAAAACCTCCCCATAAAAAATTCAAAGCTGTGCCCTCAACAGACAATGTGATGCCCACGGCCATATTGGACTTCGAAGATCGGATACACATCGAATTACTCAAGCACGGGAAAACCATTTACAGTAACGTGTACTGTGGGACACTCCTTAGCCTACGCAAATTCATCAATAGCAAACTCACTAGGCTGCTCACAGAGTGATTCTGCTCCACCAAAAAGCACGCCCACTCGTCTGCAGGATCACACAAAATGCAATGTCCAACTCTAAGTGAGAGCAGCTTGAGCGTTAGTCCCCTCTGAGTCATCAGTCTCCTATTTGTTGCGGTCTGCGACGAACTGTACCATCCTCCTCATCTCTGAGTAGCATTTGTAACCTACGTCTTCAATTATTTGCTGGATGTATTCCAGTCCCTGCCTTCCTCTATAGTTTTTACCCACTAAAGCTCTCTGTAACATCATGGAAGTTATTCCCTGATGTCTTAACATATGTGCTACCATCCTGTCCCTTCTCCTTCTCAGTGTTTTCCACACATTTCTTTCCTCCCCGATTCTCCGCAGAACCTCCTCATTCCTTACCTTATCGGTCCACCTAATTTTCAACAGCCATCTGTAGCACCACATCTCAAATGCTGAGTTTCTCTTCTGTTCTCGTTATCTCACATTCCGTGTTTCACCACCAAGCAATGCATTATTCCAAACGTACATTCTCAAAAGTTGTTCCTCAAATTAAGGCCTATGTTTTATATTAGTAGACTTCTCTTGGCCAGAAATGTCCTGTTTGACAGTTTGAGTCAGCTTTAGAAGTACTCCATTCTCCGCCCCTTATTGATGAATTAGCTGCCTAGGTTGCTGAAGTCTTGAACTTTATCTACTTCTTGACCGTCAGTTACGATGTTAAGCTTCTCGCTGTTCTTATTTCTCCTGATTCTGACTTCTTTCGTTTTTTTGGTTTACTCTCAATCCATATTCTGTACACATTATACTGCTCATTGCATTCATCAGATCATGTAATTCTTCTTCACATTCACTGAGAATAGCAACGTCATCGGTGAGTCGTATCGTTGATATCCTCTCACGTCGAATTTTAATTCCACTTCTGAACATTTCATTGAACATTGTTCCATCGATGTATAGACTGAACTGTGGGAGCGAAAGATTTCGTCCCTGCGTTACACCCGTTCTGATCTGAGCACTTCCTTCCTGGTCTTCCAGTCTTACTATTCCCTCTCGGGTATTCTACATGTTTAACATTACTCGTCTCTCCCTATATCTTGCCCATACTTTCCTCAGAATTTCGAACATCTTGCACCATTTGCTATTGTCAAACACTATTTCCAGGTCGACAAATACTATGGAAGGGTCTTAATTTTTCCTTACTCTTACTTCCATTATCAACTGCAACGTCAGAACTGCCTGTCTAGTGGTTTCACCTTTCCTAAGGCCAAGCTGATTGTCAACTAACACAACCTCAATTTTCTTTCCCAGTCTTTTGTATATTATTCTTGTCAGCAACTTGGGTGGATGAGCTATCAAGTTGATGTGCGATAATTATCGCACTTGTCAGCTCTCGCAGCCTTCGGAATTGTGAGGAGTGATGTTTTTCAAGAAGTCAGATTGTATATGGTCCGATTCGTACATTCTACACACCAACGAGAATAGTTATTTTGTTACTGCTTCCCACAATGGTTTTAGAAATTCTGATGGAATGTTATCAGTATCTGCTGCCTTTATTGATCTTAAGTCTCCCGAAGCTCTTTTAAATTCTGATTCTAATCTCTTCTAAATAATCTTCTTTTATCACATCAGACAAGTCTTTCCCTAACAGAGGCCTTCAAAAATGGTTCAAATGGATCTGAGCACTATGGGATTTAACATCGGAGGTCATCAGTCCCATAGAACTTAGAACTATTTAAACCTAACTAACCTAAGGACGTCACAAACATCCATGCCCGAAGCAGGATTCGAACCTGCGACCGTAGCAGTCGCGCGGTTCCAGACTGAAGCGCCTAGAACCGCTCGGCCACCAAAGGCGGGAATAGAGGCCTTCAGTGTGCTCTGTCCACCTAACTGCCTTCTCCTCTGGATGTAACAGCGGAAATGGCACTCATGTTAGCACCCTTGCTCTTAACTTCAACGAATGTGAATTTTGTCTTAGCTTCCCGGCACTTCCTGTTTATTTCATTCCTCAGCGACGTACAGACTTGGCATGTCGCCCTGGGGATTACGTGTGTCTGGTCCGCTCAGAAAAATCTCTCAGAGGGAAGTGCTTCAGCTCAGACAAATGACTGAAGATCACAGTGGAGTACTGTCTCCTGTCACAAACACAGGAATTCTGGGAACAGGGAATCATTCAGCTCGTGAAACAATGCAATAGTTGAGCTCAGGCTTCTGGTGATTACTTTTGAATAGGGTCTTCAGTTATACCCAGTATTATTTCTAACTTTTCTTTTGAACACACCTAATATACTCGTGCGCGAGCGCGCGCGCGCGCGCGCGCGCGTGTGTGTGTGTGTGTGTGTGTGTGTGTGTTTGTGGGTGTGTGTGTGTGTCCACGGAGGCTCCATGAGGCTGTACGCAGACGGTGATTTTGTTTACTTGAATGTTGCAACGCCAGAAGATTAACGAAATGCAGGAAGACCTGTGAAGGATCAATGGTTGGTGTACGTAAATAAATTTAACGAAATGCCCAGCAACAGGCGGAGGGATGAATTACATTTCGGATATGATATCACTGGAAAAAGCAATGATTAAGAAATGTAAAGCTTCATCCGTTCGTCGACGAGCCCTAGAAGGCAGTAAATACGACCGTCCAGGTTGAAGTCAAGTTCCTTAACTTACTGAAGGCAGTTCCGTATTGCAGCCTAGTGAATATGGCACGAGCGTGTGGAACATCAGACCATCTTTGTTATTGCATTTAAGAGTTACGTATAAATGGAACACAGCACAGTACCGTTGATGGAGAGGAATCTTGAGATATACAGCCCATAGAGTACCCCAAGGGAGTGCTACATATTAAGTTCTGTTCGCGGATAATTCTGTAGTACATAGAGCTACAAAACAGTAGCGAATTGCACATAGACTTCCAACGGATCCATGCCTCGATCAAGGTTTGGCAGATGTTCAACGGTGTAAGAGAATGTAATGTACTGCCCATAATTATACGGAAAACCAGAGCATCGGACATGTTCATAGGTGCTCGCAGAATGTCTACGGTGGCCTGGCAGTGAAAAAAACCACAGTGAGTCGTTGGGCAAGGCGTCTGTCATCATCACCAAAAGTGGCGCAGATCTGTCCTAACTTCCGCGTGCCGGCTGACCTCACACACCCTTAGGAATTTGAAGCAATGACTAGCATGTTCGAGGCCACAAAAATGCAAACGGACATCTTCTCCACGACAACACAAGGCCGCACTCAAGTCTGCGCACCCAAGCAGAACTCACAAAAGGTCGCTGAACTGTTCTCCCTCATCCACCATAAGGCCCGGATTTCGCACCTTTCGACTTCCACCTGTTTGACCCAACGAAGGATGCACACCACGGTAAGCAGTACGTAGATGATGGGGAGATCATTTGATGCAGCAAGACGTTGGTTCGACGTCGACAAGTAGAATGGCATCGTGTGGACATGCTTGTCCTCCCAGTGAGGTGACGTAAGGAAATCGAATTAAATGGTGATTATATTGAGAAACAGAGTTTTGTAACCGAAAGAGTTAAAAATAATATGGTTAATTACAGTCCTGAATAAAACCAAACTGCTTTCAGAGAAAAATGGGTTGCATTACTAACTAAACGCCCCTCGTGTATATACACTGGAATCGTTATCGGAAGGAATGAATTTAATTCCTCGTCCGTGTATCATTCATATTTTCCCTGATTTCTCTAAATCTTTTACTGCGAATGCCTGAATGGTATCCACGAAGACACAGCCGTTTTCCTTCCGTATCCATGCATGCAAAGTTTATTTTTTTGCTGGTTGTGTGTTACTTCCAAACAAAACAGTTGAGTCCATCTAACAAATATTTAATCTGTTTGAATCTTTGCAGTTTGGAGGAGTTAATATAGTGAGGGATTGTGCATGAATAATAGACGGGTATTTTCTGACACATGACTTAGAAAGCACAAAATACCCTATTATAAGAGTATTACGACTTAAATTCATAGTACCCTTGTGCAGTTTCAGTACGCTAGGTAGAAGTTTACCAAAGTTTGATATACAGTGGAGCGAATGGGAGCAAGCACAAGTGAACGAGCATTCGCAGATAATTCGCCAGTGTTCACTACCATTCGTTTGTTTTCACTACCATTCGTTTGTATATATAAACAATCCTTTACGCTAGAGAGAAGGGAAGTAAGCCTGTGAAAATCGCAATACTAATTTCTGTTTCTGATATTTCTCACACAGAAAATAACACTACATAGGTAAAGCCACGATGCAAAACTTTAACATTTAAAAAGTGTTATTTAGGGGACTGATGACCATAGATGTTAAGTCCCATAGTGCTCAGAGCCATTTGAACCATTTTTTTTGTGTGCCTTTGAGTGAAGTCGGTTGACCACTGTACCTCACTCTCCACAATAGCTTACGTACATAATTATGTTAGATGGAGTTGTGGTAGTTCTTTGGAAGTTACGAGTGATTCCTTCCGCAGGTTTCATCCGTTTTTTCACAGCCAGCATCAATGCTGCTCGACGGTTCTTGTCCATCAGTACATGAGGTCTGCCTGGTCTTGCAATAGCTGTGGTTTTCCTTCGCGCTTACAGTCCACAATGGTATAAGCAACAGTGGACTTGGGCAGCATTAGAAGGGTTGAAACATCCCCGATGGATCTGTCGCTCAGATGACATACAGTGACTAGGCTACGTCAGAAGACATGAGCTCTCTAGATCGACCCAATTTGGTTATTTCTTCTGTATTGAGAACACAATATTCTTACGGCTTCTACACCACTTGTTAGCAACTGACACAGTAGCTGCGCCAAAGACCGAGGTGATGTGGAGTTTTACAATTATTTATTGAACTTTCTTTACAATTTCTCCCTCGTTTTCGCTGCTCAGCCCTGCGGTTCCCTCCGCCAGGCTTCTGCTGTGTAGATTCTCCGACAATGCGCGCAACGTGCGCTGTTGATCGCACTCGGGAGCCTCAGGCCACCAGTGTTCCGCGGAAGCCAGGATGTCCTGTGGTTGAGATGAACTCGTCGCTGCTCGGCGCCCCAGTACGGCACGCCCTAGGAGACGTGTCGCCGTGAGGTCAGCTGCCGACACCTGCAGCACCGTCGGATGGGAAGCCGTCAGTCGCGATGTCCGCGAGGTCCCGTCATGGACGGACCACGCGCCGTGGGGGCCGGTTGCCGTGAAGTCCGGGCGTCAGTCCCCGGCGGCGCCTGTGACCAAGACCGCGCTGCGCCGGTCCTGCTGGCAGTTCTCGCTGTAGTTAGTCAGCCATGGTGCCGACCGAACTCGGGCTGACCTCCAGAGCTTAAGTTGACATCTAGCGGCGTACGGATGACTCCTGCGAGCTGGAACAGACTTCCAGAATCGTCACCTTCGAAGATTGAACATTCGGACAGATCCGAACTGCTTCCTATTGGCTTCTGTCTGTTGCTGCCAGCGCTCCACTATTTATATCCGGCAGGAGGACGTTTTTTACTCTCGGTGGTAAATTTTTGTTAGTACTCCCGCAGTATATTGCAGCATAACTTAGCGTACTGGCCTCACTTTCCCTTACTCAGCACTCTCCAGGCTGCGCTCGGCGCTCGGTCTGTTTGCGTCCTTGCGTGAGCTTGTTGGTAGACTGCTGCTGTCAGCAACGCTATCTGTGCCTACCTACTTCGCAACATCTTGGTCGCTGATGATGATGATGATGATGTTTGGTTTGTGGGGCGCTCAACTGCGTGGTTATCAGCGCCCGTACAATTTCCCAACCTTTGCGCAGTCCAATTTCGCCACTTTCCTGGATGATGATGAAATGATGAGGACAACACAAACACCCAGTCATCTCGAGGCAGGTGAAAATCCCTGACCCCGCCGATCTTGGTCGCCGGCGTGCCACTGTTTTGCCATTCTCCACTGCATGAAGCAACGCTTACTAATGTGGCCGCGACAATAATCTTCACCTCCTGGTAAACTGGTGATTCAGCCTGTACTGATATCTGGTGTACAGCTCTACATAGTGATGTCCATATATTTTTGATCAGACGGCGTAGTATGGTTGACCCAGTTAGCGGAATACGAAAGTTGATGATAACTTTTTTTTAGCGCCACAGTTGCACGACAATTGTAATAAGATAACGGTGATCTTCCGTTCGATGATCTTCAGACCTGTAAGTATCAAAAAACGATGCTTTATAACTCTACTTTTCTACTTTAGTGGATAATTTATAATGACAGAGAAAAGACTCATAAAATACACCTTGCTTTATTGATAAACCACATCCCTTAGACAATAAGTGTAGGTGAACCAGCGGATTCCTTCTTCCTAGACTTCCGAAACCCGTTTGACACTGTACCACATCGCCCTTACTTATCAATAAACCATCTTACACAGTATTAATATCTTCGCTATTGTACTGCTGGCTCGAGGAATATTCGAGTAATAAAGCACAGTATACTACAGTGGACGCCATTTTGTTTCGCGGAAACAAAAGTCAATGGATGTGCCCAAGAGCAGCGTAAATGTTCTAAAAACACACAAATGATTTATGAGATGGAATCATCACCACCTTATTATCGTCCATTGATGATGATACTGTAGACAGGGAAATGCAGTCGAGGCCTCGCTAAGAAATTCAGGAACACATAGACCAAAGCACCGCTTGGTGTAATGAATGGCTGCATTCTTCGTAAATCGAATGCCTCAAACCAAAAGAAAACACCGATAATATTCTATTACAAGATTAATGGAGAACATTTTGACCAAGTCCCGTCGTATACTTAAATGTAAAACTACGAGATGGCCAAAATTAGACGCCCCATATCTTATAAACAACATACAGACAATTCACTTGTGTATTGTAAATGTAGAATACAGGACGGTAAATTATTATTAAGGAAAATAACGTACTGAACGTTCAGTATGTCAGCAGTTCAGAGGCGGCGCTGAAACTGTCCACCATAAACTTTGATACACAGAATCTCTCGACATGTTTCTGCGAACTTTTGTTAATTCATTTGATGTGATTTCCGCAATCGTTTGTTTTCAGCCTTAAGTTGAATGCGGGTTGTTACTATGGACTTTATTCTCTAAATTATCCCACAGATAAAAATCATAGGTAGACTGATCGGGCGATCTCGGAGGCCATACACCAGCGGACACAGTACATTCTTCTGCGAAAGCTCCGTGGACGTATGTTATTGTAAACCGTTAAGTATGCGCCGTAGTTCCAGCTTGCTTGAAAAACGTATATTCTCGTTCTTCCTCCGTTAGCTGCGCTGTGAATGGTTTCAGCAATTGCATTACATATGCTTGAGAATTGACGGTGTTGTTAATGGAGCGTACAATTTGTTGGACTGAAACTGCACACGAAACGCCTACTTGCTTATCATACATGGACACCACGTTCGTTGGGCTTCTTTTTTGAACTACAGATTCACGTACACGTTAAGGTGGAACCATGCTTCGTTCGAGTTGAAGTAAAGATTTGGATCCAGATAAACATCAGCGACAACCTATTCGTAATGGTATTGTCGTTGTCCATCACTGTCCATCACTGTTACTTTGTATGTTCGTATATGTAGCTGGATGTTTAGTTGGGAGGATAGACGTACAGTTGTTTTTCTTAGGCTACTTACCGTAGTCTCATGAACGCAGTCAATAATTTCCAGCGAACACATTTTCTTTACACCCTTCAATTTGGTGTTTACGACTGAACTTGTTGCTCTAAATTTAGTGAACAATTTCTGCACAATACATTTTGCAGCGTCAGCTGTGTCTGGATATTTGATTGTGAAATTTTCATTTAACATTCTAAACGATTTACATCCAAAAACAGTTTCAACAGTAAACACTCTTTGTTCGATTGAAAAAGGCATTCCGCAGAACTGCATTCACAACAAGCTTCAAACTGACTACTGACAACGCAGCACTGATCACTAAATCGTCGCTCGACATCACGTGACATCACGTGACTCCGTTTCAGCGCCGCCATAGCGTTAAGAAACAACACTCAGAGAACCAAATATCACATTCAGTAAACAGGGGGCCTCTATATCTTAGCCACATCATAAAAAACAATATGTAATTGGGCTCTCGTATAACATCAATATTAGGGGATGGCGAGCTGCGCGTGTGTTATTCGATTTCTGCGTCTTACTAAACTTCTTTACTCGTCTTTTTCAAGCAACGTGTCGTTTGGCGTCTCACTATAGGGCAAGATGCACTCAAACGCATGCGCTCTCCGCCCTGTCTCAGTGTCTGTCTGCAGTTCTCGTAGAGTAACTGGAGTTGCTCACCAAGGACGGAGGACTGATTCCCCGCGTTATCGGTAGCTCTTAAAACGGTGTGCATACCACTGTTGTTGAATTATAGCTTCCCCCTGCCTCCATGGTCGCTGGTTTGCGTCTTTGGAGTCAGCACGTGTATTATTTTGGATGCCTTCACTATGGATGCCACTGTGCCAGTATTTAATTGCAGCCAAGGACTGGCGTATAAAGGAAACGGTGTGCATTTGACAGTTGAAGAATTATTGTTCTCTCTGCCTATGTGGTTGCCGCTTTGCGTCTTTGGAGTTGACGCATTCATCGTTTCTGCTGCCTTGATCACGGATCTTATGCTGTCTGTATTTACTTAGAGTCAAACACAGGCGTACTAGGAAAGTGGTGAGCATCTTCACTACACGTAACTAGAGGCCCTAAAGAGCTGTTGCCATTGGCAGAACGACTTGTTCATTGTGCAAAATGAAGTTTATCTTATTGTGTATAATTCTGCTTAGCTTTCCGTCTTAATAGTTAAAGTCCGAATTATTTCAAATCTAAATGTTAAAATCAAACAAAATTTTGTATTTTAATCTTGATTGTTTTGCTGAAGTCTCATTTCTGTTTTTATTCATTTACAAGTAATTAATTTTTTAAATCGTTCACTTTTCTTTATTGTATCATTTGTTAGAACCGCCTATTCTTTTGCACTGTCTGTCTTCCTTTAAATTGCTACTGAGTTTTTCTTTTATAAATTCTTGGTTACTGTCCCGGGGAATGTAAATTTATACTAATCAAAATATCCACGGGTGTACTGCAGGTCTACAGTGTCCAACGGGCACAATATTTCGGCGATCATACATGTCGCCATCATCAGGTAAACTAACGGACTGAGCTAGTTTATATTGTTTATGTAAAATAATAAGGTGTAAGTAGGCTGTTTATGTTTTCTTTATGTAAGTGGGCTGTTTATGTTTTCTTATTGGCAACGTTACGTAGCGCTCTATATGAAAATCACTGGCTGTGCTGTGTGCAGTCTGTGGCTAGTTTGCATTGTTGTCTGCCATTGTAGTGTTGGGCAGCGGCAGCTGGATGTGAACAGCGCGTAGCGTTGCGCAGTTGGAGGTGAGCCGCCAGCAGTGGTGGATGTGGGGAGAGAGATGGCGGAGTTTTGAAGTTTGTAATACTGGATATCATATATTATGACTATTAAGGTAAATACATTGTTTGTTCTCTATTAAAATCTTTCATTTGCTAACTATCCCTATCAGTAGTTAGTGCCTTCCGTAGTTTGAATCTTTTATTTAGCTGGAAGTAGTGGCGCTCGCTGTATTGCAGTAGTTCGAGTAATGAAGATTTTTGTGAGGTATGTGATTTGTGAAAGGTATAGGTTAATGTTACTCAGGGCCAATTTTTGTAGGGATTTTTGAAAATCAGATTGCGTTGCGCTAAAAAATATTGTGTGTCAGTTTAAGCACAGTCGTGTATAATTGTTCTAAGGGGACGTTTCAAAGGGCCTTTTAAGATTTTCTGGAGGGTGATTTGTAACTTCAGTGTTTACTCTCTGTGTTTAAGATTTGAAAGGACAGAGTGATGTTCGAGCTAGTTCAAACTGGAATTCTTATATCGACCCCCTATTAATAAACAAAAGCATTTGTTTCCAGCTCTTTTGTGATTTATTGCTGGAGACTTTGCGATCTCTGTTAACTTACAGTAGTCGTATTTGAAAGTCATGTGTACAAACATGAAAGTTATTGATGACAAAATCTTCTCGGGTCGACAGCCGAGTTAATGCGTCGTTCTCTGGCAACGTTTCAGCAAGTTTATTACTTGCCATATTCAGGCGAAGTGTCGGGTTCACTTCCCGTCGAAGTCCTTATAGGCGCTGGACCACAGGCATCTGCATCTTTGTTTCCGGTCGGGCCAATCAGCCGCGAGCGGAATCGGAATAGGCTTGGCGGCGCGTGGTAGTGGCGCTGGTGGGGGGGAGGGGGGAGGGGGAGCCATAGGCGCCGGGTTCCGACGTCCCGTTTCGGTGCGGCCTATTTATTCCATCAGCCGCTATCGTCCTGCCTTCATCGGTGCTCTCGCCGTATTCTTGCTAATGTTCTGTCCCACGGGGTGCTGAGTTGGAAGCCGCTATCGCGGTTGACCAGGTTATCATTGACTCGTATCTCCACTGCCGGGTCCGCATCGGCGCGCCGATACCATTCGCGTCTATTTGCCACGACCGGCGCCGAGAATGCAGAGAATCCCGCGGTCCATCGGCTATAAAGACCCATACGAGAACTGAACTAGACTCTTCAACTGAAGATGGCAAGTAATAAACTAGCTGAAACGTGGCCGGAGATCGATGCACTGACTCGGTTGTCAACCCGATAAGATTTTGTCATCGAGATACCCCAAGAAAGATTGCATTCTCGTAAAAGTTATTGTTAAATGTTGATGGAATTGTTAAAGATTTTGTAGAACGCCTGTTCTGACTCTTTTATTTTGTCAATGTTAAAATGGCGAGAAAAATAAATATAATTAAATTTTGCCTCAACACGTTACCACTCCTATATCCAAGCTGGCTGCCATTTCAAATGGAAGACTTAGATTTTATGGAAAGTCGTGTGAAAGGTCAATGCATGGTAAAGGAAACTGCATGCAAGAGACTATATTAGCTGTCACCAAATAATCACTAAGTGACGTCGACAGGCGCGAAGTGTTATCGTATGCCAGCTTCACGGTTTTGTTGACACACAAACACACACACACACACACACACACACACAAACACACACACACACAAACAAACAAACACCACACGCTCTACAGCAGCCAGCCGTATTTTCAGTATCTCCGTCCAATACCGTCTTATCACGAAGAAAAGTGCATTCACTTGTGTTTTGTAGTGAGCATAATGCAGGAGCGAGGGCCTACACCTGTCGACATGCGTAGAGGGCGACCATACATTCAGAAACAAAGATTGTCATACCGAACTTCTTGAGTTTATTTTGCTGATCGTTTCAACAACGAAGAAGCCAGAAGTAATTAAAGTTTGTGCAAATTCATACACTGACAACAAAAGCTTGTGGTATTTCCGGATCGACTGAATTCGATATTAACAGAGCAGTAACATTGCCAGAATCTCAATATGTGAGCACGTGTCTTGATTCTACCAGAAGTGGATAAAAACGACAATGTAAATCTTTGGAATTTCACAATTTAACAAAAAAATTATGCGTTGAACTGTACTCGGTTGGTACAAGATAGGAGTGAAGCCAACGGCCCGAAAGAAAAAGCAGGGTGAGCTCCCTGAAAAATTAGTTAAGCCGGCTCAGGAACCTGCCTTATTTGTTTTTACCCCTGTTTCCTTTTTTTATTTAGAAAGTGTAATGACGGACTAAAATTTTTAATAGACTGCCGTTTTGTGTACATTGTACTTGCTGCGTCCTGTAGTATACTTCGGTAAAACTTGTGTTCACAAAACTATACGAACATATATATTTTGCTCGACATCAGTGGATGTGGTTGCTTGAAAGTACGAGGCCTATTTGGAATGACAGCTCTGATCGGTCGCAAAATGGAAACCAGTGTGAAAAATCAAAAATGTTATATTTGCCAAATCTGTTGCACCTTCCACCTGCTTCTCTGTCCAATTTAGATATTTGTAGTAGCGTTGTACCAATTTTCCAATGACATAGTCATAACGATAGTCAACAACAGTCATAGAAGACATGTATCTGTGCTTTCCGCCACTTCACCATGCTGGGCTGCAGTTCGTTGTCTGTGCCAAAATGTTGTCTTCATAGCCAGCGGTTCGAGTGGGCAGAGATGAACATCAAAGAGAGCTATGTCCGGGCCCTGTGGTGATTTAACACTTCACAACATAACGCTAAAGGGGCGTCTTCATTGCTCCAGCGGTGTGTGGCTGAGAACTGTCATGAAGAATGAAATGTATGACAGATACGCAACGTTGGGTTACATGAAATCTGGAGAAACCTCGCAGCGGGCATCCACACTTGGCGGGTAACACTATTGTTCCAGTCATTTTTTACGTGCTCACTGTGTGCTCAGACCTGAAAAGAGCGACGTGACACGATCGGTAGGTATACTCAACAAGTCTGTGCCAAGCTTCATCGGATGTTCACTGGTGTTTCCATTTCGAGAACAATCGCACGTTACTTTCCGACTAGCACTCGCATATACACGTTTCTGAAATAAACCGCTTGAAGCTGTACACGAACTTTTACAGGAACAAGACCGGCTTCGTGATCTCGAATCACATCTTCAGGTGTACATCTACAAGGTACGAAACATGCAATAAAGACTTTGATAAAATACAGATACCAGTCCTAATAAACTATGCTCTGTGACTGCTAAGTATTTCCGTTGGAAAATAGTCTGTCATATTCTAGACTAAAAGCAGAGATCCCATGCATTGTTTCAGCTTTTTTATTAAAATTTGAAATTATCATTAACTGGCCATACTGTAAGAAGGCGATACCAACATGCTCTGTATCTTTTCGTGACGGCCAATTCAGCGCAAAAAATTCTTGTCCACACTTGAACGTCCTTAGGTAGTACGCCTAATTCGCCATCGAACGTATTCAGAGACAGGGTGCTAGGTTTCTAACATCCCGGCTTATCGCATACCAAAGTGTAACAGATATTTGTTTGGGAACTGAAATGATAACCCTTGGAAGAAATACAACTTATTTATTGCGAAACCCTGTTGATCAGATTTGAAGAATCTGTATATGAAGAACACTGTACCACTGTTAACAAGTCACCGTCATATATCTCGCTGAGAAATCGTAAGAAAAAGATGAGTGTATGGCACGTAGTGAGCCATATAGACAGTTATTCTTCTGTCACTTCATATGCGAATGGAATCAGAATGAAAAACGATAATATTGCTACCATGTACCCTCCACCGTTATTACTTACAACTGCCCTGCCAACGCGGTGGCAAATAAAGCGATATTAGACACATAAGTTTACACGTCTCCCAGCACTTCATCTGATTTTGCTCGAATTGGGATCCTTTCGAACGACAGATCTCAGAAGAGTATTCGACAAATGAATAAGAAAAAGAAAGAATGAGAATAAAGAGGACGCTTTGAAAGAGTACCCTATATAACAACACCGGCGACACTAGGTGTTTGCGTCGGGCGCAGCGCAACGCGAGTTTCCACTCTGGCGGCGCCTCGCAGATGCGACTCGCTCCATTAGGTCCCTCGCACAACCTGTTTATACAAGGCAAACTTTGGGCTGCCAACTGTGGCGACGGCGGCACATTTCTTACACGTCTGCAATGTGGGGCGACGGCGACGCGACACCGAATTCATTAATTTTGCATTCATTTACCCCAACATTCTGCGTGCGGGCGAAGTAACGGAGAAACTGTGGAGACACTATGCTGCTACAACTTCATTACGTCGTTAGCGGGAAATATTGTGATGGGATTCAAGGGCTCGGAGCTGTCACGAAACTTTGCAAGCACAAAGTTGGAGGTCAAGTTTTGAATGAAGCTTCATTTAGAGGAATTAGAGCTGATGCAGTTCCGAATGTTACTTGTTGATAGCGTATAGCTTCTTCGTCTGTGTACTTAAAGATGAACTTGTCAAACTCTTTCACGCATTTATTATATAACGTCACCTCCAAATGTGGTGTCATATATTAAGGTAATTTTGTCATTTATCGAGGGCATACTCTGTTTTTGCAGCACCGAACTGTCATGTTAACAGCGTATCTTCTTTGCAATTATTGTTTACGTACGTGAGCGTATGGAAGATTTACTGGGACTCACGTGTTGCGGTAACTGATCAGTTCGTATAAAAACATCTCTCAAATCTACACTACAGAACGTACAAGAAATGCCCTAATGGATGCTTATTTCTGGACCAAAAAGTTACACTTGATAAACAGCCGTGACACCAAGATTGACCTACATGTGATATACCTACATGTTATTTACCTACATCTAAGTTAGATTTTCACCTTATAGTACCGTCTAAACGTGACGTAAGGTAGAGTGAGTTGGTTCTTGCGTGTTGGAATCTGTACAGTTCAGTTTCTTTGGCATATTAATTTTTGTCTTACGTTTTTACGCAACGAATTTGCACCTGGGTGTTTCTATTCCATAAGTTACTTTTTACATAAATTTGAGGAGGATTGAAGAGAAAACACAGGGTATGCTAAATGCCGATCAGTTTGGATTCAGGAAAGAATCGGAAACAAACAAGGTGATTCTGGCACAGAGGCTTCTTATCGTAAAGCGTACAAAGAAAAATAAACCAACTTATATCGCCTTTGTAGAACTTGAAAAGGCGTTTGATAATGTTATCTGGCAAGTTATGCTCAGAATGCTGAAGACAACCGGTCTAAAATACATAGCCATGTGGATGGCATTCACGTTCTGTAAGAACTAAACAGCTGTAGAAAGGAATTTTCAACAGGAAGAAGAAGCAAAAATCAGATAAAGCGTGAGAGGAGGATCTGCTTTCTTTCCTCTTACATTCAGCGCTTACATCCATGAAGTGAAACTGCTGAGGGAGGGATCAAAATAATGTGGAGATGATAATCATGCTGCTTTAAGCAACTAATATCGCTGTGGTCACGGAAACGAAAAAGACGACTATCTCAATGTTTGGCTCCACTCACCGTCTCCGCAGATCGCTAAACGGGACACTTAATGGCTCGATGATAATTTTCAAATACTGAAACCGGTTACCATTAATAAAAAGTTTGGCGATTAATACCAAATACATTTTTAATTACGTTTAGATTGCTTATTGTCAGCCATGTTATATGAAGATGACCTTCAAATATTGAAACGGTAATCATGAATAAAATATTTTACAATCAATACTGGTTATTTGTGGAGGTATGTACCGTCTATGCAACTAAATGACGGCACTTTGATTCTTGCCATACGCGTTTCGCTTCTTGTATTTGAGAAGCATTATCAGTCGCCTGAAACAGATGTTTCTTTTTATACATAAAATATACGTATTATGTAGTAGATATAATATGCTACTATATTACATTTTGTTATGTTTTTCTCTTGTTTTTTAGGTTGGAAGCAACTTTTGAAGCACAAGTTCCGTATTGTGAATGTATCGTTCAGTGTTACTTACGATTTCCACCGTCCTGGAGTTAACAGCGCTGGAAATCGAAAGTACCACTGGGAGATACATTCACAATATATGGCGGCCAATCGAGGCCCACGGCAGTGTCCTCGGAGTAGCTCAGAGCCAGAATGCGGTCCCCAAAGCGCTGCTGGTTCGATGGGCTCGAGCTCCGTTTTGCATGAACCACATCTTGTCGAAATCAGGGTCACTTCGGATAATGGGGATGAATTCATCTTCCAAAACCTTCACGTACCGTTCGGTAATCATCGTGCCATCAAAAAATATCGCACCGATTATTCTGTGATTGCACGTTGCACAACACACAGTCACCCGTTGAGGGTGGAGAGACTTCTCGGTCGCGAAATGCTGATTCTCAGTCCACCAAATGCGCCAATTTTTGTTATTGTCGAACCCATCCAAATGAAACCGTTGACTTCGTCACTACACCAAATCACGCGTGCGCGTTATCATTCCCATGTGCCCCGCAGCCAATCGTGTAGTTTGACCGTCCTAACGCAAACCGTTCAAAAGTTATGACGATATTATTTCGTATAGTTCAATAATTGTCACCGTGTGTATGGTGAGTTGTCTCGGAAAACGACTTCTTTTATTTACTGAAGTTAGCATGCACTTAGCGCCTTCTATCTTTATTATTGATATAGATTAATCATTTTCAGCATAAATATACTCAGTGTTGCCATAATTCCACCACCATCTAGCATATGTTGTGCATGTTACACTTATTACCAAAACCTCTACTCGAAGATATAACATACCTTGCTAAGATACAGTTACTTGGGTTTTGTGCACAAAAGACAATCGCTGAGTTGGCAAATATATTGACTGAAACTGGTGTTAACATGAAAAGTAGTGTTACAGTGATTACCATTTCTGAATATTATAGCTGCTTTATACATATATATTAATGTCAGATTTACTGAAATACTCGTATATTCAAGTGTAAACTGCTGCTTCATTCTTTTTTACTTTAATGTGCTATGTAACTACAGGCTTATGGCAAACATGGATTCAGTTTATTATAGCAGTCATGGTAATGAAAAGAGCCTTATATTTAATGGTCAGTATTAATGTCACGTTCGAGCACAGCTGTCACGTTCTTGGCCATTGCAGTTATCTGTGTTTACAATATCTGATCAAAAGTATCCAGACACCACGTTGTGCACTTTGTTATCGGGTATGTCCATTCTCCGTCTTTATGACGGCTACAATTCTGCTGGTGGCAGCGAACTGTCTGAATGTCTGCGGAGGAATGACAAGCAGCCCATTCTTCCTCAAGGGCCGAAATCAGAGAAGATAGTGATGTTGGGTGCTGGGGTCTGGAGGGATGTAAATGTCCTAGACCACCGCTAAGGTATTCTACTGGGTTCAGGTCGGGACTGTAGACAGGCCAGTCCATTTCAGAGATGTTATTGTCCACAAACCATTGCTTCACGTATGATGCCTTGTGATAGGGTGCACTGTGGTGCCAATACCATCAATGTCTGCGAACTGTTCTCCTGCTGTACACAGTACACAGTACACAATGCTGTAAAGTGTGTTCACATCCTAAGACATTTAGCATTTTCTTAAGTGCAATGAGAGGACCACACCCTAACCACGGGAAACAACCCGTAACATAACACGAGCTCCTCCTTATTTCACTGTTGGCGCTACACGTGATGGCACGCGAAATTTCCATGACGGGATACTCCATACTTCCCATCGGACTGGCAAAGGGTACAGTGTTATTGATCACTCCAAATCTCTCGTTTCCAATGGCAGGCTTTTAAATTAAATGACGTGGCGTGGTGGTCCTCAACTACGTAACCTCAGAGTCAGAGATGAAATATTAAAAGTTTTGACTGGTTTCTTGTCTAGGGGCTGGGATACGTAGTTGCCGAATTGCAAGCCAAATACTGCTGAGTCTATAGTATATAATATGAATATACACATGAATCGAATAGTGGAAGGTTCCTATCACTCGGTAATTTCGAATTTTGACTGTAAATTAGAAATTTATAAATGAATGATTGCAATTAAATAAAATCTACAGGTACTATTTTAACGACTTTAAATGATGATTACGACAGCAGAGGTACTATTGAGAATGCTATTCATTACTGCGAAACACTTATTGGTGTCGATGGTCCAGCAATTAAATAAAATATAAGTTGAATAACAGGGAAAAAATAGATTCCTACTTCACGTAATTAGTTATGAGCAACAACATAGCTCGCAAGATATTCACTTCTAAACGCGTACTACATCTTCACTGCAGAAGCCACGGAAATCTCACAAGTGCAAAAGCCGGCACTATGAAATATTTCAATCTCCCGCGACCATGTGCAAAGTGCCCAGCACTCTCCAAGTATTTCCTGCGACCCTCTGCCGCGCCTTCCCATCCAGCACACCCAGTGTCCTCTGCCACTCGATGCTCCTCCCCCACTCCCATACAGTATGTCCATTGACTTCGGTAGTCGCCTACTGTAGTAACGAGCACTGTGATTGCCTAGAGCGGTCCCACCATGTCTCCAAGCCAACGCACACTCACAAACATATTGAAACACGTATGAAATACTGGATTTGCGTTTAAATAACTTGAAATTAAATAAATATTCCTCCGGCTGGACCATAAACACGCTCCAACTCACATTAGTAAATACATACACAAATTAAATAAACATAAGTATCAAAGAAATAGAAACAAAAGTAGGCCAGTAGCCTAATGTTTCTGTGATTTCTAAAACACAGTAAATATTTGACCAATTTCTTCATGAATAGTATATTTCGGATATAAAAAAAGACATAGACGAATAAATATATTTATAAGCATGCTGATACCGTTTTTTCGTGTAACTGTGGAGTACTCATGGCCTAACGCGATCAATAGTAGTAGCCCACTTTGACCTCCTATAACTCAAGTACAATTCAAGTTACATGCCTGTAATTCATACTAATTTAGGTTAACACTAATAGATTTCTTAAGACACGTCGATCTACAATATCGTATTAATCGTTTAGATTTTGGAAACTCGTTGCTGGGTGTTACTTCTATGATTTACAGTCAGATATTAAACTTTAAACTAATAAAGATATTTTAAATCTGATTGCACCATTAGAATTGCCGTGCAGATAATGGTAATGCACATGTTTCTTTTCAAGATATCATGATTCCTCTGGCTATTATTAATTTCTACATGAACTGTGAAATGTCTGCAATTTTGGCTTCACAAAGTGCGCTATCTTTGGCACTCTCAGCATACAAATCTCCTTCATCGACACAAGCACAGTCCTCGACACAGTGTCAATGTGGAACTACCAGCCACGCGGTCGGCGCCTGCGAACAGCCGTTGTTCTGGTTGGAGTGCTGGTAGCACTTTGAAACTCACAGACGATTGCTCCCGCTGATTTCACACTGTTTTCTACAGCTATCCTCCACAACGCTTGACGGCCCCTGTCCTCCAGTCCATGAAGCCTATCTGGTCTTGGTTTATCTGTTGTTCTTTCTTCGGATTTCTAAAATACCATCACATCAGGGAGGTGATGTTCAGCGACCATTCCACGTTCTAACTTACTGAGTTCTCCTGACAGACCCGTTCTGGTGTTACTCGTACTTTCGTACTGGCAGGTTTGTCTCTACTGGCATCTAATGGTCAAACCCGCATTACATAGGAATGTCCAGGTACTTTGATCAAATAGTGTATTTTCAGTACACAGTCACTCCTTGTAGGAGACAAAGTATAAAGTTTTTGAGAAATAACATTTCTTTAAAGAAATGGTGTTTGTGTGACGCAATTACGAAGTTAAATCTCTTACAAATCTTAATATTTTTACCGTGATAAGATTTTGACGGTGCCTCTTCGTCTGTTGTCGATGCAAAATATAACTATATTGGATGAGATGGGCTCAAATCCAGGAAAGGAACTGGTTAATTGTGATCTCTCTCGATCACTTAAGGCGTGGACCAGGATGTTTAACACGAACATGACAGCGCCAATAACAGTAAGTCTAGCTCATTTTACCTCCGTCTGTACTAATCTTGTCGATAGGGCGTAAAACTGTTGTCTAACGCTTTTATTGTTTCCGCTCCATCGCCGAAGTTTTACGTACCAGGATACTGATCGCTTGAGTCCAGTTACAGTGGTTGAAGGAAATTACTTAACTAATAGTATTTATCCTTTTAATGTATTAGGGATTACTTTCAGGGTTGTCCTGCATTATTTAAATGACGGTGGCCACCCTTTTCTTGGTAAAAGTGTTGTTAATTGATGTTTAGTCCTCTAATTGTTTAAACAGGTTTGTGATATAACTGGGTATGAGTTTTCTCTTGGGTGGCTACGTGAAATTCTGATTGAACTAAAATGTTTAATTAGCGATATGAACACCTGAATGTTAAGCCAATTAAAGTTACAAATGAGATTGCCGCTCAGCCCCCTCACGCATCCTTATCTTTCTATCCTGAGTTCATCAGTCATTTGTGACTATAATTTTGGTATCTCTGCCCATTGCTGCGTTGCTGCCGTAGGATTAAGGTCCTGGCCATAATGTAGATGAGCGCACGGGCATTGTAGTCCATGATTTACTTGGTGGAATCCAGGAGGGGTTCGACGTCCGGAGTGACGATTCGGCGGCACTCTGACCTCCCTGGGTGGACTCGTTATGGTAATTTAGCACCAACGGAGACGGTACTGCGAGACGAGACGGACGGGTCACTGTGACGCGGAGGAGTATTTTAAGAAGGCCGGCGAGGGCGGTATGATTCACGGCGGCGGTTCCGTTTTAATTGATGCCAATTGAAGGCAACGCGTCGGCGCAGGAAGGCAGCTGGCGGCTGCGGCGTCGGCGGAGGCAGCGCCGTGTTTGGAGGAGCATTATGCGGACGGCTCATTCATCTCCCATTAAGCCTGACCACGGCGTATAGAGGGCCGGTGGACGTAGGGCCGCGTCCCATGTCGGGATTAGCCGGCCAGCCGCCGCGGCGAGCGCCGCCGTATTAGCAACTGCGCCGCACAATGCGCCCGGCGCGCCACAATACGCGGGCCTGCGGCGCCGCCACGGGGCTCTGATGCGCCGGCGCTCATACGTCACGCGGCCCGCCGCTGACGCCTCGCCGCGCCGCGCCGGCCGCGACATCCCGCCAGCGCGCGCTGTCGCCAGGTTTTCGCGGTGACGTCGCTTTGTCTGTGGCGCGACGTCAGCAGCCCAATGACTGCAGCTCCGTTGAGACGGACCTACCAATCGAAATCATAACGCCAAACTTCTACCGAAGCTGAAATCGTTGTGCTTTTTACCCGTTTATTTGCTATGACAAATCTACGTAAGCAGTACCCCCAACCCCAAAGCGCTGTCTTTTTCGCAATGATATGTCTAGTTAACTCATCTCCATTGCTAACAAATGATTGACAATAATAGATTAAGAACGTATGCTTCCGCGTCCGGTGTCATAGTGATTAATATTCTTCTGGGTGTTATGCTGGTGCCGGCCGGAGTGGCCGTGCGGTTCTGGGCGCTACAGTCTGGAGCTGGGCGACCGCTACGGTCGCAGGTTCGAATCCTGCCTCGGGAATGGATGTGTGTGATGTCCTTAGGTTAGTTAGGTTTAATTAGTTCTAAGTTCTAGGCGACTGATGACCTCAGAAGTTAAGTCGCATAGTGCTCAGAGCCATTTTGGTATTATGCTGCGTGCCCTGAGGAAGGCCGTTGCAATTCGGCCGAAAGGTCGGTTTTAGTTTATTATTGTTGTCAGTTTTTAGCAATGATGCGGCGTAATACCCTGAAGAATTTTAATCAATAATAGATTAGTTAGTTGCATCTGAACGATTCTTTTACCGAACTGACGTGGAATGAGTCAGTTTGCAGGATATGTATACGTGATTAATGTTAACACTTCACTTAAAATCAAGTTTTTTTTAACTGTCTACCAGAATTAAGGAGAAATTCTATAATGGATTATAAGTAGCTGTCCCTCTAGGTATGGACGTCACTGTTCTACTCAAATTGTGATATATTATTTATGACGAATTTCATTAGCGAATATTTGCATTGTGACGGCGCCGTTAAAATACCTGGCTTCTCGAAAAGGTACCGATATGGCGTCCGTCGGTGACCACGACGTATTATTCTTACTGCTCACTATTGTGCAATCAGTACTTTCTTTCTAAGTGGTGATTTACCTCATGCAGCTATTCCAGACGGCATTACTGAGTGTAAATATGAGAAATAGAGTGGACATATGCACAATATTTTGATTTGTTTCTTTCCAACATTAGCAATTATATGATTAGCAAAAGTAGCTCACTTAATTGTGTAAGTAGCTCAGTAGTGTGTCCCTTACAGTTGGAATTTTCATCAATATGTACACCCAAATATTTGGAGAACTGTACGCTATTCACTGACTCCTGCTCTGGTGCTACATAAGTTGTTGGTATGACTACTTCTTGTACAAAACTATATATACTGTGTTTTTCATAATTTAGGTTCAAATGGTTCAAATGGCACTGACCACTATGGGACTCATCTTCTGAGATCATCAGTCCCCTAGAACTTAGAACTACTTAAACCTATCTCACCTAAGGACATCACACACATCCATGCCCGAGGCAGGATTCGAACCTGCGACATTAGCGCATAATTTAGGGAGAGTCTATTTTCTGATAACCAATTCACAGTTCTTTGAAAAACATCATTCACCACGTCTTCTGCTGCTATCTCTTTAATGTAATTTATTGTAACACTAACATCACCTGCAAATAGTACATGTTCTGCTTACTGAATGTTAAGTGAAAGGTCTTTCGTACACATAAGTAGTAGGAGTTAACCATAAACTGAAGCTTAGACAGCCCTGTACTTTCAACCTACTCACTAAAATTTTAATGAGTACTGCGTTTTAGTACTACTTTTGATAAGGGGTAAATTTTTGAGACGTTGAGTCTGTTATAACGCAGCCTTGGGTGAGTGGCACCTTTCACTAAACGGTGTCCATTACCGCTGTTTCTGCTCTGTATGTTTTCAGTTTGCAGTGATTTTCTACCCTTACGACATTGTTTGAATTATTCAGCATAACATTTTGCATTCTGTTTGTTAAATATGATTAAAAATAGCTGTGTACAATGCCATGAATTGTATAACAACTAGTTCTAAAAGACTGAAGTGATTTACACAATCTTTAGTCCATGCTCATAAATTAAACCATGATGACATCTACATACACGTCGCCTACATGTGTATTCCGCAGACCACACTTAGGTGCCTGGTCGAGAGTGCATCGAAGCAAGTTAACTCCGTCCACAGGCCAGAGTGGTCTTCTCGGTACAGATCGACCACCGTGCTGTCCTCTGCCAATGGCGTTATGGGATCCGTTATGGAGGGACTTAGGTCAGCACAACACTCCCCGTTACGCGGAGCCGCTACTTGGCTCTGAGCACTATGGGACTTAACATCTGTGATCATCGGTCCCCTAGAACTTAGAACTACTTAAACCTAACTAACCTAAGGACATCACACACATCCATGCCCGAGGCTGGATTCGAATCTGCGACCGTAGCAGTCGCGCGGTTCGGGACTGAGCGCCTAGAACCGCGAGACCACCGCGGCCGGCGGAGCCGCTAGTACTCGACAAAGTAGCTTCTCAGTTGTCATGACGAACAAGGCATCATCCCATTCCACTCCTTCCACTAAGAAAATTCCTGGAAGAACCCGGAAACGAACCCGTATCCTCTGCGTGGCAGCAGGAAGCGCTGATCACTCAATTACGGAGGAGATCCCGTCGAACTGTCTACATACTATTCCACTACCGTCCCAGACTCCAACAGTGCGACGGAAATACGAACACTTAACTCTTCCCGTGAGAACTGTGATTTTCCTTGTTTCACTACGAAGATCATTTCGTCCTATTATATGTGAGTATCGACAACATATTTTCGCATTCGTTGGTGATTGAGATGTCGTGGAAATACCTCGCCGTAACGGTAAATTGCATTCCTTCCCACCACATCTGCTCTGCTCGCGTTCAGTTATTATTAGTGCTCCTCAGTGATCTCTTCTACTGTGCGACTGTCACAACTGTCCAATGTAATGGGTAACATGCAAGAGGGGTTCTCAATAGCTTCATGCATGAATCTCTCACCATATGATCACTGCCCTAGCAAAGTATTATGTGAAAATATTCAAACAAATTTTTCATTATCAATTCCTCGCTTCTAACACGTTTCCGCTTGCAGCCCCCCTTTTTTTTCATGTTTAAGCTGGACTACAGTCGTATCAAAAAACGTCGTTTCATGTTTCACTGAAGGTGAACTACAAGATTACGGTTTTATTCACCCGGCGGATGTCTTTAGTGTACTAACTACACTCCTCTTTTAATGTGGACTACATTTTAGCACTACCTTTAATAAGGAGTCAACTTTTTAGATCTGGAGTCTTATATCTATTATAACACAGCGTTGAGTGAGTGACATGTTTCACTACACAGCGGCCATTGCCACTGTTTCTGCCCTGCATGTTTTAGTTTACAGCGATTTGCTCTCCTCCCCTAAGTATTTTACTGGAGCATGAGTTTTGAAGCTTTCGACGTTGATCTTACCACTCCGTGATCAGCCTTCCAAAAGGTTAGACAGTTGATCGGTTTGTCTTGAAGGTTAGGACGTCGTACATTCCGCCTAGCCATATGAAGTGAACAGTTGTGAGTAATAACCTGTTCTTTTTCTCGCTATTACACGCCATGTATTAACACCATTTTATAAAAATACGTCTTACAGTTCTCCAAGAAAAGACCAACGATAGCCGCAATCGGGAATTAGAATAATTCGACGATCAACGTTAGAAGACTAGGCCGGACCGGGCCTCGAATCCGCATCTCTTGATTAATGCGAGCGCTTGCCTTAACCGCCTCTGCCATCCGGACACACTACACGTCTGATCCGAATTCTCAACTTGTCACACGCTAGCAGCGCCCACTGTCCATTCACTTAATTGCTCGCAGTGAGTCCTGTATTCCCGCAAGAGGCTTGGACACTGTTGTCCATCAGCACTGAAGCTGTCAAGGCAGTCACTTCTACAAATGTACTACGTATATATGTGATGTGTGTTCAGTCGGACATGTTCCACACACACACACACACACACACACACACACACACACACACATTCATACATACATACAAAGTAAAAGAGAGAGAGAGACAGAGAGAGAGAGAGATAGGGGACATTCACTAATTATTGCAACTTTTTTTCTGGGTCAATTTCGGTTGAAAAAAATGCGGAACTTTTGGTTAATATCGTGGGGTGTTCCCGCATCATACCCTACAGTTGGCCGGCCGGAGTGGCCGAGTGGTTCTAGGCGCTACAGTCTGGAACCGCGCGACCGCTACGGTCGCAGGTTCGAATCCTGCCTCGGGCATGGATGTGTGTGATGTCCTTAGGTTAGTTAGGTTTAAGTAGTTCTTAGTTCCAGGAGATTCATGATCTCAGCAGTTAAGTCCCATAGTGTTCAGCGCCATTTTGAACCCTATAGTTTCGTGAAGTTCTGATAGGTGGCGGCACTTTACGTACCTTTCTAAGTGGTTTCTGCACGGAGTTCCATTTCATGCACAGAGCTGCCAACGATTCTTTTGGCTGAAAACCGTAGCATCGCAGATATTCAAAGGCGCTTGCAGAATCTTTGCGGAGACTTAGATGTGAACAAAAACACTGCCATTCGTTGGGCGAGGCGTCTGTTACCATGGCAACACGGCAGCGCAAACCTTACCGATATCCTGCATGCCGGTCAACCGCACACAGCTGTCCCTCCTGCAATGTTGGAACTCGGGGCACCCTTATTCGAGGAAATCAGCGGATCACAATCAAACATCTCGCTGCACAAATGGATGTCTTGTTGACAGTACTATCACGCTCGTCCACCAGTTTGGGTTCTAAAAACTGTGTGCTCCCTGTTTTTCACAGTATGGCCCGGATTTCCCATCCTCTGACTTCCTCCTGTTTGCCACAATGAAGGATGCACTCTCCGGGAAGCAGTACGTGGATGAAGGGGAGGTTATTTCATGCAGCAAGACGTTGGCTCCGACGTCGATCAGTAGAGTGGTAATAGGTGGGCATAAAGGCCCTCCCAGGAAAGTGGCTTAAGGAAGACGCAATGAACGGACATTATGTTGAGAAATAGGGTTTTATAGTCAGAAGTGTGGAAAATAATTATTGGAATACTGACTAAAACCACCCTGATTTCAGAAAAAAATGAGTTGCGTTACTTATTGAACATCCCTCGTAGCAAAACACTTTGTGTTTTCAATACAAGTAATGACCTGAGGATGCACTGATAATGGTGTGAAAGTTGTTCTGTTGCTTAATAAAGGCACCTGTATACGTTTAGTGCAGCCTTGAAGAATTTTCGTTTATTTTGGAAAAAAAAATTGAGGAATTATTTAAAATTACTTTCTGGGATTTTTAAAATATTTTTACAGTAACAATGTATATGAGCCATGGAGCGGCCCGATTCGATTGTGGCAATCAAATATATTTGCTGTCCTCGCTGCATGTATGCTTTCACCGTTCGGCGTGGCAGCAAATGAGTGTTTAGCTCTGACCCCGCCTGCTTGCGGAGAGACTCCCTCCTTTGCGTTTAGCACAGCAGGCCTGTTGTGAGTACATTGACACACAGATGGACAGCAGTGGATAGCTTGCAGCGTCATTCCTTCAGGGGCCGAACTACTGGCTGTGGAATGGGATGGAAGTTTTCGGCCCTAGTTTTTCCTGGGTGTGGTGTACGCTACTCTACCGTTCACAAAAATTGCGACAAAGAAATAGCTTTGAATTGTAACACGTTAAAATTGTGCCATCGTTAATTTATTCTGGTGTGCATCAATTTCAAATAAAGCATTGTAACTGTGTTCAGACCCATGTGTTTTTGTAATGTTCATGGTCGTGATCTAGTTATTCATTTCCTGATGAAAGTATTTTATCCCATTTAAATATTTTATATACTTGAGAGATAGCCAAGGAACCAGTTGTTCTACTTCCTGTGTTATGCGGCGGTGCTGGGATTAGTCAGTTTCCGGACTTGCGATGTGATTCAGATGGCTCTAAGCACTATGGGACGTAACATCTGAGGTTATCAGTCCCCTAGACTTAGAACTACTTACACATAACTAACCTAAGGACATCACACACACCCACGCCCGAGGCAGGTTTCGAACCTGCGACCATAGCAGCCGCACGGGTCCGGACTGAAGCGCCTAGAACCGCTCGGCCACTTCGTCCGACTGTGATTCAGATAATCTTTCTTATGTCAGTATGTACAGAGCGCTGTACATAATTGTTTGTTGTATTCCACTAAATCGTTATCTATACTAAGCCGAGTCCCATTAACGTCTGGACGAGCATTTAAGGTTTAAGCAACTGGAGCACATTCCGGTCTCGCTTACCAAAACCAGTTCATTCTCCACCTTGGCTGATATATCCTTTATTCTTTGGTTTTCACTACGTGTAACAGATGTATTTTCTGTTTAAATATTTCATAAATTTGTGCTACAAAATTTCTTAACATTCAACTGAAACAAATGTTCTCCAATGTTTTTAAGTTCTATCTTGTCAATTAAGTTTTGTATAAGATTAAGTTTTGAATGTTTTATGTTCTGTATAGTCCTTCCCATCATGGCCGCTACCTTTTTCTTAATTCATTCACTTGATTTTCGGAAACTGTGCCGACCGCAAGTCATCACGAGTTGCGCTGACTTGTGTTCACGCGCGCGGTGCTGGGAGCAGAGCGACTGTGGCGCCGCGCCGCCTAGTTGCAGCTGCGGCTTACCAGGAGCACGCGTGGAGCGTCGTCTAGCATTCAGACTTCCGCTTGGAAGTACCAAGGAGACACTTCACTCTCCACACAGATTGCTGCTAGCCGCACCACTGCAGAGCGTTACTTGGTCCATATCAGTGATAGTGGCAGTTAATGCCAAAATCCACGTAATATGGTGTAATAGTTGGGGCCCATACCAGAGTGGTTGAATGTTGGACTGCCACGCTGCATGGGTTGGCTGAGGTTTTCATGTGGCTGCTTTGGTTCTTTGTGAATAGGAGTCTATGGTATCATTGTGTAAGCCGTAATGTCTGAGTTGTTGTTGCCTGAGGTTTATCGGGAACTGCCTCTTCTGAAGAATAAGAACGGTATCGAGCTGCATCATACAGGTAAGTAATGACTTGTGTCTCAATCTGAACTAGTTGAGGGGCTTGCATTGGATCATGTAGTTCGTTGGTCAAGTATATTGCAATCCAGCATTTAGTCAAAATATTTAGAAATTGAAACGAGCGTATTCTCTTAGATTACTGTTGTTGCTTCTAGCTTGACGAGCAAGTCATTAAATTATACATGACTCTTAACCGGAATTAAGAGATTAGTGTCTGATTATAACTGGATGGAAAGTCAATGATACTGCATTTTGTTATAATTGTGTGGAAAGTAAATTGTATTATTTTATTACAATTGTATCTGTCAGTAACATGTAGTGAGAGTTTTTGCGATTCTAAATCTGAAACAATGTAATAAAGAAAGTGTTAATGGGTGTTTTAGTACGATTTTTTGAAGAAATGTTATTTGGATGCTGGAATCGCGATGAATGGAATCTGTTTCAAAACAATACGTCACGCCCACTTCGACCTATTCCTTCAACTCAGCAGAATTATTATATAAACCTTAATTGAACCATTTCATTTAAATATGCGGTAAATAGATTAACAGTTACAGTTAGTACACTTGTTTGATAATATTATAATTATTGTTAATGAAGCCGTACTTTAACGGCAAGTCCGCCGCTCGTGGTCTCGCGGTAGCGTTCTCGCTTCCCGAGCACGGGGTCCCGGGTTCGATTCCCGGCGGGGTCAGGGATTTTCACCTGCCTCGAGATGACTGGGTGTTTGTGTTGTCCTCATCATTTCATCATCATCCAGGAAAGTGGCGAAATTGGACTGAGCAAAGATTGGATAATTGTACGGGCGCTGATAACCACGCAGTTGAGCGCCCCACAAACCAAACATCATCATCATCATCATCATCATCACATTTAACGGCAAGTTTAACATTGTGCCAAATTCATTAGTAAAAAACAAAAAAAAAGTGGCTCTGGGAAATAAACGTGTTGTAGACGTAAAAAAAAGAAAATGATTTAGGTAACGAACCCTTGTAGCTTACAGGACGGTGACTTTACTGTCCACCCTCCCCCCCCCCCCTCTCCACCCATCACCTCTCCCAGCGTCAGTATTGGGAAGTACAAAATAGTCTGTAATTACGAACAACGTAAATTAGAGCGATCACATACAAAATGTTGTGGGGAACGTGACTAAAGTCGGCGTTTTATTAGTAGAACGCTTAGTACATGCAACAGATTTACCAAAGAGACCGTCTACCCTAAGATAGTTCGCTCTCTTCAAGAGTATTGCTGTAGTGTATAGAAACCTTATCAAACAGGATTGAGGGCAGACACCGAAAAGTCAAAAGACGGGCAGGTCGTTTTTTTACTATCTGAAAATAGGGGAGATAGTATCAAGAGTACTATAAGCGAACTGGGTCGGGAATCAGTAAGACAAAGTCGTTTTCGTTGCATCAATCAACTTTATCCTCTTAATGGAAAAATATTTTATTGACGCCATCTTATATAGGAATAAATGATCATCCTAATAAAGTAACAGAAATAAGAGCTTGTAGAGAGAGATTTAAGTGTTAATTATTCCCACTGCTTTTCGAAACTGGAACGGTAGAGAAATAGTCTGTAGGTTGCTCGAAGGATGAATTGTAGAAGGCCATGTTGATGTACGAGTGGATACAGATGCAGATGCAGATGTAGGTGGGGATAGTCGAGTGAAATGGGTGACGCACATAAAAATATTACGTAGCAGCGACGGCTGTTCTTTTTGCGCCATCAGTCTCTTGACTAGTTTTATGCAGCCCTCTACAGTTTCCTCTCTCTTGCCAACTGCTTTATCTAAGAATAGAATTCGCTTCCTGTGTCCTCAATTATGTGTTGGGTACATTCCAATCTTTGTCTTCCTGTAAACTTTTTACCTTCTACAGCTACGCCTAGTACGGCGGAAGTAACTGTTTGATGTCATGACATGCGATCTATCATGATGTCCCTCGTTCTTGTCAGGATTCTCCGTATTTTCCTTTCTTCCACGATTCATCGAAGAAGGTGTTCATTCCTTATCAGTCTACCTAATTATCAACATCCTACCATAGCATCAGATCTCAAATGCTTTCTTTTTTTCTTGTTTTCAAAGAGTCCGTAGACACTTGCTGTGCTCCAAACGTACATTGTCAGAAATTTCTTCCACGAATTCAGATCTGCATATGGTAATGACAGTTCTTTCGGCCAAGAATGTGCTAGTCTGCTTTTTATATGCTTCTTGCTCCGTTCTCATCATGGTTTATTTTGCTTCCAAGACAGCATCATTTCTTAACTTCGCCTACATCATGACCATCGACTTCGATGTCAAGTTTCTCGCTACTCACGCTTCAACTAATGATCATTACGCTCGTCTTTCTTAGGATTGATCTCATGCCACATTCTGTACTCATTACACCGTTCTTTCAGATACAAAGATCCTGTATTTCTTCTTCACTTTCACTAAGGACAGCAGAATCATCAGCAAATTTTATCATTGATTTCCTTTCATCCTGGAATTCAATCCCACTCTAAAGCTTTGTTTTACTTCCGTTATTACTTCTTAAATTTGTAGATTGAACTTCAAAGGCGAAAGATTCAGGCTCCTGTCTTACATCATTTTTGTCCGAATACCTCGTTCTTCGAATGTCATTCTTATTGTTCCCTCTTGGTTCCTGCACATATTATCTCTTACTCGTTTTGCCCTGCAGTTTACTCCCATTTTTCCCAGAATTTCGTAAATCTTGCATTATTTCTCACTTTCTAACTCTATTTCATGGAGCAGAAGTCTTCTGAACGTGTTTGGATTTTGCTTAATTCTTGCTTCCATTTCCAGGCACGCTCCAGAGCAGCTTTCTTCGTGCCTTTACCTCACCTAAAGCTAAAGCGATCGTCTCACAACACATCCTCAGCTTTATTTTACATTTTTCTGTATATTATTGTTGTCATCAACTTGGATGTACGATTTGTTAAGCTTAAGAAATCGTACATCCAAGTTCATGCCAACAATAATATACAGAAAAATGTAAAATAATAGCTCTCGCACTTATTGCCCTTGCTGTCTTCTCGACTATATCAATGATATTTTTTTGAAGGGTTAATGGTATGTGTGCATTATCGTTTATTCTACACAGTAATTTCAACAGTCGTTTTCTTGCAACTTCCCCAATGATTTTAGAAATTCCGGAGGGATATTGTCTGTCCCACTTTCCTTATTGCATTGCAACTCTCTTAATCTACAAGGGCGTGCTGAAAAATGACTTATAATGTTTTAAATGGAAACTCTTAAAGCATTTTAAATAAATCAACCTTTAATAACATTGTACGTATTTATTTTTCATATCTATTGCACATATTTCTTTCTCAATGTAGTCTCCTTGTTGACGAACACACTTCTTTCAACGATAGACCAGTTTGTTGATATCGTCAGCGTAGAATGTTTGGCTTTGTTGACAGAGACACAACCTCACATTTGTATGCACCGCTTCGTCCCTATCCAAGTGAAGTTCTCGAAAGTGTTTGTTAAGTTTTAGAAACATATGAAAATCGGATGGAGCCAAGGCGGGACTGTATAGACGATGATAGATGGCAGCGAACCCAAGGCGTCAAATTGTTGCACATGTCATGACACTCGTTGTGGTGTGGCATTGTCCTGCTGAAGGAGAGGGTTCTCCATGAGCGGAGGAGCTCTTCTGCTGTTATAAAACCTATTACAGCGGTCTGTTTCTCGCGCGCAGACACAGTTGTGAAACGCACCGCCATGTTACCCGTTACAATTCGGAGCCCTCTAGCGACAGATTGCTGCTACTTGCGTCAGCGAAGAGGGGAGGTCGGCCGCGTAATACTCGTGACGTGTAACACCTCAACTGATATTGAGAACACGATAAAAAATTCAGAGACATTACTTTTCAGCGAGCCCTCGTGATTTAGGATCCTTTATGTCTTCCACATCAACAGATCTTTATTCTTGTATCCCCGAGTTCTCACCTCACAGAGGCCTCATTTCACCTTTTCCGTTTCTCCTTTGCGTTTAACTGTGGAATTCCATTGCACTCTTAATGAGGCCACCGCGGCTTTTCATATCATCCAGTGCTGTTTTTTTTTCTTTTCTGTATTCTGCGTCATTCCTTCCGACAGAAAAGTCTTGTTCAGTTACCTCACGCTTTTCCCCCAGCAGTTTCACTTTACCTTCGCTGCACTGATGTTTAATTCCTAATAGCTCAAATGGCTCTAAGCACTATTGGACTTAACCTCTGAGGTCATCAGTCCCCTAAACGTAGAACTACTTAAACTTAAGTAACCGAAGGACATGACACACATCTATGCCCGAGGCAGAATTCCAAACTGCGACCGTAGCAGCAGCGTGGTTCCGGACTGGCCTGGAACCGCTCTGCCACCACGGCCGGCGTTTAATTCCTCCCTCGTCCATTTATGCAGCTGTATTCTTGTCGCTTCCTGTACATTTTTGCGTTTCTTTCTTTTGTCAATCAGTGACGCTTTTTATTTGGTATCCAAGGTTTCTTCACAGTTTCCTTACTTGTATCGATGTTTGTCTAGCTTATATAACTGTCCTGTCTGGATATTTCTGCTTCTCTTCAGCTGAAACACTTCTGTTGCTTCACCACTGCAGCCGCTCTACGGCGTTAGATAACTTCAATTCGGTCATTCTTTTTTTCGCAATGGTGCTCCTGGACCAGTCCTTTAAACGTCCGCCTCTTCGAAATATACCTCCTTGTCTAGTTTTTGAACTGGGTATTGCTATTTCAACCTTAAATTTATTGCGGAAGTCAGTCTTTTAGTCCTTCCATTCCTACTACCAAGACTATATTCTCCCATACCGCTTTCTTCATTTGTTTCCCCTACTACCGCTTTTCAGTCATCCATGATTATTAGATTATCATCCCTGTTACATACTCAATTAACCGTTCAGTATCATCATGTGCTTTTCTATCTCTTCATGTTCCGCTTGAGACATCAGTACGTATACCTGAATTATTGTAGTAGGTGTTGGTTTCTGTTCACAACAACTCTACTACTGAATTGTTCACAGTAATTCATTCTCTGTCCTATCTTCCTATTCATAGTGAATCCTACTCTCGTTACACCGTATTCTTCTCTTGTTGATATTCTTCTGACCAGGAAATTTTATGTTCTTTCCATTTCACTTCAATGACGCCCTCCAAGTCTGTACTGAGCCTTTACATTTCCCTTTTCATATTTTCTCGCTTACTTCCTACGGTCATATGCCTGTTCCATGTTCTGATTCGCGGAATAATTCGTTGGTTACTCAATCTTTTTCTCTTGGTCACCTGCCCTTTGGTAGTCTCCTCAAGGAGAACCGAATGAGAGATTAATCCATAATCGTTTGCAATGGTGAGTTCAACATATCACTTCTTATGCGATGCAGTCCTGTAGATTCGAATTTTTGCACCTTTAATGCGATCGTTTCCATGGCCTTGCTCATTCACATTCCTTTATTAATTGACGATTCTTCCGCCTTTTAGAGATAATCTCTCATATAAGGGGAATCAGGTCACCCTGTAACTGTGTCCGCTCTGCCGCGTCCTCTTTTTACAATTCCATTGGCAGTTTGACGGTTATCATTTATGCCGGAAGTCTTTCGTCATCATCACTGATTATTATTATTCAAAACTAACTGTTCCGGCCACACATTTCTGTGCCTTAGAGAAGAGAAACCACGCGTTTCTCTATATGAGAACGGGAGATTCGTTACAGTCTTCTTGTCCCCCTGTCTCTGTCCAACACTTCCTCCTAGTCTTCTTGTCCATTTCCTCCTCCTTCCTTTCCTCTCTCTCTCTCTCTCTCTCTCTCTTCTCTCCTTCCTCTTTATCACCTCCTTCCCCTCTCTCTGTCTTTTATCCCCTCCCTCTCTCTGTATCTCCTCCCGCCCTTTCTTTTTCTCCCTCCCTTTGTCCATCATCTCCTCCCCCCATTTTCTCTGTCCATATGTCTTACAGGTTCTATGTTCAGTATACTATAAACACTCTCGTTACTGCACATCCTTCCATTCTACAAAAATTTAGAATTTTAATTTTGCTGGTGGTCTACTATCTTGCAAAGAAATTGAAAATAAATGACTGTCTCATGAGAGCAGAATTTATTACCCTCAAAAGGTAGATAACATCACAGGCGCAGATAGATGGGCACAGTAGTATTATAGGGGGAACATTCACCTGATCTTGCATAGGGCGTGTGGTACTATCACTTGGGCTTCCACAGGACGTGTTGTAGTAATCACAATCAATGGAGTAACTCATTACTATTGCGGACTATTTGCATCTCCTCAAGTTTGATATCAACCCCTTCGCAAAGGCATCTTCCTGTATGGACAATGTGACAAAGTATGGTACGTGAATTCGTATTGATTATTTTAATCATCAAAATCATCTGATCACGTTCTCTCAGAACACATAAAGGAAACTATGTGCCGCCAGCACCGCATTGGCGCAGTGGAGTCTCCATTCCACGCACACTTTGACGGTATGTTATGGCTTATCGAGGTATTTTCCGGTAGAACCAAGTTCTGGTGCGGAGTGTGCTGGGATGTCGCCGGACTGCCTCCTCAGCACATTGCCTTATACGTTTAACAGATCATCTCCACCACTTCTGACAATCTGCCTGTAACTGTTAGTATGTGTGGGTTACGGACCCATTTTTAGCAAAGGCTGCTGTTTGGTGTCCATAAATTTATCTATCATTGACTCTTTGTAGATCATCTTAATTCCCAGGCAGAAATTGGATGACCGAACACCTGTAGCTGGTATGTGATCTTTTTGGCATTTTTTGCGTATCTAGACAATAAAAAAAAATCAGGTTTGTCACTTCGTCACGGTGCCTCTGATAGACATGTGAGGATATCACAAGAGAGTATGCAAAACTTAAGGAAATAAGCTTTGTATGACGTATAACTGCCAAATCACATAGCTCGATGACACCTAGGTCATACACAGAAATAATTGTTATAGTACTGTACAGACGATAAACTGAAAGAAATACGTAATGAGACGAACAGAAATGAAACTTTTATTCAAAGACGGTAATGACACGGAAAACACCGTGGTTGGGGATGGTCTCTTGGACACTGCAATACATCACCACGAACGACAATACAGTCTCTACAACGAGTGGTAAGAAGTTCTAGTGGTAGGGCGCTCCACTCCTCCTCCAGAGCAGTTCACAGCTGGCGGTTGGCCGGTGGTGCACGTGGAGCTGCTGCAATACACCTCCCAAACGTATCCTACAAGTGCTCGATGGGATTTATGACGAGGGAATGGGCAGGCAAGTCCATTTGACGAATATCCTTTCGTTCCAAGAGCATCTTTACCTGCACTGTTCGATACTGTCGCACATTGTCACCCATAAGAAATTAAATTGGGACCGAATGCACCACTGAGAAAACGCGCATTTGGAAAGTGTATACTCTCACAGTTACCTTGACCGATGAGTGTATGGTATTCAAACACTTGGAGGTCAGTATGCCAAGACAACGATATGAACACTATGCCTCACCACACCATAATACATGGACCACGAAAACTATCATCTTCGAAAATGGTCTTTGATACATTAGAGCCAGAGATGTGATCACACGATGCACCCAGGAACATCTTAGAAAGTGTTCGTTTGGTGGGCCAGGTGTTATAGCGTCGGGTGGCGTGAAGTTGCAAGGGATTAGTGACCTCTATATCTTTGAACACGCTACACGCAGCGTTCAAGGTTCTTCTGACACTGTATTCTTCCCCCAAATGCATCTTTTTGTGGTGCGCTTAACCTGGAGTTCATTTTTATGGATGACAGCGTGCGACTACATCGAACAACGCAAGTGGTGGAGCTTTCGGAACGAAGGGATGTTTGGTGACTGGACTGACCTGCCCTTTCTATAGACTTAAATCCCATTACGCACGTGGGGGATGCATTGGGGAGGAGTATTGCAGTATTTACACATGCAGCAATGGCCATCCACCTGTTATTAACCTAGCTGATGGGTGAATGGAACGTCCTACCACAAGCACTCCTCGTTAACCTAGTAGCCATCATTAGAACACGTTGCAGTTCTTCCACTGCCGTCCGTGATGACCACACACCAGTTAATAACGATGTCACACCTTTTTTAATGTCCTGAGGATCATCATAAATCACGGTGTCTTCAGTGTGATTGTTATCTTTGAATTAAAGTGTCATTCCGTATTTCCTTCCGTTGCCTTCTGTACGACAGTAAAGCACTTATTTCTGTATATGCTACAAATTTAATCCATCTATGTCAGTTGGAAGTGACACATCATTGTCCTTAATGTTCATATATTGCTATATATCTAAGTGTAAACGCAGGACTCGAATTCGTTTGACCGATTTTGGGAAGTGGTTATAGTACAGACTTCACATTTGGGTATACGGCTGTTGAAACTCCCACCCATCCATCGATTCATGGGATTGTCTCAGGGTGCCCTTTATGCATTATGGCTGTTGTTTGGATCTGCCTCTGATCTATCCTACCTTGAGCTGCATTCCTGAGGACATCGTTTTTGATGGAATATTAACCATCGAAACTGGGCCTTTCTCCTTAAATTACCGGAAACCGGTCTCAAAGCGCAAAAAAACTAAACCACGTCCGATGGTCGAAAGTACGGACCGACCACCGTGTCGACATCGGCCTGCGGCCTCGGACGTGGTTAAGTTAGACTAAGTAGTGTGTAAGTCTAGGAACCGATGACCTCAGCAGTTTGGTCCCATCGAAACTTACCACAAACTTCTAAAAATTTCTCGGCTTGCAGGCGTCACTGGATGCGGACATGGAGGGCACGTGGTCAGCTCACCGCTGTCCCAGCCGTTATCAATTTTCGTGAGTGGAGCCGCTGCTTCTGTCAAGTAACTCCTCAATTTGCCTCACGAGGATCGAGTATACCTCGTATAACAACAGCACTCAGCAGAGCGGACAGTCACCCATCCAATTGTTAGCCTAACCCGACAGCGCTTAACTTCGCGGAGTAGGTGTTACCACTGCTGGAAGCCCGTTAGCATCTTTACTTGCAAAGATAACCAAAATTTCAACCTAGACGTATACAAGAAGAGTATTTTTAACTGTTCAGATACGTTCACCACGTCCCCTGTGCTGAAGCAGACAAAGTGGATGACACCTACCATTCGCAGGTCATTATACATTAATGTTTCCGACGTGGACAGGAATATACTTAAATTAAACTTTTGCTGTCACGCAGCCACTAAAAATGAAAGTAAATCTAATATCCTTGACTACTAGATGTCATCTGGCAAGAAAATGAACCACACTGTTTCCAACATTGTACACGTAAGCCAGTGCTCACTGGCATACAACAAGCTCAAACAGAGCTGCAGTACTATATCGACTTGTGTCTTCTACATCCAGAACATTTCCAATCCTCTCTGAACGTAGCACCTGTTAAAATATTCAACTTTGTCTTTTATTCCTTTGTCCACGTTAGTTTAGTACATGGTCTTACTTTGAATTATTGCCTTTATTTTTGTTATAAAAACAGCCATGTCATGTTACGTTGCGATTTTTTTGTGTAAACTGAAATAATGCGTTTCTTCTCTGAAAACTCCTTTTGTCAGTTCTTGGGAGTATATTACGGGAAGGGCTCCTCAAGTTACTGACACAGATTCTTCACGAGAGCCGGTAAGAAAATTAACAGTAATGTAATAGAACAGCAGGGCACGGCGTGAGAATATTATGGGCACAGCAGTGGCCTATTCATCTATCATTGAAGATCCGTGTATGCAATAAAAACGTACGCAGTGACTGAAACTTTCAAAGATTCATAGTTACTTAACACAGTTTCACCACTGGCAAAAGCCTGAGGAGCTTGAGAGAAATTGTGAAATATAAAGATGAACAAGGCTGCAATAGAATTTAAGGCTTGCATTCTCGTGTATTCAGTGATAACAATTTGAAGTACTGTGCTGTGGTTATGAATTGGCTCAAGTTCGTAAACAATGTTCTTTTTAATTTAAAGTAACACGTTTCTTTCTTAATGTCGTTGACCAGTCGCAGCCTCTGTTAATATCATTTGGTCTGCTGAATTTTCAAAATCTTTTTGTAAGTTGCGAATGTTCTATGGAGTCGTTTAACCGGCTTCTTGGAGACTCAACCAGTGTCACATCGAAAACAGTACAGGATCTTATTTTATTCCGCGAGAAGTATACATGAAATTCTTAGTACGGCACGCGAAAAATTAATAAATACATAATTAAATACCTCCACGTACGTACAGTTTTTGCCGACGTCTACTTTGCTCTGATCTGCCGGACATCAGTGTAACCATTCTTGAGGGAGTCTCTGCAGTCACTTTGAGACTCTGGCGTAAAATGGAGTGATAGGCGATTACAATAACTCAGCAAGAGGGTTCTCACAGTCTCTATCACCTCAATTCTCCAATTTCCTTCCTACACTTGGTGCCCCTGTTAAGCCCTGCAAATCAGCAGAAGGATGGGTAACCACCACAACGGAAAACTGAGTCGCTGAGCAGACAGGATTTGAAGGTCGGTGGAAGGCAACAGGGAACCACCATTGAAATTATCCCAATAAAAGCCCACCACTTGCTTAACTCAAAATGTTCCGGAGTTTTCAGTTCCCCGTTCGGATCTCCGGGCAACCAGATTGAGAAAAGCTTCAGCAACAGGAATATTCTGCAAGGAGAATCACTATATAGGAACTTGGAATGTAAGACGCATGTATTCAGGAAAATTAGACTAGTCAAAAGGAAACGGAGAGAATTAACAACGATGTATTGGGAATAAGTGAAATGAAGTGGACTGCCGGGGAAGAATTTGCTTGCTTCGAACGGCCATATGCTATACTATTCTGGACAACAGAACAACAGAAGTAGTGGAGTAGCCTTCGTAGTTAGTGACAGAGTAGGAAGAGTAGGACAGGCTTTAAAAGGATGCAACTATAAAAATGACAGAATGATGTCCATCAGATTGTTTCACAGAGGAAGACTGCACTGTAGTTCCTTCTCTAGATTGTCGCACAGATGACAAAATGGTAGATATCGAAATAGACGACAGAGGGACAGAAAAACAATTAAAATCGCTCAAAAGAAGAAAGGCCGATGGACCTGATGGGATACCAGTTCGATTTTACACAGAGTACGTGAAGGAACTCGCCCCCCTTCCAAAGGATCGGAAAAGGGCACAGGTCATCCCCGTTTTCAAGAAGGGACGTCGAACAGATGTGCAGAACGTCTCTAACGTCGATCAGTTGTTGAATTTTGGAACACGTATTATGTTCGAGTATAATGACTTTTCTGGAGATTAGAAATCTACTCTGTAGGTATCAGCATGGGTTTCGAAAAAGACGGTCGTGTGAAACCCAGCTCGCGCTATTCGTCCACGAGACTCAAAGAGCCATAGACACGGGTTCCCAGGTAGATGCCGCGTTTCTTGACTTCCGCAAGGCGTTCGATACAGTTCCCCATAGTCATTTAATGAACGAAGGAAGAGCATATGGACTATCAGACCAATTGTGTGATTGGATTGAAGAGTTCCTAGATAACGGAACGCAGCATGTCATTCTCAATGGAGAGTAGTCTTCCGAAGTATGAGTGATTTCAGGTGTGCCGCAGGGGAGTGTCATAGGACCGTTGCTATTCACAATATACATAAATGACCTGGTGGATGACATTGGAAGTTCACTGAAGCTTTTTGCAGATGATGCTGTGGTGTATCGAGAGGTTGTAACAATGGAAAGTTGTACTGAAATGCAGGAGGATCTGTAGCGAATTGACGCATGGTTCAGGGAATGGCAATTGAATCTGAATGTAGACAAGTGTAATCTGCTGCGAATACATAGATAGTTCCCTTCTCATTTAGCTACAAAATAGCAGGTCAGCAACTGGAAGCAGTTAATTCCATAAATTATCTGGGAGTACGCATTAGGAATGATTTAAAATGGAATGATCATATAAAGTTGATCGTCGGTAAAGCAGATGTCAGATTGAGATTCATTGGAAGAACCCTAAGGAAAAGCAATCCGAAAACAAAGGTAGTAGGTTACAGTACGCTTGTTCGCCCACTGCTTGAATACTGCTCAACAGTGTGGGATCCGTACCAGATAGGGTTTATAAAAGAAATAGAGAAGATCCAACGGAGCGCAGCGCGCTTCGTTACAGGATCATTTAGTAATCGCGAAAGCGTTACGGAAATGATAGATAAACTCCAGTGGAAGACTCTGCAGAAGAGACGCTCAGTAGCTCGGTACGGGCTTTTCTTAAAGTTTCGAGAACATACCTTCACCGAAGAGTCAAGCAGTATATTGCTGAAGAGACCATAAGGATAAAATCAGAGAGATTAGAGACCACACAGAAGCATACCGACAATCCTTCCTTCCACGAACAATACGAGACTGGAATAGAAGGGAGAACCGATAGAGGTACTCAGGGTACCCTCCGCCACACACCATCAGGTGGCTTGCGGGGTATGGATGTAGATGTAGACTTCTAGGTCAGCCACCTTATATCACAGCCATTCAAATTTACTCGTCAACCACCTATGCTGAAAAGGGAGTTATTGACCATTTCTAAGAGAACTTACTAAAATTACTGCTGTCCGCACCTAAGAAGGATGTCGTCTTCATAGTAGGAGATCGGAACGCAAAAATGGGAACTCAAATAGTAGAGGGTGTAACGAGAAAATTTTGTCTTTAATATCAAGGCATACTAGGCTAGGTAGTGTAACTAAGAAAGAAAAAGTGCAAATAAGAAACTGAGTAACAGAATACTCTCAAAGGAGATTAGTAAAGACGATATGGTAGATAATACACAGAATACAACTGATTCCTTAGCTCTCAAATGAGAAGTTGTAAATGATATTGACAAGTTGCTTTTTCCTTTTTAGGCGGTCTACTGATGAAAGCTGAATGATTTACATTCTTTGCCACTGATATACATAGTGTGTCTTTTTCACGGAAGCAGATGAGCGTGCTCTGATCTAGCTCAATCGAAATTCATCTCAGACCTGATCGTTAACTGATACCAGATGTAGGGCACAATGAGAAACGAAACCGCTGCCTATAAGTAACATAGTTCGCTAATTTATCATTTTATGTAGTCTGTCGGAGCCGCTGCGTGTACTTAAACGCTTCAAACATTTTACTTGCATTTAGGAAGTCCCTTATTCTAAGTTCCGAAACAGGTGTACTACTTAACGTAGTAATTAATTATCCATCAAATAACTGTAAGCCAAAGAGGGAAGGCCTAAGGCGAGAAAGAAACAACAACACACATTGTAAGACAGTTTTACTGATTGTCGCATGACTTCAAACTGTCGTAGAATACTAGGGAAACGAAGGTTAAAGAGTGTCAACTCTTAATTTTAATCTGGAAATTAAATCTCTTCCTTAATCACTGACTTCACTATTTACTACGTATTTCACCAATAAGGAATCCTCATTGAAACCGGTTTCATTGTTCGCAGGCTAACTGTAAGATGTGTTTTGGGGCACTAACACACATTTCAGTAACGTTAAAGCACAACACAAAGAACTAAATCTGGTTACAAGAAAGAAGGTAACGTCAAATCAGGACTGCTGGAAGCGTTCCTCTATTTAAATATTTATGCAGCCAAGCTCGTAGGAGGGCGCAAATGAGCAGGGATGTTCAAATCCTAATTATTCACATACTGTACCTGATAGCAACGCACCAAAATTTTCACCCGACCCTAGAAGTTTTCCAAATAAATGCTAACGGCTGGCACCTACCATTAGACATTATTTATTGCAATGCAATGCACACACACAGGCGAAAGTTATAGATTCTGCTCAAGTTTAGTATTGACAGGTTCATAATTCAGACACTGGGTGTGGCACATGGCAAACATAATGACACTCTCTCTAGGGTATCTGTGGGAGAATTCTACCACATGAATCTTACGGAGAGCAAGAAAGATGCAAAATGCACAGTGCCTCAACTACTTCAACTACTCGTATTATAAGAAGGCGTAGTTTACTTGTAAAAGAAATAATTCAACTACTCGTATTATAAGAAGGCGTAGTTTACGCGTAAAAGAAATTTTTTGAAACAATCATATAATACCTGTTCAGTTTGTATGCTACATTTTTGAAATACGACTAAGAAAAGTGTTAAGCATTCAGTTAAAAAATGGGTGATTCTCTTTTTAGTAGGGATGATGCCTATGAAACATCATATTTAATACCACAGTGATTATTAGTAATATTTTAATTCTCGTTCGTAGAGATCTAAAAAAACAGCGACTAAATTAGAGAAGTTAGGAAGTGAGGAATATTATGCTGGTACTGGAAGAGTCTTTGACATTGTACCACTCCAACGCTTGTTTATGAAGGAAGTATTATGTGGGATTTCGAACGAAATTGATGATCGGACAGAGGAATTCTTGGTTTGGAGATCAAAGCATGTTATCTTGGCTGGAGAGTCATCGACAGATGTAGAAGTAACTTCAGGCGTGACAAACAGAATTTCGCCGGAATTCTCACTATTCATGTTATGTGTTAATACCTGTAGATATTGTGTTAACTCTAACCTCAAACTTCTTACAGACGATGCATATAATTGTGTGAATAAAGGTGCAAAAATAATCAGTGAGATCTGGTTAAGATTCGAAGCGTGCAAAGATTGACGACTCGTTTTAATCGTTTACAAATGTAAAATAGTGCTCTTCACCAAACGGAAAGGGTGGTACCCTATGACTACTGTATCAATGAGTCACAATTAGAACCAGTTAACCAGCAGTAACTATTTGTGGGGATACGCAATGAAATGAATATATGGACTTAGTCGTATATTAGGCGGGTGGGAGACATCGGTTCATTAGTAGGATACTGAGAAAATGCACTAATTCTACAAAGGAAACTGCTTATAGAACGCTCTTGGGACCCTCCCGAAAATAATGCTTGCCTCTGGTACCCTACAAAATAGACCTCTCAGGGGTTATCAGTCTCACACAAAGAAGAACCGCACATAAGGTAACAGGATTGATTGATCCATGGGAGACTCACATAAATGCAGAAAAAACTGAATTGCCGGACTTCAGCAGATTGGCATCATCTTTCCCCCGGAAGCCTACACAAAACGTTTGAAGAAGCGGCATTAGTTGAGGAAATAAGCATTTTTTCACAAATCCCTACATATCGTGAAGACTCGATTAATTACGGCTCGCTCAGACCACGTTACACATGGGAATGAACCGGGAAGGAGCCCTAATCAGTGTTTCAATAGAAGGAACCACCTGTCATACACTTCGCAATTGTTTGCAGGAAACTGAAGTACAACAGTGACCGTTTAATAAGTGAAGAAGAAGATGACTGTATACTTGTTTGATGGCTTATTAACAAAATTATTTTTCTACTTCTATCTGAATAGGGACGCATCGTATGAAGAGAAGATTAGACCAATCTTAAGGAACACAATACGCTAATAGAGAGAGTTCACCACATGCAGCATATCTCAAGTGATCTGGAAACATGTTTATGTTCATAAATGATCGCGACAACGAAACAAAAACTTCAACAACTACTGATATGCATAAGGCTAGTGTTTATCTGTGAATTTATTGTACGTAAATGCTTCTTAAAATGGTTTTGAAGACAATACTTTCTTTTTTTTTTTTACTTGAAGTGTTGCATTACTCTTAAGAACAGTAGAAGCCATTAGAAGAGAACACTGTTGTGATATAAAATTTGTTTGTATACAATTTTTTAACAACGGATATATTGACACGAGAGATGCCACAACTGTATATAATTTCTAAAATATATTTTTTTAAGAATATCAATTGCGATTACTCTCACTTAGAAATTAGTGTTGGCTAAATTTAATTACCCTTACAGGGTCTAAAAGCGAAGTGAATTAAAACATCAGTGAATAACTATTTCTGTAGACAACACTGAAAATACTTAAGATTTCAATACGCGTCATCGAATTATTTATTAATTTTTAATATATATCTTTACTAGATTCAACGACGGTAATTAAATGTGATCGGAACTAATTATCAACTATGACTACTTGGAACGGAGACTGTTGAATTAGGTGCCCCACCTTGCTGTTGGACAACATGAGAAATACTAAATTGATTGTGTAGGTGATTCTCGACGCGGTTCGTCATTGTGGTTTTTTACGTGAAGTGGTAGACTGCTCTTGAGAACGTTAGAAGTGATTAGAATAGACAATTAATGTAATATAAAATTTGTTTGTTTGCAGTGCACCCTTTGAAATGAAGAGGTTGGCATGGCGACTCACCTTACAGATTAACTGGCAAGGAAAGAGTAGTTCTATTGCAGATTTTACTGAATAGGCGTTGTCATTTCCTGTCGGTTTTCGAACGAGCTGAAGAGGGACGTTGCTGTTTCGTTATATAAAAAAAGCAAGCCATCCTTAATTTCACTATATCACAAAAGGCATCTTAGACGTGGTGTTAAACTTTAATATTTCTTCCTTCAAATCATTTACTAAATGTTCGGTCCCCCACCTTGTTGGACAACATGAGAAAGACTTCGTTGATTGTGTAGGTAATTCTGGACGCGGTTCGTAGACGTCGTTGTGTACTACGAATGAAGAAAGGAATACTGGTAGTTTACTGTCCCATTAATGCAGAAAATCGACCGCTGGATATTTGAAAGAACAACCTCTGCAAACAGATTTAGGACTAACATGCCGTCGACGCCACTGACATTGGAGCGCAAGCTCTTATTAGGCAACAATCTGGATACACACCGGACCTGTCCTTTTCAAAAGAATCTTTATGCCATTTTTCTTAAATGACTTAGGAAAACTCTAAGAACCTTGTATCTTGTTAACTGTAAGGGGATTCATATCAAGGAATATAAGGAAACCTTGGGAAGGCAGGACCCAATTGCCATAAATTTCCGTGAACCGACGGCTGTTCCTCAATTGGAGTCATGTGTTTGAATCGTCACGTCTCCCTATCGTGGTACGTACAAGGTGATAACGTCGTTAGACAATTGTTGGGAAGTTCAGAACGATGAACAGAGAGAGAGAGAGAGAGAGAGAGAGAGAGAGAGAGAGAAAGAGAGAGGTGACGCAGTGGTTGAAACCATAGATTCGTATTCGGAAAGAGTACGGTTCAGATCCGCCTGCAACCATCCAAATTTTGGTTTTCCGTGATTTCCCTAAATCGCTCCAGGAAAATGCCTCCATAATTCCTTTCAAAGGACACGCGAATTTCCTTGCCCATCCCAATAACTTTCTTAGTTTGTGTTCCATCTCTAATGACCTCGGTGTTGGCGGACCTTAAACCTTAATCTTCGTTTTAGTGATCACCATTTGACACTAACACCGACAGATTTTTCGGGGTATGTGAAGCTTCCCTTATATCAATAAAATGAGCTCGAAGAGTAAATAATTATGTATGTAAACTGCGTTAGAAACTCATATCCAGAACACCATGTTGCTTATTTTATTGTGTAAGATACTATTGTTCAAACTATCCGCAGCGAACACTTATTGCTATCTGGATACTGCAACGTCAACACAAGTGGAAATGAAACGAGAACTGATGGAATTAGAAATATAAGTGACAGCAATCAGGGTGGCAGGGTTCAAATGTTAGATGTGACTCATTTGGAGGGATTCAGCGTGAAAGGTCAGAACAAGTGTAGTTCTACGGACAGAACATGTCGGTGACAGACTGACTAGGGGAATTCGCAAGAAGTGTAATTTCTAATTCTAACAATTTTTCACGTAATTGTATTCCGACACAGTTTTAGTGTAGTTATTCACAGTGCGACCCTCACTAAATTCGAGTAACGTAAAATATAGAGGATGTAAAGAACGGAACTGAGTTGTTGAAACCAGATCTGTATACGTAGGGAGAGAGGATACATAGGTCGGAATGTAATTTAAGCCACAAAAATGTAAGGCAATTGTCGATGATAGACTTTTTGTCACAATTATCACTGATTCCGTTCAGTGTTTGACATCTTCACATCACTCGAAGTTCCAGTTGGCTTCAAGTGTTGTACACATTCTGGTGACCGATGTCGCCTTTGAAAACTGTGCAGACAAAATGGGGAAGTTACTCAGGGCGATGTCATATCGGTAAAATCTCAGCAAAATTCGCAGGTACGAATTTCCTTCGTGTTGGAATTGCAATAAAAGTCCTTAAATATCATCTGGAAGTCCTAAATATAAAACTCTTAGTTATAACTATACATTGATGAAGCAAAAGCAATGGTGAAAGGACATTAGGAGGATTGTATTATTAAGTTGGTCAGGAATATGATTAGTCTTGACATTTCGAGAGCTACAGGTCTGAAATTACTAAAAAATTATGTTTCGATTTACAGACACAACTGTAATTTTGATGACCTTCAATATCTACTTAATTCTGTTTAACGAAGATACAGTGATTCCAAAAAGTGTTCATTCCACCTTAGCGATTAGAATGTCACAGGCACAGTCATATTAAAAGCTAAGAAACGAACAATAATTACTTCCTTACAGTGGTTAATATCTGTATTTAGAAATAAAACGTACGAAACTCAGTCACAAGGCGATCTTCCTGCAGTTCTATGAGATATACTTAAAGGAGTCAAGAAAAAACCAACATAAGCCCTTCAAAACTTGGTAGCAGTTCAGATGCCTACAGGAAAGTCTGTGCTTTATGAATCTGAGTATAGAGTATTTACTGGCTAGAGTCGATTTGAGCTGTTTAAGTCAAATAGGCGAGTAAGAGCACGGAGAAAAAGGAATTCTGAAATTGAAGACGGAAATATAACAGCCACAGGTACACATGGAGGACGTTCAGAACTTGACTGGGGCGACATGAGTACAAATGGCTTGGCGATTTTTGTTCCGTTGATGGAATTATGACCCGGACGTATACATAAACATCCTAATACGACGTTTATCCAGAAGTGTGAAAGACACGGATCATTCGTAGGATTATATTTTCTATCATAGATTTCATTTAAAATGAAAGATATTATAAAAAGGAAAGGAGGGGAGAGTAAGTACTAGTAACAACATTGTAAATTCAAAGTGTAACTTTCAGCGTAGCAGACGAATGCTTATTTTACGACATAAACTGCCTATCTTTAGTTTTGAATGTTTAACTAAGTTTATGTAAATGGAAATCTGAGCATCTTTATTGTGTTCCCCTTTTTACTGATTAATAAAACACATGTGTCCCTGCTATAGTTCATTGTAACAATTTTCCACTATCTCATCACCTTCAAAAATAATTTCACTTATTTGATGAATACCTTATGGAGTAAGCGCAGGTGCCATTCATTGTTCCAAAATACCGTTTGCAAGCCAGATAATAAGTGGAAATTATTATTGGTGCATTACGTACCACCTACTACATACATGCGGTGGTGTACAGATGCATAAACGGGAATAAAAGGTCTGAAACGCACGATGAGGTCAACAGTACTTTAGGACCAGAGCTATTCACAATGCACCACTATGCACTCGTACCGAGAAGGGCGCCACGCGCCAGATACAATAGCGGCAGGAAACGCCTGTAGCAGGTGCACAGTGACGACGGCGGCACGGCGAGCGCGGGTTACGCCCACCCGTTTTGTACTCACCCATTTGGGCGGAGCATCCGGCGGCACACAGGACACAGCAGAGCGCTAACAGGGCGCCAACACTGGACCCCATGGCGTCCGCGTCGCTATGCAGCCCTCCCCGATGCTTCGTAAACAATCCCTTACGTGGTCCGAGCAGGTTATGTAAACAACTGCACCTTAACGTCAACAGCCACTAATCAGCTGATGACAAAGTGTATAATGAAAGCGATAAATGTTACTACAGCGTATCGCTTCACGCGTGGTGAGGCAAGCACTGTGTCGCCGCACGTAGCACAGTGCCGGAGGAGACGGTCCGCGCGCCGGCGTCGCGTCGGCAGGCGTGGCGTGGCGTGGCGTGGGCTGCTGCTTGCTGAGCTCGTCGCGGGCCGCTGGCGTCCGGACGGCAGCGCGTCTGAAGCGCCACTGAGGTGCGCGCGCAGCACTCGCCGCTCCGCCGGCGACGACGCGAGCCCCGCTGGCTTCGGCCGCGCCCAGCCGCGCCGCTGCCGCTGCCGCTGCCGCCGCCTCCCGGGCCCTCCCTCTCCATTATCGCGGCCACTGCTACAGTAGGCACCCTCTTCCGGGGACCGCGATCGATGTCAACGTACGATGCGACTTTCCTAAACGAAAATGAAAGCGCCGGCATTTATTGTGACGTACGACGCTGTCGGCGGCAGCAGCGTCGGGAGCTGGAGTAGAGCGAGCACGAACTTCCTCTTTACTCCTCTTAGTTCTCGGATGAGACTACACCAGCTCGTCGATACGAGACTATCCGCCGAGGTGCCTGCCCATGTTGAATCTGTTGCTTTTAGTCGACAGTGAGGTAACAGAAGCCGTGGGATACCTCTTAATATGGTGTGAGTCCTCATTTTAGTCAGAGTGGTGCAGCAACTTGACGTTGCACGGACTCAGTAAGTCGTCGGAAGTCCCTTGCAGAAATATTAAGCCATTATGCCTATGTCAACAAAAGCCACTCTCTACACGCGTTTGGAAAAACAACAAACTCTCTTTGACCACCAAAATTCTTGTATATCAAACTTGCGTCCTCAGCATCCTTTTGTATGCATCGGAAACATGGACTACCTATGCCAAACAAGAACGTCGCCTTAATGCTTTCCACATGCGGTGCCTCAGATCCATCCTCGGAGTAACGTGGAAGGACCGAGTGACCAACGAAGCAGTGCTATCTAAAACTAACTGCAACAGTATTTCAGCTATCTTGAAGCAGAGACGACTCCGCTGGCTGGGACATGTCCACCGCATGGATCCTGACAGATTACCACGTGAGGTGATGCTTGGAGAGATCTCTATAGCCAAAACACCTGTAGGACGTCCTGTATTGAGGTTCAAGGACTCCTGTAAACGAGATATGGAGAGCTGTGGAATCGACACAAACAGATGGGAGGCACGGGCTAGCATGAGACCAGAGTGGCGTGATGATATATCATCTGGTATGTCAAAGAACGATGAAGGCTTGTTGGACAGAATAAGGCAGAAAAAGCTTCGCAATGCTACCACTGCTCCTGCCTCAGCAGCCAGATACACTTGTGACAATTGCGGCAAGAGATGCCGTGCTGCCATTGGCTTGACAAGTCATATGAAAAAATGCAACCCATAAACACACACACTGCAACAGTCATCTACCAAGATGTCGTGGCCAATATATATGCCTATGTAGTCGCCTATAACTGTGCAAGTATTGCGGTGCAGGATTCTGTGCACGAACTGACCTCTCGAGTATGTCCCACAAATTTTCGACGGGATTCACGTCGGGAGACCTCGGTGGCCATATTACTCGCACGAGTTGTCCATAATCTTCTTCAATAACAAACAGTTGTGGCCCAGTGACATGGCGCAATGTCATCCACAAAAATTCTCTCGTTCATTCCTACAAATGGTCTCCAAGTAGCCGAACATTAACATTTCCAGTCAACATCGGTTCAGTCGGGCAAGAGGACCAAGTCCATTCTATGTTAACACATCCCACGCCATTACGGAGTCACCACCATCTCGCACAGTGTCTTGTTGACAACTTGGGTCCACGGCTTCGTGGGGTCAATGGTTCAAATGGCTCTGAGCACTATGGGAATTAACATCTGTCCGCAGCTGCTAGTCGTGCAGTAGCGTTCTCGCTTCCCGCGCCCGAGTTCCCGGGTTCGATTCCCGGCGGGGTCAGGGATTTTTTCTGCCTCGTGATGACTGGGTGTTGTGTCACATCCTTAGGTTAGATAGGTTTAAGTAGTTCTAAGTTCTAGGCGACTGATGACCATGGTTGATAAGTCCCATAGTGCTCAGAGCCATTTGAACCATTTTTTGACTTAACATCTACGGTCATCAGTCCCCTAGAACTTAGAACTACTTCAACCTAACTAACCTAAGGACATCACACAACACCCAGTCATCACGAGGCAGAGAAAATCCATGACCTCGCCGTTAATCGAACCCAGGAACCCGGGCTCGTGGGGTCAGCCTCACACTTGAACGCTACCATAATCTCTTATCAAATGGCTCTGAGCACCGTGGGGCTTAACATCTGAGGTCATCAGTCTCCTAGAACTTAGAACTACTGAAAGCTAACTAACCTAAGGACATCACACACATCCAAGTTCGAGGCAGAATTCGAACCTGCGACCGTAGCGGTCGCACGGTTCGAGACTGAATCGCCTAGAACTGCTTAGACGCACCGGCCGGCTCAGCTCTTTTCAACTGAAAAATAAATACGGCTGACCATGCCACGGTCTTCCAGTCGTGTAGGGTCCAATCACTATGGGCACAAGCCCAGGAAAGGCGCTGCAGACGATCTCGTGCTGTTAGCAAAGGAACTCGCGTTGGTTGTCAGCCGCTGTAGCTCATTAATGTCAAATTTCGCAGAACTGTCCTAGCAGATACGTCAGTTGTTCTTTCCAGGCTGATTTCTGCGGTTATTTTACGCAGTGTTATTTGTCTGTTGTGAAGGCTGTCGGTCACTGCGTTGTCCGTGGTGAAAGGTAACGCCAGAAATTTCGTAATCTCGGGAAATTCTTGACACTGTGGATGTTGGAGTGTTGAATTCCCTAATCATTTCTGATATGGAATGTCCCATGCTTCTAGCTCCACTATCATTCCGCGTTCAAAGTCTGTTAGTTCAAAAAAATCGTTCAAATGGCTCTGAGCACTATGGGACTTAACTTCTGAGGTCATCAGTCCCCCAGAACTTAGAACTACTTAAACCTAACTAACCAAAGGACATCACACACATCCATGCCGGAGGCAGGATTCGAACCTGCGACCGTAGCGGTCACGCTGTTTCAGACTATAGCGCCTAGAACCGCTCGTCCACTTCGGCCGGCTCTGTTAGTTCCTGTCGTGTAGCTATGAACAAGTCGGAAACCTTTTCATATGAATCACGTGAGTGCAAATGACAGCTAAGACAATACACTGCCCTTTTTTACCCAGTGTACATAATACCGCCAGCTGTATGCTCGTATGTGCATATCTCTGTCCCTTCGTGTACTGGTATAAAGATTGGTACTGTGACCTAGCTTCAGGAAGAATAATTGACACAGTTCCAGAATTCAGCCAGGTGAGCAAATTACATGCCTCTGGTATAGCGGGAGACTTTTGTTTGGAACTGAAGACTTTCTAGCAAATACACTGTCCAGTAACACTAAATAGACCACTTATTAAAAGCCTAAATAACCAGCATTCTCAGCGCGGACCGTTGCGAGACGTGCAGGAAGAGGCTTAGTGTAGTTATCGAATGTACCAATAGAGATGTGGAGTCATGCCGACTCCAGTGTCAAGGTCAGCTGCGCTACGTTTCTCCGCTCAGAATTCATGGCGCGCACAGCCCGATAGAGGTGGTCCAATAGACTGTAGACTGGGAGACTTCCGTAGCCAGAGGAGTACGTTAAACTCATAATGATGCTCTTTAAACCTCGCACATAAACTGCGAACTGTGCGACATGTTGCATTGTTCTGTCGATAGATGCCTTCCAGTTGTTCATGCCAAGGAAAAGCAGACTGCAGGGTGAGGGGGTGAGGGGGTGGGAGCTGGGTATGATTTCCAAGGATAATTGCTATCTTCACATAAAGAAAATTATTGTCTTGTCAGTAACTTCCAAATCGTGAGCTGAACACTTAATTTTTATGCATGAAAGTAGTGAATTTACTTGTGGCCCTTCTGTTTCCTATGACTGCGGTCACTTTCAGAACTCAAATTAAAGTTTGAACCTGAGATTGCTCGTGTAACTATGCACGACCACAATAAAATAAAAATAGTCAGTAGTTGTGGGACTATGAACGACGTATTTAATTTATAAAATAACGACAAGTTTTATTAATCGTTTTGTAACTACAACTAGCTGATAACTCTTACATAAAAAAAGTCCAACACAATCAGAAAAGGGATGGTGTTCGAATGGCAAAGCATACATTGGGGTGGAAACTACAGGAAATCTCCCCTGGAGTAATTCCTTTTACAAGGCATTTTGGCTTTGTTTACATGAATCCAATGTGAGGTCCACGCTATTCAAATGAAATGAACTACGACAAATTATGCCACAAACTATGTTTCACCTGAGAACAGGGAGCTTGGAATATCATTTAACAACCCCAACCCTGTGCAGCAGTATTTTATCTTTTCAATTTGATTCAGACAGCAGCAGAAAACGGTGCGCTGTGGGCGAGGAGTGGCGATCTGTGGCAACAGTAATGGTTTGGTGCATCTATGAAAATTTACGATCTACCGGGTCTGGCCTTCTGATTATCAGCACAAGGGAAACTTCCATATTGGAGTCCTGAAATCCTGATAGTTTCAGTGTGAGGTGCATTTGTTCACTGGTCTGACCAAACCAATTACGACGGTGCATGCTGGAATCAAACTAATCACCATGGTGCATGCTGGAGTTGTCAAGCATCAGATGGCGGACTCAGGAGTTCCTCTGTCAGTACATTTGTAAACTACCACTGTCCTTAGTCCACCACAAGATACAGACCACAAGTCTCATCCACTAAAGGAAGACCTGAAGTGGTCCATCAGGGAGGACCAGAAGACAAAGAATCCAAAGAATCACCATCGCTTTCCACCAAGCATTGGAAGTGGAGCATAATTAGCAAAAACGAAACCTCTCCAACATTGCACAAACCAATGGAACTATCCTCTACTCATTGAATGTCCCCTCTTGAATGTTCGGTTGGCCTATTAGCCAATCCAGACACAGCACTGGGGTTCCCATGCTGGAGGAGCAAGTCTCCACTGTGCATATCCTGAGAGGAGCCAACCAGCAACTCCAAACCTCTCTTGTTTGAAAGAAATTTGTAGACTACCGAGGCGTTGTTCTCATGGCAAGCATGGCCATGTTTGGGCGAAAATACATGTACCTAGATGGGATCAGAGCCCCTCATTTACAGAGAGGTCTTATCTTTCCAGGAGAGTTTTCAGTTTATGGAACAAGGCTTTTAAGCTTACCAGACAGTCATGCACGTGAACTACATCAGTTTCTTAAGCCTCGCTAAAAGGACGCAGCGACTTCTTGCCGTCAGGAGGGGTTACAGTCTTGCCTCCGCTAAACAGGTGCAACAGTCTTTCCGTCCAAATACTCCTAGTTTGCCAAATTAAGAGGCAATGAATTTTATGACCTTCCCACCATTTTTACAAGGGCTCAGTTTACAGCAGTTTCTCTTAAATGGTCTACTCCACTCACTTTCCACCCACTCTTTGCCTTCACAATGGAATTGGGAGCGGACACGCTGTTCGCTCTCTTCTGCTGGCAGCTTCCGACCCGATTGGACGCCCTCCTCTCCTGCTCTATTGGGTAGCAGCCCATTCAGTCTCGGCGGCTTCTCTAGGCCTGCCTTTCCCATTTACGGCATTAAAACTTCATACAGTTAAAACCATGTTTAATTTTTCATCTCAACGAGTGCCTACTGCTTTCTCCTTCAGACGCATTAACAAGGTTTTCATGTTGTTATTAATTTGGAATTTAATTGATCGGTATGCTTTTCTTAAATAAATGTTAATTTGGTGAAAACGACGAACTATCTGATGGATCTCCCTTCCTCGTGTTGGTATTTTAGCCTTTCCTATACTCAAACTGTTACCTGCGTTTCATTCTGCCCACAATCTCCCATGTAAAAACTTTGTAAATGAGAGGTACCAAAGATAATACTGATTAACACCGAGATCATGACCTAAAATATTAATCTGATTGACTATGTTGTTAAGTTGATAGATTGGTGTGCTACCTTTCACTACCTCCACATTATCCAATATTTTCTGCCTGGAGAGTGTCACACTGCAATAATGAGGTTAGTGTGACATAGAGCTGACGAAATTACGACATTTGAGCTGGGTCTTCGAGAATTCCATGCAGGACATTGACAACTTTACCAAATAAAAACAAAAAAATATCACACGATGCCTTAACCTTACCCAACCAAGAGCCAAACACACACTCACTGCTGCATTTCTGCAATTGTTTTGTGATTATCTGGGTGCCAGAATTCTTCCTGTGGATCCTTAGGTCTTTGACAGATACGCCTGACCATAAATACAATGACTAAATGGTTGAAAGGTCATGCAAACATTTAACTAACCCATTCACAATGAAGCTGTGATCAGTGGTGAGATGGGTTCCCTAAACACAATACACTATCGTTGAGCGTTAAGTATTCTCTGCCTCAGAGACTTTGTTATCCCAGCCCAAGCATTCACAGTGATCCAATCTTCCATAGAAACAGTAACATGACAAGTTCTTTTAGTACAAGGGAGTAAAAGATTTTAACACAACAAAAACTATATTTCAGTGATATTTGGAACATAGTGAGACTTCACAAAAATGAGGAAGACAACTTCCAAACTTTAGTCGGTCTCAAGAAGTGGTTTGAATAATAATGTATTTGTGGTGTGTGATCTTCTGTCTATCTTAGATTTTAGATGAGAGTGACATTGTATACACCTAAAAATGGTGTTGACTCACATGACAAATATAGTAAGATAGAAAAGTGAACGCAATACATTTATCCTAATGAAGTAAATACAGCAAGTGGTAGCGTCTTTGATTCATAATTAAAATGTTATTGGTCCCGGGTTCGAATCCCGCCATTGCTTAAATTTTGATTAATAATTACCATTGGCGGCCGAAGAATTCCGGCATAATTAGTCACCCTCATTCTGCCATTGGACTTGTCAAAGAGGGCGGAGGAGAGGACAGAGGTTCAGGGCACTCTCTTGTCCTAGGAGTGGGAAACTGCCCCTAAAGGTGGAAGAATCAGCAATGATCAACGGCATGAGGATACAGAAGGCAATGGAAACCACTGCGTTAAAAACACTTAACGTGTATTCACAGGACATGTGGCCTGTAACTGAAGAAGTGTCATGGTGATCTCTCCATTGGCAAAGGATTCCGGAATAGTCCCCCATTCGGATCTCGGGGAAGGGGATACAAAAGTACTAAGGAATGACGAGGTACGCTTGCAGCTCTCTTATGCTATAGATACAGCAATAAGGAATAGCTCAGTAGGCACTACAGTTGAAGAGGAATAGACTTCTCTAAAATGGGCCATCAGGGAAATATAGGTACAAGAAAGGTAACTACGAAGAAACCATGCGTAACAGAAGAGGTACTTATGTTGATTGATGAAAGGAGGCACTACAAAAATATTCCGGGAAAGTCAGGAATACAGAAGTACAAGTCGCTGAGGAATGGCATAAATGGAAAGTGCAGCGTAGCTAAGTCGAAATGGCTGCATGAAAAACGTGAAAAAATCGTAAAAGGAATTAATATTGGAAGGACTGACTCGGCATATATGAAAGTCAAAGCAATCTTCGGTGAAATTAAAAGCAACGATGGAAACAGTAAGAGTGCAACTGGAGCACCGCTGTTAAATGCAGAGGAGAGAATGGGTAGTTGCGAAGAGAACATTGAAAGCATCTATTGGGGGAGATTTGTCTGATGTGGTAGAAGAATAAGCAGGAGTCAATTTAGAAGAGATAGGGGATCCAGTATTATAATCATAATTTAAAATAGCTTTGGAGTACTTAAGGTCAAACATGGCAGGAGGGATAGATAACATTCCGTCAGAATTTCTAAAATCATTGGGGAAAGTGGCAAAAAAACGATTATTGATGTGTAGAATGCATGAGTCTGGTGACATACTAACTGACTTCCGTAAAAGCATCATCCACACAATTCCGAAGACGACAAAAGCTGACAAGTGCGAGAACTACCGCACAATCAACTTAACAGCTCATGCATTCAAGTTCCTTACAAGATTAATATACACAAGACTGGTAAAGAAAATTGAGGATGCGCTAGATAACGATCAGTTTGGCTTTAGGAAAGTAAAGGCACGAGGGAGGCAATTCTGATGCTGCGGTTAATAATGGAAGCAAGACTAAAGAAAAATCCCAACACATTCATAGTACCTGTCGACCTGAAAGAAGCATTCGACCATGTAAAATGGTGCTAGATATTCGACATTTTGAACAATGTAGGGGTAAGCTACAGGGAGAGGCTACACAATATGTACAACAGCCAAGAGGGAATAATAAGAGTGGACGACCAAGAACGAAGTGCTCGTATTAAAAAAGGGTGTATCACGATGATGTAGACTTTCGCCCCTCCTGTTCGATCAATCTGTACATTGAGGAAGCAATGATGGAAATAAAAGTGCTACTCTGAGATGAAGAGGTTAGCGCAGGAGAGTAATTCGTGGCGGGCCACATCAAACCTGTCAGAAGACTGATGACCAAAAATAACTCGTCCCTTCTCAAAGGCCGGCCGAGGTGGCCGAGCGGTTCTAGGCGCTACAGTCTGGAACCGCGCGACCGCTGCGGTCGCAGGTTCGAATCCTGCCTCGGCCATGGATGTGTGTGATGTCCTTAGGTTAGCTAGGTTTAGGTATTTCTAAGTTATAGGGGACTGATGACCTCAGAAGTTAAGTCCCATTGTGTTCAGAGCCATTGTTTGAACCTTCTCAAAGATGTTTAGAGTGTCCAAAAATTTACTTTACTTTGGTCACATCACTAAATACAGTACTACACCCATGTTGTGTTTGGTCATGGTGGGCGTAGGGGGTGAGTTGGAAGCTAAGAGAAATGTTACCCTCTTACTTACCAGCATCAGTGGTGGCAGCGGTGTCTGTGGCTGGACCTGCCTCCAGGTTTTGGCAGCAAGATGTAGGCATCTGGACTACTGACCGACCAGACGGAGGACATTAGTTGACAAACTGTCGCTCTTGTTGAAGACCGTCCTCCAGCAGCAGTTGTCAGTGTTGTGGTAAATGTCTGGCGAGTTCAATCGTTTTGTTCGGAGCTCTCTAATCCATGTTTTCTCTTCAGCAGTGGCATTACAGTTAGGTCTGGCCGCTTGAGACTCTTGCATCAAAAAGTGGCGGCCCCAGGTGGTGACGTGACGTCAGGAGCGAGAATCCGTAAACTACTGGCTGCAGGCGAGGCGTCGCTGCTGCTGCTTTCACCCTCCAATGGCACAAGTGGGACTCCGTTTTCGTCTCTCTCATCTTTGAGCTGCCCCAGTGTTATCACGTCAGCACGTTGCCTACCCTGTCGCCTCAGGGAGAGACAGGTCGCGTGTAGCTGACAGCTGCCTGCTGCCGATGTTGCCATGCAGTGACGTCACTTCAGCTGGTCACTTTCCTGTGGTGGTCGTCTTGCTGTGACGTAATGACAGCAGTGGCACTGGAGGTTGCGCTACGTCACGAGCCCGTCCCACCAACGACGTTGCCATATGTGGCGCCTGCCGCATGCCCAGTGACGTCGAGCCAAGATCCGCTTCCTAGTTGCCGTTTGGAACGCCGTAGTCAAAATGGCTCTGAGCACTATGGGACTCAACATCTTAGGTCATAAGTCCCCTAGAACTTAGAACTACTTAAACCTAACTGACCTAAGGACATCACACACACCCATGCCCGAGGCAGGATTCGAACCTGCGACCGTAGCAGTCCCGCGGTTCCAGACTGCAGCGCCAGAACCGCACGGCCACCGCGGCCGGCGCCGTAGTCCTCTGCACAATCCTCAGTGCATATTTTATAGGGTTGTGTTTTCACAATGATTGTTTACGAAAACGCAAACGTAGAAAATCATAACAAAAATAGGAACTGTTTGTAACTGAAACTTCACAATGTGATTAAAGCCAAAAAAGTGGCTTACTGCTTTCTTTCATTTAAGCGATGTTATTACTAAGGATCCTTCATAAAAGAAATCGCACTATTATTGCTAATTAATCAATTATCTAAAAGACATAAACAACCGTTTCCTAGAAGTGAAGCCACGTAGCTGATGTATATTGCGGTGTTTTTTTTAGTTTCCGAACACCTTTCATACAACACAATGGCTAAGCTGGCACAGCCTGCACATTCATACACTCACACAATGCAACATTTACTTCTAATTACCATGTCTAGCTGCCTCCAGCCCTTTCTACTTTACCCTGATCTGAAATTTGCTACTCCTGCTGAATTTAACTTATTCAAAAATAGTTCAAATGGCTCTGAGCACTATGGGACTTAACTTCTGAGGTCATCAGTCCCCTAGAACTGAGAACTACTTAAACCTAACTAACCTAAGGACACCACACACATCCATTCCCGAGGCAGGATTCGAATCTGCGACCGTAGCGGTCGCTCGGTTCCAGACAGTAGCGCCTAGAACCGCTCGGCCATCCCGGAGGGCGAATATTGCTCACCGGCATTTGTACACTCCTTACTGTGCTGTCAGCATGCATCGGACATCTGCATAATTCACCTTTCTCTCTGAAACTCACCAATAACTCTCAAAGAGCGACTTACAGATATCAAATGCCTGTAACACACCACTGGCACTGATGATCCCCAATCGAAATACCACAAGGCAAACACCATCGCACTACTGGCGGTAAATCCATAGGCAATAATCACAGACAAAGTAATACCATCAGCAAAAAATATCGCATCATAGGCGGATATCTGTAAGTGTAACCACACTTGAAAAACACCAACGAGGACAAGTCGATCCACTGGCGATACCCCTAATCGAACCACAGGTGCCCGTCACGACCGCAACGGCGACACGTCGCCCATCGGTCAGGACAATCCTCGCGTTCACGCTAGGAGTAGCATCCCGGACAAGATGGAAGGCGCAGGGGTTCCCTGCGGCGGCGTTGCTGGCCCGACGGCGGCTGCTGGTTGTCTTCCTGGAACGACCGTCTTTTCTTCTTTTCCGTACGCCGAGAAGATGCCGGGGTGTTGCGCTGGGGAGTGCGGCGTGAAGGTGCGTATATGGCCGCGACGTCCTCCCGGACGTCGGAAGTCTCTTTTCGGATGGCAGCGACGTCGGCCCACGTTTCCAATCTGCGGTCAGCTGCAGTGGAAACTTCAAACTTGAATGCAAGTTCTATGATTTAATCTAGCGACTGGTCCTCCAACTTTAAGCCGACGTGGAGAAAAGCCGCGTCTGGGCCTGCTTCGATCAGGTGATCCCGGACCATGTCATCTGCGTAGGATTACCGGGATATGTGGGTGACAAAGTTGCACTTCCGAGCGAGACCTTGGAGTTCAGCTACCCATTGTCGGTACGTGTGATCGGGTTTCTTTCCACTCTGGTGATATTCCACTCTTGCTGCCACGACGTGATATCTGCGGCGATAGTAGGAGGTGACACACTCACATATGGCGGTGAAGGTAAGACTGTCACAATCACGTGGCTTGAGTTTCGTCAGGAGCACGTACATACGGGAGACATTCCAAGAAAGGAAATAGGCTCTCTGATAATTTTCCTGGGATACCTGATGAATCGGGAAATGTTGACGAATCCTCTTTCCGTATGTTTCCCAATCTTCAGCGTCTTCATCGATTGCCGGAAACGCTGGCGGTGTCGTTGGACGGTGAAAACTTGACAATCAGTTGCTGCTGCAGTATCGCGAACTGTTGAAAAAGTTGATTCAGTACCTGCTGCACTGATAGATTATGCTGTTGCAGTTGTGGTTGTGCTTGTTGTTGTTGTGGTTCCATCTTCTTTGGGTTGTCGAATCCCATCCTCGTCGCCACTGTTGTGTTCTCCAACAGTTTATACAACGTAACTTCTTCTACAATACAATAGCTGGCTGTACAAAAGATGTAGACGTCCGTCGATCGAGCCGGAGATGTGGTTCCTCTCGGTCGGCTGGTACTTCGATCGGCGGTGCAGTACAGCGGCTTCGGTGATATCTTCTCGGAGACTCTGCAATAGCGATTGCAATTAACAGCGGACGAAGACTGGTCTGCCTTCGACCGGCCGGGCCTATGTAGTGAGCTGGAGCCAATAGAAACCGCAGTAGAAATCTGTGGCCGGATATGTCGCGGCGACCTCTGCAAGGAAAGGTTCCTATTAATCGATTGGAATCTTCGGCGTGTTTACCTGATGTCTTCGTCTGTTTAGCTGTTGTTTGTATCCCTCATAGCGTGGCTGTTATGCGGTGCTGCTTGCCAGTTAGGGGAACCCGATGGCACACAGTACAGACGCACTCAATTCTAATCGTGAATTATGTATGACACTCATAATTGCATAATGAACAGAGTATTGAACAGTGAATTGAAATTGGTGGGCCAAACATAAACTTTTGGCCATCCACAGATCTGAACTAAATATAAAACCATAGTGAGACTGTACATAAACAGTCGACTTTATTACATACACCCTCACTACGGGGCCCATGTGACGTTACGTCACATAAATATTGACATTTTTATCGGTTGTAAACGGCAGTTAAAGTATCTTATGAATATAATTAGTGTGAAAGATATATTTAATGTTCTTGAAACAACTGATATGCAGCGATAATTTAAAAGTAGCATCTTTATTTAATGTCTATTAAAATAAAAAGGATCGAAAAGAGACGCGATTGTACGGCCGAGGAGGAAGGACGTATATTATGACATATACACTGTTTTGTTTCGCTATACGGAAGGCGGCCATTGAGCTGCTACACATATTTCTGCTTAAGTAAACTTGTTATTATTATTACAAAATGAATTTCTTCGTAATAGTTGTCACCTCAAATGCTCGCAGTGGCTAGTTATTTTTAATAAGCATTTTTTCAGTAATTTACGCTGCGAGAAGCTCATCTTCCGATGCAGCCTCTGGTCGGCTATTACGCGCCGAAGCATTAATTTATTTTTCAATGTGTTAACAGTAAATGTAAATGCGAGAGATTTCGTTGTAAGAACCTTTCTAAATTGCAACAGATAATTAATTTACGTTAAAGTTCATGTTTTTTTTTTAAATTATACAGATTACATGAGTTCAGTAAGTTTTATCTTGGCCGCTTAACGGCAACAATCGAAATTCTCTCGAGCCTTGCTTTGCAGTCAATAAATAGAAATTAACAAAATTACATTCAATTCAGTTAACGGCAACTATATTTTAGTCATCACGTTCAAAATCTAAAGTTGGTACATGAATAACTGAGGCCCTTCAGGAACCCGTTTCATATTTACTTATGCACGTAAGTAAAAGTGATAAGAAAAGACAAAATCCTTGAGGGAAAGAATCACGCTGATAAATTAAAAATAAAAAAATAAAAAATACATTTGTAATTTCTTTTGTATCTGACGTAACAAATGTCGACGTCACAGAAGCCAAGATGATAGATCAGAACGGTGGTCTAGACACAATTTAGGTATCTGAAAATATTTCGCGTTCCTTCTTGGGTAATGATAAACCTCTTCAGCTGTAATTTGTCCTTTGTTATTGGACCACTACCCGTTTCGTGGCACTAAAAGCCACGTTTCCACGTGAACATATAACGAAAACGTTATTCTGTGACATATCGACTATTCACGGTGTTTTGCTTCAACGGACAACGAATGTTGGTTACAAGGTTCCGAGATTTTTAGCTCTAATGCTTTAGTTTTATGTTCACCTGAAGATGAGGCTTTTAATGTTATGAAACCGGCAGTGATCCAACAATAAGGGACTAAATACAGCTGAAGCCTTTTATTCATATCCAAGCTTGTAGCTGTGGTTACCGTTCCGACAACGTTGTCTGCGTTGAGCGTTCCGTGTGGACTGTGATGAATTTGTGCAGCGTCGTGACTTCTTTCTGGCACAGCCGGAGGACTTAATATTATTCATGCTCATTTTGAACTCTGATAGTTCTGCAGTGTGCCAGTGGGAATCTTTATTTTAATTCTATATCCAACTGACCTATGGGACAATAAAATAGTAACGGAACTAAGAGGGCTCTGGTGAAATTTGGTATCAAATAATTTCCGCTAAATTAATTTTGATCAATTAATTACCTCCAGACTCCTGATGAAGTTATGGATCTTCCCCAACCAGCATGTTCGTCCCCGTCATGGTATTCTCTGGCCTCTCACCTTCTCCCACCGTATCCCCTCTCACCCTCTCCTTCCATGGCGTAATCCAAGATGGCTGCCAAGGAAAAAGTGGTGGGAAAGTCGTTCAGTCTGTGTCGAGCTGCTGAACTGGGAAGACCTCACAATGGTAGGCTAATATAGCCTGCATTGTTTAAAAAATTTGTTTGTGATTATTGTTTATTTATTTCTGAAATCGCAATGCACATCAGAATTAACAGAGGTGTTTAAACAATTATACGGTGTTAAACAAATGCAGGTCTCTTTTTTTATTCCAATAGCGAAAGGAAACACGAAATTACACGATCACAGATTGCGCTAAACATATTTGAAACTATTTCTAGCGTGCGCTGCGCCTACTGGAGCCATGCGCCGGGCAATGTCTGAAACGTGGCAGCTGCCGGTCTGCACTAAGCGCTTCCTGTCGTATGTGGAAGTACCTCAACCTTCTGCCTCTCCGGTGCACTTTCTTTCTTTGTGGCACACAGACACCCGTTGTAACTGACCACGAACAGCTTCAGGAGTTATTAAAACTAGTGTTTAAGCAGTGTGTGGAGTATTGTCACATACGTATCTTGAAGATCTCGCATTTTCCTGGAAATGCTACTGCTACAGAAGGTGTGCCTTAGAAAATACTAATTAAACCATTTGCTTCACAAATCGAATATATCACATAGCTAATCCCCGAAACATACTTGTACAGAACCATTGTGAGAACTGTAGTAGGAACTGCGACCCTCTCCAGATTCTGGAATTACATTAATATTTAAAATCCAAGCTACACTGAAGCGGCAAAGAAACTGGTATATGCATGTATATCAAAATACAGAGTTACGTAAACAGGCAGAATAAGGCACTGCGGTCGCCATCTCCTATGTAAGACAACAAGTGTATGGTACCGTTGTCAAATCGGTTACTGTTGCTACAGTGGCAGGTTATCAAGATTTAAGTGTGATTGAACGTGGTGTTACAGTCGACACACGAGCGATGTGGCAACGCATCTCCGAGGTAGCAACTAAGTGGGGATTTTCCCGTACGACCATTTCACTAGTCTACCGCGAATATCAGGAATCCGGTAAAATATCACATCTCCGACATCGCTGTGGCCAGAAAAAGACACTGCAAGGACGGGGCCAACGACGACTGAAGAGATTCTTTCAACTTATCATCGGTGCAACACTTCCGAAATTTGCTGCACATGTCAGTGCTGGTTCATCAAGCAGTGTCCGTGTGCGAACCATTCAGTGAAACATCATCGATATGGGCTTTTGTAATCCAAGGCCCACTCGTATACCCCTGATGACTGCACGACATAAAGTTTTATCCCTCACTTGGGTCCGTCAAAAACGTCATCTGACTATTGATGAATGGAAACATGTTGACTGGTTGGACGAGTCTAGTTTTAAATTGTATCGAGCGGATGGATGTGCACGGGTATGAGACAGTCTCATGAATCCAAGTACCCTGCACGTCGTTAGGGGACTATTCAAGTTGATGGAGGCTATGTAATGGTGTGGGGCGTGTGCAGTTAGATATGGGACCCCTAATACGTCTACATATGACTGTGACAGGTGACACGAACTTGAGCATCCTCTCTGATAATCTGCATCCGTTCACGTCCATTGTGCGTTCAGACGGACTTCGGCAATCCCAGTGGGACATTGCGACATCCCACAGTCCCACAATTGTTACAAAGTGGCTCCAGTAACACTCTTCTGAGTTTAAACACTTCTGCTTCCCACTGAACTTCTTAGACATGAACATTATTGAGCACATGTGGGATGCCTTGCAACGTGCTGTTCAGAACAGATCTCCACCTCCTCGTACTGCTACGGATTAATGAACAGCCCTGCAGGATTCATGGTGTCAGTTCCCTACAGCACTACTTCAGACATTAGTCGTTTCCATGCCAGATCGTGTTGTGGCACTTACGTGTGCTCGCGGGGGCCCTACATGATATTAGGCAAGTGTACCAGTTACTTTTGTTGCGGCACTTATGCGTGCTCGCGGGGGCCCTTCACGATATTAGGCAGGTGTACGAGTTTCTTTGACTTTTCAGTGTATGTCAATCGCTAATTAATTTACCGATCTCCAAACCGATATAAGTTACAGTATCCGATCTTACAAGCCGGAAGGAGATATTCGGTAGTCGAAAGAACTATATATGTATCTCCAAATAGGATGCTCACGACTAATCAAATTTTAGCTGCTTGTTTGAAGGCGCTACTAGAGACAGAAAAAATTCGGAGTCCTACAGCTGCTGTGTGTTCATCACATTTCTGAAACTTTGAGTGGTCTTAGTTTATATTTTCAATTTTCCTCGCTTTTTGAATCAGACTGATGTCTAAGCACAGATGGTAAAAAAGGACACTTACATATCTAGAAATTCATCACATATTTTGAAACCCACAACAGATCGCAAAAAGAAAAAGTTACACACAAACAGAATTCGAAGTCTATCCTAAACACGAGAAAAAGGCGGGAATTTTCAGTGAATTTTCGATATCCTTCAGCTTCAGATCTGGAGATGCTCTAAAGCCAGAATGGCGGATGGGAGACAGTACCCCACCTGTCTGAACCAGAGGCACTAGTCTGGATGGAGTTTTCTTTGAACACCCGAACAAAGAAGATATCACCTGACTCTCAGATATCATGAAACTTTCCAGACACACCTCGCCCCTATCTTGTTCGAGCCAATACGTAGTGGTTCCTACACCCCGCACAAATTGTGTCTCGTGACTCTCCGACTTCATGGACATTCCAGTGAATGGAGCATTCTGATTGGTTGTTAGTGAATTTACTCACCAAAATGGTGCTGCTGGTGTGAGGGCACTGTCCGCCATTATCAGCAGACGGACAAATTACGAGAATTTCTGCGGGAACTATTTTGTACTGATCGAAAGGCATATAGCAGTTGCATTGCACTGAAACTTAAACCCTGTAAGAGTGGACTACAGTTAATGAAATAGGGAAAATATCACCAAAGATACTTCCTGAGCTAAACTGCTCTGCTACTGTCGAAGAAAGCTTGAATTTTTCGACGTGAAATAAATCTCCAACAAGGCTACATCACCATTAACGATTTTACCACTATACCATATCGATGCAGGAAACACAATTCGTAACCTGCACCACACAAAATCTACACTTACGCATCCAGCGTATTGCCATCGACGGCCAGACACACACACATATAAAGCGAAGACAGACAGATCCCAAAAAACATAAGCATAATAACTGTATGTTGTCGCAACGCTAGATATTTTTTGCTTGGTCGCTCGGTCATCCACCATGGCCAACGGTCACGAGGCAGCTTGCCTCGCACACGCTGGCCTCATGAGCAATCAGAGTGCCCTTGGACAGCGGTCACTCCCCGAACTGGTGTACAAAGGCTGAGCTGGTTCCCTCCGCACAAATGTGTCCTCTAACGGCATTGTTTCCGGTCTGGCCTGCTTGCTGCCGTGGCTTCTGCAACGAGTTGTAATCATCTCCAGACTCTGGGATAACAGGAGCGCTTACTTTCTGAGCACTGCTGAAGAGAAACTCTTGGTCAATCGCGAATTAATTTTCCGCTCTCGAAATCTGTATCGGCTGCAGCATCCGATTTTACAAGCCAAAAAATCACGTTTTTATGACACTTTCTGTGCTGAAATCATCGAGTAGCATATGGAAATGTCCTAAATTTCACGCATTTTCACATGGTTTGGTAGAATATCACACCGTTTACGCAAATGTTCTTGGCAGCAACCATACAGCGATCACATGCACAGCATAACTCCGAATATAAAGAGTGGAAATCGTATCTGTAGAGCTCCAAAATTTCAGCGAGATAATTATGTGGAACGCGCTGCCAACCACTGAATGACTAAAAACTTTTCCCGTCTACAAAGATTTTTATATGGTGACACGAAAATAGAGGGAAATGGTAGCTCCACTCATATATTTTAACGAATAGCGATGTGAATGATATAACGGATTCCAAATAATCCTTGTACATTACAAAGTCAACTAGGGTCTTAATACATATCATAATGTGTTACTCACGTCTAGATAACCAGCAACTGTCTCTTCCAATGTTTTTCAGCGTCTAGATGCAAAACTACACACATCATAATCCAGGTTCTCTCAACCAACATGATCACGAAGGGTACCCAACACATAATGCGTATGAATTCGCTATACACCTACCTGGAAGGCGACACAGTTAAGCAGCTGCACATTTGTATTCTGCATCTCAAAGTCAGGTGGCTTAGCTGATGCACAAGCTTAAGTCGGAAATGTCAATTCGTTCTGGCCGCCGGCTACCTCTGCCACGCGCAGATTCCGTGTTTGTCTGGTAACACAGGTTCTGCGATATTGCCACTGGATTATAGGTGGAGGAGGATGATGGTTGATTCAGAATGATCACATACAGTAGATGCTGTGCTATGTGAGGAATCCCTGGAAAATGTAACACCAGACTGAGCTCGTAAGAAATGTGCAAAATCCTGTGAGCGATATACTCGCTTCTCAGATCTACAGTGTTACGCTTTCTAGTCGAAATGCTGTCTGTGATTTGGAACCAAGTCTCTCCATTCAGCCACACACATGCGTTGGATCCTCTGGAGATGTCTTTTAATGATTATAGCCACTGGTGAATCACGTTATTGGCACTCTCGTATGTCGAGACGAGTCACCTTTTTCGAACCTGTCTATTAAGGAAGCCGTACAGCAAACCTCCCGTATCTCTGTATCTTGTAACTGTTCCTCAGTCTCAGCTCTGTCCATGTGATCGTTCAAATGTAAGTCGGAACTGAGTGGAAGTCGGAGGGCACTATATCTACCACATTACGCATCAGGTGGAGAAATATAGTGAGTAGTGGTAATGCAGCAGGACCGTGTTTTTATCACTCGGTGGAAATGGGAACATGTTGTCGTAACTCAGCCAACCATGTAGTGGGTCTAGCGCCAAACGAAGTTTCCTGCTGCAACATGAGGTAGTAGAAAAGACAGTAAAAGCAGTTACTGTGGTGTTTCTTATCGGGAAAATTAGAAACTGGAAGGAGAGAGGATTTTGCCACTGCATTGCTGCGTGTTTTTGCACTACATATTCGTACTGCAGTGCGAAGAAGACCTGCATCCCTCAGGCTGCATTCACGTCTGTCACCCAAACATTCTCTGTTCTCGTTATCCAACAGAGAACACCTTTCCATTATATAAAATTCGCTAACCTCACCTAGTAGAGAACTCCATATGATATTACCACGTCTCTCTCTTCCCGTATATCGTGAAGAAATACTGCCTGCGTGCTGAAATCGAGCGTATGTGGCGATACTAATAAATATACAGACATTGGTCCATTGGAGCAGGAGGGCAGTGATCGAATTCGCTTACAAACACCAGTTTCGTCGCCTGTACTGTAGTAGCACCATAGCCCAGAGATTATCAGTTGTAAGAGAGAGTCCGTCAGTTGTTCTTTCATAATCAGTTTGGTACATTTTTCTGTGCTATAACTCTTCAAAGGAGCGTAAGACTGTATCTTCGTACACCTCCACACGTTTTGTTTCTCTACCACGACTTCGAGGCCTGTGTCAGATACTAAACCAACGCCGGCCGCGGTGGCCGAGCGGTTCTAGGCGCTTATCCGGCACCGCGCGACTGCTGCGGTAGCAGGTTCGAATCCTGACTCGGGCATGGATGTGTGTGATGTCCTTAGGTTAGTTGGGTTTAAGTAGTTCTAAGTTCTAGGGGACTGATGACCTCAGCTGTTAAGTCCAATAGTTCTCAGAGCCAGAGCTAAACCAACATTAACACGTTTAGATCCTGTAGCTCTCACAGAAGGCTGCTCATACAACACATATGATGCTTGAAACAAACGGCAGAGGCGGTGTCCCTTACTAACAAAAATGTGTAGGTCATAACAACATATGCTAACTGGAGGAGTTAGTGGAATTGTGGAGCATTTCTGAGGAGCTGACCGATTGTGACAACTTCTACATTTAATGTCATCTTTCACAGTGACACGGTAGCAGATGTCTCCATGTTCTGTTTCGAAAAGATCAAGAGCTTTGATTCGTTAAATTGCATCAATGTACGCGATCACTGTTGCGGTGTCGGCCATCTGCAGAAGATATTGTTCCCTTCAAGTCTCTCTCCATCTGAAACAAGGGGAAATCAGTCAATAAGTGTTTGGTAATCAACAGCATTTCAGTTGGAGGATGGGGTGGGAAAGACGCTGTCGATCTGCAATAACCACTGCCGTTGATAGTGTGATCAGTTTTAGCAATTTTACCGCTTTTTCCGTTCTTCCAACGCCAATCAGTGACACAGTAAAATGCTTCCCAACTTCTGTATCTCCGTCGAGCCAAACCTCTCTGCTTTGCATGTACTGTATACTAGATTATAAATGTAAAAAGATGACTGGGCAGCGCGTCCATTCATGGTTAATTCTCGAACATATACGCCAAAGCATATCAGACAGCGTCCTGCACCGATGCGGTATGGTTATCTACATAGTTCTTGCACATTGATCATAGTGTTTAATTTACGATTACGGTTTCCTTTCTTTCCCTATGTGCATGGGAGCAACAGAGCATTGTCGCATTCTTAGGATAAAATTGGAGATTGAAAGATCTCCCTGCATTGTCTTTGACCACCCCTCTCTACAACACTATCACCGATTTAATTTGCAGCTGGCTAGAAGTAGGAGGATACTACACCGACAACATTATACGTCTTGTGAAGGAACAGAGTGAGCCAAGTGTTATTCATGAAAGACTCTTCCGCACCAGTCTTACTTATGGCACCTACCCAAGTACTCAGGATCTCTCCAAATGCGTGCATATTGAGCAGGTTAGCAACAATTCTTGCTATATAGCTGATAGAGTGTTGTGATGATATAACAGGCGGATAAGAAGGAACAAGTGGTTTATGCATGATGGCGCTCTAGACAGTTACAGTTTGAAGCATTTTAAGTAAATCAACTGCACTATCAATTCTAAAGTATTTTTCTAATCCATAATGAGATTTTCACTCTGCAGTGGAGAGTGCGCTGATATGAAACTTCCTGGCAGATTAAAACTGTGTGCCGGACCGAGACTCCAACTCGGGACCTTTGCCTTTCGCGGGCAAGTGCTCTACCAACTGAGCTACCCAAGCACGATTCACGCCCCGTCCTCACTGCTTTACTTCTGCCAGTACCTCGTCTCCTACCTTCCAAACTTGACAGAAGCTCTCTTGCGAACCTTGCAGAAATAGCACTCCTGAAAGAAAGGGTATAGAGGACACATGGCCTAGCCACAGCCTTGGGGATGTTTCCAGAATGACATTTTGACTCTGCAGCGGATTGTGCGCTGATATGAAACTTCCTGGCAGATTAAAACTGTGTGCCGGACCGAGACTCGAACTCGGGACCTTTGCAGGAGAGCTTCTGTTAAGTTTGGAAGGTAGGAGACGTGGTACTGGCAGAAGTAAAGCAGTCAGGACGGGGCGTGAGTCGTGCTTGGGTAGCTCAGTTGGCAGAGCACTTGCCCGCGAAAGGTCAAGTTTTAATCTGCCAGGAAGTTTCATGTTCTAATATCTGGAGTCAGTACCAAGATGGTACTGGCAAGAGACATATGATCGTAGAGCATAAACACATGCAGTCCTAAGGCTTCACGGCTCTGCACTAAAAACCCGCTATAATATTAAAGACATACAGTTTCCGAAATATTAGTCTTGTGGAGTGGAACCCTTTTAATATTCTAAAGCAGAACATACACACACAAAAGTTTTGCGTCACCTCGGTTCCGAGAGTTCCGGAACCTGTACAGAAAATTGGAATAGAGATCAACATAAACATCATTTCCGCCGTTTTTATTGCTCATGAAAACCACACAGTGCATGTTGCACCACCATACAGCGAGACCTTCAGACATGGTAGTCCACATTGCTGTACACACCGGCACCTCTAATTTCCAATAACACGTCCTCTTGCACTGAAGCATACCTGTATTCGTCATGGCATACCATCCACAAGTTCATCAAGGCACTGTTGGTCCAGATTGTCCCACTGCTCAACGGCGATTCGGCGTAGATCCCTCAGAGTCGTTGGTGGGTCACGTCGTCCAGAAACTGCCCTTTTCAATCTATCACAGGCATTTTCGTTGGGGTTCATGTCTGAAGAACATGCTGGCCACTCTAGTCGAGCTATGTCGTTATCCTGAAGGAAGTCATTCACGAGATGTGCACGATGGGGGTGCGAATTACAGTCCATGATGAGTGCCTCGCCAATATGCTGCCGATATGGTTGCACTATCTGTCGGAGGATGGCATTCACGTATCGTACAGCCTTTACGACGCCTTCCATGACCACCAAGGGGTACGTCAGCCCCACATAATGCCACCCCAAAACAGCAGGGAATCTCCACTTTGCTGCTTTCGCTGAACAGTGTGTGTAAGGCGTTCAGCCTGACCGGGTTGCCTCCAAACACGTCTCCGACGATTGTGTGGTTGAAGACATACGCGACACTCATCGGTGAAGAGAACGTGATGCCAATCCTGAGCGATCCATTTGGTATGTTGTTGGACCCATCTGTGTCCGCAGCTCGTGGTCGTGCGGTAGCGTCCTCGCTTCCCGCGCCCGGGTTCCCGGGTTCGATTCCCGGCGGGGTTAGGGATTTTCTCTGCCTCGTGATGACTGGGTGTTGTGTCCTGTCCTTAGGTTAGTTAGTCTTCAGTAGTTCTAAGTTCTAGGGGACTGATGCCCATAGATGTTAAGTCCCATAGTGCTCAGAGCCAACTGAACCATTGGACCCATCTGTACCGCCCTGCATAGTGTCGTAGTTGCAAAGATGGACCTCGCCAAGGATGTTGGGAGCGAAGTTGCGCATCATGCAGCCTATTGCGCACAGTTTGTGTCGTAACATGACGTCCTGTGGCTGCACGAAAAGAATTATTCAACACAGTGCCGTTGCTGTTAGGGTTCCTCCGAGCCATAATCCGTAGGTAGCGGTCACCCACTGCAGTGTAGTCCTTCGGCGGCCTGAACGAGGCATGTCGTCGACAGTTCCTGTGTCTGTGTACCTCCTTTATGCCCGAACAACGTCGCTTTGGTTCACCCCGAGACGCCTGGCCACTTCCTTTGTTGAAAGCCCTTCCTGGCAGAAAGTAACAATGCGGACGCGATCGAACCATGATATTGACCGTCTACACATGTTTTAACTACAGGCAACACAAGCTGTGTACCTTCTTACTGGTGCAATCACTGGAACAGATTAGCTGTCGGACCCCTCCGTCAAATAGACGCTGCTCATGCATGGTTGTTTACATATTTGGTTGGGTTTAGTGACATCTCTGAACAGTCAAAGGGATTGTGTCTCTGATATAATATCCACAGTCAACATATATCTTCAGAAATCCTAGGAACTGGGGTGATGCAAAACTCTTTGTGATTTGTGTATATGTCTAACATCTGACATACATCGACCCTTCAAATTTTATATCCCACTAACAATGGTGACAACTTTAAGATGATAAGTCTACTTTCTTTATAGATTGTTTGCGATACATACACAATATAGCTTTCCAGAGGTATGTCGCCCACTGTTCATATCCGAACATGGTTCAGAAATTATACCATGCTCAGATCAGTCGCATAAACTGATTCTCAGCAGGGGAGAATATCTCTTACAAGGAAACAGACAAACGCATAGCAGCAGTGCCTGACATGCGAAATGACACACCTTGCTGCACTAACTCCGTAAAGAGGACAACTGTCAAGCACGTTTATTCATAGGGTTTGCAGTGTCTCACAAACAACTTCTACTAACTTAAAACCACGACAGTTATGAAACTGAAGACTTGATTTGTGTCCAAGATGTGGTAGAGAAAATAGAGTACTTCGCATACATCTATACTCCTCTAGAATACGGTGTTGAAATAGGATTCCCATCAACGGGCATGTTTCATATCGGTTCTCTGCTGACTGTAGTATGGAGACATATGCTGTTAACAGTTTCAGGTAGATAGCGCTCTAAGTGACACACTTAACATGCAGTGGTATACAAGTTGAACGCAGGTTATATCACACAACTGATACAACCAGAAAGAACAGCGGAAATAGTGGTCGAATTCGCGATAAATGACCTGCAGCAACACCTCTCTCGATAATGCACCATCAGTCTACCTTTAAATCATACCTTGTTACATTCCGATCTCAAACCATCACTACATCCACTTTCTACCACCCTTTAACGCAGATCCAAATCAGTTTAAAGGCAGTAGGTTTTCTTTTCCAGGAAAGCATCAGAGACAGCAGTCGTCCTACGTATACCACTATTACATTAATAAACATACAGCAGAATGTTAGATGACAATGAGTTGCTGTGAATGGTTAAGAGTACTTATGATTGCGTAAGGGAGGTAAGGTTTTGACGGGGAGAACTGCTATTTCAACGCATCGATAGCACTAAGAAGGATGAAAGATGTTACGTAGAAAATTACGTCCAGACATAAGGAGGATATAAATAATATTTTCAGAGACGCAGCCATACTTTCCCCAATCTCAAATGTCACCAGACTGGGACATCACTCATAATATTTAAATGTAATTACAGTGGTGAATATATGTCTGGTCACCCAGGATGTCACTGGCGCGCGGGACGCATGGGAGAGGTAGCTGCAGGCCGGAACGAACTGGAATTTCCTGCTTAAGGCATGAGTCATCACTGCGCCACCGGCACTGGATATGCGGGTTACAAACGTTCAGCTGATTAGTTGTGTTGCCCTCTAGATGGATGAATAGCGAACTAATACTCAACATGCACTGGGCACCTCTTGTGATCTGGTGTGTTGCAAGTGTTCTCTGATTTTTATGTGGAAATATGAGAAATTTCAATGTGGTGATTGTTTCCGCTGGACAATTATTCCAGCCAATGTATGTTGATCAGCAATTCTACATATTTCCCATGTTTCTTCGGTTGAGAAAAAACATCAATTGTGATATGTGTTGTTTGCACCAAGACCGTGAAAAACATAGGAAGAGACTGTTGCTGATTCTCTACAGATGAGAAACACATATGATCATATGTATTAAGATCCTGGTTGACTTTGTGAAGTACAAGGATGATCTAGAATCTGTTTTATTATTCACATTAGTATTCGTTAAAAAATAAGAATGGAACGAACAGTTTCCACTGTTTTCGAGATTTCACATAAAGATCTTTATAGATAAGGTAAGTTTCAAGTTGCTCATTGGTTTACAACACGTCAATTATAATTACGTCGCTAAAGTTTCGAGTTTCTACAGATATAATTCCTACTTTTTATCTTCGGAGTTATACTGTGCAAGCGATCGATAGTATAATGCTATGTGCTTGATATCTATAACAATAGCGTAAATGTTATGATATTCTGGCAAACCATGTGAAAGTGGAAGAAATTCGCAAGCAGGCTAAACCGGAAACAGTATTGTTAGGGGACACATTTGTGCGGGGGGAATCAGCCCAGCCTTTATACACCAGTTCGGCGAGTGATCGCTGTCCGAGGGCACTTTGATTGTGTGTCATGCCAGCGTGAACTAGGTAGGCAGTTGCCTCGTGACCGTTGGTCATGGTGGATAACCGAGCCACCTCGAAAAAGATATCGAGTGTTGCGACTACATGCAGTTATTGTGCTGTCTGTCTTCGCAATATATGTGTGAGAGTCTGCCGGTCGGTGGCTACGTGCTGGATGCAGAAGTTTAGATTTTGTATGGTGGAAGATACGAATGGTGTTCTCTCCATCGATATGGTATGTTGGTACAATCGTTAGTGGTGATATAGCCTGGTTGGAGAACGATTTCATGGCGAAAAATTCAAAGTTTCCTCGACAGTAGCTGAGCCTTGTAACCGTGGAAGTGTCTTAGGCGATAGTTTCCGTATTTCATCAACTGTAAACCACTCTTGCAGGATTTAAGTATCAGTGCAATACGAGGGCTATATGATTTTCGATCACTACCAAAGGAGTTACCGCAGAAAATCTCGTAATTTGTCCGTCTGCAGATAATGGCGGACAGTTCCCTCACACCAGCAGCACCATTTTGGTGAGTAAATTCACTGACAACCAGCAAGAAGCAATTTGGTGCCTAAATTCAGTAAGAACGAATCTGAATGCTCCATTCACAGGAAATTTCAGGATCGGTAAATTAATTCGCGAATGACGAATCACATCTCACTGCTCACTGACGTAGCTTAAAAAAAAAAAAAAAAAACTCCCTCACAGGCCATGAAGACCCAAAGGTACCGACCGGCTGCCGTGTCATCCTCAGCCCACAGGCGTCACTGGATGCGGATAGGGAGGGGCATGTGATCATCACACCGCTCTGCCGGCCGTATGTCAGTTTACGAGAACGGAGCCGCTACTTCTGAATCAACTAGCTCCTCAGTTTGCCTCAAAAGGGCTGAGTGCACCCCGCTTGCCCACAGCGCTCGGCAGACCGGATGTTCACCCATCCAAGTGCTAGCCCAGCCCGACAGCGCTTAACTTCGGTGAGCTGACGGGAACCAGTGTTACCGCTGCGACAGGGCCGTTGGCAGCTTAGAAAGTAAAAATACACGTAATTCCAGAGTCTGGAGTTGGTCGCAGCTCCAACTACAGCCCTCACAGTGCTTTGTGTGCGTGTGTGTTTCGAATAGTAGTTTCGTGATGTATTCAATTTGTGAGGCGAATTGTTTGATTAGCTTTTCCTGTGGCACACATTCCGTAGCAGCAGTATTTCTAATGAGAAAATTCTGCATATTGTTTAAACATGAGATTTAATAACTCCCAAAACAGTTTATGTTCAGTGACAAGGAGTACTCATGAGCCAAGAAGAATGAAAGTGCGCCAGGGAGGCAGAAGGCTGGGCATTTCCTCATGCTGCAGCAAGTGCTTAGTGTTGCACAGTGGCTGGTACGTGTCGGACAGTAGTCGATGCCCAGGGTCCGGCGCATGGCTCCGGTATATGCAGGACACTCGATAATGTTCCTCAGATATGTTTTGTGCGATCTGTGACAGTATTTTCACATGGTTCCTTTCACTATCAGAATAAAAAAGTACCATAATAGTCTTACGTCGTCTAATTTATTGGAACACCAGCTTCAATTGCGAGGTGTAATGCGATTTCAGAAATAAATAAACAATATTCTTAACCAAACTGTTTAAACAATGTCTTACACACGCTATATTAGTGTACCCTGAAATATAAATCACTAAGGAATGAAATACATAGGATCTGATGGGAAGCTAAGACGAAATGACTGAATCAAGAATGGGAAGATATTGAAAAGGAAATGATTGTCGGATAGTCAGAACCAGCTTACAGGAAAACCAAAACAACCTTCGGCGAAATTAAAAGCAAGGGTAGTAACATTAAAAGTGCAAAGGGAATTCCACTGTTAAATACAGAGGAGACAGCGGAAAGGTGGAAAGAGTACGTTGATGCCCTCCATGAGGGGGAAGATTTATCTGATGTGATAGAAGAAGGACCGATTTAGAAGAGATAGAGGATCCATTATTAGGATCAAAATTTAAGGGAGCTTTGTAAGGATTTAAGATCAAATACGGCAGATGAGAGAGCTAACATTCCTTCAGAATTAGTAATATCTTTGGGGGAAGTGGAAACAAAATGATTATTCACGTTGGTGTGTAGAATGTATGATCCTGGCGTGATACCATCCGACAATCGGAAAAATATCATCCACATAATTCCGAAGACTGCAAGAGCTCACAAGTGCGAGAATTATCGCACAGTTTCACAGCTCATGCATGCAGGTTGCTGACAAGAATAATATACAGAAGAACAGAAAAAAGTGAGGATGTATTAGATGACCATCAGTTTGGTTTTAGGAAAGGTAAAGGCATTAGAGAAGCAATTGTGACATTGCGGTTGTGAATGGAAGCAAGACTAAGGAAAAATCAAGAGACGTTCATAGGATTTGTCGACCTGGAGGAAAAATTTGGTAATGTGAAACGGTGCAAGATGTTAGAAATTATGAGAGAAATACAGGTAAGCTTTAGGGAGAGACATGTAATGCACGATATGTACAAGAGCCAAGAGGGAATAGGACGACGAAGTACGAAGTTCTCGGATTGAAACGGGTGTAAGACAGAGATGTAATCTTTCTCACCTGCTGTTCAATCTGCACATCAAGGAAGCAATGATGCAATCAAAAGGTAATTTCAGCAGTGCAATTAAAATTCAAGGTGAGACGATATCAATATATGATTCACTGATGACATTGCTATCCTGAGTGAACAATTACGTGATCTGCTGAATGGAATGAACAGTCTAATGAGTCCAGAATATGGATTGAGAGTAAGTCGAAGAAAGACGGAAGTAATGAGAAGTCGCAGAAATGAGAACAGCGAGAAACTTAACATCAAGTAGATGAAGTTAAGGAAGTCCATTGCAAAGGCAGCAAAATAACCAATGATGGATGGAGCAAGGAGTACATCAAAAGCAAATAAGCACTGCCAAAAAGGGCATTCCTGGCCAAAAGAAGTCTACTAGTACCAAATTTGGGCCTTAATTTGAGGAAGAAATTTCTGGAGCACAGCATTGTGTGGTGGTGAAACAAGGACATTGCGAAAACCGGAACAGAAGGGAGTCAAAAAATGGCTCTGAGCACTATGGGACTTAACATCTTAGGTCATCAGTCCCCTAGAACTTAGAACTACTTAAACCTAACTAACCTAAGGACACCACACACATCCATGCCCAAGGCAGGATTCGAACCTGCGACCGTAGCAGTCCCGTAGCAGTCCGGACTGTAGCGCCTAGACCCGCATGGCCACCGCGGCCGGCCACAGAATAAGAGAGGAAAGCAACACGTGGAAAACATTGGCAAGGAGATGGGACAGCATGATATGACATCTATTAAGACTTCATGGAATGACTTCCATGGTGCTAGAGCTAGCTGTACAAGGCAACAACTGTAGACGAAGACATTATAATACAAGCAACAAATTCTTGAGGACAAAAATAGCAAGTGCTACTGTGAGATGAAGAGGTTGTCACAGGATCAAAATTCGTGATGGGCCATATAAAACCAGTCGGAACACATGATATAACAGAAAAAGTTAGTATACTGTCTTCAAGCCTTCCCAGTCCAGCAGCTCGACATTTTTCCCTCGAGCTGCCATGTGGGATTATGGAGAGGTTGTGGTGGATGAGAGGGAGGAGGGGAGGGGGTGGGAGTTTATCTCAGGGGAGCCCATTTGCCACGTCGGGAAGAAACATGATATCACCAGGGGGAGGGGGTAATTAATTGACTAATTACTTAATTAGCATAATTTCATATTAATTTTATATCAGAATTGCACCAGATGCCACTTCGTTCCACTACTTGCAACATTGTGTCGGCAACATAGTTCTGAGTAAGGCAGTTTTTTCGTAATCTGTACCTGTGAACTCAGTGTGGTGTTTTCTAGCTACTTTATTGATTCATTAACTTTATGGAGCTTTGTTGTGCACCGCTAATGGCTCGAGTCATTTAAGTTATCGCTGCACTGTAAAATTTGTTGATTACCATAAAATTTTGATGTGTGGTGAGTAGAACAATAAATTTTATTTGTGAAATATGAAATAGCTGTAGCTGCGGCAGCGATTTAAAACAGCAGCTATTTTTCAACTTAGTAGTTAGTGTGGTTCTGACTAGTTGTCAGTAGCCATTCTACAACATTATTTAAAATCTGAGTGAGGCATTTTAGATAATACAATCTGCACCTAGAAGAACAGAAACAGAGCTTAGGTTTTAATTAAATTAAATTAATTTTTACTTAAATTGCGTCGCAAACTTGAGGGGCTGGCAGATCGCTAGCAAGTGGTCCCCGATTCTCCCGATCGTAATTCAACGCTGATTCTCCAATTCTCCTATTCTGTTCACAGTGCGAATGTTTCGCATAGATGACACAACAGAAGTGACTAGCAATAAAGACGATTCGGCTCCAGCTGCTCTCTATGTGGTGCAAAGTCGAGTTACTATAAATGCTAGCAAGTTTTCATAAAACCAAGTTCCCGCATAATGTACCCAAGGTGCACAGAAAAAACAGATAACGACTAACAATGTTGTTCATGTTGGCTAGCTGCTCGTTCCTGGACGATGAACAGCTGCCCAGAATTGCACATTTTGAGACCTTTGGATTGTAAGGTAGGCGCGTGGTCTGAGGAACGCTTAGTATGTTGTCAGAGGTAGGTAATACGATTATTTTCCAAGAGTGGATCCACGCTGGGAAACTCATTGTTTATGAGCTTGGAGCATCACAGAGTGAGAATGGTTTGGGTTTCGTTAAGAAACACAAAATAGGTCTTCACAACGAATCTTAAATTTCAAAGGGTTTTTAAATGTTGTTCTCGAAATTAATATCGAAGTGTACGTCGATGGTGTAAAGACTGTTACACTGGGTGGAATAGGTTCGACTGTAGTGTATTCGTGTCATGAGGAAATTGCATCAATTGTTGCCGTGAAAACCAATAAATGGAAGTGAATGTTAAATATTAGGGATTCGATATCTGCCTTGTTTTGGCCAGGGATTTCCTGTTCGTCTGTGCTACTATGCTTCTTATGTCCTTCTTGCTTCGTCCATTTACGTTATATTGCTTCTGAAGTAGCAGAATTCGTTCTCTTAGTATGCTTCGTGATCACTAATTTCGATGTTAAGATTTCATTTCTAATAACTCTCATTGCATTCATATTTGCGGCGAAAAAAAATCCTATTTACAAGTTTAATATGTAGAAAATTCTCATTGCAAGATATTTGACTGGTTAGAAAGAGAACTAGGTTGTGAAGTGCGACACTTATTGAGCGTTTATATTGCTACCGATATAACAATTGGTTACTGATAAGTTGAAGAATGTAGCACACAGATATTCGAGTATTTTTCTACCTTTTCTGCTATTTTGAATACAGTTATTGTCCCAGGTGATAATCTCTACTTCCACACGTACACTTACGGCCACTAACATGGTCCTGCATCTTATGTGTCACGGGCTGTTGCCACGTGGCAATGAAATCTTCTAACCAACTACTGAACTTGACGCGTAACTTTTCCTCGTTCCCAATCTAAATGTTTAGCCGCGATCCTGGAGTATATTTACTCTGTGACACAAGAGCAAGCACACTGCGTTACATCTGCGTCAGACACATTTGGAGCAAACTATTTACAAATACATTAAAAGCTGGGTATATACCGTCTGCCGATGTCAAAAATCAGCCAAAGTATTTTTACTGAAGGAAGCACAGAATCTCGTTGTTAAAAGATACTACATAAATTCAAATGGGACACAAATAATGAGTAGGTTCACTGTTGCAATATGCGTCTTAATATGGGAAAGGCAATCTTAGGGAACATACACACATTTACAAATCAATGGAGTAAATTCGACAAGGATGGATAGATTAGGGGTTGGTACACCGCAGAATCGTAGAAAAGCAAGTATCTTCAAGAAAAATAAATCGAGTTATTGAATGCAATGTATCAGCTGTGGAATTAGGCAAATTTCTGGAATGGTTTTGGAATCTGGTTCAAATGGCTCTGAGCACTATGGCACTTACCATCTGAGGTCATCAGTCCCCTACAACTTAGAACTACTTAAACCTAACTAACCTAAGGACATCACACACATCCGTGCCCGAGGCAGGATTGAGACCTGCGACCGTAGCGGTCGTCCGGTTCCAGACTGAAGCGCCTAGAACCGCTCGGCCACACCGGCCGGCTTGGAATCCGGATTAGAGGGGAAGGGTAACTCGTATAAAATCGAAGACACCGGCTTCATAGAGCTTAGTCTGTATGTTAATAGTACCTTGCGAATACTTTTTAAAACGATTGGACATTAGTAAAACGTAAACATTCAGTACTCAAACAATTAGAGGTAAATGGCTTTATGCAAAGGGTAATAATGAAGTAAATGAACAAAACGTTATAAAAAGGGAAGAAAAATCGCAGCACATTGAACGTGTTCTGAAGCCTACAATGGCATCTGGAGACCATCTCAATTTCAAACGCAACTATTTCAGGTGCACATTGTAGAACAATTGTCATGAGATATACGTCGTTGGAAATGTAATTAACAGTGTGACAACGGGAACGTCTAAACTGCAACCGAACGGAAGACATAAAATAGGCAGTTGGCGAGTGTCCCAACCGTGGCTAAGAGTCACGTCTAAACTACATGATAACGTCAACAACTGTCCTTTCTAACATCCAAAAAGGAACTGAGTTTCAGATGTAGTAGTAAGTAAAATATTCTATTTTAATTATTTATTAATTTATTTTTTAATCCTGCTTGACGGACAATTTAATTGTGTTTGCTTTTCTGTCAGTGAACACATAAAATTTTTTTGCACATTTCAAGAGGTGCGGCAGAGGTCAAACAGCCCCTTCCCCTCCTGCTAGCTTTGTTTCATTTAAACTGTATTTTTCTGCTTTTAAAGCCTGACAATCAATTGAAAAACTTGCGTAATGTTACTACTGTATTGTTGGTACGCTATTTTAGGTTAGACACACCTTCAGTTTGTGGATTTGTTTCGATTACCAGCTGTGTTTGTCAGCATTAGTTTTTAAGTTTCCACACGTCTTTTCTTTCCACCTGAAATGCAGAAAATAAAAGACTGAAAGTATATCTGCCAGAGGTCCGTATATGATGTTCAGGACCATTTACTCAGTCGTTCCATAAATTATCTTCGAGAGGTAGAAATGTAAGCTGAAGGCATTCTCTGAATTTTACAAAGGTGTATGGCATTATACCATTTTAGCTGCATCATTCCGCTTGAGGAGTGAAACTGAGAACATTTTACGGTGAAAGAAGCAAAAGAAAAAAAGAAGCAGAAATGCCAGAATGCTGTGGACAAGCAGAGAAAAAGAAATAGGATCGAGATCACTATAACTGGAAAAGGATATAAAGGGCAATAAATTGTTAGATGGTGAGTCACAGATAGGTCATGGATACCTCACAGATACTGACAGAAAGACTAGCTCCATTGTTACTGTGGTTTGGCAATACGAGGTAGAGACGCATGGCCGGAGTTTCATAGCTCTCAACATGGTGCACTCTTTGCTTAGAGAGTTCCAAAACACGTGACTTACACAGGATGCTCATCAACGGCAAAATTTATATCAAGAAAGTAATGACAAAAATTAAAATTGTTTTCAAGATTTAAGTGATGAGACACTGTTACTAAATTGCCTTCATCGTCGTGCAAAAAATCCGAAAGAACATTTGAGTCACAGGTTTTTTAAGTTTTAATGGATTTTGCTGTTTGACAAATGACGCAAGTGTTTAGTAATCGACGAACTTCGCGTTTCATTTTGGGAAAGAAGCAGAATATGTTGACATTCCTTACACACTTTGCGACATCTTTGTGTTCCCAAGCATGACGAGTCTGTGTCAACGCTTGCAGGCGGTATCCATACACACCAATCGTTTGTGTTGGGGTGCCTTCTGTAGAACAATACATTATTGTGTAAGGTGTCAAATGTTCCAAACTGCTTGCTTTATCCTGTTTCAGATGTGTTCTCAGTTGTGCCAACGTGGATCTGCTTCTCGTAGTTTTTTCGTGTTTCTTCACATGTGACTATAGTATTGTGGGCAGGGTTTGTCTTGGATGAGAAAGTTCGATAGTCTGCTGCTTTTCTTAATGTTCCAGTGTTTTCAGTTAGATGGGTTCAAATGGCTCTGAGCACTATGGGACTTAACTTCTAAGGTCATCAGAATTACAAGAATATTCATTTAGACTAATTCACATGGCAGGAAAAGAGAACAGCGTAGCTGATACATTGTCTATACTGCCACAAGGTCTAACTTAAGCTGTCCGGTGTGGCCGTGCGTTTCTAGGCGCTTCAGTCTGGAACCGCGTGACCGCTACGGTCGCAGGTTCGAATCCTGCCTCGGGCATCGATGTGTGTGATGTCCTTAGGTTAGTTAGGTTTAAGTAGTTCTAAGTTCTAGGGGACTGATGACCGTAGATGTTAAGCCACATAGTGCTCAGAGCCATTTGAACCAATTAAGTAACGCTTCACATATTGCGTTCAAATCGTTGACGCATTCCTCTATCCAAAGCCGCAAAGCGTTCTTCTTAAGTAATCCTACGAACGTTGTGCTATATAGTATTTGGTCTGGAACGAAAGCCCAGAAGAAAGAGCAGAGACCAAAAATTTATTTTCACTGCCTCTTAGTGTTTGGATATGGGAAATTTTTGATTGAATTAATTATATCAGAATCTGATCGTATTCCTTAAGACTGATATTATATGACCTAAGTATTTTCCAACGGCGTTGCCGCAGTGGTAAGACCGGTTCTCGTCACATCGCAGAAGTTAAGCGCTGTCGGTCTTGGTTAACACTTGGATGGGTCATCATCCGAATCTGCCGAGTGCTGTTGGCAAGCGGGTTGCACTCAGCCCTAATGAGTCCAGTTGAGGAGCTACTTGATTGAGAAGTGGAGGCATCGGTCTCAGGAACTGACAACGGCCGGGGAAGCAGTGTGCTGACCACATGCCCCTCCGTATCCGCATCCAGTGACGGCTGAGAATGGCAAGGCGGCCGGTCGGTACCGTTGGGCCTTCAACGCCTGTTCGGACAGTGTTCGTTTGTTTGCTCCCAAGTATTTGTAGCTATGTGAGTGTCGTCAACATACAGTGGTAGACTTTCTTGCAGTCCTGATCCTATTACTGTGTCTAAAGCAGCGATTAACACTCCAGAACTAACACTACGTCCCAAGGCTTGACGATAACCAGTTAACTTCTACCATCAATAATAAAGGTCGTACATTTTGTAGATTCTGGCGTTAGACTTAACTGCCAATACGAACTTTTTAAAACAATACTTGTGTGATATTTCACACCATGGAATTTTTTAAACTGCTCATCACGATTTTAAGGTCTTGTGTGTACAGGTACAGTTATCTTATTTGCGGCTCACGTGTCTAGCAAGCGGCGAATACTTCCATTAGGTTTGGTTTCCGCAAACAGTGCACTGCAGTATGGTGATATGGAAGGATCAGTTATGTTCTATTCTAGTGCGTGATCTCACCTCTGACTGTTGCTCACTTTAACCAGGGATCACATATGTGTTGTGGCAAAATACATCATGGGGACACACTTTCATATTGTAAATAGAGGTTTTAATAGCAAAATGATTCAAATGGCTCTGAGCACTATGGGTCTTGACATCGGAGGTCATCAGTCCCCTAGAACTTAGAACTACTTAAACCTAACTGACCTAAGGACATCACACACATCCATGTCCGAGGCAGGATTCGAACCTGCGACCGTAGCAGTCGCGTGGTTCCGGACTGAAGCGGCAAGAACCGTTCGGCCAGTAATAATAATTCATATAACTTACCCTGTTGTTCCTTTGTATTTGCTGTAGAATCAGTCGCTTTCTCGCATACGAATTCCTATAAGTCTGATAACGCATCTTTGTTAAAAGATGGCTAACACAGTTCCCATCATCATTGCCTAAAAATTGTATACGACAGCTCTGGCAGCATTTGCCATTATTTAAGTTTTTATGTGTAGAATTATGTCAATGTTTTCCCCATTGTGCGTCTAGAAACCTATTCCTAAAGAGAAATCGATTATTCCATCTCTCTCTCTCAGAAAATCTACGCCTATGAGGCAATCAGTTACTAAATGATCAGGTACTGGGAACAGGCATTCTATCACTCGATTTCCCAACTTAATGTCACAAAATCCTGCGTGCCCACCCCATGCTACTTGACACCGACTGAGCTCGTCATTCGCCGTTTCTAGACAGAAAAGTATGGAACTGGGCGTCAATTCATCGTCTTGTTTTACGAATCTCATGATGCAGCACATATGACTGCCCCGTATTTATAACATTGGTGGTTGGTACACCATCCATGATAGATTGTGCTCTACCCTGCACCACTTCATTCTTTGGACCACAACATTTCGTATCTTCGTTGGTTAACTCATCGCGGATATTCATGTTTTTGTTACACCTGAATATGAATATGGGATCTGTCTGATTACTAGCTGGTTTATTCTAGTTCTTGATACTGACCCCGGTCTTGATTGGGGGTGAGATGAGATCCAATCTAGTTTGAGGGGCTGTCATTTGATAGTTGAGGTTATTCACCACTTCTATTATATTCACACGAGGATGCTGTGTGCTCCAGTCGCCTTGGATCACAGGACTTAATATGTTAATTTCCGAACTATTTTGATTGCTACTGTTTTTAGTACGGGAAGGCAGGTTCCCGGGACAGTTGTTGTTATTGTTTGGCTGATACAACTCAAATTGTCTATTTTGGTAATTATTGTTGTGCCCGTTATTTCGACTTTCACCGTAGATGCTGTTTCCAATGTTATTCTTGTTCCCATTCTAGTAGTTCCTTCTTATGATTACCAAAAATGGTTCAAATGGTTCTAAGAACTATGGGACTTAACATCTGACGTCATCAGTCCATTAAACTTAGAACTACTTAAACCTAACTGAAGACATCACACACATACATGCCCGTGGCAGGATTCGAACCTGCGACAGTAGCAGCCGCGTGGTTCCGGACTGAAGCGCCTAGAACCGCTTGGCCACCGCGGCCGGCTTATGATTACCGTTGAATCCTGGATGATAACGGTTCTCTGTGTTTCTTTCCCTCGTAGGCGAATTCGGTCCATAGTTCTGACGAGTGAGATTCGCATTTTTAGGCTAATTACCCGTGCCTATGTAGTTTAGGACCTGTGGCTGTGGTTATTTCACGAGTTTCATATGTCTACCTGGATTAAATCCAGTGAGTCGAGTACTGACGTAAGGTATTCTGTATCCGTCTCTCGAAAATTTGTAAGTTTTTCATGTATCTCAAAGGGTAATTTTACTTTTCCCATCCACAAAACATCATGCTTGGAGGCAGGATCGCCCAGTAGTGCGTCTTATTTATATACTTCTTAAAATAACGCTTTTGGCTACCTTGACGTGGTTTAAAGAACTCTGGCGCAGAGACCTAGTTTCTCAATCTGTCTCGAACGGAGCTTCATCTAACAGTTACTATCACAAGCCAATACTACTGGGTACTTCCATCACTTACCCTATTTCATCTACGAATGTATCAGACTGCGCAGAGGCAAAGACTGTGCCAAGACAAGACAAATATTCTTAAACAGTAATGCAATTTTCCCTCTCTCGGACGTGCACATCGATGACATACAATCCTCAAAGAGACATGACCACCTTCCTCGTTCTCCAACTTTCCTCAGTAGAAATTTGTACTCAGGCCATTTCAGATAGGAATGGGACGAGGACAGAATTCTAAATATTAGGGATAGGAACATACAAAACATGTTTCAAAGAGGACAATAGTTTTACAAGAAGATGAGTTAATGAACTATAAGTAAAAATATTTATATACAGTTCAAGAGCATGTGAATGATTAATCAACAGAATTCACCACTGGTAGGTTATTAGTCTCTGCGATGTCTATGAGAACATCCTGCACAAGCCTGTTTTGAAAGTTTGTGTGTCACATTCTGTACTTAAGTACCGTGAGTGATCTAAGGACGTAGGTTACAGTGTCTAAACACACAAGGCCTACGTTTATGAAGTACAGTCAGAGACGAATGTAGTAACTTGCACGATTAAAGGAGGTAGAACAGTGTCCTTGTCAGAAACGACCAATCTCTCTTTAGCTCTTTGCAATAATGTCACTGGTACTGGAAGTTTTGTGGAAGCAGACTCAGTGAGACTAGGCATAGTTCTCAGATGACAACCCCACATATGCACAAACAGTAAAGTGTCGTATTATCTGCTTCAAGCAGGCTGTAGCTCCATTGATAACTTCAAAGTCAACTTGTAGTATCGGAGAATTCTTTACGTATTTCAGTTGCAGCTTGTATCAGTGAAATATGTCAACATGTAGCATCCTATTTCAGTATATATAATCAGCTTACACATTTCTTCTGCCTTGGTAAGTCTCAGTCATCTGTGGTGAATGGTCAATCAGTTACAATTTGACATTTCAGTGAGACTCCTCCCATGTTTCGTGGTAATACAAAACGTGCTTCCTTCCTTTGAATTTTCTCGATGTACTCCGTCAATCGTATCTGGTAACGATCCCACACAGAGCAGCAGTATTCGAAAGGAGGACGGACAAGCATAGTGTAGGCAATCTCTTTAATGGAACTTTTAGATTTTCTGAGTGTCCTGCTAATAAAACACAGTCTTTGCTCCACAACATTTTCTGTGTGTTCCTTCCAATTGAAGTTATTCATAATTGTAATTTCTAGGTATTTAGTTGAATTGACGGCCTTTACATTTGGCTAATTTATAGTGTAACCGAAGTTTAACGGATTCCTTTTAGCACTCATGTGGATGACCTCACACTTTTCGTTATTTAGTGTCAAGTGCCAATTTTTGCATCATTCAGACATCATTTCTAAATCGTTTTGCAGTTTGTGTTGTTCTTCTGATGACTTTATTAGTCGATAAACGACAGCGTCATCTGCAAACAGCCTAAGACGGCTGCTCAAATTGTCTCCTAAATCGTTTATATAGATGACGACCAGCAAAATGCTTATAAAACTACCTTGGGGAACGCCAGACATCACTTCTGTTTTACTCGATGACTTTCCGTCAGTTACTACGAACTGTGAGCTCCCTGACAGGAAATCAGGAATCCAGTCACATAAATGAAACGATATTCCATAAACACGCAGTTTCACTATAAGCCACTTGTGTGGTACAATGTCTAAAGCCTTCCGGAAATCTAGAAATACAGAATCAATTTCAAATCCCTTGTCACTAGCACGCAACATTTCGTGTGAATAAAGAGATAGTTGTGTTTCACAAGAACGATGTTTTCTAAATCCATGTTACTCTGTGTCAATAGACCGTTTTGTTCGAAGTAATCCATGATGTTCCAAAACAGTATATGTTCCAAAATGCTGCTGCATATCGACGTTAATGATATGAGCCTATAATTTTGTGGATAGCTCCTACTAGTTTTCTTGAATGTTGGTGTGACCTGTGGAACTTTCACTCTTTGGGTTACGATCTTTCGTCTAGCAAACGGTTGTATATGATTGTTAAGTGTGCAGCTATTGTGTCAGCATACTCTGAAAGGAGTCTAACTGGTATACAGTCTGGAACGGAAGATTCGCTTTTATTAAGTGATTTAAGTTGCTTCACCACTCCGAGGATATCTACTTCTAAGTTACTCATGTTGGCAGCTGTACTTGATTCGAATTCTGGAATATTTACTTCATCTTATTTGGTGAAGGAATTTCGGAAGGCTGGGTATAATAACTCTGCTTTGGTAACACTGCCGTTGATACTATCTCCTTTGCTATCGCGCAGAGAAGGCATTGATTGTGTCTTTCCGCTAGCATACTTCACATGCAACTAGAATCTCTTTGGATTTTGTGCCAGGTTTTGAGACAAAGTTTCATTATGTAAACTGTTATAAACATCTCGCATTAAAGTCCGCGCTAAATTTCAAGCTTTTGTGAAAGATTACCAGTCTTGGAGATTTTGCGTCCGTTTAATTTTCCGATTTTTTTTTCGTAGTTTCTGCAACTGTGTTCTGACCCGTTTTGTGTACCAAGGAGAATCAGCTCCGTCGTTTGTTAATTTATTTGGTATAAATCTTTCAGCTGGTGCATGTATTATTTCTTTGAATTGAAGCCATATCTGGTCCACGCTTACATAGTTAATTTAGAAGAAGCGGAGATTGTCGCTCAGGAAAGCATCAAATGAATTTTTTCTGCTTTTCTGAGCAGGAATATTTTTCGTTTAGTTTTGGTGGATTTTGGCGTTACAGTATTCAGTCTCGCTAAGACAACCCGGTGTTCATTAATCCCTGTATCCTTTTTGATACTCGTTACTAGCTCAGGATTACTTGTTCCTAAAAGGTCAAGTGTGTTTTCAAAAACGTTTCGTATTGGCGTGGGCTCACCAACTAACTGATCCAAATAATTTTCAGAGAATGCGTTTAGCACTATTTCGGATGATGATTTATGCGTACCTCAGGAATTAACATATCGAGGGTAAATTAAAATCACCACCAACTATAAATGTATAAGTTGGATACATGTTTGAAATCAAACTCGAGTTTCCTTCGAACCTTTCAGCAAATGTAACACCTGAATTGAGAGGTCGGTAAAAGGATCGAATTATTGTTTTACTCCGGTTGCCAAGAATGACCTCTGCCCGTACTAACTCACAGGAAGTATCTATTTCAACTTCGCGACAAGTAAGCTGCTTCTAACAGCAAAAAACACTCCACCACCAACCGTGTTTTGGCTATCCTTTCGGAAAACCGTTAAGACCTCCGCAGAAATTTGGCTGAACTTATCTCCGGCTTTATCCAACTTTCATTTTACGAAAAGTACACTAAAACCAGTAAACTGCCAAAAAGGCGACAGAAATGGGTCACAAGACGTCATGAAAATTATTGGTTGATCAATCACTTCATAGCTAAATGCAGTGTAGATGAACACTGCATCAGGATTAAAGATCTGCAATGAAGCAACCATCATTTTGCTAACAAATGTTCCCGCGTCTGAAAATTAAAAAAGTGTGCATTTATCTAATATCAGAGTGAAAGTTCCCATGAGATACGTAGTTATCATTACCTCATCGTAATCTTATATCGTGCAGCAAGCTCAAAACTAGAACACAGCACGCAGTCCTACTGTGTTCTGTTAATGAAATCTTACAAAGAGAGTGCGGTGCACATTTAGGGGTAACAGAAGACTAATCTACAAGCATGACATCACTTTGTCTGGTTGCAAATCAAAGCAGATTTCATTAATAGGATACAGTAGGGTTACGCACTGTGTTCTAATTTCGGGTTTGGTGCACGTTATAAGATTACAGTGAGGGAATGATAACTACTTACCTCATAGCAGCTTTTGCTATGATGTTAGTTATATCCACGTTTAAGTTTAAAGCCTGTGAACCTTTGTTTGTAAGATGATCGTTGCATCGTTGTATTAATTAATGCTAGAGTATATAATATCTTTCGTCTCGATGAAGTTTCCTTCTACACTGCATTAAGGTATAAAATGAATGATCAAACAAAAACTGTCATGACGTCTTGTGACCCGGTTTTGCTGCGTTTACTGCAATTTACTGCATTTAATGAACTTTGCCGTAACGTTTCAAAGAAGTGTGATAACAATTATTAATGAAGTTTTCTAGGTTTGTGTTTACATCTGAAAATGTCCACTCAGTTCGTTGAAACTATTTATGTACTCTTTTAAAAATTCCATTGTTTTAGTGACAGTGGCATGACGACCGTTTATGGTGTCAAAGAAATATTTTAAATTTCAACGTTTTTGTTTCCAATTTAATTTTTTTGGGATACAAAATTAAGTGGGAGGGGGGGAGGGGGGAGCTCTGATTATACAAAATAAGATATCTGGAGTTCGGTTTTAATTTGCTACTAATCAAAGTTTTATTTCAGCTCTGTTTTCAAACAACAGTTATTCTTGGACGATTTGCAACGATGCTAATTCCCCAAATAACAACGTTAGTGAATCGTAAAAAAATGCAAATATAATCGTAGAGGCCACCACAATTTTAGGCCCAGAAGTTGAAAACAAAATTCTAGTCTTCAGGTATTTGACAAAGTGACACACTACAGTTTCCTGGATGAATGGCCTCTCGCCACAGTAAATTCTGCAAGTAATGATACTCGTAATTCTGCAGAAAGCTTACATTAATGATTCCTTTAGGGTGAAAATATTTAATTATTCAGCGAAATATATCCGTGAATTTACGCTATACGATCAAAGTGAAGTCTCGTTTTAAAATATCTAGTGCCTGTTAAACAAAATATCCTGCAATGGAGTAAATACCTCTCTCAAAGCAGATCACCAAACCAATCTCCAATACACGTAAACCAACTAGTCAACTATTTTAGTGGGTGACAATTCCCACACAAGTACTGCAACTATACAGTTACCTTAGAGAGTACCAAATCCCTGCACAAATACAGCAACCACTCTATTCCCTTAGAGGGTGCCAAATAGTACCACTAGCCACAACATACGCAATAAATGGGATCATGTCCGACTGCAACATACCTTCACACCCAAATACGAATAATAACTGCTTGATCGAGGTACAGCTCAGTCAGTCCAACGCATCAGTAATCTCACAACTGATATACGCGTCCCCTTCATACAATTATTTCACAAGGTCTCCCTGTACTTGCAGTGCTATCTTTCAATTAAAACCAAATCTAACAATGATAATGAGAACCTACACCCCCGACTTTGTCGACAGCATAATTTCCTATTAGTTATTCTCATTATAGCTGACTTACCACTCCTGCATTCTTTCTTCTTATTTGATTCCATCCCTGATGGGGAATGGAGGGCCCATTTTAGAACAAACTGATGGGTTCTTTTAGGCCAAAACTATGTCTCCAAATTGTGGTGATAGTGTTTATTTGTTAAGTATTGTGATTTGAGCTCTTGTTTTAATATTAATACTCTTAATCTCTCTGGTTGCACCGGGAAGGAAAGTATACATCCTACAGTCTTCCTAATACAGAGGAAAACCTCCCGTAAAAACCTCAGAAAGGTTTCATGTAAGTTAATTCAATCTTCTTTTTGATTGTGTTCTTTAAGATACCGTAAAAATATCGTTTTCTTATAGATTTACCTGTATACTATTTTCCTGGGGATAGGTTGTTTGTAAGGCTTCACGATTATGTTTTGAGGGTATAGATATTTATATTCAGGAAAGTTAGGTTTAAATGGTATCCGCTTTAGCAGTTCAGTTGTTTTGGGTTTCTACTGTCAATCTTGGCAGGTCGAAGTTTGCAGTTAATTTATTTCAGCGTTGTTCAAAAGGTTGGACACGGGTATAATTATCAAGTTCTCTCGTACTGCTTGGATCCAGTCTTGACGTTGTTATTGAAATCCTTCTTTCGGAGTTGAAAATTTTTGGCGTGTGTGCTGACCCCGCCATCCCTATAGGCACTACATAATAGCGGTCTTATAAAAGTACAATATGTATATGTGAGCATAGATGAAGCTGCTTTGTCGAATTTTCCTTTTTTGAATTTTATTAAGCTAGTCTACTTCTTCCTTTCATAATTAATTCATTGATTACCTGCCTACATGCCATTGTCGCTTCAAAGGTGATTCCAAGGTATCTGACTGATTTCCTGGATGTGATTAGTTTTCTCCATATCGTTAATGTAATATCTTCTGCCTTTTGCAGGTTGTAATTTGTAAAAAAATTTCTGATGAAATATTGTGAGTTGGCTTTTATGGGCATTCAGAGGTATTTTTGATCTGACAAGCCACGGTTCCAAAACAGTGGTATATTGTGTTGCTGTTCTGCGTAGGCTTTCAGATGTGGATGCATTGTACCAGTAAGCCGTATCATCTGCATAAAGGCCTAAGTCTTCATTCCACTTGATTGGTGGCGGAGTATCCAATGTATATAACGTATATAGAATAGGCGATAATATTTTGCTCCTTGAGGTACTCCAGAGAGAGGATAAAATGGTGTTGGTCTGCTGTAATTTATAAATATCGGTGCTGCTGCATTTTCAAGTGAACTTGCAACTGGTTTTACCTATTGAACGGGAAAGTCAAGTTTTATTAATTTATAATAAAACTCCGAACGCCAGACTTTGTCAAATGCACTTTCAATATCCCACATCAGCATTAAGGCACAATCTTCAACGTTTAGTGCTTGTGGCACGCTGCTTGCTAAACAAAAAATTGGTTCCATTGCTGAATGTGCTTTTCTAAAACGTGCTTCCATACCTGGAATTAATTGTTTATGACATATAACTTTTGTATCCCATTACATAACGTCGCGTGGAAGATCTTGCCGATCACAGGTAGTAACACTATCGTTGTATATGACAAGGGACCATTCGAGTTTTTGTGGTTTTGAATCATTGTCACCTTGCCGTTATTCGCTGGTGCGATATCTTTTGTTGTTTAAGAACCATGTTAAATAAATTTTATAGTGACTACATAGATCCTCTGGCGGCAGTCGTAGTATATTTCTCGTTATTCCTTCAGGGAATCGTGATTTATTATTTCTTCTTCTGCTGTAATACAGTTCAATAGTTGAGAATGTTGTTCGTCCTTGTGCTTGTCGGCATTCAACTGATCTTGAAGCTCTTCGTTTACATCTCTTTCATGTTCTAGGTCGAAACTAACATCAGTTGGAAACTGGTGAACATTATCCAGAACATCTCTGAAGATTTGAGCTATAAGTTCATCTTGTGTTACAATTCTCTCTTAATGGACCAAACATAGGTGGACTTTCTTTGTTGGCATTTCCCATTGTATTTTTGTAGGTCTTCCAAAATAGCATACGTGATGGTCCTAGATTAGTTGGGGAGACTTGCGTGTTTCAAGGATGCAGATATCCGTTTCACAGTTGCAACAACGAGGGACACAAATGGAGAGGCCAGACAGACCCATGGTTACTGAACAGGGGCAGCAGCCTTTTTAATAGTTTCTGGGGCAACGATTGTGTGACTGACTGATAGCCCTGTAACTTGGCCAACATTGACTTGCAGTGTTGATACTGCGAAAGACTGAAAGGTGGGGGAAATTATAGCTGTTGGTTTCTCGCAAGAGCATGCAGCTCTACTGTACGGCTTGAAGATGGTGGCATCCTTTTCGGTAAGATATTCCAGTGGTAAGACAGCTCACCATTGCGATCTCTGGCCAGGGACAACTAAGGAGGATAACATCAGGAAACGCAAAACTGGCATTCTGCGAGTCGTACTGTGGAATTTGGATCACTTAAGCCAGTCCGTACATTAGATAATTTGAAGATAGAAAAGGACATGTTGAAGTAGATTACTTAGAGTACTTCTGGGAGAGACAGGCAAGGATTATCACCACAAAATCAAATAGTGGTAATGCAACAGCAGTCCTAATAAACAAAAGGAATTCGGAATGAAGGAAAGGTAGTATGATCGTCAAAGTGACCGCATTATCGTAGCCCAGATATACACTAAGCCACCCACCGCCTTACGACAATTCATTTTATATGCCTTCTCACTCCGCAGGTGATGAAGAGACTGAAAAAAATGTACGCTGCGATAAAGGAAATTGTAAGATGAGAGATAAGAAATTATACAGACAGTTAATGGAGACAGAAGTTCAACTGCGGTGAGTGAGTGGAATTCGGTAATAGGAAAAGGAAGGCAAAGAAAAGCAGCAGTAAAACATGGACCAGCGCAGGGCAATAATAGAGGACGGAGCATGGTAGAATTTTGCATTCAGCGTAATTTTATCATCGTCAACACTTGGTTTAAAAATCTTCAATAAAGACTGTATATATGCACAGCACTAGAGATGCATATCACGATGATAGTCTCAGCTTGTCATGAAGGAAGGTCCTATCTATAGAAGTACCTCTATTAGAAGCAGAGATTCAAAGGAACCATATTTCCCAGCATAGCTGCATCGATCACATGGTGAATCTTTTGCATCAGTTCAAGATCCCTGATTTAGGAGAGTATACTAAACCACACATGGGCGCAGAGCTACACCAGCTTGCGGATATTTTTCAGAAGTACCAGACTGTGTCCATGGACACAAGCACACCATATTGCTCTTTTTATTACAGTGCACCAGGGCTTGTGTATGACGCAGCGTTAAAAAGGACACATGTTAGCATCAAACTCTTGTGCAATGATGACATGCTGCTCTCTTTCGAATGCAGGATTCATGGTGAAGTTTAGCAGTGTGCGCACAGGTACTCCAAGGCAAGTAACCCATAAATGAGAAAGGTAGAGAACAAGGCAGTAAACGATTTAGTTACAGCTCATTCTTGAATGTAAACAACTTACAAGAACACACCGTGTAACATTCTCTGCCAGTTTGAGGGTTTCAGTGGCTGTCCAACGAGGAAATCATCAAACTGTAAGAGTTTCAAGCTATGGCCCCGGACTCGTCGTGGAAATAGAACTGACGTATCTTACTAATCTGCTTGATGGGAGCCTTGCCGCTACGCCCAGAGCACCTAATCTCGCATAATGCTTTCATCCCCAAGCTGATGACGATGCTATGGGGATAAAAAGAGAAAGGTCATGCTTTATAGAAACCTCTGGCAGTGGCTCAGTATGAGGATGGCACTTAGTAACTCAGGCCATCTACTTCAGCCAGTCAATACTGAAAAGAAGTCTTTCGCGATATCTGATTTTGAAAAGGACTTTTTTAACTAATGAAGCATTAAGAATTGGGAAAAGCTACGCAATATTTAAGAAACCACTAGTAAGTTCCCTTTGGTTACAGCTGGGATGGGTGTTATGGCGCTGATGACATGTTGCCAGACCCAATTTCAACAAGTCTACCATCTTCAGTCAAGGATTAGTCGATCTGGAGTTTTCTAATATTTAGATACCTACTTGCATCGGTATGTGAATGATAGTCCTTCCCTTGCACCGAATTCGCTACGCGTTTGCGAAACCTTTGCTGAACCAAACTTACTTTACATGGATACAGACAGTTTCATCCACTTACTAAAAGGCCATGATACATATGAAGTAATAAGACGCCACCCCAACGCATTCGAGAAGTCTGGATATGTTTCCGATAATCCTTATAGTACTGCACTTCAAAACAATAAGGTCATTGGCGTAAAAAGAAATGTACGTGTGTTCTTCGTCAGAAATCGTTCGGAACAGTGTTTATGTCCATGTGAAGTTTTCGCCTCAAATGATCGTTCTTGAATACTTACCATTCCTCTGGGCCACCCTATATAAAAAGTATCTCTGTACCTGATACTAATAGCATAAAAATGTATATGGGCGTAGAAGGTTTCAGTTGAAAGTACAAACATTTAACAAAAATGTACTGGAAAGATTTTGAGAATTTTCATGATTAAAAATAGAAAGAAATGTTAACATTAATGTATTGTAAAAAATATTGAGAACCTACTACTGATAAGCAAGAAATTTGTTTGTTACATACGTGTTATTATTTACGAAGAAAGACCCACGAACAAACCTGATCCTTTCACTACAGCGAACAGAAAGTGACGAGGCTCATGGATTTATAATAGAACTGGTGGAGGAGAGGGGAAGTTGATTCGTTTGGCCTAGACAGAAAACGGGGGTTGAGAAGCGGTTTCCTGCCTTAAGGCAGTCTAATGGCTAAGATCAGTAGGTGAGGGTGACCTCTCCTTGGATCATTCTTCTTTGAGTTATCAGTCTTCTTACTGGTTTGATGTGACCCGCCACGAATGCCTCTCCTGTTCCAACTTCTTCATCTTAGAGTAGGACTTACAACCTACATCCTCAATTATTTGCTGGATGTATGCCAATCTCTGTCTTCCATTACAGTTCTTGCCCTCTACAGCTCCCCCTACTACCATGGATCATTGTCCGGGCTACAACTTGGGAAGTGGACGAGCGACCATTTTTATGTTACGCTGTCCCCCTAGAGCCGTAGGAGAGGAAACAGATTATATCCTGACCTTGAATAAAGCGCATAAAATTGCCTAATACGAGTAGGCAGTATAAGGATGGTGGTATAGCATTTTACAGAAGAAATACATATCTCGACAATTTATCCAGTACCAACATGATTTAACAGTAGCACAGCCTGCAAGAAGCGAAAGTGATACACATGAAAGTCACTGATAACTCCAAATTCAGGCAGTGATGTCAACAGCAAGCTGAAACGGTATTTGTAACTGCATTTTTTATGCATCCGTTTGCCAGAGCATAAACAGGAATTCCTTACCATACGAATGCCTTCGGACCACGTTCTCCCCTTTCCAGTTGCACAGGCGAGGCTTCAGTTGACTCGAGCCGGTCGAAGGCTATCCACTGATATTTGCCTGCGCCGGCCAGAGTAGTGATGGCTGACTGTATAATAAATTTCGATATATCGAGGGCCTATAATGAAACCGTTGAAAATATCGATATATGTGTCAACAGCGCTAGTAGGAACGAAGACAAACACGGGGCGCGCTAGCTGCATTGAAAGCAGCCGTTGCAAGCAGCCGACGCTTTTGAAGATACACTTTTTCAGGAACTTCTTACTTAGCTTGGTATCTACGTCTGATATCAGTAAAGCTCTTTTACTATGTCTTTTAAATACTGATGTTGTTAAGCAAGTCAGTATTCTCCTTTATACTGATCTGCATCATATATTCGTGACATGGTCAGTGTACGGGAGACTTTCGACTCATGATAATTGACGAAAGTTTCACAAGACAAGATCGCTAGAAAAGCGTTTTATTGCTGACCAGTTTTGACAGGGATATGCTGTCATCATCGGATTTTATGCTTTAAAATGTTTTACGTGCTGTCCATCAATGCTGGAAGTTGCGTCACATTGCATATACATGAGTACTTACTACTGTCAAAAGATCAGTGTACATCTGCGTATCAAATGTAAAAGTATTTTGTACAAACATGAATATAAACGAATTGCTCCTATTACAGGTGCTCCTGTTCAGCACCAGCAAGTAGGTGACCGGAGTGGTGTAAACACAACGACAGCCGTGTACGTCCACCAGGTGATGATGGAGTTATTTCATTCGACACTGTCCTCTGTACCAGCTCCAGATTGGAATTACGCGCTGAGTCCATAACTCGGTAAAGTCGCTTCACAAACGTTGCACCGCCGTGTGCTCGCACTAAGAGAATAACTCGCCGATGACACTGTATTTGATCGCGCGAGAGCAATCGGCGGAGCGCGTAATGAGCTTCAGACGAGCGCCGGAGGCGCGGCGCGGCGCGACGCTGGTCCGGGCTGGCTGGCTGGCTGGCTGGCCCGTTATCCCGGAACATCTCATTACGGCTGCAGTCGCTGGAGCCGCTGGAGCCGGCGGCCATTAGTTGGAGTGGCTGGAGAGTGTGCCGCGCCGCGCCGGCTAACAGCCCGACTTCCGCCCACCTGCTGGCGCCGCTGATGTTCCCCAGCGTCACACCGCAGGGCAGTGCAGGCCCTTTGTTTCTGCGGACGCGTCTGTCTGGCAGATCAAGCACAGCGCGGCCGGAGGCGAAGGGCAGCACGTGTCCACACCAAAGTTCAAATGTTAATTGTGATTAAGAGGTGGCGGACTGCCTACTTGCCACTGTGGAACTAGGTAGGGCGGTTTGGATAATTGTGAGCAGAGGATATCTTACGATAATACCACGAGATTACTAGCGGCACTCACTGACTGCAATCGCCGGTGCCAAGCAAGTACGAGGACGGTTTAATGTGTTATGTGTCACAGTATTTTATTCTGTTCCTAGAGAAACTGTCTCCCTTTCCTTTACCTATGACTGGCGAATGCTGGAGAATGTACGAGAATTTGACCGATCGCGTTACCGTACAGCTGGTCGCCAGCAGCCATGCGCCGAAGGAAGATTCTCATTAAAGTTAAAAATGGTGCAAATGGCTCTGAGCACTATGGTACTGAACTTGTGAGGTCATCAGTCTCCTAGAATCAACAGTCCCCTAGAACTTAGAACTACTTGAACCTAACTAACCTAAGGACACCACACACATCCATGCCCGTGGCAGGATTCGAACCTGCGACTGTAGCAGTCGCGCAGTTCGAGTCTGTAGCGCCTAGAACCGCTCGGCCACCCCGGCCGGCTATGGAGATCTGCGAAACGCAAGCGCTGCAAACTATATGTAAAAATCCAGCATACTGGTACCGCTATGTTGATGACACATTTTTAGTGTGGATTCATGGTGAAGAAGAGCTAGATGTCTTCTTGGTGCATCTGAACAGTATTAACCCGAAGATACAGTTTACGATGGAGAAAGAGAGCAAATGTCAACTCAGTTTCCTGGATGTGTCGGTAATTAAACGGTTGGATGGGACGCTGGGCCAAGAGGTATATAGACTGAACACTCACGCGGATCGATACTTCCACAAGGAATCACACAACCATCCTAAGCAAGAAAGAGGTATCATGAAAACCTTGGTGGACAGAGCCAACAAAATCTGCCAGCCGGCTTACTTTCAAGATGAATTAAATCATTTATGGTCAGCCTTCATGAAAAAATGATATACCGGCAAGGAAATTGAACAAAGAAGAGAAGAAGCCAGATGTTAAGAGCAACAACGGTCACCTACTGGAAAAGTATTTTTACCGTTCATTAAAGTAAAGTCACGGACCGTATCGGGAAAGTTCGGGCCAGGTATGGGATCGAAACAATCTTCAGACCCACCAAGGAGATTAAGAAATATTTAAGAACTGCCAAAGACGTCCGATACCCCCTAGCAACCCCTAGGGTATACAAAAGTCCATGCAGTTGTGAACAGGTATATATCGGAACAACGAAAAGAAGTGTGAACACCCGCTTAGCCGAACATAAAAGAAATTGTTGCTTAGGAGACATCGAAAAATCGGCCGTAGCTGAACATGTTTTTCCAGATGGGAACCACGAAATTAAATTTAGAGAGACAAGCGTTCTACCACGAACATCCTATTATCATGCGCGCATGTGTAGAGAAGCGATAGAGGTTCACAAAAACGATAATAAAAAGAGGAAGTTTTAAAGTTGGACAAAATATGGATGTAGACGTTGCGCTAGCAGAATGACAATCGATTACTCTTAATCGACAGTGATGACGCCTTCCAAAGATAGGCATACCGTCGGAATCACGTGACGAACGGTGGTGTCCTCTATACGATCTATAAATGCGAGAGTACCTGGAGCCTTAGTGGCAGTTGCCGGACGACCTCAGAAGATGTCTCTCGCAGATGGAGACGAAACGTTAGGCGGAAATTTTATGAATGGACCACGGCCTCTCAGCCCGGAAGTTTCAACTAAAGACAACATCGGCTGTGAAAGCCTACATTGTATGATTAAACCAGATAAAACTTGAAAGGCAGCTGGAAATATAATTCCTGGTGAAGATAAAAAGGTTGGACAGAAATATGGAAACATCAAAACACATTATCATGCGTAATGCTGTGTAGGAAACCCGTTTGCATTCAGAACAGCTTCCAGTCGTATCGGGATGGATGAAAACTCTTACGGTTTTCAAGGGAATCTTGTACCGTTCTGCCTGCAAAATACTGGCAAGTTCAGGTAATGATGCTAGGGATTAATAGTGGTAACGCACCCTCCCCTCCAAAGCAGATCTTAAAGGCTTAATAATACTGAAAGCTGGTGACACTGTGGTGGCCAGGACAGATGCGACAATTCATCTTCATGATCACAAACAAGGCCTGGACGATGCAATGTGTGAACAGGGTCCCTGTCATCTTCTAACACAGCATCAGTACTGGGTAACAAATCACACCGTGAGATGGACCTGCTCAGACAACATCGTCACGTAATCTTTGGCGCTAACGACCTTGCATAGTAAAAGTGTGGCTCATGGAATACCTTGATTGGCTTTCCGAATCACCACCGAACCCTAGCCATGTTTCACTATGACACGTAGTCTCAGCCGTAAGTTGGAAACAGTACGAAACGAGAGACACGCGACCAGTTGACTTTCTTCCATGGCTAAATAGCACAGATTTTAAGGGTTTGGCACGACGCGTTTCGGTTGCATGAATTTGCGTCACTGATGTGTGGTTTTGGAATTCGTATTTCGCACATCGTATTTCGCTTCTTATGGAGCTCCCTTTTTGTTGTTTTGGTGCTGAAGGGGTTCGCGAGTGTGACATTGGGTTCTGCAGTGACTTTTGCAGCTGTCATTCTCTTACTTTTTCATACAGTCCTCCTCAATGACCGTCTTTCACGATGACCCAACATTCAATTCCGTTCGCGTTGTGACTTAGCAGATGATGTCTTTCCGCTTTCCCTATATGCGGTACAAATCTTCGTCAAGTTAACTTAGCTCCTATATAATGCACTAAGAACTATACAGAACACTGTTCTGACCACGACTGACATTTGCAACGTAATGAGGACCAGCGCGCGCAGGCACCATTCGTAGTCAAATCAAACAGAGCCACCTCCAAGCTTGGCTACCATCTGAATTTCCATATATTTGTCCAGCCTCTGTATATATTCTATTAAGTACTGGGAAAGTTCGTTAAGGTTTGAACGATGTTTCTTGACTGCTGTGAGATAAAGTATACACAAGCTACACTACTGGCCATTAAAATTGCTACACCAAGCAGAAATGCAGATAATAAACGGGTATTCATTGGACAAATATGTTATACAAGAACTGACATGTGACTAAGTTTTCAAGCAATTTGGGGGCATAGATCCTGAGAAATCAAAAAAATGGTTCAAATGGCTCTGAGCACTATGCGACTTAACTTCTGAGGTCATCAGTCGCCTAGAACTTAGAACTAATTAAACCTAACTAACCTAAGGACATCACACACATCCATGCCCGAGGCAGGATTCGAACCTGCGACCGTAGCAGTCCCGCGGTTCCGGACTGCGCGCCTAGAACCACTAGACCCCCGCGGCTTGCTGAGAAATCAATACCCAGAAAAACCACCTCTGGCCGTAATAAGGCCTTGATGCGCCTGGGCACAGAGCCTGGATGGCGTGTACAGGTACAGCTGCCCATGCAGCTTCAACACGATACCACAGTTCATCAAGAGTAGTGACTGGCGTATTGTGACGAGCCAGTTGCTCGGCCACCATTGACCGGCCGTTTTCAATTGGTGAGAGATCTGGAGAATGTACTGGCCAGGGCAGCAGCCGAACATTTTCTGTATCCAGAAAGGCCCGTACAGGACCTGCAACACGCGGTCGTGCACTATCCTGCTGAAATGTAGGGTTTCGCAGGGATCGAATGAAGGGTAGAGCCACGGGTCATAACACATCTGAAATGTAAAGTCCACTGTTCAAAGTGCCGTCATTGCGAACAAGAGGTGACCGAGACGTGTAACCAATGGCACCCCATACCATCGCGCCTGGTGATACGCCAGTATGGCGATGACGAGTACACGCTTTCAATGTGCGTTCACTGCGATGTCGCCAAACACGGATGCGACCATCATGACAGCACCTGTATTCATCCGAAAAAAATGAAGTTTTGCCATTCGTGCACCCAGGTTCGTCGTTGAGTACACTATCGCAGGCGCTCCTTTCTGTGATGCAGCGTCAAGGGTAACCGCAGCCATGATCTTCGACCTGATAGTCCATGCTGCTGTAAACGTCGTCGAACTGATCGTGCAGATGGTTGTTGTCTTGCAAACGTCCTCATCTGTTGACTCAGGGAGCGAGACGTGGCTGCACGATCCGTTACAGTCATGCGGATAAGATGCCTGTCATCTCGACTGCTAGTGATACGAAGCCGTTGGGATCCAGCCCGGCGTTCCGTATTACCCTCCTGAAGCCACCGATTCCATATTGTGCTAACAGTCGTTGGATCTCAGCTTACTCGAGCTGCAATGTCGCGATAGTATAAACCGCAATCGCGGTAGGCTACAATCCGACCTTTATAAAAGTCGGTAACGTGATGGTACGCATTTCTCCTCCTTACGCGAGGCATCACAACAACGTTTCACCAGGCAACGCCGGTTAACTGCTGTTTGTGTATGAGAAATCGGTTGGAAACTTCCCTCATGTCAGTACGTTGTAGGTGTCGCCACCAGCGCCAACTTTGTGTGAGTGCTCTGAAAAGCTAATCATTTGCATATCACAGCATCTTCTTCTTGTCGGTTAAATTTCGCGTCTGTAGAACGTCATCTTCGTGGTGTAGCAATTATATTGGCCAATAGTGTACAATATTTATGCTGAAATGAAAATGGAATTTCAAGTTCAGTCTTTGTATAGACAAGGATGGACGGACAATTGTGAGCAATGAAGTTCTGTGCTGCTCAGAAACGACTGTGATTTTTGAACTTACTTGGCGACGAGTTATCAAGAACATTACCTACAGTCGTCATTCTGGCTCTAATTCTCTTAGCATTTTGGACGGTTCTCATTCCTTCAAACGCCTTACCGGTGCCCTGAAACTCAGATCTAAAATGACGCGTATGACAGAGAGCTTACGATGAAGAAGATGGAACCCCTCAATACGCATTTAATATTTGAAAGTTGGGATCAGCATGACGACTTTCGACTATTGCTACACTCTTCTGATTGCTGTAACAAAAGGAACAAGAAGACAAACGCTATTTGTAGCTGTGTGGCCGCGCCGGGTAGCCGTGCGAACTATGGCGCCTTGCCGTGGTTCGCGCATCTGCCCCGTAGAAGGTTCGAGTCCTCCCTTGGGCATGGGTGTGTGTTGTCCTTAGTGTAAGTTAAAGATAGATTAAGTAGTGTGTAAGCCTAGAGACCGATGACCTCAGCAGTTTGGTCCCATAGAACTTACCACAAGTTTCCAAACTTGAGCTGTGAAATGCGTCAGTGTGAAACAAAAGTAAGCGTACCTGTTGCTTGTTATTTTCAGCAGAAAGAAAATACGAAGCTTAGTTCATAGTTATTGCTCATTTAACTTTTACCTGAATAAGTTACTTAACATGTAATTCATTGTATAATTCCATGGATTTGTTTCTGAATGTAACGTGCACAATCTGATTGCAGTATTATCTAATGGTAGGTTAGGGTAATTGTGCGCTGGAAGAGAATCGGCTTGCACGTCCATGTAAACGAAACTGGAAGAAGCTGAATGGAAAAGAAAGAAACGAATGGAAGGGAACAACAGAGTGAGCAGAGGAAAAGATTGGGGAAAACTGGGCAGGGGTGCAGTATTGAGCAGCCTTAAATGAAAAAGAAATGAATCCAAAATAAAGGAAGAAGTGCTGGACTCATTAGAGATATTCGATGTCTCCAGCATTTCTGACTATGACGATGGTTACGGTAATCAGTTTCTTGGTGCACTAAGATCACTGCCCAAACATTGTTAATAGTCAGGCAGCAGTAGCCGGCCGTGACACAAGCAGCAACAGGTAAGTAAACGATTTTGTGCCTTTTACTAGTTCCTCTCCAGGAGCGAATTTTATAATATCATATGTATCCTTCAATAGTTTAGTTTCTTGTGTTTCTGTGTGTTTATTTACTATCTAATAGCTACAGTTCTCACGTTTTCGTTTGCGTCGGAAAGTAAATCGATTTTGTGGCATGTTACAGTATCCTAATCAGGGGCGGATTATTTAGTTTCACTAGGGTGCTTCGGCAGTTAAGTTTTTGAATCTATGCGTGTTGATCTAATTTATTAGACACAGCTTCTGCGTTTTCGTCAGGGTCTACAGTAGAGATGCACAGCACGTGCCGATAGTCCGTTTATCTGCATAGTTTAGCTTTCCACGGTCTTTAGTATGGAAAGGGACTGCGATTGTTGTGTGCAGATGCGAGCAGAGTTGGTGACACTTAGTTCTCAGCTTCAGGCTGTGATGTCTTCGGTTACACGGCTTGAGGCTGCAGTGGATGGGCACCGCTGTTGTGGACCGGCCGTGGGGATTCAACGGACGTCGAACACAGCCGAGTCCTCCGATCGGTCCTCACCGGTGGACAGCCCAGTTACTGCTCGCGGTGAGGTTGACCCCTCACCTGTGTTCCAGTTGAAGGTCGCCCTGGGGCGTAGCAGGCGGCGAAAGATTTCCCAGGCGGCCGCACGTAAGGCGTCCCGGGTTTGTCTGACAAACAGGTCCTGTTTCAGAGGGAACCTCTCAGCCTGCAACATCCGGACAGAGGGTATGATTATCGATAGTTGGGAGCTCCAACGTTGGGCCCGTTATGGGGCCCCTTAGGGACATGGCTGCCAAGAAGGGAAAGAAAACCAATGTGCACTCCGTGTGCATATGGGTGGAGTCATTCCACATGTGCAACGAGTCCTACCGGATGCCATGAAGAGCACAGGGTGCAGCCAACTGCAGGTGGTCGTTCACGTCGGTACCTAAGATGTGTGTCACTTTGGATCAGAAGAGATTCTCTCTGGTTTCGAGCGGCTAACCGAAGTGCTAAAGGCTGCCAGTCTTTCTTGCAAGATGGAAGCAGAGCTGACCATTATCAGCATAGTCGACAAGACCGATTGCGGACCTCTGGTACAGAGCCGAGTGCAGTGTCTAAATCAGAGGCTCAGTTATAGGCACTGAAAGCTGTCTGAGGCTGGAGATAAGCTCAGCCGAAATTTTTGAGAAGAACCTAACGACGTCCCCAAATTATAGGCTAAACACTGTTGGCAGTGGTGTGTTTGTTGCTGTTAGAAGTAGTTTACCTTGTCGCGAAATTGAAGTAGATGGTTTCTGTGAGTTAGTATGGGCAGAAGTCATTGTTGGCACCGGAATGACATAATAATTGGATACTTTTACCGACCCCCCAATTCAGATGGCACAGTTGCTGAAAAGTTCAAAGAAAACTTGAGTTGATTTCAAAAACGTACCCGACTCATACAGGTATAGTTGGTGGTGACTTTAATTTACCGTCGATATATTGTCGAAAATATATGTTTAATTCCTGAGGTACGAATAAAAGATCATCTGAAATTGTGCTAAACACATTCTCAGAAAATTATTTCAAGCAGATAGTTCATGAGCCCAAGTGAATAGTAAACGGTTGTGAAAACTGACTTGACCTTTAGTAACAAATAATCCTGAGTTAATAACGAGCATCAAAACGCATACAGGGATTAGTGAACAAAGGGTTGTCGTGGCGAAACTGAATATTGTAACTTCCAAATCCTCCAAAAATAAACGGAAAATATACCTATTCAAAAAAGCAGATAAAAATTCACTTGACGTCTTCCTGAGAGACAATTTCCACTCCTTCCAAATTAATGATACAAGTGTAGACCAGATGTGGCTTGAATTCAGAGAGTATCGACAGCAATTTAGAGGTTTATACCAAATAAGTTAACAAACGACGGAGCTGATTCTCGTTGGTACGCAAAACGCGTCATAACACTGTTGTAGAAACAACGAAACAAACATGCTAATTTTGAACAGACCCAAAATCCTCAAGATTTGCGACATTTTAGAGGAGCTATAAATTTAGCCCGGACTTCAATGCGAGGTGCTTATAACAGATTTCCCAACGAAACTTTGTCTCGAAACCTGGCACAAACTCCAAAGAGATTCTGGTCGTATGTGAAGTATGTTAGCGGCAAGAAAATATCAATCCCTTCTCTGCACGATACCAATGGAGATACTATCGAAGACAATGCTGACAAAGCAAAGTTACTAAACACAGCCTTCCGAAATGTCTTCACACAATAAGACGAAGTAAATAGTCCAGAATTCGAATCAACAGCTGCCAAAATGAGTAACGTAGAAGTAAATGTCCTCCGAGTATTGAAGCAACTTAAATCACTTAATAAATGCAAGTTCTTTACCCAAACTGTATGCCAGTTAGTTTCATTTCAGAGTCCATACTTGACAATCATATACAACCGTTCGCTCGACGAAAGATCCGTATCCAGAGACTGGAAAGTTGCACAAGTCACATCAATATTCGAAAAAGGTAGTAGGAGTAATCCACAACATTACAGGCCCATATCATTAACATCGATATGCAGCAGGATTCTGGAACATATATTGTGTTCGAACATTATGAATTACCTCGAACGAAATGATCTGTTGACACAAAGTTAATATAATTTTAGAAAACATCGTTCTTGTGAAACACAACTAGCTTTTTATTCGCATGAAGTGTTGAGTGCTATTGACAAGGGATTTCAGATCGATTCCGTATTTCTGAATTTCCAGAAGACTTTTCACACTGTACCACACAAGAGGCTTATAGTGAAATTGCGTGCTTATGGAATATCGTCTCCGTTATGTGACTGGATAGTGATTACCTGTCAGAGAAGTCACACTTAGTAGTAATTGACGGAAAGTGATCGAGAAAGAAGTGGTGTCTGGCGTTCCCCAAGGTAGTGTTATAGGCCCTTTGCTGCTCCTCATCAATATAAACGATTTAGTAGACAATCTGAGGATCCATGTTAGGTTGTTTGCAGATGACGCTGTCGTTTATCAACTAACAAAGTCATCAGAAAATCAACACAAACTGCAAAACGGTTTGGAAATGATGTTTGAATAGTGCGAAAATTGGTAGTTGACACTAAATAACGAAAAGTGTAAGGTCATCCACATGAGTGCTAAAAGGAATCTGTTAAACTTCGGTTACACGATAAATCAGTCAAATAGAAAGGTCGTAAATTCTACTACATAGCTAGGAATTACAGTTACAAAAAACATAGATTGGAAGGACCACGTAGGAAATTTTTTGGGGACGGCTAGCTAAAGACTGCGTTTTATTGGCAGGACACTTAGAAAATGTAACACCTACTAAGGAGAGTGCCTACACCCCGATTGTCCGTCCTCTTTTAGAATACTGCTGCGCGGTGTAGGATTCTTACCAGACAGGACTGATGGAAAAGATCGAACAAGTTCAAAGAAGTGAAGCACGTTTTGTATTATCGCGAAATATGGGAGAGGGTGTCATTGAAGTGACACAGGATTTGGGCCGGACTTCATTAAAAGAAAGGCGTTTTTTGTTGCGACGGAATCTTCCCACGAAATTCCCATCACCAGCTTTCTCCTCCGAATGCAAAAACATTTGGTTGACACCGATCTACGTAGGGAGAAACGATCACCTCGATAAAATAAGAGAAATCAGAGCTCGTACGAAAAGATATAGGTGTTCGTTTTTTTCCCGTACTATACGAGATTCGAATAATAGAGAGTTGTGAAGGTGGTTTGATGAACCATCTGCCATCTACTAACATGTGATTTGCGAAGGATCCATGTAGATGTAGAACCTAAAGAGTGAAGTTTCATCTCTGGAGTAGTACTTAAGGAGAAGGAAAGACTGAAAAAGAAACATTCAAATATTCATCATTCGGATTTACAGCTCCTTGTCTTTATCGTGTTTGCAGTTAAAATTGTTGGATGTAAACGGTGTGTTGCATAACTAGCGGCCGTTACATCCAACAAAGTGTCAGATGTTTTGTCTGGAAGTAAGAAGTAAAATACGCTGCTGGATAAAAATGTGAAAGTATCAAGGGTAAGTTCATTTTATCCATGAGTTAGGTGACAGCTAGTTTTTCATTGTAGATGATCAGAAATCCAAACTAAGTGATGCAGACATGTCTCATTAAAGGGTGCCAAAACAATGTGCAGCAGCACGCAGTGCACCCCCATCCTTATTGGCGGCATCACAGGCGTATGCAAAGGATCCAAACAGTACCAAATGGCATACTGCGATAGATGGCCCCACCAAGTATGTTGTATTTTATGTCACACTTCGGCAATTTTAGAACGAGCAAGTTCCCACTTCATCATGTGGCATACATGTTAAATTGGCATATGAAATGGTGATCTAGCTGGCCAGGGCAATTATTGCAAGCTACGAAAGCACTTTGCGACGCAGGAGCCCTGTACGGGCATGCATTTTCCCTCCCTCTCGAGGAAATGGCAGTATCACGGGGATAACAACCGGTGCAGTGTAGCGGTCGCTGGCTACTGTGCAGGGATGAGACCCCCCAAGAGGGATCATTGCCGACAAAATTTTATTAAGTAAATTTTCAATGCACAATGTTCGGCGTAGCCGGCTTAGGCAAACTGTGGTGGAAGGTGCTGGCCGGAAGACCATGGTCGGCACATTCCTGCCACGTGCTTCTCGGTTAGACTCAAGTCCCACGGGTTGGTTTCGCTGACGGGGGTACGCTACTAGCAAGGCGCGTTGGCGGAATCAACCCTCCAATCAGAGACTAATCGTGTGATCACGTGGGGACGCGGCCGGGAGCGGCGAGGGCGGCGTGGAAACAGCTCCGCGCTTTCTTAGCTTCTGACCTCGGCCCCGAGTAGTCGCTCCTCTAGCCTCTGCCTCACTGATGAACAGACGGCAACCCCTCTTGGGGCTGCTCAGCCCTATGTAGGCACCCCTGTACCATCATTACCAGAATAAATTGGGTCCATTCCACTCAATTAACTGTCATTTTACAACGCCCTCCGCTCCTGACTTCTATCCTGACGAACAAATGGTGTCAGAAGTGGGATGCGACCCACCTTATGGTTGTAAAATTAACTCATCAGTTATGAGTGCTACAAAGGGGCCGAGTCTGAGCAAGTAAAGGAAACTAGACCGAACGTGGCGAGGCTGCAGCGCGCCATGCGCGTGCTAGCCGCTCGCCTGCGTTGCAAAATGTGCGTGGCCGCGCACTAGCGCGCCACAAGCGTGACGCAGTTCGCCGCCGGACGCGAGCCGAGGAGGGTCCGCGATGCAGTCCCGCTCGCCGACGCCACCGCCGCCGCCGCTGTCCGTAGCTGCCACGGGTCACCGCCTGCGCCAGGGTCCGGGGTGCGGCCCTCGCGCCGCCCCGCCGTCGCAGCTGTCCGTGCTGTGGCCCGCCGCCTGCTGCGCCCGCGCGTGATCAACGCGCCTGCCGCCGCTCGTCGACACCGCCGCTGTCCGTCGTCTGCACGCCACCAACTAATGTAAGTCGCTAGCGACGCTACGGTGGTGTAGATGCCCACACTATTGTAACATGCCGATCACCAGGCTGCAATCGGAGGCAGGAGCAGCCGGAGCGGATGAAGATCCCCTCTTGGCGCTGCAGTCCCAGTTAAATCAATTAAATCTAACTAACGCGGAGCTTAAGCAACAGATAGATGATCTTAAAATGGCTTCTCCGCAATCTAATGTTGCTAAGCCAGTGCTAGTGGAAGAACAGCCGAAGCAGGTGATTCCACCACTCACTAGTGCAGAATCACGTGTGGCAGTAGCCACCTCTACTTTGGTGCAGAGCTTCCCAGCAGTAGCGTTTATTCCGGCGTTCGCTGGAAAGCCGCACGAGGATATTCAAACGCTTGTGCAGAATATCCAGGACATCGGAAAGCTTTGCGGTTGGCCAGATCAATTTCTCTTAAACGTGATGAAAATGAAACTCACCGGCGAAGCGCGGAACTACGTGCAGTCGGTCGAGAGCTTGAAAAATGCCCCTACCTTCCCGTCCCTTGCAACAGGGTTGATTGAAAGGTATACAGACAAACGTGGTACTAGTTACTATCGCGACTTGCTTTCCACCCTTAAGCAAAAAACGGGTGAAGATTTAGAAGCATTCGCGGACAGGATTAGAAGCGTCGCATGCCGCACGTACGCACTAAGTGCCAGTTCTGCTCGTAACGAAGTTCTGTTGGAGGAATCAGAATGTCGTGCGATAGACGTGTTTATTCGTGGCATAAACCCTCAAATAGGGGGTTAAATCAAGGTAGCTTCCCCCCGCACCTTACACGAAGCCGTGCGATTAGCACTCTTGAGAGAGGAGGCGAGCCGATTTGTGACCGTCTCCGCGCGGCAAAGCGAGCCCCGACGTATTTTTTCGAACGATAGTAAGTGTGGGCGCTGTAACAGACAAGGACATGTGGCCGAGCAATGTCGCGTGCCATATTGTCATCAGTGCAGGAACATGGGTCACCAAAGCGTGCATTGTCCAAATAGTAGGCCACAACCGCCTGCAAATTCCAGGCGAAATGCAAACCAACCACAGAATTCGGGAAACGGCCGCGGGGCAGGAAGTGCCACCCCTCCCGGCTCCCGTTAAAAATAGTGACCCCCCTAGCTTATAAGGGAATCACGCAGGTGGCAAGCGTGGTTGTCGATGGTGTTAGAGGCTGCAAACCAATACGCGTGCTAATTGACACAGGCGCACAGATCAGCTTGGCATTTTTATCGAAGAAGGATAAAAGAACATTGCAACCGCCGCGGTACCATATCAGTGGTATTGGTCCCGGCATAGTGAAACCTGATGGCAGCTGTTGCGTTGAGTTCATGTTGGACTCCACAGAATATGCTTTTACGATGGAGGTTGTACGGAACAGGCGCACGGATTACGACATCATCCTGGGAAGTGACTTTCTGCGTCATTTCCAGGGGGTTATTGACTATAGGTTAAATACCGTCCAATTCGGCGACAACGTGCACCGTTTTGGACGTGACTGCACGTTGCGGGCGAGCGGAGCTGGGAAAAAAGGATCCGTTTCCCAAGTTTCGGAGTCTCCCGTAACGATGCTAAAAGCCGATAATCCCGTGTAGATACCAGAAGGCACAGGAAAGATCCTTTGGGTGCCTGTCGGGATACGTGAATCCGAAGAGGTTCATTTCTTGGTAGATCCACTCTGCCAGAATGAAACTCTTGACCAGATGCAGGTCCACGTAAAACGTTGCCTGTGCAAAGCGCAGCTAGTACAGAAAGAAAATTGCTTACCCGTGTGTTTAGACAATTTTAGTCATAAGCAAGCTTTAATACCGCGTGGTACAGTATTAGCCAGCTTACAAGTTATCACAGAAGATGAGTTGTCAAAGAGAACCCCTTCTCTGAAAAAGAAAAAGACTGCTGCCGCCTCTCAACACCTTTTGACAATCACGTCACATCTGACAGATAAGTTTAAAGCTAAGCTTAGTCACCTCCCATTGCATGAACAAAAGCTAATAAATGAAGTATTGAATGAGTATTCATGGTTGTTTGAAGACAGGAAATATTTACCAGCAACAGATCTAATCCAACATGAGATTCCAACCGGAAATGCTAGGCCAATAGCTCAAAAAGGGTACCGAATTCCCTACCATCTTCAGTCAGTGGTAGAGGAAACTATACAACAGCAACTAGAAGCAGGAATAATACAACCCTCTTCTAGTGCGTGGTCTAGCCCAATTGTAGTCGTTCCAAAGAAATCTATAGACGGAGAAAAATCCTATCGCCTCTGTGTAGACATGCGAGCAGTAAACAAAGTTACTACTCCAGACCATTATCCATTACCCCGGATCGATGAAACACTCGATCGTCTGGGCAATTGCCGGTACTTCACAACATTAGACATGCGCAGTGGGTATCATCAAATTCCAATTGCTCCTCAAGATCGAGCTAAGACAGCTTTTGTAGTTCCTGGTGGCTTATATGAATTCTTAAGGATGCCTTTCGGGCTTCGCAACGCGCCAGCAACCTTTCAGCGATTTGCAGATCTGCTATTACGTGGGTTGAAACCTACTATGTGCCTTGTGTATCTTGATGATATAATTATATTTTCAAAATCCATTGCTGAACATGCTGAACATCTACGCAGTGTGCTGTTGCGCTTGCAAAATGCTAATTTAAGCTTAAAATTAGAAAAATGTTCTTTTGCTCAATCACAAGTGCAGTATTTAGGTCATGTCATCAGTTCCAGCGGAGTCAAGCCAGATCCACGATTAACTGAAGCAGTAGACACTTTTTCTATTCCAACAAATTTAAAGGAATTACAATCCTTCCTTGGTCTTGCAAATTATTACCGCCGTTTTGTTAAAGATTATGCTACTATTACCAAACCACTTACTAAATTGTTGAAAAAGGATACTCCTTTTGTTTGGACGGATGAATGTTCGACCGCCTTTCAAACAGTGAAAACTATTTTAACTAGTTCACCTCTACTTGTTTACCCAGACTTCGCTGAACCTTTTATTTTATCTTGTGACGCATCTGATTTTGCTGTAGGATGTGTCCTAAGCCAAGTGCAAGATGGTGAGGAAAAACCCGTTGGGTATGCCTCTCGTCAACTGAATAAAGCAGAAACTAATTACAGTACTACAGAAAAGGAATTGCTTGCCCTTCTTTTTGGAATTAATTATTTTAGATGTTACCTTTATGGTCGCAAGTTTACAGTTCTTACCGATCACTCTGCTCTGCAGTGGTTATTGAATCTTAAAGACCCTAGCAGCAAACTTATGCGCTGGGCCATGAAACTGTCAGAATATGATTTTGAAGTTCGGCACAAGCCTGGTCGGTTGCATCAAAATGCTGATGCGTTAAGTAGAAAAGTGCGTGTCATTCAATCAGATGAGGTATCAATTGAAGAGTTAAAAGAAGCACAGCAGGTGGACGTTCAATGTCAAAGATACGCCACCTTGCCAGAATTTGAAGTAACAGACGACCTTTTGTATCGAAGAACTCCCCATGGAAATCGTTTGGTAATACCGGAATGCTTGCAGCAACGTATAATACGGCAATGCCATGATACAATCCAAGCATGTCACAGCGGAAAACGCGCTACGAACGCTCGAATTGCGACACGTTATTGGTGGCAATACCGACAACGTGACGTGGACAGGTATGTAAGATCTTGCCTGCCGTGTGCACAACGAGCACAAAATAGGCATCCGCGAGTGCCGCTGCAAACACTTCCTCAGGCATCTTCACCCTTCGAAATTCTTGCTTTAGATTTCCAAGGTCCTTTTCCACAGTCGCAACAAGGTAACAAATACATTTTGTCTGTTATTGATCACTTTTCACGTTATCTAATTTTGATTCCCCTCCCCGACATGACAGCTGAAACTGTGGCGAGAGAGTTTGTAAATCGTGTGATACTACCTTTTGGAAGTCCTGATGCCATTTTAACGGATCAAGGAACCAATTTCATGTCTGCTTTATTTGTACAAGTTTGTAAATTGTTAAAAATCAAAAAATGGCGTACAACTCCCTTCCATCCTAAAGCCAACGGTCGCGTTGAACGCGTACACCGTACAATTTGTAAAATGTTATCCTATTATGTTGCAAAAACGCATGCTGATTGGGACAGATATGTACCGTATATTTCTTCTCCATACAACACCCGAATACATGAATCCACGGGGTATACCCCTTACGAAGCTGTGTTTGGACGGCCGATGAATTCGCCGTTCGAGATAGACAAACTACCTCAAGGTGTAGAAATAAAGGAAGTAAAAGGTTTAGCCCGCCGACTAAAAGCGATCTGGTATAAGGTAAAGAGGAATAATATCAAAGCTACCAACAAACAGTTGCACAGGCAGAACAAAAATGCCGTTTTACCGACTTATCAAACAGGTGATTTAGTGTTACTACGAAACCCGGCAATCAAAAAGGGACGAACTAAAAAGTTCTCTCCCCGCTTTGAAGGCCCGTATCGGATTGTACGGTTGACCTCACCAGTCAATGCAGAACTGCAATTAACCGATCGTACGGTGATAGTGCACTTTGACCGCCTGCAACCTTACCACGGTAGGGCTGTGTCACCACAACAGGTCGCAGCCCCCGATCCGCCTGTGTCACTTCCACCCCAAGTGGAACAAAGACGAAAGAAAAAACGGAGGAGATTACCTCCACAGGGTTGTAGATACCCTTTGCGGAATCGACACCCTTATGGGTTGAGGTCGCGTGATTAATCACGCCTAATTAGAGTTTTATGTTATGTTTTATTGCAGCTTAGTTTAAGTCATTTTCTCCAGGGACTTGGAAGCAAGACGTGCCTGGCCACCACGGAGTTCCCAGCCATTCTCAATTGTCAATTTCCAGTCATGTCATGTATTTTTACTAATTTTCATATGTATGATTATGTTTTATGTTTTGCCAGCAATGCCACGCATTAGACGTCACGCCACTGACTTGCTTCAAATGCAACCATTACGCTTGGTGTTGGCAGAACCGCGGCTGCTAACTCCGAATAATATGTCAATGTCTTCTATTGCCATCTATTTGGCAAACCAGTACATGTGGAGTATTTTTACTCCGAGCTTTTCTTAATACTTGTTACGTTGACGTCTAGTGTATTGTACTATATGTCGTAGTTCTGTATTTGCTGCAGCTAATCGTAAGTAATCGGAACAGATTAAGTCAGAACTTGAAATGCATACGCCTCGTACGCTTTGTTTACGGGACCAGCTGTTGGCGGGGCAACACATCAGCTGTCGCCTCCCCTCCTCTCTTCAGTGCTGTCCCTTCTCCTCGCCAAGTGGCCAGCGGCCATTATTTTTTCTCAGCCAGTAACAGCGCTCCGCGCGATGACGTATCTTATCACCACGTGCGCTGCCGCCTCCAGCGTCTCAACACGCGGCGCGTCCGAGTAGTTACAAAAACAAACCGCAGATTACTGCCCTATCTTCCGTGTATGACGGACTACAATGCATTTACCATCATTTTATATAAGTAACAGCCTTTTTAAAAAAACTCTTATTCTAGATAATTAGCAATTTCTAATTCATCGTTATTTCTTGTACACGCTGAGCGCGTGATATTTGTCGCTGCAGTAGCGGCCGGTCTCTCGCGGCTACACGCCGTCTCACATAACCGCTGACGTGCCGGTGCCTACTCCGCACCTACGCGTGCGCAGCGCGCTCGCTAACAGCTCCAAGCTGGTTTCTTTCATGCAGCCGGAAGACACGGCAAACAAAATTCATTCAAACATCCCAATAAATCTTAACATAAACATTAAGTAGATGTGATTCATTGTTTAAATTCTTTTCCTTGTTTTGTTTCACATTAGCTGGATAAATCAAACGAAGTTCTTAACGATTTACATTATTCTGCATACCTTAGTCTGCCAATCCTATAAGTGAAGTTTCACTACTGCTTTGATTCATTGTATAAGGTACAAACTACAGCCCTAACCCTCTTACACATCGAACTATGAGGACATTTAACGTTATCTGCCCTGGACAAGGCCAGATATGGGCAAACCAATGCAATGCCACGGGTTTTTCACGCTACTGACGAGGCACAAACGACCAATCGTCCGGGCTGCCGTATATCGGTGGGCGATTGTTCCTTGGTTGCTACGCAGTTATTTTTGCCCTCCCCATTTATTTTACTCTACCGCCGTGGTCATTGTTCTATCCTGTTTTCCTTCTTCTGTCGATGAGGAGGCCCCTACAACATGTTAGGTACCCTCTTCCGACAGTACCGGTCTTTTAATCTTACCACCTATTTACACCGAGATATTGCTCTCCCTTGTTGCAGTCTTGCCCCAAAATATCGGCCGATGATCCATTGTGAGATACGTACTTTGCCTCTAATTAGCCGGTGATGTAAGCGCTACGGGAACTGTGCCTAGTTGTCCTTCCAGTTCAATTTGTTACTGTTAGTTTTAAAACTAACACACACGCAGCCTAGCAGCCAGTCCCAGGTGCCCAGTGTTACATGTTAACGTTGAGCGTTCCGACTACTTACAGCGTTATTATTATACATCATTGTGTTTTTATTTTCCTGTCAATTTATGTCATTGTGTTTAATTATGACATTATGCTAGCACTAGTGATTTATAGTTCATGATTTTCATTTTATGTAGTGTTATATACTGCGCGCACAAAAAGTGACGCTATTTATGCATGTATGCTATTCTAGCTTCAGAGCTATTTTTATTGCTTGAACAGTCGACATTTTCCTAGAACAGCAGGTCGCTGATAACGCCGCTGATACTTTTATTCCGTGCATCGCAGGAAACCCATGTGCCTACACTAATTCTTATTAAGTCAGACGGACGCCCTTAGGCCCGCTGAACCACGGTATCGCAGATAGCTCCAATGCACTGCCTACCCCTCAATTATTAGACAGGTTGCCTTAGCACTGTCCGCAGGTTGCTCCATTGCCCTGCAAATTATATAATCATCAATCCAAGTCTGCAGATTGCACTAATGCACTGCTGAACTTAATAGTCGAGTCACTCGCAGGTAGCTCATACGCACCGCGAACTTGCACTTACACGTCACCGAATCCTAGGCTCCTCGGTTGACCGCAAAACAATTTATACATTAATTACCGTGAGATAATTTGCGCTCACACTACGCCTTTAGCACTCAACCACAAATGAACTGAGCCCCAGACGCTCTTTTATTACATTTTATACAACGCCACTTTCTTCTAGATGGCAATTCCATTGCAAAATCATCGGATTCTGTCAAAGATTCAGATACCGTTCCCCAGATGGCAGCCTTTTCCGTTGCTGAACGGATTAGTTGCTTTTCACCATCTGACAGTACAAACTGCACTTTCAAGAACAATGTTGTTATATACACACACTGTCGGATTCTACTGACGTAGTCCCTTATGCACTTCGTCAACCGACTAAAAAAACAACATCCCCTGACGGATTTCGTATCCGATTCGGAAGTTATGTTCGGGAAATATTCTCTTTATTTTATTTCTTGTCAATTATTATTACTTCAATGTCATGTTTTATTGTTATCAATTTATAGTCATGATTAATGTTAGTACACTTTATGGTTATACGTTATTTTTGTGTCACATTCGGTATTCCCTTTTAACTTTCATTGTTTCTCGACTGGAAGTATCTCTGATAGCACCTATTGGCCTTCAATTCGTATCCGCCATCAGCTACCATTAGTCACACATTTACACAACACTTACAACACACTCACACTGTTCATATCCACACTACCTTGGTGTAACTTGTTGATGTTACCAAACCTCTATTGTCATATACTAAGTACATGAACAAGGCTTTTATCGTTTATGCCCTCCGCTCTTCGGAAGGGGAAAGGGAAGTACGTACGTAGGACCGTTATGTTCAGTAGCAGTTTCTTTTAAACAACAACGTAGTCAATTTGTACGTACGTATGTACGTTATGTTCAGTAGCAGTTTCTTTTAATCAACGACGTAATCAATTTACCTGTTGAACACTTAAGTTGTTCTGTTAAAATGGAATCAAACGTCTTTGTGACATCAGCTATTCGTTTATTATTGCTTTGCAATAGACTGTTACTTTTAAGTTGCACTTACAATGTCTTAGTCTCGGACGCAGAGCCACTAGCGCTCTCCGACGCTGTTATCTGAGCTCAGCACTCTGCCGGCTCAGCGCTGATAAAGCTGCGCTGCGCCGCCTCCACTGCTTCACGCTCAGCCTCTGTATTCGCGAGCAACAGACTCGCTCTCGCTAACATTCATTTCCGACTTCAGTACAGTTAATCTCTCTATTGACCACTTCTGTAAGTAAAGATCCTATGATTACTGAGTTAACTCGAATCGTCCTACCCTCATTCGGTTTTCTACAGCTGAGAAACCACTCAATATTATTTCTGAAATTTATGAAGTACTTCACCTGTCTCGCCGTGTCGAGCCTTAGCGGGGTGGGTGCCCCTGCGTAGTGGCCAATGCGTGGGAGGTATCTAGGCTGTGCAGGTTTACGCCGCGATCACAGGATTCCTTCTCATTTTATTCATTTTTTTTAAAAAAAAAGAACTTTCTTCGTACAAAATCTCAAATTAATTAACGACACTTGGCCTTCGTCCCGTAGCAGGTTGAAAAATTTTTCCAGCGAGTTACGCTTAGTCTGCGCTGCGTAGTACTGCCTCCGCGTTCAGCGTCCTTTTTTGCTGACGCGTGATTGATCAGCGGATACTCAGTGTTGGATTACACCATTGTCTTGCCGCCTTGCTACCCCCACGGCTGCCAAACTGTTGGTTGCCTGCCGTGATTCTACTTCGTGGTCTTCTTCAGCAGTAAGATGACTGAACGGGTCCATCGTCGCTACTTGCCAGGTAATTATTGCTACAACGTTGTACCCCCTCTGTCATCTCTGAATTACTCGTCAAGTAAGCCAGGAAATTTTTACTTCTAGGGTCACTAATACTTTCTCTCGCAGTCGACCGTTATCAACATTGGAAGCTGAAAGCAACCTCCTCTTTTACTATACTGCGTTGGAGGTCCGACTTACCCGTAATTCGGACGGTATTCGGATGTAAATGAGGTTCCCAATCACGTGCGCAAATTGCGAACACGAGTGCTATCAGATATACACTTTTCCAGTCTCTTGGGCTACCCTTCACCACCATGTTGTTTGGCAGACTCAAGAATTTTTAATAGTTAGTCGGGATCGACAAACTCACGCCACTCTCTCCCGCGTTGAACTATCCAGTTGCTTCCACACAACACATTACTTATGCTCCACGCTAATTTTACACACTAACACTACTGAGTGCGAGATGTCACTGTTTTTAGCTGAAACTACTACACCTCCATGTCCTCGTGTTCTAATCTCACTTCGTCAACCAATAATTCAGCCTGTTGGCAACAGTTTTCTGTTCGCTGTTCCACAGACTGTCACCGCCACCCTGGTGTGCCACCGTTCAATGTCAGAGACTGAATCATACCGGGTAACACTGAACAATAGTGGCCTAGTGTATAATAGTTCAAGATGTGACGTATACGCTGCTTCTATGAGGATATCAGCTCAATTGCACTCCACCTTTCATGTCACCATTCCCACATTTACCTTATACCTTCCTGAACTCTCTTTTAAACTCCATCACCATGAGAAGCTAAAGTATTTACCGAATACCAATGATTCAGATCTACTCCAATCGATCAATCATCTCCTTACCCAGGAACACAACCAAGTTGCTCTTGACCGAGTGGTCTCACACATTGCTGATTGGCACCAAACCAAGCGATTAACCACCGTTGTATTACCCAGCGCTGGTTCGGTAATCATCATTGTAATGATTCTGATTATAGTATCCTGGATACTCTGTAAAAGAGGGTTTTGCAAATGTTTCACTTCCTTCCGAGAAGTAGTACCACCCCCACAACCTGAAGGTGAATATCACACCTGAAACTATCTGCCAACCTTGGTGCATGTGATCAGGCATGACCCCCCCTTAGAATTAAGTTGTAGTCTAGATGTCAGGTCAATGAACTAATTTTGTAATGGATTTGTATTTCAATGTAAAGTCTATGGAATCAATATTTAACTGTCGAGTTTTAACCCTCATGTAAGTCATTCTGTTTTCTCTTTAAATTTTTGTCATTTTGTAATGTTCTCATTCACCCACTTGGGCAATTACCATTGTAATCCTAGATTTAAGAACTCAAAGTAATATTACGGGGAAAAACCCCCATGTGACTGTTAGGCCTGGGAGCATTCTCTCACCCCCACGAGGGTGGAGTGTTTCAGTGTGCTGTACTACGGTGCCCCACATCATCGCCTGGGTACCCACCACCACTGATACCGCCGACACACACTCACAGCATGGCGCCGCCTCCCTGCCGTCGCACCACAAGTTTGTTATTCAAGAGCCTTCCTTCAGGCCCTTCAGGCCACTTTGTAACGTTTGCACATATTGATCATATATTTTTTTTAAATGGAATAATCAACTAGAATAGTCTCATTCATTTTCATTCAGGGATCCTTCTTCGGAAGGGGAAAGGATGTGCAGGGATGAGACCCCCCAAGAGGGATCATTGCCGACAAAATTTTATTAAGTAAATTTTCAATGCACAATGTTCGGCGTAGCCGGCTTAGGCAAACTGTGGTGGAAGGTGCTGGCCGGAAGACCATGGTCGGCACATTCCTGCCACGTGCTCCTCGGTTAAAGTCCCACGGGTTGGTTTCGCTGACGGGGGTACGCTACTAGCAAGGCGCGTTGGCGGAATCAACCCTCCAATCAGAGACTAATCGTGTGATCACGTGGGGACGCGGCCGGGAGCGGCGAGGGCGGCTTGGAAACAGCTCCGCGCTCTCTTAGCTTCTGACCTCGGCCCCGAGTAGTCGCTCCTCTAGCCTCTGCCTCACTGATGAACAGACGGCAACCCCTCTTGGGGCTGCTCAGCCCTATGTAGGCACCCCTGTACCATCATTACCAGAATAAATTGGGCCCATTCCACTCAATTAACTGTCATTTTACAACGCCCTCCGCTCCTGACTTCTATCCTGACGAACACTACTTTACCCTGTAGGAACACCAATCGCGAGTTCTCACTGATGGCATCTCACACAATGAAGTCTGGGGTGGGACCCGCATCGTGGGCGAATGCGTTTCGAATAGGCTGCTCATCTGGTCTACGCCATAGGCGTATCCTTCCATCACTCGCGTGCAAACAGGCCCTGCTCTCATCACTGAGGACAACAGGTCGCCCTTCCGCTCACCAGTCAACATTGCGGTATCGTGGTGTTCGCAGCACCCTGTCCTGCTGAACGTATGTTATGAGTCATGCTGCAAGCAGACGGTTCACAGTGGCCCGTGATGACACAGCAGGTGCTAAATGTACTCCGATTTCGGGTCTCGATGATGTTCAGTCGGCCACCGCTGCTCGCAGAATTCGTTGAACCTGAAGTACGTTTATGCTGCACGGGAGTACAGAATCTGGTCTAGAGGTGTGGAAATGCTCCACTGACTGCTGATGAAAGCAGCGCCATCACCGAAACATTGTGTCCAACATGTGCAGCAACCCGTCGATACTGCCATCCAACTTCCCGCAGGGCCATGATATGACTCCGTACAAATGGCTGCAACTGTTCAACAGGAATGCGTACTCGTCGGTGGCGCGTGGTCGTACCCTAGAACAAATGTTGCAACCAATGTCCATCTCAAAACTATGCACATTTACTGCCTACAAAATGCAAACAGAGAGCACCAATACAGGCAACCTGTGTGCCTCCTAATGGCCAATAACCGTGAAAATGAGTCTGTAACTGCACAACACCTCAATATGTACTTATTATTCTGTGATTCCACTGAACACAGACTTTGAGGGTGTTGCATTTATTTTGGGCAGTTTAGGTTAGAGAACGCTCTATGCACCTTCGAATGGTACTGGAAATCATGCACGCCAAATGAAGTTACACTGTATATAATAATCCACCAGACAAATATCCTGTAGAACTCTTTAAATTTCTAGGATTCTGAGGTAAGCATTCAACTTTAAATTTTCAGTCTGCGTCTTATGTGCAGTAAATGTTTTCGCCCGTTAGTCAGAGGCGTGTAGAAGATTTCCCTAATCGATTTTATTGCTTACTTTTAGACACAGTATTTCACAAAACATTTGAGTGCCTTGTTTTAATTTAAGTTTCATCACACCATTGCAATTTCTTACGAGCAAAATACCTAGGCCTTGAAGAGATACACGTTTTGACACTTCATTTACACTGGTAGATAATTTAAGTGGTGACTATTTTTACTCATTTCAAGTAAGCTTCCCCCACCAATCGCGAAATTCCTGAACCGCTACAGATAATTGCTCATGGCGTGGGGAATCTGTACTGTCGCATGTTTATGATGCTTGCAGCTAAATTTCATTATACTGCTTTTTATATCTAAACTACAGCAACCTTCCATACATTTGTCTTTAGATTACTTATTACAAATGTGTGAAAATAATAATCGTTGCGCACTATTTCCCCACTTTCCATTATAGATCATAATGCATTTGAAATCGGTACTGGAAAAGTTCAGAAACTAAAAACGCATTAAAAACTTAAGAAGAGGAAACACTCTAGAATGGCAACAAAAATCAAGCCTTTTGCTTTACTAGGATCCGTTCAGGCATACTGGAACCTGGTTGTTAGATTCTCAGAGAGCGCACAGGATAAGGTTATCATTGTGGATGGGGCCGTAAACAGTTACTGTGAGTTGCACAATCAAACACAAAACTTTATTTTTCTAAGAACCACTTATTTACACCCTGCTGTAAAAGATCACAACTAAACAATATCGCTGAAGACCCAGTTAAAGAAAACTTGAGATGCTTTCTGGGCTGAGGCCCAAAACCAGACCAAAACAAGAGCTTCTGAAGGCCTGCCTTAGAAATCAAAAGAAATTTGAAACTGAAGGTAAATTTAAAATAAGAGCATGCAGTTGAAACAGTTAGTGGCTGAATGCCTGAAGGACGCAATTTTTCTAACCAATAAATTTCCTTTTAAGCTTACAACAGAACGGGCAAAAGCATTATTTACGAAATATTAACTTATTACACGGCTGAAGGCCACAAACCAATTTGATAAAACGGCTGACAGCCTGAAAAACAAGTCAGTCCAACAATTTAAAATAGACCCCTTCCTTCTTATTACAAAATTTTCCTTTAAAGAATACACATGGCTGAAGGCCTTATTAAAAGGGATTCACGTAAATTCTCGGCTGAAGGCCACACATAAAACATGAAATAACTAACGGCTTAGGGTCTGGATTACAAACAATTTTAGACAGAACCAATTTTAAGAAAAATTTTTTTAAAATAAAATCATAAAAATGTTAATTTACTAGCGACGGCACAAAGCCCGACCAACAATTTAACCAATTCCCTTCCGTCTGACCAACGGCACAACGATGGAAAATATTGGGCGAGGACGAGGATATGAACAGCACTACGTCTTCAAAATGCCAAACAGCATCCACACAACGACTAAAGGCACACTGCTGGACAAGTACGCTAACGTCCAGGACAGGTAACTGGGTCGTTAACGGCCACTGGGAAGAAAATACCGCTGGTTTTCTTCACTGGTAAGTAACGTCAATTTAATAATTAATGACAGTATAGGAAGACAGCTGCAAGATTTCGCCGACTCCAACACATCACACATCGCTGTTAGCCCGGACGGCCCAGGGAGCAACAACCCGCAAATGAACGAAGAGATATCACAACAGTTGAGGTCTCATGACAAGTTAACTGATCACTCAACTTCAGCGTCCAGGTTCGGTGGGCAATGAAATTTGTCGCTCTCACAGCTAGCGCCTCACTATCCGACAGCGTCTGCACGCCACCAGCAGTCCTGGCCTGGCCCCGCGCAGCAGAGACTTCCTCGCTACACCGTCCCAACCAACAGACCAAATGAAGCACGCAGACAGTCTTACAATAAATGCTCAGTCAAAACCACACAAGCCACACACAGTTCCGCGAAACACTTCCACAAACAACTCGAACAATACTAAAACCAGTCACTGTGGAACATCGAAGAGGAATCAGAAGTCGACACACACAGAGAACCCTGAAGCGGTTGGCGACGAAATACACGTCATCCGATGAGACGACAGACCGAACGACCAACCAAAGTCATCCCAACTGAAGTCATGTCTGCCGGCAACGGTCGGGCGGGTCATCGCTGTCTGGATGTCACTGCTGCTCTGTCTCCACTGAACTCCCGACACACAACGACCCGAAAATACTCGCAGTCGCTCCAAAAATAGTACAACAGTGCTCTTATCGATAAGCGCTGCTGCTGCCCCTCACGGGCAGGCAAGCCAGCAACTCTGTGACGCCAGTAAATCGAATAAGAAACGGGGGGCAGTACCACAAACACATGATATCAAGTAATAAACGGCACGAACACGAACGCACACGACGCACATACACAAACATACAGTAACGTATTTGTACAGAATATGATTTCCTTTAATTAAAATTGCTTTTGCGGGATTTCGAAGCTGGCCTCAGATTACACAGCTTTTTTCTCAGTCATGCACTGCATTAAATTTTAAGAAGATGAACCACCATCTCGGTGAGTATTGCAGCAATAACTAAATAATTTTCGTAGAAAATTGTTTATTGTCCAGCACAGTCATATAATTTCAACAAATAATCATCGGTTTCTCTGCAACCGGCCATCTTCAGATCATAAAAGGAAACAGTAGTTTCACACACAAGCCTTACGATCCCTATTATAATCAAAATAGGGCCAAAACAGATAGTTAGTTCTTGAAATTAAATATGACTTTGTTGGACAATAAACTATTAAATATATTTCATCCATCTCTGACGTGTTGAGCAATACCGAAATATTGATTAATTATTTTAGAAAAAAAAAGATTTACTACCGAAAATTTTTAATGATATATGAAGTAACATTTATCTTCCATATCGACTAAGATTTTCGGTAGAGTTTTCTATGTTGTAAGGCAGTTTAGGAAGAGAGAACTAGCTTTAAGATAAACTAAGTTTTAACATACTCCTCGAGTTGCAGTTTCTATCGGATATGAAAACCTCTTAACTCTAAAGTTTATTATTCTAGAAAGTTTTTTTATTGTTGTATGAAATAACAGCAATCTGCCATACCGACGATGATCTTAGATATGGTTTTCCTAGTTGTAAAGCAATTTAAGAAGAGGGAAGTCTCCTTAACCACAGTTTCTAGGTACTGTCCCAACTGCAGTTTCGATCGAATATTGAAACGTTTTAGCTCTACAGTGGCCTAAATTTCCCCTTAGGGCACGGAAAGGAAGATTTTTTTAAAAAAAAAGATGAAGAGCAATAACACTAATGAGGAATTCATTTCCATCTTTGTTTTGGCATGATGTCATTCAGATGGCTGAATCTAGTGTCGATTAGAGGTGTATGAAGGTGTAGAATAATATGGCAGAATGGTGTCTGAAGGACAGCAATTCGTCCTCCAAATGCATTCCAGAATCCTCTATAACACTCAAACACACAAATGAGCTAGGTAGCCGAGTACTTAATACACTTGAGCCGCAATTCGTGATCCACTGAGTGCCACACATTCTCGTAGCAGACAGTCATAAAGGTCAAATGCTATGTAATTCAATCCATAGTTAACTGGGGAGTAGCTGTAAGCGCTGCGGAGAGTTACTTTACAGACTAGGCTGGATATTCAAGCACTGGTATACTTGAGCCCTATGAATATATGGGCCTAATGACCTAATGACGGGCAAAAATGTTGTTCAGTCCATATTTGCGCTCTAGTCCAACAACGGTTCCAGAACTCTGGACGTAGTATCGTCTCCCTAGCTGTGCGCTGTGTTGCTGATTTGGGTCCTGGGCTTTCACCTTCACGACATCTGCTGTCCACAGACTGGCACCCGTTTAAGCGCACATCTGTATTCGAGAGCGCTATGGCGATCGGAACTAACTGCCGTTTAGCCACGGTAGCCATATATCGACAGACTCCTTTTCCAGACGCATACCACATCGCCACCGGGTCCCCATTTGCACAATAAATGAAGCCCATGGAGCACTTGTCGCATTCGAGCTTGGGTATCACGCCTTCCACCGCGTCGGAGATGATAGTCTGTCCTGTAGCACCAAGAGTGATGAATATGTTTCCCGGCAATGCTATTTATTGACGCTTAGCGCTTATGACAGCCACACCCAGCAGCTTCTCAGCTAATCCTCCTGCACCTACTCAGCCATCACGTTCACTAAAAATCCTGACCCTAGGTTTCCAGTAAACTACTTATAGCCTTGTGTTGATTGGTTTAATCTGGTAAACAAATTGACGTTGGTATCATTCGAAAACGGCTTTTATGAGTCTCAAGTCAATTATAAGGAACAAACAAACAAAATCTTATAGCTGGAACTGCTGCTGGTGCAAATCTCCACCTCTGCTTATGACGAAGACCAAGAAAGTTCGCATCTCAAGGCAATAACACACAGCTCTGTCGGCACAGGCTCTGGTCAATTAGTGTTTCCTGTAGTGTGTATGTACTGTTCATACCTGTTATTAGGCGTCGCCACTGAGAACATATGACCTTCATCCCAGCTATCTTTACTTACTTCCATTGCAATGGTTAATCAGCGACATTTCTTCGTGTACATGAAACATTAGATCTTGAATATGAATGTTCGTTTGTTTAATGTTATGAATCTCCGAAAGTTCTTGACCGATTGCTTTCAAATTTTGACATAACATTGCATTCTAATACAGGAACATTTACAGTCCCTGTACAAGCACAAACGCTGATGTTCGTTTCTTCAAAATCTCAAATGTCCAAAAGTTCTTCACTGACTGCTTTGAAATTTTCACACAATATTGCATTCGAGTATTGAAGTGTTTTTATTTACGTCCTGGAGCACCTTCACGTATATACTTTACACACACACACACACACACACACACACACATACATATATATATATATATATATATATATATATATATATATATATATATATATATATATATATATATATAACATAGTCAGGTTTGTTACAGCACTTATAACTCGAGATCTGCTGGACCAATTTTCATGGTTTTTGATTTGTTGGATTTGTCTCCGCCCCGAATAGCAGAATATATCTTAAAAATAATGAAAAATTGACGAATAAAAATTTTCATGGGTTTTGATTTGTTGGATTTGTCTCCGCCCCGAATAGCAGAATACATCTTAAAAATAATGAAAAAATGACGAATACTTGAAAAATGCGTTATTTTCCCTAAAAGTTCTTTAGTTTCGGAGCTGTCAAATTTTTTTGTCAAAATCTGTAAGTAATGATTGACATTTATGCATGCGTTCATAAACTATTTAAAATGGATGAATAAACTATTATGTATATTTTTTTAAAAGATTGAAAAATATTATGCGTGCGTTCAGAAATGTGTAATGAATACATAATCATTTCAATAAATGCTCATTTGTTTATTACATGTCAAACATTTGTTGTCCAATCCTGTCAAATACTGTAACAACTATTTATGTGTGCGTTCAGAAATTTATTTTGTGTAAAATGTCTCGAAAGTTCAGGTAGGTACTGTTATATTTGTTTGTTTTAGACATTAATTTGTGTAAATTATTTATTAAATTAATTAAAGATTTATTCTACAGGTTAACAAAAGTGTAAATGTCTTTTCATAGGTTGTCTATGATTTTTCTTGATAAGCTATTGTCTATGTCTCGTTTGTTTTATGTGGTTTTGTGCGAGTGCATATTCAGTATTACTATTAATATAAATGCCGCGTCCTGGAAGATCTAATCTTTCCCAGCGGAGCCGTAATGCAATTAGGCAACGGAATATCGCGAGTCAATTATCAGACGAAGAACGAGAAATTGCCCGAGAAGAGCGCCGCGTTAGGATGGAGCATAGAAGGGCCTTAATTCGTGCTTCTCAAACACAAGAGCAAAGAGAGGCAGCCCGTGAAACGGCTAGATTAGAAACGAGAAATCGTCGAGCTTATCGTACAGATGAACAGAGGAATAATCTTCGAAGTGCAAGAAGAAATGGTTCAAGTATTGATTTGAATGCAATTGATGATGGAAATGGTGGCTTATTTTTTTTGGATGCCCCCTGTGGGACTGGGAAGACATTCCTCATGTCATTGATTTTGGCCACTGTACGTGCGAGATCGGAAATTGCGGTGGCAATTGCTTCTTCTGTAATAGCGGCCACATTGTTAGACGGATGCCGAACGGCTCACTCAGCGTTAAAATTGCCATTAAACCTTCAAACTACTGAACAACCGACATGTAACATTTCGAAACACTCCGCAATGGCCAAAGTTTTAGTAGCATCAAAAATCATCATATGGGACGAATGCACAATGGCGCACAAACGCGCATTGGAAGCACTAGACCGAACATTAAAAGATCTGCGCAATGAGTCGAGATGTTTTGATGGTTCAATGAGTTTATTATCTGGCGATTTCCGACAAAGCATCAAATCTGTGGCGTTATGTAAACAAACTTCAATTGTCTGTAAATATGAGAGTTGCATTGTTGAATGATCTATCTGCTGATGATTTCTCGAAGCAATTGCTGACTATCGGTAATGGCCGTGTTCCTGTTGACGAATCGAGCAGTTTGATTTCATTTCCTCCAAATATTTGCAATTTCGTCTCATCAAAAGACGAGCTTATCAACAAACTATTTCCGGATATCATTGCTAACCACAAAAATACTAAATGGTTAAGTGAGCGAGCAATTTTGGCGGCTAAAAATAAAGATGTAGATGACCTCAATTTTATAACTCAAAATTAAATCGTAGGTACTCTGTATTCATTCAAATCTATCGACTGTGTAACAAACGAAGAAGAAGCCACTAATTATCCAACTGAATTTTTGAACTCCTTGGATGTGCCTGGTTTACCACCGCACAATTTACAACTGAAGGTTGGCTCGGTAGTCATCATGCTTAGAAATTTAAACCAAACAAAACTGTGCAATGTAACGCGTTTGGTGATAAGAAAACTGATGAGCAATGTGATTCACGCGTCGATACTTAAAGGAAAATTTAAAGATGAGGAAGTTCTTATTCCAAGGATTCCGATGATCCCAACAGATATGCCCTTTGAGTTTAAACGAATTAAATTCCCGATTCGTCTTGCCTTCGTCATGACGATCAACAAATCACAGGGCCAATCCTTGACTATTTGTGGCCTCAATCTAGAAAATACGTGTTTTTCTCATGGTCAATTGTACGTGGCATGCTCACGTGTCGGCAAACCATCCGCATTATTTGTTCTTGCGCCTGACCAAAAAACAAAGAATGTCGTTTACCACAAGGTGCTTGAATGAAAATCCGATTAATGAATTAATCAGAGTGTATCCCAACCTGCACAACATAGTTTTCAATGATTTTTTTCTGACATGTGTTTGAAATACTTAATTATTATTATTTTTTTAATTTTTATTCTCATTCTGTATGTATTCATCATCATTCATCAATATAAAATACTTTTATATTTCTATCTATATTAATATTATTTTGTATCATTGTATTACGTTCATCAGAGCCTAAATTAGTTCAGCTAAAAGGTAACACGACATTCATTGACTGTTAGGCGGTACGAAGTTCGCCGGGTCAGCTAGTATATATATATATATATATATATATATATATATATATACAGGGTGTCCCAGCTATCTTGTCCACCCAAAATATCTCTGGAACTATAACAGCTATTGGAAAACGACTTTCACCGGTATCAATGTAGGGCTGGGGCCCATGAATGTACATATTTGAATACATTCTAAAACGAAAGCATATGTGTTTTTTAACACAAACGTGTTTTTTTAAATGGACATCCTATATTTTCTTCTTCAGCAATCCATAGCATGACAAAGCACATACACAATGGCGTTGATTGCATCGCAATAATCCCATTACATCCCGAGATATTGAGACGCGAAGTCGACGCTTAAAACACCCGACATGCACTGCTAGCGCACATCCTGAGGCTCAGGCGTGAACCCCATGCTGCTCGTAATCGCGATGTGATTGACATGTGTAATCACAGCTTCATACTTATCAAGAGGTCCGAAACGAATAATACGGTTTGCTGTCATCAACTCTCATAAGCACATAATGGTTTCCCTCTTGCACGTTTTACGTATCTACGTACACAATATGAACCAGTACCGATCGGTGTACACCCGTCAGGTTGTCTTATTTATATTGCACATCCAAAATAAGGTTTATCTAATGCGTTATATGACCCATTGTGCCTGTCGCGCAAAAATGGTTCAAATGGCTCTGAGCATTATGGGACTTAACATCTTAGGTCAGCAGTCCCCTAGAACTTTGAACTAATTAAACATAACTAACCTAAGGACAACACACACATCCATGCCCGAGGCAGGATTCGAACCTGCGACCGTAGCAGCCCCGCGGTTACAGACTGATGCGCTAGAGCCGCACGGCCACCGCGGCCGGCCCTGTCGCGTAGGGCTTGGCTCTACCTAGTCAAGTGTCCAACGTAGTTCCCACTACTGCCACAGTTACCACTTCGCCTTGTTTATGATTTGCGACCCATGCAAACTCTTGTACTCCACCACCCTCCGAGCATCCCATTTGTTGTTGCTTTGGCGTGCAGTACGCCGCTTGCCAGTGTAGTCGTGCATCAGAGTAATCTAGTGACGGCACGGAGGTAGTACACATTGTAAATAAACGTTGTGTTGTGGAACTTATACTTTACAGTATAATGTACACACATGAAGATATGGTAGAAATGCTGCTGATCTATGGAGAATGTACATTGACGGGAAATACGTTATGAGATTGCTTGTTTGTAGATAGTACTGTTAGCGAACATAATGATTATTAAGTTAATATGTCTGTTTTCTACCCTACTCGACATACCTGTACTGTACCCTGTTGTAGGTGGACGAAATGCTATTCAGGCAGAACGACTGTACAGAAGACGATTCCCTGAAAAGCCATAGCCTTCGCGCCAGATGTTTGGTCGTCTCACATCTCGTCTACGTGAAACGGGAAGCTTAAATCCAAGACCTCGACATCGTCCTAGAACACACACAGATGAACGTGCTGAAGTTGCTGTGCTCGCCACCATAGCTGTGAATCCTCAAATCAGCACACGTCAAATTGAACGTGAAGTTGGTGTGTCGAAATAAAGTGCACAGCGTATTCTTAAACGTCATAAATTTCATCCTTATCATGTTCATTTACACCAGGATCTTCATGGAAATGACTTCCGCAATAGGGTAACATCTTGTCGGTGGGCTCAGCAAAATCTTCTGAGTAATCCAAATTTTTTTTGCAGATGTTCTCTTTAGCGATGGGGCATCATTCTCCAACAAAGGAATTCGCAATATGAGGAATATGCATTATTGGTCCGCAGACAATCCAAAATGGCTCCGTCAGGTAGAGCATCAACGTCCGTGGAAAGTTAATGTTTGGTGTGAGGTTATTGGAGATACCATTATCGGACCTTTCTTTATAAATGGCATCCAAAATGGCAGACAATATGTAACAATAATGTACCTATAATAATTTTTTTCTTTATGCATTTAGATAAATGTTTCTTTCTGAATTTATGTGAAATAATGTAAATATTATTTTAGATTTTTTTTCTTTTCGTGTCATGTTAAAGAAACTGTACACAACTTTTGAAATGAATGTCATTACTTATGTTAGATTTTAAGCAATTTGATAACCAAAGGAAAATGTATTTAATGTTAAAACTATTGTAAAATGTGTAAATTGTAATTTAAACACTTGGTCCATACGTAGGTAATGCATTAGAATATGTGTAGTAGAAAACCTGTGGTGAATACCCTACCTGTAGGGGCGCGGGAAAAGGTGGATGCAGGCGAGTGCGGGAAAACGCACACTGGCGCGGTTCGGCACAACGGGCTCAGTGAAACAGTCGGAGTTGAGCATCGGTCAGAGGAACATGTACTGTACCGAGGAGGCTATCTAGGAAAAGTGGATTCCATTAAGCCTCGGATGGGCCGATTCCGACGACTACTTGGCATGGCTATATTATCAGGCACAAAACTGGAAAGATTACGACGCTAAGAAGAATGAAAGTGCCGATACTGTGAGAGCCTTAGCCGTGCTTGTATGTGTGCTGTGCTGCCCGCTATCTCGCTGCCCGCCATCCGCCGTACCGACGTGCACAGGTCAAACATTTATTTCATCTTTAGAAGTGTATCTGTGTGGACCAGTGTCGAAACCGTTTTGACTGTTCAATAATAACGTGACTTTTGCCAGATTTGTCTTAGCCATCACTTATCCTTATCATTGACCTAGACAGGGTCCCTACCACCTATTGTGTAACCGAGTATCCTGAATTGAAAGTTTACAGTTAGTACTAAATTATCTGCAGATCGATCTATGCTATAAAGCAGTTTGAAAGTTAGGAGTGCAAATGTAAATGTTAGTAAAGAACAACAGTGCGATTAAATTGAAAGATAAAATTTGAATTGAGCTAGCAATGTTAGTTAATTAATTTGAGACTGAAAGAATATAACTAATTGATTCAGTAATAAAAGGAATAAAGTAGTTATCCACAGATTGACAATTTTGAGTGTTAATGTACCTTCAGGACTTACTAGTTTCAGCATAACGACCGTAACAGTTTCAGGGCCCCCCCCTTTTTTCTCTTGCCTATTCTTGCACATTTTGAAGTGTACTGATCAGAATTGAACAGTAAAATTAATTGCTATATTAAACCTAAGTGTATCAGTGTTTTTTTTTCAGTTTTAATAGTGACTTTGTATGTGTGTTTTCAAAATTGCTGATGCTAGGGTAATCTATGCCCGATTTCATTCTGATCGATATACAAAGTGCAGTTCGTAGTAATCATTGCTGTGTGGTGTTGTGTAATTTTAGCTCATATAAATTGGTACAAAAGAAGAAAACCTTAGTTCATTAGATTCTTTCTGATTCTAAATTTTGCCATAAAACGCATCATTACTACGTGTCATTATGCTTGAATATGCTACCACTTGTACAGGGAAAAACTCACTCAATGCCTAATTAGGCTGGCGACCGTATTATTAATCATTGGTAGTATCTACCGTGTGTACTTCTTGTCCATGCGAACGCGTAATTATACTTTACCTTTGCTTGACGCATCACTGTAGTTACTGACTGAATATAAGTCCGAATTGCTTCCATTAGGTACACGCGGTCAACTTATGTACTAAATCCTTGTTTACAAGGTGAAGCCCGTGAACTTATTACAGTACAGGCTTTATTGAGCTAACGCACGTCCGGCAGGGCGGTAGTGTTACACGTGGCTTCCCGGTGACAGGACATCCAGTTGTTGTCGGTTATACACTAACGTAAAGACCGAACAGTGGATGTTCAGTGGCTTGAATAGCAATAAAGTTCAGTAAAGTAAACTATAGCGAGAGTCAAATATAATAGTGCGGTGTGATTGGCATTCAATATGGACAGGAACGGGGACAGGGTAGATGTGCCGAGCGAAATGGAGAATGCGGCTAGCAGTAGCAGGAGTCTACGCGGCCAGATAACAGATGGCGTTAGCGGAAGACAATTGGCGTACATACAATACCATGAACACGTCAACGAACAGATTGAAATGTCGCGATCACCTCGAACACAGCAAGGGACAAAACAGGAAGTAGAGGGTGACTTTGTAGATGATAGTGGGTACGTGAACGAATCCACTGACATATTTGATTCACCACAGATAAAGAAAGAACCGAAAGAAACTTATGAAGTAGAATCGGAACACACGGATTCCGTAGAACAAAACAGTGTAAAAATTTTAAATATGAACGACTTATTTGAACAATTAACCAAACAAATTGTAGGACAGAATGAGCAGCTTAAAACACACGTTGATGAGCAGCTCAAAACACAGAACGAGCAGCTTAAAACACACGTTGATGAGCAGCTCAAAACACAGAACGAGCAGCTTAAAACGCACGTTGATGCGCAGCTTAAAACACAGGGCCATCAGATCAAAACACAGAACGAGCAGCTTAAAACACACGTTGATCAAATTAAAGCACAGGTCAAAGATCAAGGAATTAGAATTAGTAAACAAATAGAGCAGGTAGAACAAAAAGTGGGAAATTTAAGTTCTGTGGTAAATAATATGAAATTTGAAATTGACACCATTAACAAAAATATGGATACTATGCAGGAGGAAATTGGTAACATTAACAGTAGATTCGATGTCGAAATTCTCAACATCCAAGAGAAAGTAGAACCGCTGGTTGAAACTAAGGTAGACGAAAAAGTTTTCGGTCTTAAAACTGAGATCGTAAACGAATGTCAATACGGAATATCTCAGTTGAAAAAGGTGGTTGTAGACACTGAAAGGGATTTAGATCAAAAAGTAACCGGATGTGTTCAGAATTGTCAACAAAATGCTACGAAAATTCAAGGCAGAATTTTCGATCTAGAGAGCAGAATTAAAGATAGGCCTGGTGTGGTCTGTAATGGCGCACCAATTACGAAGCTGTTAGAAGGCGAGGAACGCTTCGATCCAGCCAAGAAACATAACGGGTGGCATCTGTTAGACTTCATAAAAAATTGCGAGAGAATATTTCCTGGGCACTTGTCTGATCAGGAAAAGATAAACGTTGTAATTAGCGCCTTAGCAGGTGACGCTAAGCTCTGGGGAATAAATTTAGATACCGAACGAATGACGTTCGAAGAATTTACGCAAAAATTTACCGAAGAATATTGGTCTGAACAAAAGCAGGACCATTTATGGCGCGAGTTTATCATGGCCAAACAGCATGATAACAGGGGCAGGAATTCTTTGAAAGATTTCTGCGAGTATTGGTACAGGAAATTGACGCATTTAAGAGGTAGAAGATCAGATTCAGAAATTATCTGGGAACTGTATAAAAAGCTCCCAGAAGATTCCAAGAGGTATGTAGGAAGCAACCATCGTAGCTTCCAAGCCTTTCTCGAAAGAGTCGAAGACGAAGACCATTGGCGCGAAAGTCGTGCCAATTATCAAAATTTTGGCAACCGTAATACCCGACACAATGACGAAAGGAATGACGGCGATGGATTTCGCGTCAATGTAATACAGAGGGGAAGAGGCAGAGGAAGAGGCAGAGGAAATTATCAAGGTCGCGGTAGAGGGTATGCCGCGCAAAATAATAACGACGCGGGAAACTAATTTCCGCGAACGTTGCGGGCCAAACGGAAGCGGACAATACATACCGGCCCCGATTTAAGAACAGATACCGGACCGACCGTAATGTAATGAGACAGGTTAGAGACAGGCGTGAAACGAAGCAACGTGTTGTGGCGAGACAAGCGTCAGGTGTGAGCGAGCATGAGTCATCTATGCCGCACAGAAAGCTCCAGGTTAACGGGCGAGTGGAGCATCAGAGGGCAACGGCCCAGCCTAGTGGAACATCTGTTCAGAGAGAAGCCGCTAGCAATACGGCAGCAGTAGGTGCGAACGTAGCCGTAAGAGATAATGAAAATTTTACGAGTGATAATTCCGTGGCAAAGGAAACAATAGATGAGACTGTGAGTACACAGAGAGGTGCGGTTAGCAGTGTTTGCAATGAGGAAAAGGGCGATAATGAATTAGCAGAAGTAACTGATTGGTGTGTGCAGATCGACGATCTGTACAAGGGCCTAAAGCAATGTGAGTGGGAGGATGTTAAGAAGGAATATGAGGCGAAGAAATTAGTTAATAGAAAGGGAAATGATAGGGGCGTCAATATAGTGACGTGGCCCAAATTTGAAGAAGGGAAAATAAATAGCGCCGCGAAAAGTACGCGTGCTGCCGATAAGGGGAAGGTTAATGACAGGAAGGATTTGGAGGATGAAATCCTCAGCATTGACGAAGAAATAACTTCTGCTAACAATCCGCCAATAGTGCAAGCTGCTACCGAGAGGCACCGTGGAGAAGGGGCAGATGATTACATGAAAGTAATTAAAGTCCACGAGGTTTACACCGAATATGAAGTCACAGTAGAGGTAAATAAAGCTGATGATGAGGCCGTTTCATCAAAAGAGGAGATTGAATTAAAATCTAAGCCTGATGACAATACCGAGGAAGAACTTAGTGCCTGTCTCAGAAAAGCCTTTATGTTAGAACTTGATAGCGATCCAGAATGGTCGGATTCCGACGATAGTTCAGATGATGAAAGATACGCTAATACAGACAAAATTGAATATACTAACTTTCCCTGTTGTGCAAAAGTAGCGTACTTAAATGAATCTGGTATTGAGGAAGAGAGTAGTGATGATTCTAGTGAAGATGAATTTTTCGGGGTAAAAGAAAGTGAATATACTTTTACTGAAAGAGGATATGAAAAAATCAGTGAAATCAAAGGGGATGCAGTTAAGTACGATATTGTACCTAACGATGACGAGGTATCAAAACAAAATCCAGATGTTGAGACCGAACAAAGAAAGAAAGAGCCGCCTGACGACTCAGTGTTTATTTTGCGAAGAGTTCAAGTGAGCAAAGACTTTGAACTCCAGAGGCCTAAGAAGCCACCAGACTTGAGTGACTGTTTTATGAACCATAAAAGACTGCCTTGTTAATAAAGAGACGAGCAGGGGCAGGATGCTGTATTTGTAGATATTATTAATATTATGTATGACTTTATTGTTACTATAGCTCAGTGTTATCTGAAATTGAATTATTGTTTTGTTGAATTAGAGCCTGGGGCAGATTCATATCGGATTGTGAGAATGTCATGAACACTTTACATCATGAAACTACAGGGTTCCCACCGGAAGAAATTTTGTTAGGTAAAAGTAGTAAAAGTTTAATTGAAGAAAAATTAGAGTTTCCACCTTGTACAAGTTTGGGATTGAATCAAAAGAAAGAATTGGTAATAAAAAGGGCAAAGCAAAAAGCCGAATCTAGATCTAGAAGACACGATAAAAATCTAAAGGTTTCTAAATTTAAAATTGGAGATCATGTTCTAAAAACCCACGAAAAGTCTAGTGAACTAAACCATGAAATTTCAAAATTTAAATATATCTATAATGGACCATATATAATACAGAACATTCCACACGAAAATGCTTACTACCTAATCTACCCAAAATCCAAAAGACCTTTAGGTGTAAGAAATATAGTGGATCTGAAACTGTATGTTCCCAGAAACGAGTAATTGTGCTGTATTTTATGCTGAACCCAAATTGTTTGAAATGTAACTAATCTTTGTAAATGCCTGTATTCCATTGAAAGTGTACTAATGTAGTTATGTGAGTTTCAGATTACCAATTGTACTGTAACTGTAAAAATGTATGGAGGAAAGGACTGAAAAGAAAGGATAAATGCTATCTGCCAGATAAAAGATGGAACTGTCTAAAATGAAAATGGGCAGAGTATGAACCAGAATAGGAAGGACTGCCAAATACCAATGAGGGCAGATAAATAGTCGATGGAAAATAGTAAATGTAATCCAGAGGATGTGACAATATGAAGTGAAATGGACTGCCCAAATTCACATAATAGGCAGCAAATATATGTAAATAATTTCTGAAAATTTTGTGTGTGTGTTTTGTTTAGTAAATTAGGAAATGGACTGCTATTCAAAGCAAGCAGCGCAAATTATCCTATAGTGTATACGAAATATGCATTTGTTTTTGTAGTTAAATATTTGCATTCCAGAATTTTAAATTATTTCGTTAAGAAATTTGGGAAAAAATGATTAAATTGCTATTTTAGTAATGTTTAAATGGGAAGTTGGACTGTGCAAAAGGCACTTAAGTAAATAACAAGATATTGGTCTTAATATGTTAAAATAGTGTGAACCTATATACAGTGAGTGGAAGGAAATATGTAGTGTAAATCTCCTTGAACATTTACGTAAAGATTCAGAACCAGTGTATCATTGTTAAATTTAGTGTTCCCATAAAATTTAGACTTAAGAAAATTTTCTGGAAACAGGGGCATGTGTAACAATAATGTACCTATAATAATTTTTTTCTTTATGCATTTAGATAAATGTTTCTTTCTGAATTTATGTGAAATAATGTAAATATTATTTTAGATTTTTTTTCTTTTCGTGTCATGTTAAAGAAACTGTACACAACTTTTGAAATGAATGTCATTACTTATGTTAGATTTTAAGCAATTTGATAACCAAAGGAAAATGTATTTAATGTTAAAACTATTGTAAAATGTGTAAATTGTAATTTAAACACTTGGTCCATACGTAGGTAATGCATTAGAATATGTGTAGTAGAAAACCTGTGGTGAATACCCTACCTGTAGGGGCGCGGGAAAAGGTGGATGCAGGCGAGTGCGGGAAAACGCACACTGGCGCGGTTCGGCACAACGGGCTCAGTGAAACAGTCGGAGTTGAGCATCGGTCAGAGGAACATGTACTGTACCGAGGAGGCTATCTAGGAAAAGTGGATTCCATTAAGCCTCGGATGGGCCGATTCCGACGACTACCTGGCATGGCTATATTCTCAGGCACAAAACTGGAAAGATTACGACGCTAAGAAGAATGAAAGTGCCGATACTGTGAGAGCCTTAGCCGTGCTTGTATGTGTGCTGTGCTGCCCGCTATCTCGCTGCCCGCCATCCGCCGTACCGACGTGCACAGGTCAAACATTTATTTCATCTTTAGAAGTGTATCTGTGTGGACCAGTGTCGAAACCGTTTTGACTGTTCAATAATAACGTGACTTTTGCCAGATTTGTCTTAGCCATCACTTATCCATATCATTGACCTAGACAGGGTCCCTACCACCTATTGTGTAACCGAGTATCCTGAATTGAAAGTTTACAGTTAGTACTAAATTATCTGCAGATCGATCTATGCTATAAAGCAGTTTGAAAGTTAGGAGTGCAAATGTAAATGTTAGTAAAGAACAACAGTGCGATTAAATTGAAAGATAAAATTTGAATTGAGCTAGCAATGTTAGTTAATTAATTTGAGACTGAAAGAATAATAACTAATTGATTCAGTAATAAAAGGAATAAAGTAGTTATCCACAGATTGACAATTTTGAGTGTTAATGTACCTTCAGGACTTACTAGTTTCAGCATAACGACCGTAACAGTTTCAGGGCCCCCCCCCTTTTTTCTCTTGCCTATTCTTGCACATTTTGAAGTGTACTGATCAGAATTGAACAGTAAAATTAATTGCTATATTAAACCTAAGTGTATCAGTGTTTTTTTTTTTCAGTTTTAATAGTGACTTTGTATGTGTGTTTTCAAAATTGCTGATGCTAGGGTAATCTATGCCCGATTTCATTCTGATCAATATACAAAGTGCAGTTCGTAGTAATCATTGCTGTGTGGTGTTGTGTAATTTTAGCTCATATAAATTGGTACAAAAGAAGAAAACCTTAGTTCATTAGATTCTTTCTGATTCTAAATTTTGCCATAAAACGCATCATTACTACGTGTCATTATGCTTGAATATGCTACCACTTGTACAGGGAAAAACTCACTCAATGCCTAATTAGGCTGGCGACCGTATTATTAATCATTGGTAGTATCTACCGTGTGTACTTCTTGTCCATGCGAACGCGTAATTATACTTTACCTTTGCTTGACGCATCACTGTAGTTACTGACTGAATATAAGTCCGAATTGCTTCCATTAGGTACACGCGGTCAACTTATGTACTAAATCCTTGTTTACAAGGTGAAGCCCGTGAACTTATTACAGTACAGGCTTTATTGAGCTAACGCACGTCCGGCAGGGCGGTAGTGTTACAAATACTCCAGATTTATACGACACAATCTTCCTGTTCTCTTGGTCACCGTGCCTCTGAACCGGAGAATGGTCATGTGGTATCAGCATGACGGATGTCCTGCACATAACGCCACACGAGCACGACGACTTCTGAACCGTAAGTTCCGTGGTAGGTGGATTGGACGAGGTGGCCCAGTTAGGTGGCCTGCCCAATCTCCGGACCTTACACCTCTGGATTATTTTCTTTGGGGAGCAGTGAAGGATGCTGTTTACCAACATGAACCAACAACACCAGAGGACATGAAGCAACGCATTCAAATGGCTCTGAGCACTATGCGACTTAACTTCTGATTTCATCAGTCGCCTAGAACTTAGAACTAATTAAACCTAACTAACCTAAGGACATCACAGACATCCACGACCGAGGCAGGAGTCGAACCTGCGACCGTAGCGGTCGTTCGGCTCCAGACTGTAGTGCCTAGAAACGACGGCCACTCCGGCCGGCCAAGCAACGCATTATTGATGCTTGTACAGCCATCAAAGAGGAAACAGTAGCACGAAGTAGGGCATCCTTCATCCGCACAGTGACCCTACGGCTGCAAGCCAATGGGCATCACTTTGAGCATGAGATGTGAACGCTAAGTTTAGTATGTAGTGCTGGTATCACAGTGGAAGTTTCTACAAAGGGCAATTTTACCCAGTGATGTTAAGAAACATTTGTTTGGAACAATTTGTCGTTTAAAGAATTAGATGAACGTAACATTCATAATTATGTGATAATAAAACTAATTGGTTAACTATGTTTACATTCATCTTCTATGTCCTACCTGAACTTCCCAAATCAAAACATTTTTACCTAAACAACGGTAAATCTTTTAGTCCACTTGCTCGTTTCACTAAAACCATCAACATGAATTTCAGTATTACCAGTGAATGATTAACTGTCACTTGCGCTAGATCTACAGTAAACTAAAGTATTAGCGTTGAACAGCATTACCTTTTTAATTATGGATTAACGATAAGCGAAGTTAACTTTGTGACTAACGTTGCGGTACACAGATATGTTACAGAACCGCGTCACCCCTAGCCTATGGGATAAATACCTGCTGGAATGTACGACGTTAATGCAGGATGGAAGCAGACCGTATTATTCGTTCCAAACCTCTTGATAAGTATGGAAGTGTGATTACGCATGTCAATCACATAGCGATTACGGGCAGCATGGGGTTCAAGCCTGAGCCTCAGGACGTGCCCTAGCAGTGCATGTCGGGTGTTTCAAGCGTCAACTTAGCGTCTTAATATCTCGGGATGGAATGGCAATATTGCGACGCAATCAACGCCATTGTGTATGTGCTTTGTCATGCTATCGATTGCTGAAGAAAAAATATAGGAGGTCCATTGAAAAAAAAGTAAGTTTGTGTTAAAAACACATATGTTTCGTTTTAGAATGTTTCCAAATATGTACATTCATGGGCCCCAGCCTACATTTATGCCGATGAAAGTGGTTTTCCAATAGCTGTTATTGTTCCAGAGATATTTTGGGTGGACAAGATAGCTGGGACACCCTATATATGGTCCAGTGATCGTGACCGTGCAAAATATCTCACGAAATAAGGGTCAAACGAAAAAACTACAAAGAACGAAACTTGTCTAGCTTTAAGGGGGAAACTAGATGGCGCTATGGCCCGCTAGGTGGCACTCCCATAGGTCAAACATATATCAACTGCATTTTTTTAAAATACGAACCCCCATTTTTATTACATATTCGTGCAGTACGTAAAGAAATATGAATGTTTTAGTTGGACCACTTTCTTTGCTTTGTGATAGATGACGCTGTAATAGTCACAAACATATGGCTCACAATTTTAAAATAACGTGTGTGAAATCTTATGGGACTTAACTGCTAAGGTCATCAGTTCCTAAGCTTACACACTACTTAACCTAAATTATCCCGAGGGAGGACTCGAACCTCCGTCGGGAGCAGCCGCACAGTCCATTACTGCAGCACCTTAGACCGCTCGGCTCACAATTTTAGACGATCAGTTGATTGCTGGTAGGTTTTTTAAATTGAAATACAGAACGTATGTACGTTTGAACATTTTATTTCGGTTGTTCCAATGTGATACCTATACCTTTGTGAACTTATCACTTCTGAGAACGCATGCTGTTACAGCGTGATTACCTGTAAATACCACATTAATGCAATAAATGCACAAAATTATGTCCGTCAACCTCAACGCATTTGGCAAAACGTGTAACGACATTCCTCTCAACAGCGAGTAGTTCGCCTTCCGTAATGTTCGTACAAGCATTGACAATGCGCTGACGCATGTTGTCAGGCGTTGTCGGTGGATCACGATAGCAAATATCCTTCGACATTCCCCACAAAAAGAAATCTGGCGACGTCAAATCCGGTGAACGTGAGGGCCATGGTGTGCTGCTTCGATGACCAATCCACCTGTCATGAAATATGCTATTCAGTACTGCATCAACCGCACGCGACCTATGTGCCGGACATCCATCATGTTGGAAGTACATCGCCATTCTGTCATGCAGTGAATCATCTTGTAGTAATATCGGCAGAGCATTACGTAGGATATCAGCATACATTGCACCATTTACATTGCCATCGGTAAAATGGGGGCCAATTGTCCTTCCCCCATAATGTCGCACCTTACATTAACCGTTCAAGGTCACTGATGTTCCACTTCTCGCAGCCATCGTGAATTTTCCGTTGCCCAATTGTGCATAATATGACGGTTTACGTTACCGCTGTTGGTGAATGACACTTCGTCGCTTAATAGAACGCGTGAAAAAATCTGACATCGTCCGTAATTTCTCTTGTGCCCAGTGGCAGAACTGTACACGACGTTCAAAGTCGTCACCATCAATTCCTGGTGCGTATAAATATGGTACGGGTGCAATCGATGTTGATGTAGCATTCTCAACACCGACGTTTTTGAGATTCCCGATTCTCGCTCACTTTGTCTGCTACTGATGTGCGGATTAGCCGCGGCAGCAGCTAAAACACCTACTTCGCCATCATCATTTGTTGCAGGTCATGGTTGATGTTTCACATGTGGCTGAACACTTCCTGTTTACTTAAATAACGTAACTATCCGGCGAACGGTCCGGACACTTGGATGATGTCGTCCAGGATACCGAGCAGCAAACATAGCACACGCGCGCTGGGCATTTTGATCACAACAGCCATACACCAACACGATATCGACCTTTTCCGCAATTGGTAAACGGTCCATTTCAACAAGGGTAATGTATCAAGAAGCAAATACACTCCGCACTTGCGGAATGTTACGCGATACCACGTATTTATACGTTTGTGACAATTAGAGCGCCATCTGTCACAAAGCGAAAAAAGTGGTCCAACTAAAACACTCAAATTTCTTTACGTATCTAATGAGTATGTAATAAAAATGGGTGTTCCTATTTAAAAAACGCAGTTGATATCCGTTTCACCTATGGCAGCCCCATCTAACGGGCCATCGATAGCGCCATCTGGTTTCCCCCTTCAAGCTAGACGAGTTTCGTTCTTTGTAGTTTTTTCGTTTGATGCTTATTTCGTAAGATATGTTGCCCTGTCATTATCAATGGACCTCTCAGTTGTGTGTGTGTGTGTGTGTAATATAACGGAAAACTTAATGTAATGTTGGTTTCTTCAGAATCGTTCATCTCGGGAAGTTCTTGACCGAACGCTTTGAGGACCTGACACAACGTTGAACACTAGTACTGGTATGTATTTATGTACCTAATTCTTTACTACATTTGAATACATTTAATATTTAAGTATATACATGTAATGTAACCAGTGCATTTCTGATTCATTTTAAGAAACTGTAAGAAACGTATTAGACACACACACACACACATATATATATATATATATATATATATATATATATATATATAGTTTTTTATATTTTATTTTAAAATTCTACTACAGAATCTGCATCTGCAATAACCATAGACAAGGCTGAAAGTCAGAGAGACGGGGAAAGAGGAGACGGACAGACAGGTGGGAGGAAATGGACTTAGAGAACGGGAAGGAACATACAAAGAGCGGGCAGGAGGAGATTTAGAAAGAGGAGGCAGAAGACAAAATGTTCCCCTATGTACTCAAAACGTGTTCTTTCTTTTGTCTTTTTTTTTCATTTAAGCAGACCGAGCCACAGCGAAGTGTGGCCGTGTACAACTAGTTATAAATAAAAAGCTTTTTATTCCTTAGCTATTTAAATATTATCTTTGTTTTGGAGTTATTGTTTTCCTTAAAGTTGAGTTAGAATTTCAGTTTTGGATTCTTGGTTCTCATCATCTACATACTATTAGAAGTACACTGATATGGTTAACTGACGAAATCAGATGAAGTCATCTTACGGCATATGTTTGCTCTGCTATGATACTTTAAGGGAACTTGGTAGCTGGAAGCTGAAAAGCAATATTATTCATTCTCTATAGAACGAAAGGAATCTGTATATCTGCAATTACAGAATGTTCGATGAAAACTGGATGACAGCTGTCCAGTTATGTAGCAGTTTAAACACCAGAAAACGTGTTAATATATACCGAAAGAAATGACGACAGTGGCTACAGGTTCTCACTATACTATTAAACATCGATGTGTGCGTCGCATTAGACTGTCGTGAAGGTGAATTTGTAGTTTTGTCAAATAAAACGATGATGTGCTTTTCAAATACTAATCAAGGTGTGTTCTGGAACCAGGAGTACATTTGGACATGAATGAAGAAATTATTCCGACAATATTTGCGTCGTTGACGTCACTATAACTTTCTATAAATTGAAAAGTTACCAATGGAGGCTGCCAATAATGCTTTATCACATGAAATAATGTAGTCACGATACATACACGTATACCTATGAGCTCTCAGACGTAAGTGCGTTCACGTGTCATTAAAACAGAAAGTAATGTTCCGTTCACGGAGTATCATTGTGAGCTAAGGAGCGTGTAGCTACCTCGCACCTACGTTGATAACGCTCCCTTACAACTTCCATAATATTTCTAGTGTTAAGAAATGTTACTGTTATCTTCGTTCAACTCAATATATCATTTATAAGATAATAGGTTTATAATCGCGATGTCTGAAATACTACGAGTTAATCTAGTTAACCGGTCATGTGATTTCATTATATGACAGTTAACTTGGATATGCAACTTCTAATGGCGCTCCAAAGGCTGAGCGGGCAGGGATCAAACTCGTTTCTTCGCAGCTGCCCCTTCTCAACGACGAATTGAGCCTGTCGGGTCTAGCAAGTAAAACGAACATAATCACTTATTGTTCACAAAATCCTAGTATGTCTGGATAACCTTATAACTGTGCAGGAAGGAACCCATCTATCGTCCGACCATGCAACAAGGAAGTAAGAAGGTAGGGCCACCTTTGACAGCCTTCAATAATTCACGACCATAAATAACAACGAAAATGAAAATACAAAATAAAATAAAAATTACCTTCTACTGCGAGCCTCACATCTGGACCGTGTTCCAGGTTCGTTTACTCGCTCTGTTTTCTTTAGCTGTCGCTTAGCTGTTCTGTTCCAGAAACGACATAAAAGCTGCTCGCCCCTGCGCACTTGGCAAACCCCATCTACCTGGCGGGTCCAGGAAAACCGTTCCTGAGAAATTAGTGTACCAGTCCTTGTGACAGTTTTTTATGTCTGTTATATCCCCGACCAACGCCACTGCGTTCGTCTTATAGCGCAGAAAACACGTTTGCTGCGAAAAAACAAAAAAAGTTTTATGTGTGTATAGTGCGCCGTATGAAAGGTATAATCTCCACTGCCAGAGTCCAGACATCTAATGCCGCGACGCAGACCAATCAGTGGTCGTCCGTGTCAAGAACGCCACATCGTTGACAAAGTGGCGAATCCACCAAAAGAATAGCGTACTTTTCATCATTTGTCGGCTGTTTCCGGTTCACTGAGAGTGTACCATCTCGACCTGACTGATGTTAATAGGTGGGGTGGTGAACCGTGCCCAACACCACTCTGAGTTAATGGCAACTTATTCCGGGCGATCAGACGATGAAGCAGAATTTAACGTCCTTCGATGTCGGCGGTCGGGATGTCGCTAAACGCGTCCGAACGTAACTGTGTCCAGCGGTGAATATACGCACATACGGGGCGATATATGTCTGACGCTGGCCAGAGGAAGATGCGATGTCAGCTCTAGTTCTTCGATAAACAACCCCGATGGGCAGTGAGACCAGTTGCTCCACCGTTTGGTACATAGTATTAATATACGTGGTCCGCGCCTTCTCGTGGACGTTCACTAAGCCAACACTGCCAGGTGGCGCTCAGAAGGTAGATGTGCAGTACTGTACTTTAAAGAGTACTTACATGGTACCCAAGATCCACTTCAATCCTCTTACCCATCGTACACGTCATGGCGAGAAAGTATGTCAGGTAGCAGACCATGGGATCAAAATAAAGATTGAAGAGTGACACTCGCTGTAGGATATCTATCGAACGGAGATCGTTTAATCGTACAGACGTGCGGCCTCTGCTCAACAACCGGCGGTGCTTGTCCGCAGCCGTTCCGGCCATCTCCTTATGGAAAATGACACCCAGACATCGCAGGGTTTGGACCAGAGGTGAGGGTCCTTCCCTTCCTAATTCTAGTCCACCCTTTAAGTGTATGTATTGTCATTTTCGGAAGTTGACCTCTTTGCCAGCTGTCACCTATACATCTGCAGCCAATCAATTCCTGGATGTGTCTCCCATTCGGCCGGGACAAAATCTGAAACTGCCGTAAGGCCGTAAGTATAACAGTGGAAATAAGTAAAGTTCCCTAAATTAAATCACACAACAACCAAGAGCAAGAATCAGTCTTAAGAGAAAGAGGGCAAATTTACAACTTTAAGTCTGGTAACCTTCCAGTGAGTTATAAAAAATGGTCAAGCTATCAAGAGCAGTAAATTACAGGTGGAGTTTAAACGTTCAATAACTGAAGTACGTAAATATTTGAAATTCAAGAACAGCAAAGACGTGAGGTGCGTTACGTTAGATCTGAAGACAGCGCAAGCCCAAAAAGGCAGTTACTTAATACTATTCATTCAACAGAATATCCGGAAAACCTAACTTGTTTTGCTGCTGCAGCTGTAATCAAAACTCTAGCGAGAGCTAACGGCCACCGGAGACGCCGTCCGAGTATATGCACAGGCCAAAATACAGGAGTAAGTACACGCGGGCAAGCGCCACATCAATTACATTGTGACGGCTCTGAAGCCAAGGCATAGCATACACTTTACGGCACGTTAGTATCAAGAGCTCCGGCAATAAGATTTTCAGGTCTTTCAAGACTTAAATGCCTTAAAGTAACGTAATGTTTGCTAAGCAATTACTTAACTCTAATTTAACTGAATAACGCTTAAACCCTTCAATGAAATTTCAATTGCTGTACTAAAACTGCTAATATAAATGGATAAGACACTTGTGGTAACCAACAGCAGATCTACCAACAGACATCGAATGCTCTTTTGAAACAACAGAACAGTAGATGCAAGCTTACCTCTGGCATCGATTATAGGCTTAATATTTACGGATAAAAATTGAAATGAACATGGCTTTATAAATCAAAGGCTGATTCAAAATTGTTCAAAATTTATGACAGATAAAGAATGACTTAAAGCTAAGCAACAATAAATAAAAACACCAATACACATTACGTATCACCGGAGGAATAGATGAAGAACAGTTCAAAGACAGATTTCCCACTACAATTGGTGGTCCCTCTAAGTAACCATTCATGTAAGCTGAGACTTACTCGGAGATTCTAACGGACCAGCTGCCCGTACAACACTTCGTATACAGACAGAAATAGAAATGACAAACAAATCATCAAAATTACTCTCGCGACTTCAAATGGTTAATTGCAAGAAAATCTCATCTTTCAAACTCCACAGGCGAGGTTTACTGAGAGAATCAGCACACTACACACCATAACTTCTTTAAAACTCCATATATCTTTATTCAAAGCACTATTCCGGCCACCAACATCCAAACTGCACACGGCGAGAAAATTCCAGAAGAGAGAAACTCACCGCAAAACCCAGAAATCAGTCATAATGGTTGCCTTCGTGCATACGGCTTCTAACACAGCAAGAGGCCCAAACGGCCATCATGTACAGAGACAGGCCCTGAGTCCGTACCTACTGCCGCCTCTTACCAACACCAAATCACCAACCGCAGCAAGGGTCCCACCTTATCCTCACTCGCAAAGAGCGAATCAGTGGGGCACTCGCGCCACCTACCGGGAAGCCAGTCAAAGATCCAAGGATAGCATAACGCCACCACGGCTAAGAAATAAATATAATGAGAAAAGGAAAAAAAATGGATAAGCTTCATTCGTTTGTGCTTCTCGTTTTGTGTCTACTTGTTGGTTAATTGTAAGGTTTGGCATGTACTGCTATTACTCTGTGATGTCAAAATAGTTAAGATGCTAACCAATATATGTAAATATTATGCTTTGTTGTGCTTCATGTGTAGAGGTACGCTTCTTAAAGCTGCAATCTGCATTTTGAAGGTTTTAACGACTTTTATTATGAGCTTAATTTTCTGTAATGTCAGCTGTGGTATACCTTGATATACAACACCTGTATATTCGTTTTTAACATTCAAAGGCATGAAGATGGCATTATGAGATGCCAAAACTGGTTGTCTAAATAAAATGACTTTTGAAAATACACGCCTGTTTGGCGACTTTTGTTTGGTAAAAAACTCGTGAATGAACGCCCTGCGTCTGTGTCGTCTTTCCCGTATCGTAAGTTGCATAGCGGGTAGATCGTCGGGCAGGCAGTCGTGCGACCTCACTCGTTCCGCTGTACCTGCAGTTTCTCTCAGCTTCGCTTTAACTCGGTGGAAGGCTATCTGACGTTCCGGTGAAAGCTGTTAAGTGAACAGTTCTCGGATGGGCTGTTAAGTAAACGTAAGAGGTCATACGCTGCCATCTAGAAGTCTCCGTCCAATAATCTATTTACGTCCCTCTTAAAGCTGGTTTCGTGCACTCGATTCACAACTGTAGGACGGACCCATAAGCAGCTCTCCTGCAGAGGCTGCCGTGTCACGTGTGCTCCACCATGCAGCGGCAATCAGTGTCTCTATAAGCCTTGTCTGGCGAGGAAACCGTACAAATACATGCCTCGTGGTCTATGAACATAATGAGCCAAATTTCTGCGTCCACCGCCGACGTCAAATAACTCCCTTGAAACATAGATATGATCCAAATCGCTCGCGGAGTGGTTGGAAAGAAATGTGTATCCTGGTAGCTGCGATGCTTCAAATCCCACGTATCGACTAATTACATTCCGTTGATGAGCACGCGAAGTTCTTTGTTGGATTGTAGTTACGAACTTGGTTCAAATGGCTCTGAGCACTACGGGACTTAACTTCTGAGGTCATTAGTCCCCTAGAACTTAGAACTACTTAAACCTAACTAACCTAAGGGCATCACACACATCCATACCCGAGGCAGGATTTGAACCTGCGACCGTAGCGGTCGAGCGGCTCCAGACTGTAGCGCCTAGAACCGCTCGGCCACACTAGCCGGCTACGATCTTGGTCCATCCGGTAGTTCTCACAATTAAGATGTCCGTAGAATATACACTCCTGGAAATGGAAAAAAGAACACATTGACACCGGTGTGTCAGACCCACCATACTTGCTCCGGACACTGCGAGAGGGCTGTATAAGCAATGATCACACGTACGGCACAGCGGACACACCAGGAACCGCGGTGTTGGCCGTCGAATGGCGCTAGCTGCGCAGCATTTGTGCACCGCCGCCGTCAGTGTCAGCCAGTTTGCCGTGGCATACGGAGCTCCATCGCAGTCTTTAACACTGGTAGCATGCCGCGAGAGCGTGGACGTGAACCGTATGTGCAGTTGACGGACTTTGAGCGAGGGCGTATAGTGGGCATGCGGGAGGCCGGGTGGACGTACCGCCGAATTGCTCAACACGTGGGGTGTGAGGTCTCCACAGTACATCGATGTTGTCGCCAGTGGTCGGCGGAAGGTGCACGTGCCCGTCGACCTGGGACCGGACCGCAGCGACGCACGGATGCACGCCAAGACCGTAGGATCCTACGCAGTGCCGTAGGGGACCGCACCGCCACTTCCCAGCAAATTAGGGACACTGTTGCTCCTGGGGTATCGGCGAGGACCATTCGCAACCGTCTCCATGAAGCTGGGCTACGGTCCCGCACACCGTTAGGCCGTCTTCCGCTCACGCCCCAACATCGTGCAGCCCGCCTCCAGTGGTGTCGCGACAGGCGTGAATGGAGGGACGAATGGAGACGTGTCGTCTTCAGCGATGAGAGTCGCTTCTGCCTTGGTGCCAATGATGGTCGTATGCGTGTTTGGCGCCGTGCAGGTGAGCGCCACAATCAGGACTGCATACGACCGAGGCACACAGGGCCAACACCCGGCATCATGGTGTGGGGAGCGATCTCCTACACTGGCCGTACACCACTGGTGATCGTCGAGGGGACACTGAATAGTGCACGGTACATCCAAACCGTCATCGAACCCATCGTTCTACCATTCCTAGACCGGCAAGGGAACTTGCTGTTCCAACAGGACAGTGCACGTCCGCATGTATCCCGTGCCACCCAACGTGCTCTAGAAGGTGTAAGTCAACTACCCTGGCCAGCAAGATCTCCGGATCTGTCCCCCATTGAGCATGTTTGGGACTGGATGAAGCGTCGTCTCACGCGGTCTGCACGTCCAGCACGAACGCCGGTCCAACTGAGGCGCCAGGTGGAAATGGCATGGCAAGCCGTTCCACAGGACTACATCCAGCATCTCTACGATCGTCTCCATGGGAGAATAGCAGCCTGCATTGCTGCGAAAGGTGGATATACACTGTACTAGTGCCGACATTGTGCATGCTCTGTTGCCTGTTTCTATGTGCCTGTGGTTCTGTCAGTGTGATCATGTGATGCATCTGACCCCAGGAATGTGTCAATAAAGTTTCCCCTTCCTGGGACAATGAATTCACGGTGTTCTTATTTCAATTTCCAGGAGTGTACAAGCATCGTATCATCACCTGAACAACGGTGTAACCTCGCGGGTGCAATTTTCTGCACCTTCCGTTCTCTTATTAGAGCCTGATGGCACGTAAATATCTATCAAATGCACCCCGCTAATGCCAATGACCGTACCGCGGGCCAAAGGCAAATATTCCATGCCTTCTCCACGTATCCCTTCCTTCATTATTATCGTTGTGGCAATGTTTCTCTTGTCATTCGGGGAACAATAAATATTACAGACGCAAAGATGTCAGTGGCGTTGGGGGCACCCGAACTTCCTATAACAGCGCTACGTCTGAGCATCATGATCTTCACGTGCGTCCTAGTGTTGTTGACGTTAACGGACTATAACAGACAGGCCTGTTGCATGGCGGTTATATAGGATAGGGCACCTCACGGTGACACATACCGCCGCACACACGCTGCGTTTTTTCTATCCCCCCTCTGCGATCCCCTTATGGCGTCTGCTGGTAACCTATGCACACGTCCGGTCCTACACCCGCAGAGTGAGCAGTTGCAGCTCCTCCAGCTACACCTGGGTAGAGTCTTGTGACCAGTCTTCCAGTGTCCCAACACTATCGTGCGTTACAGGCGCCATAGCTTTCCTGGTATCCTGGTGCAGACGGTCGCACTCCTCGGCTGCCTCCGGGGCATCGTCGCGGTAAATGCATGTCGCCGTTCCGCCGGCGACCCCAGCATCCGCGTTAGGAAGTTCTTCTGTATCCATGGTCGGTTAACTCATACACGGAAACGCCTAAGCATTCCTTTCTGGACCTTGTCGATCGTTCTCCACCGTGAGGCACCGTTTCTTCCGGTGTTTTGGTGATTTCTGTTTCTGTTTCTGTGCCTACGAAACAGAGGTCAGTATGACCTCTTGCTGTTCGTGGGCAAAATCGGAATCGTACTCTGTCACATTGCCTACGTTCATAAATGTGTACCCGAAAATCCGTCAACGGCACCGAAGGTAGTGCGTCCTGCGGCCTCTGTGGCGGTCCGGGAAGGCGTCAATCTTCCCCGTTTCGCCGTTATATGCACTGTCCGTTCGTTCCACTATTTTCCTGGCGCTTTCCATACTTTATGGCTAATGTTGCAGCACAAGTCCAGGGGAGACTGTGGGAATTTGGGGCATCTAAGGCATTTTGACTGCAACGTTTATTCTGTAACACCTAGAGCATCCGATTTTCGTACTGCATTACGAGCGTGTGTTTATTGTAACCTTTCTTAAAAACACAAATATACAGCCTCACGTATTAAAAAGAACTGACCATTGTAGCATTATTGCCTTGCGTCATTTTACAAGACATACTCCGTTAAATACCGCAACAAATGGGAAAAATTGGCCCAAGGAATGGTATAAGGTATTTAATGCCACAGATCTTATAATACAAAATTTACTTATTGCGTATTATTCTTATTAAAGAAAACACTGAGCAATATAATTCGCAAAAATAAAATAGCAAAAATATCAAGTTAATTGACTATAGGATTAAAAAATAATAATAATCTTTTTCTTATAAAATAGTGTAAAAATAAAGAATAAGACTAGAACAGTGATTGGTCTCTTGCAGATCAGTAAAACAACTAACACTCCTCCAGACAAGAGTCATAGTTTCCATGACTGTCCTATTCACTGCATTCCGAATGACATCAAAGAACACAAGAAATACATCCTTACCATTTCTCACCATCTTTCCCGAATCCAGCACATAATACGCATAGATCTTTGCCTCTCGTATATTGTGCTGCATGGCACTCTGTCTAATGGAAGTCCGATTATGAACAGCACTGACGGCATTTCTTAACTCACCCGTCGTCCAAGAAGCCCTATCTAATTTACGGGTGTACGTCCTCGGTATCCGGAGGGAACCATTCTCACGCAAATGATACACTACGTTATTTTGACTTTTGTTAAGTATACATTAACGTATCTCATTTAGGTACCTGCTTTCAATAGTGAGAATCTGAAATGGGGTAGAATGGCGCACTTTGACTCTGTGCGTGAATTTACTCCAACAATCATGGGTTGTATAAAACTATAGTTCCGCACTCGCGCTTTGTTTAAGACAAATAATACTTACAGAATAGTGAATGTTAATGAACAGAGGCAGGTATAACAACAAAAACTTGTATTTCATCACATCAGGAAATGGCTTAGTTCCTATAAACTAGAGATTCAGTATTAGAGGAAACAAAGACAAAACACTCTCTTCCTTCTTGTGCCGACTTCTGGCAAGTAATGGTTCCTGCGTTCTTTACGCTTATTTGTATAACTGAGCACCACATGTCAGCACCCATCAGATAAGACTATCTCTGCCAGTTGAAGACAGACTGACGTCCGTCATTTTACTTGCTGTGCGGAATTCCCCAAACTCCTCTAAGCGTCCCTCATTTCCACACTCAGAGCATGTTCGTCGTTGTTCGACACAGGTGACAGTCACCCTAAGACTAGTAATGTACGGGTACGAAGGGATATGTTTTCGTAGTTCGTATTTGTCTGACGCCAATGAGAGCTAGATATGTTTTGAAATTCACCCTTTTTCAGCCACATGGGTTATCACCGTTCCGCAAGGTCGCAATACGTCTATCACTAATTCTTCCGGCACCTCGAGCGGGAAATCAAAGACTCGGATTGTTCATAGCGCCATGCCGGGGGCGTTCAATTGTAGCCGCCTCAACGCTCCCGTCCAAATGACAGAAACGAAATCCTTGTCGATAACGGGGTAGCATTTAGTGACACGCCTCATCAGTAAGCTTGTCATAGACCATCCTGCAGGCTATGTGGATAAGTGTATTATCATTAGAACGTCATGTTCAATTTTCACCTTGTTCCGTAAATAATGACGTATCTCGTAAGCCTTCGGTCGAATATGTTTGTTAGCAAAACTAAATTTCAGTGGCGATTTAAGGAACGCTAAGGCCATGATTCATTCCATGCCACTAACGCCTTTCAGCGCTACATACATAGCGTAAACACCTCGTGTGCAACACGTGCGGATGGGACCTTTAACACCGTCCGAATTGTTGCGCCACTGTTGACACAATGACTGAACTACCACGAACTGTCCGTACAGCTTCACTTCGCCGTTACCTTGTCTCCTACCTTCCAAATTCAACAGGAGTTCGCCTACGAAACCTGCAAGACTAGCACTCCTGGAAGAAAGGACACTGCGGAAATATGGCTTGCCACAGTCTGTGGGATGTTTCCAGAATCAATTTGCATTTTTCAGCAGAGTGTAAGTAGTCTGTCGAGTAACTGCTCGCGATAGGAAAGGTCGTAAGTTCGAATCTCGTTTTCGCACACTGTGTTAACCTGCCAGGAAGGTATTTACAGAACTTGAATATCTAATTTAAGAAATTTTCACTCCCTATAGATTGTACACTAAGTCGTTCGAAACACTCAGCGCCGTACTACGAAAAACTGTGCCTTCCTATTGTTTAATACTTACAATAAATCGGGAAAGTTAGCAAAAAATTCTACCTTCTATGTGGGTAACTGAGGTCGTATTTTATGCATGGACATGAAGAGAGATATACTGTCGTACATCATCAATGGCCTGAAAGAACTAGTAATTTACGATAGTCAACCGCGAACTCACGGAAATTGCTGCCCCTGGGACCATATGCGTTCGCAGTTATCTCTCAACGAGCTTGTCGATGCGCATAGGCTCCACTCTCGCCCCATTACGTACCGCGTTACTTATGTTGTGGGTTGGCAGGAGAGCAAACACCGGTTTACTAGAGGAAGCCGAAAGGCACGCGTTTTAGCTGACGCAGGCTGGCGTGAGGTCTGGAGCAGGACAAGGAAATTAGACTTTAGAAAAAACGGACGTAGCTGGTGGAGTACTTAACTTTAATCCATAAATGGTGAACGTCGCTCTTGACTGTATAGTATTCATAATATCAATAGTAACTGAACATGGCGCCTTGCTAGGTCGTAGCAAATGACGTAGCTGAAAGCTATGCTAACTATCGTCTCTGCAAATGAGAGCGTATTTTGTCAGTGAACCATCGCTAGTAAAGTCGGTTGTACAACTGGGGCGAGTGCTAGGAAGTCTCTCTAGACCTGCCGTGTGGCAGCGCTCGGTCTGAAATCACTGATAGTGGCGACACGCGGGTCCGACGTATACTAACGGACCGCGGCCGATTTAAAGGCTATTACCTAGCAATATGGTGTCTGGCGCTGACACCACAACTTACACAGACGACAATTTTATTAGCAGACTGCAACAACTACAAACGACAAGTAAACAAATCACAGCAGCTATGAGATCGAAAAAATGCAGGACTATCGATCATTGCACTTCACACCCTTTTGTACCAAGGAGCACTCATGTTAGTGTGGACGGAAAACAACATCGTTCAGACATATTACTGCTGCACTCTGCGTTCTGTAAGCCAACCGGTTAGGGGTGGATGTATGTAGAACTGGTCAAAAGCGTTGAAACATTTTGGCACCAGAAAGTTGTGCAACTTGTTAGGAATATTGTTTCCAGTTTTCGGAGTATACTTCGTGCTACAAATGATGTAAAAGCCATCTTGTTTCAAACAATATGCTGTGTCACGCCAGTCTTTGTACACTTTTGTACACGACTGTGTCTTTGTTTATGGTAATTTAATAGTTTCTAGCATCAGAGAAAGCATCAGCAGAGCATAGAACTCTGTGAGACAATTTACGACGCGGTTAATGACGGTTTATTAAAGAAATGCATTCGTAATGTAACACAAAACCTGAATGAAAACTTTAATAATTTGGAAGAGACTCCCAAATACAATATTTTGCTCATTTACATCTGTTACAGTTTTCTCATGTGATGCTTGTTTGCGTTCATGGTGGTAACACTGGAAGAATCAGGGTCCTCATAAGGCTAGGATCTTATTTTCGAAATATTGAACTTTCCTGTGCATGGAAGCACGTTCCATCATTGATTTTGGTCATATCATGTGGTGTTTACATTTTTCTTTTCATGCTTACGAAGTTCATCTTTGGAACAGGTATGTCCAAGATTAAGAAAAATTAATTACAAAACCTGTTTTAACCAGCTAATAATGACAATTACATTTTTCTAATGTATAACATAATGCATGATCTCTTGCGCTGTTGTCCACTGCTCGTGGTCGTGCGGTAGCGTTCTCGCTTCCCGCGCCCGGGTTCCCGAGTTCGATTCCCGGCGGGGTCAGGGATTTTGTCTGCCTCGTGATGACTGTGTGTTGTGTGATGTCCTTAGGTTAGTTAGGTTTAAGTAGTTCTAAATTCTAGGGGACTGATGACCATAGCTGTTAAGTCTCATAGTGCTCAGAGCCATCCCTGCGCTCTAAAATGGTGCTTTGTAAAGTGAGGCATCACTGAAAAAGTTCTAAAAATGGACGGTGAAGAAACTTTGATCAAGACACTACCAGCATCATAGCCTCAGGCAAGCCTAACGTCAGCCCACTTGACTAGCCGTGCAGTCTAACGCGCAGCTTCCCGAGCGTAAAGGCGTGCCGGTCCCTGGCACGAATCCTCCTGGCGGATTACTGTCGAGGTCCGGTGTGGCGGCCAGCCTGTGGATGGTTTTTAACGTGGTTTTCCATCTGCCTCGGCGAATGCGGGCTGGTTCCCCTTATTCCGCCTCAGTTACACTATGTCGGCGATTGATGCGCAAACACTGTCTCCACGTACGAATACACCATCATTACTCTACCATGAAACATTTAGGGTTATACTCGACTGGAATGAGACGTTCCCGGGGGAGGGGGGGGGGGGGGGCGAACCGCACAATAACCCTGGCTGGGTTCGGTGTTGGGTGGCGGTGGGTTGAGTGGACTGCTGTAGCATGTTGTGGGATCGAGTACCACTGAAGACTACGGTGGGGATGAAGCCTCTCCGTCGTTTCTAGGTCCACAGTTCACTACTTACATACATACATACATACATAGAAGCCTAACGTAGAGATCGCAGCATTCTATATATATTTAGCCAGATATGCTCATCACGAAAATAACATTCTGATACTTGACACAAACATTGTGATTTACTGACGTTTTTTTTTTAATTAGACATGTAAAGTCATTCGTGGCATCCTATAAACATTTTGATGGAAATTTTAAATTCGAAAATAACATTGTCACACTTTACGTATACGCTATAGGTGTTGTTATCTTCTTCCTCCCTGAAATGAAGCCTGGTCAAGTTCCTTTTCCTACATAGTCTTATTTTTACTTTAAATGTCAACTGCCTACTTTGCACGTTATTTTAGCAGAGCACCGTCAGGTATTTTGCACAGTTAAAACGTCGAGATACTGCTAGCTATACCCTCTACATGTTTTATACACTCCTGGAAATGGAAAAAAGAACACATTGACACCGGTGTGTCAGACCCACCATACTTGCTCCGGACACTGCGAGAGGGCTGTACAAGCAATGATCACACGCACGGCACAGCGGACACACCAGGAACCGCGGTGTTGGCCGTCGAATGGCGCTAGCTGCGCAGCATTTGTGCACCGCCGCCGTCAGTGTCAGCCAGTTTGCCGTGGCATACGGAGCTCCATCGCAGTCTTTAACACTGGTAGCATGCCGCGACAGCGTGGACGTGAACCGTATGTGCAGTTGACGGACTTTGAGCGAGGGCGTATAGTGGGCATGCGGGAGGCCGGGTGGACGTACCGCCGAATTGCTCAACACGTGGGGCGTGAGGTCTCCACAGTACATCGATGTTGTCGCCAGTGGTCGGCGGAAGGTGCACGTGCCCGTCGACCTGGGACCGGACCACAGCGACGCACGGATGTACGCCAAGACCGTAGGATCCTACGCAGTGCCGTAGGGGACCGCACCGCCATTTCCCAGCAAATTAGGGACACTGTTGCTCCTGGGGTATCGGCGAGGACCATTCGCAACCGTCTCCATGAAGCTGGGCTACGGTCCCGCACACCGTTAGGCCGTCTTCCGCTCACGCCCCAACATCGTGCAGCCCGCCTCCAGTGTTGTCGCGACAGGCGTGAATGGAGGGACGAATGGAGACGTGTCGTCTTCAGCGATGAGAGTCGCTTCTGCCTTGGTGTCAATGATGGTCGTATGCGTGTTAGGCGCCGTGCAGGTGAGTGCCACAATCAGGACTGCATACGACCGAGGCACACAGGGCCAACACCCGGCATCATGGTGTGGGGAGCGATCTCCTACACTGGCCGTACACCACTGGTGATCGTCGAGGGGACACTGAATAGTGCACGGTACATCCAAACCGTCATCGAACCCATCGTTCTACCATTCCTAGACCGGCAAGGGAACTTGCTGTCCCAACAGGACAATGCACGTCCGCATGTATCCCGTGCCACCCAACGTGCTCTAGAAGGTGTAAGTCAACTACCATGGCCAGCAAGATCTCCGGATCTGTCCCCCACTGAGCATGTTTGGGACTGGATGAAGCGTCGTCTCACGCGGTCTGCACGTCCAGCACGAACGCTGGTCCAACTGAGGCGCCAGGTGGAAATGGCGTGGCAAGCCGTTCCACAGGACTACATCCAGCATCTCTACGATCGTCTCCATGGGAGAATAGCAGCCTGCATTGCTGCGAAAGGTGGATATACACTGTACTAGTGCCGACATTGTGCATGCTCTGTTGCCTGTGTCTATGTGCCTGTGGTTCTGTCAGTGTGATCATGTGATGTATCTGACCCCAGGAATGTGTCAATAAAGTTTCCCCTTCCTGGGACAATGAATTCACGGTGTTCTTATTTCAATTTCCAGGAGTGTATGTGAGATTAACATTGTGATACCTGACATAAACATTGTATTGCTGACTTTTTTTACGTACATTTTAGATGTGTAATCACTGTATCTTTCACGTATTTTACACACGAAAATAACACGATGACAAATGTCATAAACGTTGTGTGTGTGTGTGTGTGTGTGTGTGTGTGTGTGTGTGTGTGTGTGTGTGTTGCATGTGTGTATGTGTGCTGTAATTTTTTGTAAATAACTGGGATCCAACCGTTGGATACTTCTGAATACGGTTCCAAAGGATGCTCCCATACTCCTGAACATCGCGTCATGTTGCACAATTAGGTTGAAGCTTCATATTTTTTCATACGTTAACATAGACTTGGAAATACTGTTACTTACACATTTTACATATTTATGACAGATAATTCTAATCATTCGTGTGCGTTTGAATGTGGTTGAAGAGTCAGATAATTCGGATACTTTTGAATGTGTCGCCATAATGACCACTAGAATAAGTGAGCTAGGAGTTTTCTCACTAGCACAGCTTGGCAAGTTCCTCCTTCTCTCATCTTTAATAACTTTAGTTATGTCTTAACCACACTTTTATTTTTCATCATCGAAATGCGTTTCGACTTTCCGTCATTGTCATTGTCAGAGGCAGTGCTCTGTTAGTCTTAAAAACATTAGATTCATTGTGTCACCGCCGGCCGCGGTGGTCTAGCGGTTCTAGGCGCTGAGTCCGGAGTTGCGCGACTGCTACGGTTGGAGGTTCGAATCCCGCCTCGGGCATGGATGTGTGTGATGTCCTTAGGTTAGTTAGGTTCAAGTAGTTCTAAGTTCTAGGGGACTGATGACCATAGATGTTAAGTTCCATAGTGCTCAGAGCCATTTGAACCATTTTGAACCATTGTGTCACCTCAACATTCTCGAGCACGAGACAAGTGCAAACCTTTGGTTTGTGCTCGCGAATGTCGACACGATATAATGTTTTCATATGACTTTGAAAATGACGGAAAGTCTAAACGCGAAAGGTTGATGAAAAATGAAAGTGAGGTCAAGACATAAGTAAAGCTACTAAAAGTGCTCCGGCAATAGACATTTTACATTTTTGAATATGCTGCTAACAACGTCTCCCAGTTTTGAATTTCTGTCATCGCCATCTTGAATTTTTGGTGACTGCAGCACCTAATAGCGGAATCTGCTCAAACTGTAGCCAGGGTAGTACATTGCCACTCCACGCTCCCTGGGACATAAACATGAGAAGCTGTCTCACTTATACAGCTACTTCTATCCAGTCACTATTCATCACTATTCATGGGTATTAAAATACTATATCAGAAAAATTACTCGACAATGAATACACAGTTCTGAAAGATCACTTGCACCACGCCATATATCATAATTACACTGTTGTGAAAGACTTAATGGAAAAAATTAACGATTGCATTATCTTGTCCACGTGCGCTGTTCGATGCTGTCGCGCGTTGTCATCCACAAAAGTGAAGTGAGGGGCGATACATTTCTGGAAAGAAGCACGTGGGGAAGGAGTACAGTGTCACAATAACATTGATCGGTGAGTGGACAGTCTTCAAAAATATGGAGGTATGTATGACATAGCAACTTCACGATTGGCCACCCGGTAACGCTTGTACGACCAGAACGATAAAACGATCACGTTCGACAATGCTGGACTACCTTCGTATGCCAAAAGGCGGGAACACATCTCATAAGACGGCCAAGAACATTGTCGAACCTATTCGTTTTATTGGCCCACAGGTTATCGTGTAGGGAAGCACAACGTAGAAAAGCATACAGACCTCGAAGTCTTTGAACACAGTACACTCACAGGCAACCTCTTCATCTACATCTACATACATACGGTGCGTGGCGCAGGGTACTTCGTACCACAACTAGCATCTTCTCTCTCTGTTCCACTCCCAAACAGAACGAGGGAAAAATGACTGCCTATATGCCTCTGTACGAGCCATAATCTCTTATCTTATCTTTGTGGTCTTTCCGCGAAATGTAAGTTGGTGGCAGTAAAATTGTACTGCAGTCAGCCTCAAATGCTGGTTCTCTGAATTTCCTCACCAGTGATTCACGAAAAGAACGCCTCCTTTCCTCTAGAGACTCCCACCAGAGTTCCTGATGCGTTTCCGTAACACTCGGGTAATGATCAAACCTACCGGTAACGATTCTAGCAGCCCGCCTCTGAATTGCTTCTATGTCCTCCCTAAATCCGACCTGATTGGGATGCCAAACGCTCGAGCAGTACTCAAGAATAGGTCGTATTAGTGTTTTATAAGCGGTCTCCTTCACAGATGAACCACATCTTCCAAAAATTCTACCAATGAACCGAAGACGACTATCCATCTTCCCCCACAACTGCCATTACATGCTTGTCCCACTTCATATCGCTCTGCAATGTTACGCCCAAATATTTAATAGACGTGACTGTGTCAAGTGCTACACTACTAATGGAGTATTCAAACTTTACGGGATTCTATTTCCTATTCATCTGCATTAATTTACATTTATCTATATTTAGAGTTAGCTGTCATTCTTTACACCAATCACAAATCCGGTCCAAGTCATCTTGTATTCTCCTACAGTCACTCAACGACGACATCTTCCCGTACACCACAGCATCATCACAAACAGCCGCACATTGCTATCCACCCTATCCAAAAGATCGTTTATGTGCCCTGGGGCACTCGAGATGATACCCTCACGTCCGATGAACACTCACCATCGCGGACAACGTAGTGGGTTCTATTACTTAAGAAGCCTTCGAGCCACTCACATATTTGGGAACTAATCCCATATTCTCGTACCTTAGTTAGGAGTCTGCAATGGGCCACCGAGTCAAACGCTTTCTGGAAGTCAAGGAATATGGCATCCGTCTGATACCCTTCATCCATGGTTCGCAAGATATCATGTGAAAAAAGGGCGAGTTACGTTTCGCAGGAGCGATGATTTCTAAAGCCATGCTGATGTATGGACAGCAACTTCTCTGTCTCGAGGAAATTCATTATATTCGAACTGAGAATATGTTCGAGAATCCTGCAACAATCCGATGTTAAGGATATTGGTCTGTAATTTTGAGGATCCGTCCTTGTACCCTTCTTATATACAGGCGGATGTTAAGGATATTGGTCTGTAATTTTGAGTATCCGTCCTTGTACCCTTCTTATATACAGGCGTTACCTGCGCTTTTTTCCAGTCGCTCGGGACTTTACGTTGGGCAAGACATTCGCGATAAATGCAAGTTAAGTAAGGAGCCAATGCAGTAGAGTACTCTCTGTAAAAACGAATTGGACTCCCATCAGGACCTGGCGATTTATTATTTTCAACCCATTCAGCTGCTTCACAACCCCAGGGATGTCTATCACTTTCCTCCATACGGGAATCTGTACGAGACTCAAACGGCCGTATGTTTGTATGATCCTCCAGTGTGAAAGATTTCGAGTGCAACTGTCTTTGCTGCCTGAGCATTCTCCGAAAAGCGCTGTTAAACCACGGTGGGTCTTTTCCGTCCGTGATTTACAATAAAATTTGCCCATAATTCTTCCACATCCATCGTACCGAAAGTAAATGAAGTCGATTCATTTACTAAGTGGGATGCTAACGACTGCTTATCTGCTCTTTCTAGTAAGAATACTCTCCTAGCCTTCTTGACCGACTTTTTAACTTTCGTAACCATAGTCGTAATGACAACATCATGATTACTAATCCCTGTCTCAACACTGACACCATCGATGAGGTCAGGTCGGTTCGATGCTACCAGATCTAAAATATTTCCATTACGCGTTGGCTGTCGATTTAGCTGCTCAAGACAGTTTTCGGATAATGTGTTCAAAATTCATTCACACGACGGCTTGTCTGTACCCCCTGTAATGAGTCCATAGACATCCCAGTCTATACTAGGTAGGTTTAAGTCGCCTCCGACTAATATAGCATGATCCGGATACTTCTGCGATACTGAATGTAGACTCCCTTTGAATGATTCTAGAACTGTCACGGTGGATACTGGTGGCTGGTAACCAACAATTAATTTTATTTCCCCTATCCCTGTTAAAGGTGTCCAGATAACTTCACAATCACACTGTACTTTCACCTCAATAGACACAATATTTTTGTCAACTGCAATGAAGACACCACCTGCTACGGTGTCTAATCTGTCTTTCCGATACATGCTCCAACCCTCACTAAAGATTTCTGATCTTCCTATCTCAGGGTTCAGCCATGTCTCAGTCCCGAGAATAATTTGCGCGCCACACCCTTCCTGGAGGGCAGTAAATTCAGGAACTTCATTCCGAACACTCTGAAAATTCACTGCTAATAACTTGATAGCTGAAGTGTCTTGACACTGAGCGCGTCCTGATTTCCTTGCCTGCACGTCGACTGGTGAGTGTTCATCAGGACCCCTCGTACTACTACCTAGCCTAAAAAACCTCCATGTGCACACCACAAGTACTCTGCTACCCGAGTAGCCGCTTCCTTTGTGTATTGCACCCCTGACCTATCTAGGGGCGTCCTACAATTCCCCACCCAATAGCGCAAGTCTAGAAATCTGCAGCCAAGACCGTCACAGAGTCGACGAAGCCTCTGGTTGAGACCCTCCACTCGGCTCCAAACCAAAGGACCCCGATCCACTCTGGGAGCGATGCTGCAAATAGGGAGCTCTGTTTGCACCCCGCGTTGGAGGCCAGCGGTCTTCACCAAATCCGCCAGCCACCTATACAAACTGAGGATCGCCTCAGAACCCAAGCGACAAGCGTCATTGGTGCCGATGTGAGCAACTACTTGCAGACGACTGCAGTCTTATTTTCAGAGGTGCTCCTAATTTTGCTGGGTATTGCTAGCTGATGGGTCACACGTCGGAAAGTGACATGAATAATTGGAAAAGGGGCTTGGTACATATTAACAAGTGATCAGTAGAGGTAATCCTAAAGTAATATCGTCTATCAAAGGCAAAACTTGTCTACCAGTACGCTGGAGAGACTGTCCATATATCGTTCTAAGTTCCATGGCTTTTTCTTTCCTGTTCTAACAATCTCCACGTTTATATGAAACCATTGAAACATATAAACATGGAGATGGTTATAACAGAAATGAGAGATGTCCAAACAGTTATTTTCAGGAATCACATCAGAACTGTTCACTCGGCTGAATGAAGTAGCTCTTTATCACCATTCATTTATTCACTTACTAAAATAAACGAAAGGAAGGCAGGCTGCCATTCTACTTCAGTGTCAGCGCAACCATGCTCTTACCTTTTCTTAAACTGTTTTGAAAGAATATTGGAAGAGGAATACTAATTTTCCTAAAATAATCAAAAAGTTCTTTATTTTCTCTTCAGTAAACGTCAGAAACATGGTTACAAAGTGCTTAAGAGTTTTATCGGTTTGGAAGATAATGAAAATAATCCTCATTCTTGTTGCTTTTCATCCTTGTTCCTTTTTCGTAATTTTATTAAAATCAAAAGTAGTACGGAAACTTCAAGATAATTTGACTTAATTTTCTACCTCCTGAAATTGTCTACTACTGTCGTGTACAGTCAGCACGACAATGTATGTGTCTAAGAGGAAGGATGTAATCTGTGTTATAACTCAGAAAAAACGTTTGGCTAATTTCATTCGAAGTGAGTCGGTGTCTTTTCTCAGTGTGTATCTGTTCTCGTTTTGAAAGGCTACAGTCTCAGGGAACAGACTTTCTAATTCCCACAACTTTAAAGGACCACTGCTTCTCGGAAAATAAACCTTTGACAAATATTTATGTAGTTCGGTGATCACCGTAGGTCCTGGCTCCTGGCTCCCTACGAGCTGACTGATGGTATCATCAAACTTCTGCCAGATTGAAAAAATAGCACCTGTTAAAGCACTTGCTGGTAATATTCCTCTTTTATTATTCTTGTATTTCAGCAAGTTTCTTAAGTAAAATACAACTCCTCTTGTGACCTTTTCAACAGTTGTCTATATTGACTTTTACGTAATGTGCTGCACAGTGAAATTTAAAGAATGTACCAAGCATAAGGAATGAGGAAGGTTCAATAGCATGGCAGCTGGTATCATGCCTGAAACAATGTCGGTATTAACTTTGTGTTATTTAACTTTAAATTTCTTTTCCTGCCTTGACGTAGTTTGAAATATTTTCTGTGTTGTATCTTCTTCATATTGGAAATAAGAAGAAGGTTGACTTTGAGACTTTTCATCTATGAAATATACTGCTAGTCCACAGAAACTAATATCATTTATTGATGTCCCCCTGTCGTTACATTTTTAAAATCATCCACCGACTGGGCATGAGAGAGCTCCAAAACATTTTCAGAGTTTGTAAATTACTGTTTGGAAAAGCCATAGTTATCCTTTCTTAAAGTGTTGTGTATATTGCAACATCAATTTATTTGAATTGTTCGGTTTTTTAACATTTACTTATGGGTTGTTTCTAAGTAATTTATTTAACATCTGGTCAGGAACCAAATGACAATGGCAAGCGGATAAGGACTGAGATTCACTTTGAGTTTCTGGAACGAGAAATTCATCGGAACTGGAAGCAGAGTTGATGACAATTTGCAAGATACGATTCCTCAAATAACTGTAGGTAATCGTTAGTTTACTGAAATTTAGATCGCTTTCTTGATCCACACCATTATATAGGTTCAGTCGTATACTTTAACTTCAGGCCTCTGCCCAGGTTTGGTAAGGAGCCAGGAGAACCGGATGTTATCGAGTGCCAATAAAAGCATTTCCCTTTCTTTATTCTTTGGTAAAAAGATATGATATATCGCTTGAAGGTCATATAAGCGAAGGCAGTATGGATTACATACATGATGAAGTATTAAATAACTAAAAAAACTACTATTTAAATGATTTTAAGCAATAAAAGATTAAAATAAGCATAAACGTATCTAAAATTTAGTATTACGTACCATTATTGTTAGAATTAAAAACATCCACAATGAAGTGAAATCGAATAGAGAAAGCTGTGTCCAGAATGAATCACGTCGAACTACCGTTCGGTAGTTTTGGTACGGTATATAAATTACAGTAAATGTTAGGATTACCCGTAATATTGGTAGTGAAACAGACATAACTGAAAATTAGAATTGGCATTTTATAAGTATTAAAAATTGGTGTAAGTTGTCTGCTTTTACGTAACCAAAGCAACTGCTTCTGATGTAAATATAGTTTATGTGCACAAATATAAAAAAACATGTACATAGTTATTGTTGTTGGTTTTCACTCGATATAACGATCTTCATCATGATCAAAGGCCGATCCCGGTGGCCGAGCGGTTCTAGGCGCTTCAGTCCGGAACCGCGCGACTGATAGGGTCGGAGATTTGAATCCTGCCTCGGGCATGGATGTGTGTGATGTCCTTAGGTTAGTTAGGTTTAAGTATCTCTAAGTCATAGGGGACTGATGACCTTAGATGTTAAGTCCCGCCGGCCACAGTGGCCGAGCGGTTCTAGGCGCTACAGTCTGGAGCCACGCGACCGCTACGGTCGCAGGATCGAATCCTGCCTCGGGCATGGATGTGTGTGATGTCTTTAGGTTAGTTAGGTTAAAATAGTTCTAAGTTCTATGGGACTGATGCCCGCGGAAGTTAGGTCCCATAGTGCTCAGAGCCATTTTTTTGTTAAGTCCCATCATGCTCAGAGCCATTTAACCATTTGATCAAAGGCAAGAGTGTCTCGTTATTATTGAGAAATGTAGAAGCTGTGTGTAATTAACAGAAACATGTGTTTTATAATCTCTACCAAGTACTGAAGCAATGTTTGATATGTTTTTGTTGTTGTTGTTGTGGTCTTCAGCCCTGAGACTGGTTAGATGCAGCTCTCCATGCTACTCTATCCTGTGCAAGCTTCTTCATCTCCCAGTACATACTGCAACCTACATCCTTCAGAATCTGCATAGTGTATTCATCTCTTGGTCTCCCCCTACGATTTTTACCCTCCACGCTGCCCTCCAATACTAAATTGGTGATCCCTTGATGCCTCAGAACATGTCCTACCAACCGATCCCTTCTTCTGGTCAAGTTGTGCCACAAACTTCTCTTCTCCCCAATCCTATTCAATACTTCCTCATTAGTTATGTGATCTACCCATCTAATCTTCAGCATTCTTCTGTAGCACAACATTTCGAAAGCTTCTATTCTCTTCTTGTCCAAACTATTTACCGTCCATGTTTCACTTCCATACATGGCTACACTCCATACAAATACTTTCAGAAATGACTTCCTGACACTTAAATCTATACTCGATGTTAACAAATTTCTCTTCTTCAGAAACGCTTTCCTTGCCATTGCCAGTCTACATTTTATATCCTCTCTACTTCGACCATCATCAGTTATTTTGCTCCCCAAATAGCAAAACTCCTTTACTACTTTAAGTGTCTCATTTCCTAATCTAATTCCCTCAGCATCACCCGACTTAATTCCACTACATTCCATTATCCTCGTTTTGCTTTTGTTGATGTTCATCTTATATCCTCCCTTCAAGATACCATCCATTCCGTTCAACTGCTCTTTCAAGTCCTTTGCTGTCTCTGACAGAATTACAATGTCATCGGCAAACCTCAAAGTTTTTATTTCTTCTCCATGGATTTTAATACCTACCCCGAATTTTTCTTTTGTTTCCTTTACTGCTTGCTCAATATACAGATTGAATAACATCGGGGAGAGGCTACAACCCTGTCTTACTCCCTTCCCCACCGCTGCTTCCCTTTCATGTCCCTCGACTCTTATAACTGCCATCTGGTTTCTGTACAAATTGTAAATAGCCTTTCGCTCCCTGTATTTTACCCCTGTCACCTTTAGAATTTGAAAGAGAGTATTCCAGTCAACATTGTCAAAAGCTTTCTCTAAGTCTACAAATGCTAGAAACGTAGGTTTGCCTTTCCTTAATCTTTCTTCTAAGATAAGTCGTAAGGACAGTATTGCCTCACGTGTTCCAGTATTTCTACGGAATCCAAACTGATCTTCCCCGAGGTTGGCTTCTACTAGTTTTTCCATTCGTCTGTAAAGAATTCGTGTTAGTATTTTGCAGCTGTGGCTTATTAAACTGATTGTTCGGTAATTTTCACATCTGTCAACACCTGCTTTCTTTGGGATTGGAATTATTATATTCTTCTTGAAGTCTGAGGGTATTTCACCTGTCTCATACATCTTGCTCACCAGATGGTAGAGTTTTGTCAGGACTGGCTCTCCCAAGGCCGTCAGTAGTTCCACTGGAATGTTGTCTACTCCGGGGGCCTTGTTTCGACTCAGGTCTTTCAGTGCTCTGTCAAACTCTTCACGCAGTATCGTATCTCCCATTTCATCTTCATCTACATCCTCTTCCATTTCCATAATATTATCCTCGAGCACATCGCCCTTGTATAGACCCTCCATATACTCCTTCCACTTTTCTGCTTTCCCTTCTTTGCTTAGAACTGGGTTTCCATCTGAGCTCTTGATGTTCATACAAGTGGTTCTCTTATCTCCAAAGGTCTCTTAATTTTCCTGTAGGCAGTATCTATCTTACCCCTAGTGAGATAAGCCTCTACATCCTTACATTTTTCCTCTAGCCATCCCTGCTTAGCCATTTTGCACTTCCTGTCGATCTCATTTTTGAGACGTTTGTATTCCTTTTTGCCTGCTTCATTTACTGTATTTTTATATTTTCTCCTTTCATCAATTAAATTCAATATTTCTTCTGTTACCCAACGATTTCTACTAGGCCTTGTCTTTTTACCTACTTGATCCTCTGCTGCCTTCACTACTTCATCCCTCAAAGCTACCCATTCCTCTTCTACTGTATTTCTTTCCCCCATTCCTGTCAATTGTTCCCTTATGCTCTCCCTGAAACTCTGTACAACCTCTGGTTCTTTAAGTTTATCCAGGTCCCATCTCCTTAAATTCCCACCTTTTTGCAGTTTCTTCAGTTTTAATCTACAGGTCATAACCAATAGATTGTGGTCAGAGTCCACATCTGCCCCTGGAAATGTCTTACAATTTAAAACCTGGTTCCTAAATCTCTGTCTTACCATTATATAATCTATCTGATACCTTTTAGTATCTCCAGGGTTCTTCCATGTATACAACCTTCTATCATGATTCTTAAACCAAGTGTTAGCTATGATTAAGTTGTGCTCTGTGCAAAATTCTACCAGGCGGCTTCCTCTTTCATTTCTTAGCCCCAATCCATATTCACCTACTACGTTTCCTTCTCTCCCTTTTCCTACACCTGAATTCCAATCACCCATGACTATTAAATTTTCGTCTCCCTTCACTATCTGAATAATTTCTTTTATTTCATCATACATTTCTTCAATTTCTTCGTCATCTGCAGAGCTAGTTGGCATATAAACTTGTACTACTGTAGTAGGTGTGGGCTTCGTATCTAGCTTGGCCACAATAATGCGTTCACTATGCTGTTCGTAGTAGCTTACCCGCATTCCTATTTTCCTATTCATTATTAAACCTACTCCTGCATTACCCCTATTTGACTTTGTGTTTATAACCCTGTAGTCACCTGACCAGAAGTCTTGTTCCTCCTGCCACCGAACTTCACTAATTCCCATTATATCTAACTTTAATCTATCCATTTCCCTTTTTAAATTTTCTAACCTACCTGCCCGATTAAGGGATCTGACATTCCACGCTCCGATCCGTAGAACGCCAATTTTCTTTCTCCTGATAACGACATCCTCTTGAGTAGTCCCCGCCCGGAGATCCGATTGGGGGACTATTTTACCTCCGGAATATTTTACCCAAGAGGACGCCATCATCATTTAATCATACAGTAAAGCTGCATACCCTCGGGAAAAATTACGGCCGTAGTTTCCCCTTGCTTTCAGCCGTTCGCAGTACCAGCACAGCAAGGCCGTTTTGGTTATTGTTACAAGGCCAGATCAGTCAATCATCCAGACTGTTGCCCTTGCAACTACTGAAAAGGCTGCTGCCCCTCTTCAGGAACCACACGTTTGTCTGGCCTCTCAACAGATACCCCTCCGTTGTGTTTGTACCTACGGTACGGCTATCTGTATCGCTGAGGCACGCAAGCCTCCCCACCAACGGCAAGGTCCATGGTTCATGGTTTATGCACTTTTTTACTTCGCCTTTTTTTTTAAGACATTGCGTTTTCTAGTGCTCTATTGTAAGTCTGTATCATTTTCATTTTCATTAAAAGAACTCAGCCGTGTCTTCCTGCAATGCTCTTGGCAGGATAGTTTCGGTGTCGAAGTTATGCGCTTTGCAGCGTTCTGGTTGGCTAGCGCCCTCTATTTAGGACGGCTGCGGCTCGGGGCAGTGACAGAGGGAAGACAGCTCACGAAACATCGCGATTAGTCAGCCGGTGCTTGGTGAACTGCGAGGACGCACCGTGTTGACATTCCGGCGCCTGAGTCTGGCGGCGAGCGGAATTGGTGTGCGGAAGCAGTCACCGGTCAACATTAGTTCTGTTGAAGAGCCGTGTCTGTATAGAATCCTGAGGAGAGCCCGGGAGTATACCCTGGCGTGCATGTTAACAGTGAGCTCCTGGACTAACTTTAAATGGTGAGCCATTTTGTGGCGGAACTGTCGCATGTGATGGCTCCATGTAACCAGTTTCATTTTCGCTAGTCATTCCTTAAACCACTTTGACGTGGGTCCGGGATAATTGGTATTTAAGTCCATGTAACTGCACTGTGGCCTGGTTCCGTTGAATTTATCTCTAACTGCAAATGTGGCCGATATTCAACGATTTCTTTTTTCACTATTATTGTTAATATGTTATGTGGTCAATTTTATAAATCAAAGTTTATTCTTTTTAAAAACTTCAGCCGCTAATTTAAATTGGTGTTGCAAACTTTCTTTTTGTTGGCAACTATAATAGTAACTATTTTGCGCCGTCAAACGGTACTTTGGTATTTATGGTTGTGTGCGGTTTGTCTGGTAATTATCACCTTGAGCTAGTTGTGGTTTATAAATTTATCAAGTTAAGTTTCACGCCATCCCAGATCGTTTAATGAACTATTGATGTAGTAGTAACAGCTGTTGTCACACTATAACGTTTAACATCTCTTCCTACATTTGGTTCTACCCAGTGCTTGGCTATTGGTTTTACTATTTTAGTGAACTGTATATTAATACTGGGTTTGTGTGTTCTACAAGCAGTTATCGGCGTGCGCGGCCCTCCTGCCTGTTGTTGTCACTTGAGCTCACGAGCACGGAATTCGTACGCCCGGCGGATGTGATCGCCATAAGTCGAGAACGTGCAGATTGCTTTATAGATCTTTCAGGCTTTCATACCATATTGCCGAAAGTTTTCCATAATAGTTAATCCAGGTATTTATGACATTTATGGTTGAATATTTTTGAAACCTAATAGCTTTTGTAAATTGTTATTTTTCATATTATCACGGCCTGATAATTCACTTAATTTTACAACTAGTCAGCTCATATCTGCAGTTACGTTAATGTTATATTTGTGTAAAGTAATGTTTTATTAAAGTTGGAGTCATAAGGCTGTTTTTCTTTCAAAATTTTTTGAATTATTCTCATTGCTTTTAGACAACTGAATAATCGGTTTAGATCACTGCAAATGCTAATTAATTGTGTTGCTACCACTGCTCCGTTTAATTAACGTGGTGAAAATAATTTTTTTATGCTCAAATGGGATCATCTTTTCGCTTCAGCAGCCCATGTGCCCTGCTTACCAATCATATACCTTACCAATATCCCTGTTTCTTGTTACAAATCAACGATTTTCGTATAGAGCTACTATCAATCATCCACAATTTCAGCTTTGCTATAAATGCAGTCTAATTTTAAGTAACAGTCAGGAGGATAACTGTGCAGAGCAAAATATTCCATAGGTTATGTGACCCTTTATATACCCTCACTCATTTTCTAGACAGTTCACCGCTTTCAGTTGCTACGGAAGTATAGTAAGAAACTGAACGCCTTCACAAACAAAGCGACCGAAATAACGCCCGATATGTATGCAAAACAGTTATCGAAAAGTTAACGCAGTTACGATCGAAGCGGACAAATGCTTTCCTGAGAACTGCTTACAACAATGACTTATATAAACACACTCGTACACACGTCTGCAGCGTATCTTTCTGCAACCTGGGAGACATTTATTACTATAATGATTTATGTAACAGTCACAAATTCAACAGAATTCTGTTGCAGCAGAATCCTCGTTCCTAATGATTACAACACTGGAGACACATTTCGGATCTGATATACTACTGCTCCTTATTGCCAAGTCACTGACCGTACACTCCACAGAATGTTCTAGCTCTATGATTCAATTCAGAAGCGGATCACACATATCTACTGAAGATGTCCAACGTAGATCTGGAAGAAATCTCAGGAACGAAAAAGTTTCGTGGACGGTCACCTTTCAAGCCAAAAAATTCAACAGCAGCTAAGAAAGCCGGTCGCGAGAGTCTTCACAGTATAATCACTGCAGTTATTTTACACCTGTTAAGCATTTTGGCAAGATTTTCTAAATAAACGAACATAAAAATAAAACAGATGATATTTTAATTATTATAATCTTATGTTTATTGACTCTTATACTTGTTATACTGTAAAAATTTTTTCCCTTATCATTAGTCCCTTTTGAGAAACCGATTCACTTATGGCAAAAGACTTTTTATTCCACATTCTTATACAACTTAAGTTTCCGAGCCTTTTATGCACTATAATGGTTCTGGCTTACGTTATATGTTCTATTCAGTGTCATTATCGCCCAGCGCTTACTTTCTTTTCTTTCTTGCTTACTTTGTCATGTGCTGACAACGAGCACTGCTTCGTGAACACGAAGCTCATTAAGTTCTTGTAGTCCTTTAGCTGTGTTCTGTCCAAATTTTACCCCTAACGTCTTCAGAATCTTCCTTTGTCGAAAGTTATTACAGCAGCAGACACTGCTAAATTTAGAGTCATGGGGCCAGCACAAATATTTTTAGGCACATGGCTCCACACTACATTACTGAAGGATTTATTCATATTCTTGGTCTTTCGATACAAACACTTCTGATGTAGCAGCAACCACTGACTCTTCGGCCATAACATTTACACAGTCCCCAAAGGCTTTTACAAATACATTTAGGAAAACTTAAGAGTGTAGAGAGCATTACCAGCCTTTGCACCTTTACCAAAACGTCAAAGGCCATAGAATTACTTCACATTTTCTGAAGACTTTGATATTTTATTGTACGCTTTTTCAGTTTTGGTTTTTGACGTTTAATGATTAATTTACACGCTCCAGTGTTCCCATAAAGGCGAACTTCACCACCACAAAGAGAGGAAGGCACAGTTGCAGAAAGAACCTTTACAAGGATTTGTGGGTCACTAATGACGTTGTCCACAATATCCTTACTTTTACCGCTGCCAAGCGTTTCTAATGCTGTTTCTTTCTTGAATGAACTAGTGGGGGTGGTCAATTCACAAACATTATTCTCATTTCCTCTCTGTTATATGTTTTACAATAATTCAGATGCAAATTCTGATCTCACAAATCTGTTACTCGCAAATGTTTGTTTGTTAAACATAATTTCTACGGTTAGTCTTTTTATTTAGAGAAAGAGCAACATAAACAAGTGCACTACAGAACTTGTGTCTAGACGCTAGTTTCAAGAAAAACTAGAGCCAGAAAAAATGACTTTGATTTCAAAGCGGACTACAGAGACGTAACACTAGGCACAAAGCAAGGCAATTCACTGCCTTCTAGACTATGTATTTACCAAGATATGATTCTTCAACTTGACTCACGTGTCAACTTCCTAAACATTATTTGAAGGACTTAGAATTGTCTGTTTTAGTACCTGTTTTTAGTGCATTATATACAAACATTTTCAGGAAAAGGAATAGAAAACAGAAACTACCGAATTTAATTGCATTTGATGTAAAATGCCCCATTGCAGCAGAACATTTGCAACAACTCCGTTCGCTGCAGACGAATTGTATGAATTGTTCCCACAGCCTCCTCTGAGCCACAATATCAGTATCCTGATATTCAAGTCAACGTCCTTTCCCTGATCTTGTCAATCACATTCCTCACCCACCTCCATCCTTTCTCATTTTAAGCCATTCAGTTGATGATCCAGATTACAGTGCCTCTTCTTAGATCTGGAAACACTTTTTACATCTTAAGTTCCACCTCCTGCACCTATTTAAAGTGCCTTGAACGGCGTTAAATAAGACTTAGTACGGACCACGAGCTCTTTCACCGAAGATGGAGCCCACCTCTGCAACTAAAGTCACTAAAGCACGCACATGCGGTGGCGATCGGCTTTGATGAAGTCGTAGTGATGGAAATAAATTTCATGCAGATACTTGGCGAACAAGATAAACAGGGGTGGTGGCGTGCACATCCTTACTATCAGACTACAAATGAAAATTATATTCTGGCAGCGGGTTTGACCTTCGTTTTACTTTTTTAAAAGCATACAACGCTCAACGCAAACATATGCTATGCGTATAGCAACTACAGTCATCAGGACTACATTAAATACATTAAAGACGCAACCTTAAACTTCACGAGGGGAAGGTCGCATAGCACGCGAATACAGAAAAACTTTTGCAATGAAGAAGTGGAACCTAACACAGCTGGTCACCAAGCTATGTATGCCACATAAATTTACCTTTGACTTAAGATGGACAGTTGTGAGAAATTTATTTTCTGTCATGGACGTGGCCTTTAGAGTTCTTTTGCGTGCTTAGCTTCAGTACAGTGCATCATTTTCCCATACACTACACATCGATTAGAAGCTCTAACTTCAGCCGCCAATTGCTTTCAGAATGTTAATCCCCATGAGGAAGCTTCAATTACTTTTAATTTGCTAGAGATATAATTTTTGTCAATAAAGTGTAGTGAAATTTATGGTAAGTGTATTAATGTTTATTGAGAAAAGAAATTTGCTTTCATGGTGGTAGAAAAAAGGAAATTTTTCTGTTCGAGACGCAGTGTTCATCTGTCATCTTCAAAATGGCTATTTCATAAAAAAACTGACAATGTATCTGAAGCAACTACATTCTACAATGTCTGCGAAAAATCTATGACAATCATGTGGATACAGTAATTGGAAGAATTCGGTATGACACGGCTCCCCTAGTCGGAGGTTCGAGTCCTCCCTCGGGCATGGGTGTGTGTGTCGTTCTTAGCGTAAGTTAGTTTAAATTAGATAAAATAGTGTGCAAGCTTAGGGACCGATGACCTCAGCAGTTTGGTCCCATAAGACCTTACCACAAATTTCCAAAATTTTCGGTGTGACAAATCATTCGTAATTTTGGACGCGTACGACGGGGTTTCGTACAAATTACGTTGTAAGTAGTTCCCTCACATAGAGAAATGTTTGTATGGGGTGAACAAACTAGAACTGGTTTAAAACACACGTGCACCAAATACCAATCTTAAAAATACGCAACGACTGTTACACGCTGGTTTTGTCATACGTAATGCCACCTGCTCTGTAAATTGACATACTCTGATAACCTGAACTATGTTTCATGTGAAGGCTTGAGAAACTGAATATCCAGATGTCTCTGTACCACTTAATTTGGAAAGAACGGAAAACAGCAAACACGGCTTCTTCTGAAAGACTTAATTCATGCGCAACCGAAAATTTTTAATGCTTAGGTCCTTTTGGAATTACGGCTAACGTTTTTTTAATACATTAACTACAGTCTTTCCTGCAGGCTACCGTTGTTTTGAGATTGTCTTCACTCATTTCTCATAATCTCTCTGCTGTTTGGATTGCAATGTCTAGAATATTCGAAAATAATATATGATACAGTTTTACGTAGGTCATTACTTTAGCCGCATTGATGACGTGCATGTGGTCAACTCTGCTAATAAACACCTAGGGAGTACATTGGTAATTTTCAAAGTGGTGCTAGATTGTCAGCGTCTGCTTATTTTATTCGGAGCTCCTCCATGTCTTATTGCCGAATTTTGAAATCTTCATCGTAATAATAAATGTAATGAAAATTCTTTTAGATAAAACTAGGTTTGTTGTAAATAATACTAGGATTGTTTCCCTTATTTAATATCAAGCTTTTCGATTGGCTGTCAAGTTAACCCTCATCGCCAAAAGAAAATTTTTGAATAAAAATTACTGCCACTAGACATTGAATAATAAAATAAACGAAAAGAACTAGAAGCGGTTATTATTCATCAAAGCAATTCTAGCATTATTAGCAGTAGTCATAATCACCAACATCGATCAAGGACCTAATCGTGAAATAAGGTAATTAAGACGCAATAACTACAATTAAAGCAATTCGACGATATAAGATATAAAAGTAAGAGCTACTCAATCCAAGCTAAATATATCTGTTTGCCATAACGAGAACAGTTTTCAGCAGATTTTAATTCATACTGAAGGTAAACGTAGGGAGGTAAGTATAATTTTGTTCTTAGTTTCATACTAGATGTAAGTAGACAGGCACATTCGTGAGTGATTCAATGCGGTTTGTAAGGTGAAATATTGTTTGATCAATATAGTATTTAGTTTGAATGATTTTGTTCATTACCTACTTACAAGCCAGCTTAAGTGCTATCTGCATGCTCTTGGTACGTAAATAATATACATTTCTGATGTTACAATATTGTTGATTCTGTAACTCATGTAAATTCCCTCATGTATTAACCATCAAATATCAGCATTACGTTCCAATTTTCAAAATCAATTAGTCAGTCCAAGGCCTGGTGAAGCATCTAAGTTATTAGATGAGTCAATTTTTAAGCGAAACGATACGTTAAGATCAGTGCAGGTTAACGCCTCTCAATGGGAGTGCCTGAGTTAGCAAAGAAATTCTTCGCGATAAATTAGATAAATATTTGTTAAAGTATCAATAGAGGAAGCTAATTTTCCTCGCGATTGGTTCCCTGACAGCAGCAGAGACTGATTTCAGCCGAGCTGCCGGAATGTCGCTCCGGCACGTCATTCAAAGCCAGCGGGCAGGTAAAGGCGCTGTCAGAAATCAAAACGAGGGGAATGGAAATGAAGGGCGTGGAATAACTTATCGTGCGAAAAAGAGCAGATATTCAAGTCCTGTTTGCTTCTCATATTAAAAACAAATGGCTGAATATTTCAATCAAAAACTGACAAAAAAATTAACATACGTATTTCCAAAATATACGATCGGATTATCACCCCCTGATCAAACATTCGACTAAGAGTACACATAACAAAAAGACGAAAGCAGCTGTGAACTTACAAAGTGGTTTTGCTTGACACGCAATAGCAGAGGGATACTCACTGACCATTGATCCAATGAGCTGCATACTTGCTTAGGCAATTAACATCTCCGCCGGTATGGTATACAGTTTAAATTTGGCAACAGCGCACTCGCGGGCTTTTTGATTGTTTGGTTGATACAGGGAAGGGGACCAAACAGCGAGATCATCGGTCCCATGGGCTTAGGGAAGGATGGGGAAGGAAGTCATCCATACCCTTTTACAGAAGCGATTTATGGAAGACACAAAAACCCAAATGAGGATGTCCGGATGCGGCTTTGTACCTCCATCTACCCGTAGGCCATTCCTGTGCGCTAACCACTACGACACCTCGTTCTGAGGGCTTTTTGGTTGCTTTCTCTAGCCTGAGGTTCAGTGTTCCTGTATGAGGAAGTTCCTCACCCGTATCAGCGGTCCCGTTTTTATCCTCTTTGAGATTGCTCGTTTGCTTTTGTACAATGAAGGAAAACTCAGTTCGATAAAGCACAGTGTCTTTTTTATCTCTCTCTCTCTCTCTCTCTCTCTTGTTTTTTTTTTTACAAATCGTGCAACTAAAATGTGCAATAGTGTCAGAAATAGTGCTGGAGGGAATTGACACCATGAATTCTGCAGAGCACAAGGGAGCTTCTGAGCAGCACGTTGCAAGACATCCCAGATATACTCAATAAAGTTCATGTCTGTGGAGGTTGGTGGCCAGCGGAAATGTTTAAACTCATCGAGTGTTCCTCGATGCACTCTGTAGCAGTTCTGGACGTGTGGGGTGTCGCATGTCCTGCTGGAATTGCGCAAGTTCGTTGGAATGCATAAAGGACAAGAATGGATGCAGGAGAACCGAGACGATGCTTACGTACGTGTAACCCGTCAGATTCGTATTTATAAGTATCAGGGGTCCCTCATCACTCCACACCATTACAGAGCCTCGACCATCTTGAACAGTCCCCTGCTGATATGCAGGATCCATGGATTCATGAGGCTGTCTCCATACCCGTACACGTCCGCCCTCTCGGTACAATTTGAGACGAGGATCGTCCGATCAGGCAACAGGTTTCCAGTCATCAACAGTACACTGACGGGGTTGACGGGCCCGGGTGAGGCATAAAGATTTGTGTCGTGGTGTCATCAAGGGTACACAAGTGGGCCTTCGGCTCCGAAAGCCCATCAATGTTGTTTCGTTGAGTGGTACGCCACGCTGACATAGCTCAGCATTGAAATTCGGAGAAATTTGTGGAAGGGTTGCACTTCCGTCACGTTGAACGATTCTCTTCAGTCGTCGTCGGTGCCATTTTTGCAGAATCTTTTTCCGGCCGCAGCGAAATCGGAGATTTGATGTTTTACCGGATTCCGGTTATTCAGGGTAAACTCGTGAAGTGGTCGTACGGGAAAATCCCCACTTCATTGCAACCTCGGAGATGCTGTGACCAATCGCTCTTGCGTCGACTATAACACTCACTTCAATCTTCATAACCTGGCATTGTAGCAGCAGTAACCGATGTAACAACTGCGCCAGACGCTTGTTGTCTTACACAGACACTGCCGACCGCAGCGCCGTATTCTGCCTGTTTACGTATCTCTGTATTTTGATACGCATGCCTATATCAGTTTCTTGTGGGGCTTTTGTGTATAATTACTTGCACTACAAGATTTAGGTAGTTCCACCCATAGACTAAATGCTGTGGCAGTCATGCTGAGTCCACCATATAGCACTTTGATCACTGCAGGGGCAGCTTCTGTACATGGTATATATATATATATATATATATATATATATATATATATATATATATATATATAGAGAGAGAGAGAGAGAGAGAGAGAGAGAGAGAGAGAGAGAGAGAGAGAGAGAGAGACTTACTGTAAGCTACGGAGCTTACATTCTAGAAAAGAAAATTGCTGTAGTTAAGTCCGCCATATACCACTTTGATCACTGCAGGGGCAGCTTCTGTACATGGGATATCGCCGTTATTTGTCACTTCTACAGCACAGATGGTTGAACAATGGACGCAGGTGTCCTAAACTAGTCACCACCAAGCAATAAAAGACTAAAAGTTCTCAATGCCACTTATGACGAAGCTATAGGCATTTAACTGCGTTAATTATGTCGAAAACTTACTTTCACTGCAGAGGCTTTAGTCTTCCCACACACAACACATGAGGTAATAGAGAGCGCACATTTAACCTTTAACTAGTGTAGTGGCAAACATGGAACGCTAACACTGTGGTGCTGTCAATCTGACCTCTTAATTATAGGTGGGTGTAATGTTTATAATTTGAATCCCTTTGAAATTCTCTGTTTTTCATATGGCAGAGTCTATAATGCAATGTAAATAAACATGAAAATACAAAACATTAACATTAAATAATTATTGATAAACTGGCATTCAGATATGTTTACTGCACAACTCGTAAACTAAAGCATTTATAGTTTTCATAAGATAATAATGAAATTAATGCTTCGATAGATTTTGTATTTCTTCTTGAAGAACCAATGAAACAATAAAATGTAACGATTTTAACCTGAAAAAATACCTCATGAAAAATCAGAGCCCTCCCAATCACAATTTTTCACAACAGTACTTGCAGACCTGGGAACAGGACTACATGCATATTGGTCTCTTGCAGATGTAGCAAACATGCGACGTCTTCCTTTTCTTGCTGGATGGGTAGATTACGCACGTTTTCCTATTCCTAGGACCTAATTGTGCTTCCACTGCTTCTTCTGTTGAAGCATCGGAGCCTAAAATCCGGCAGTCGTAACTCCTGCGGAGTTTTGCATATGTTTCAGCACAAGACTAAGGGGCCAGCTCTTTCAGGAAGATACCTCTGTCGACAGGAGCTTCGTGTGATCCACTCTTCTGTAGAGCACATGCCTTTATTTTACTGATGTCCAATAAACGGTAGTATAAACACATCGGCCAACGTCGAGTTCTTCGACTGCAGAAGTATATGGAGCACTTTTTGTCCAGTTTATCGACACCTCCTTTAGTGGCGTTGTAGTATGATGTTATTTCTGGTTTCTGAGAAGTCAAATCCTCAGCGGGGCTGTGATGCATGGGAGAGACAAGAAGAACCGCTTTGTTTTTGGCACAGACGACAACAGAGTGGTGCCTTGCGTAAAACCGTACAAAGACGAACCAACTGCCTATGCTTAATTTGCTGGAAGGCTTTTCGATCTCTCTCTCTTATTCCTTTTTGGAGTTCCAACAAAAGTCAATCTTTCCCTTAACTGTTCTACAGTCTGTATTGAGTTGAACTAATTGTCAGCAGTCATGTTGCGATTACTGCCATAAATTGGTTTAATCCAATCGCAACAGACACTACGTTGGTATCATCGGTTTCTAATCATTGTCTTGCGAAGTATCGCCATCAGAGCCTTTCTCAGTGTACATATACCCATTGTAAAAGTAACTGGTCCTTGCATCACACAAGGCCATTATTTTTAAACCGTATTTACCAGGCTTCTTTGGGATGTAGACCACAAATGAGCACTTACCACGGAAGGAAACTTGTTGCTAATCTACAGTAGCACATGTACATAAGTTGAAATATTTTTTGGGAATTTTCCACAATTTTTCTAAAGGGAAAGGCGGCTGCTGCCGTTTTGTCTACTTTGAGACTCTCTTTTATATTTCGGAGGTCTTCAAACCGTAAGCAGTTCAACAACATTTGAAAGTTTCTAGGTCTGAGCCATCAATTGCAAATATATAATTTACATTTTCGTGATTAGATTTAAAGACAGGAGCATATATTAAAAGTCCTAAACAAGCCAAAATTTCATCCAGATGCAGGTTCTTAAGTTCAGCTTTGCTTTTGTCAGAATACTTCTGCCTACGCAATATATTTTAGCATTTGTCCATGTAAGATGTGATCGAGAACTTCGTCATTAAAATAGAGTTGCCATAATGAAAACGGGTCTTTTGGATCTCCTTTAGTCAACATGAAGGGTGTAAATTTCATGATGATGTTATGGCGAGGTGGTCTAACAGCATCGAATCTGAGATTCTTTGGCCCATGTGTAATGATTCCTGCCACAGAAGTAATTGCTTCTCCGTTGCTCATCACATGGATCACTACTTTCATCAGAGTAATTTTCTGTTGCATGTTGTTCTGACAAAGTGTCATGCTTACTCACAATGGGTTCGGTTCCGTTTCTTCAGGATTAACGTCACTGTCACTATCGTGTGATTCCTTCAACAACCTGCTCACAGTTTCCTCAAAGTTTCGGTCTGAAGCGTTCACACGTTGTCTGCTACTTGCATCAGATCCTTTACCTGCAGAATTACTAGGTTCCGCCATACTTCAAAAGCTGTGAAATGGAAAATATAGAGAATATGCAAGGAAAATAATTGCAGAAAGAATTACACAAACAACGTAGTGCGGTCAAAATGACTGCGAGCGATTTTCAAAAGGACGTCACTCACATTATAGAAGCTCTAGAATAACACCACATGCGTTGCCGGTCCACTCACAACTAATCTCGAAGCTAGCGAGCCGACGGCCGCGATAATGGATAGGGAACTGGGAAATCGCAATTGTTGACGAAAGCCCGCGGTCAAGGGATATCGCACCCACTTAGTCGTGGAAGCAAACATTACGCAGATTAGTCCTCTCAACTGTGCACTTGTTTTTCGGAATATTTGCTGCAATTTTGATAAAAATCTTGTTTGCTGTGATTATCGTATTCTTCGTTCGACAGATACTATCCAAAAACCAACCCCCTTCACGCTAATCATGAACATGCATTTGGTGAAGCACAGACTGCGTGGTGTCCGTGGATCATCCATTTCATGTCAATGCTTCGAACATCCATTGCAAACAAAACGCACTGTTTCATCACTGTTACCGGCGTAAAATATCCCTTTTCACTCAGTCTATCCGGTCGCAACTTAATAGCAAACTGCCACTCATCCGAAGGATGATGATCTTGCCTCTTGCATGCTGCATTTAGGCCACCCTGGTCGCGGTGCAGTTTCAGCGGAACTGTTTAGAGATGTCGGTTCTGAAAATTAATTTGGAAGTATTTCCATTCGGCACAAGCGAGGCACGAAGGAGAAGAACACTTCGAGGGGGCAGGTCAACATTGTACACATATACGTACAGGGTATTAGTGACACAAACATAGATATTTTTATTGAGCACAGTGTACTGAACATTATGTCAATATTTACTGCATCTGCGGACTAATAATTGAAGCTATTAGGAGTAGTATGTTTTTGGGTTGATTAATACCTCCTAGTTTCTGTAGCCAGACCAAGCCACTAATGATTACTTTCCCCTTGGTAGCGGGTCAGGTGTGGTCCCAAAACCTTAACTATAGAGACAGGATGTAGCCTAGGAGGGAAAAAAGAACAGGAAGGGAAATAGAGGGTAGTATTAAATATTTATTTCACTGTTTATTGTTCCAATTCAGAATCATTTACAATTTACTGGATGTGAATTTCTTTAAAAAATACACTTTTTAGCGGAGATAATTTAATATATATTTAAAAAGAGAATTAAATTTTTTGCATCCTGCTACAGATAGATGCATGTGATGTCCACTTTCATTGTTAGAATAATTTACTATTTTACATGATGTAATTTTCATTTTTAGCTGGGTTCATGGAATGTACAACGCTGATGTGTATAATCCACCAGCGTCGAGTGGATATCTTGGCAAATTACACAATGGCAAATCGAATTCCCATATACAGTCGATGAAATATTGCTTTGCCATCCAATGGACGCTTCAGTATCTTCATTACCATATTCGTGTAGACAGCCCTGTCCAAGTACATCCCAATCAGGTATTTTTTTATTTTTGTAATTCCATAAGTATGTACAGTGCTACCCTACTATAAGAAAGATAACACAACAGAAGCTACACCTTCATCTGGCAGCCATTAACATGGTGTTTACACCAGGAAAAAAAGTGTGCACTGAGTCCAATGAAATGAAACATATACATGTGTATAAAGATTAAACTAGAAAAGAGAGAGAGAGAGAGAGAGAGAGAGAGAGAGAGAGAGAGAGAGAGAGAGAGAAGAGAAAGGAAAAGTCGTTTGAAATGATGTGAGTGCTGTTAAGGTACATGCCTTGAATACAGAAAAGTCGTTCAGAGCTGAAAGACACAACGTGCATCACATAGCACACTGAGGAATTGCGATTATTTAAAAAATGAAAAGCCTGCTCACCCATGCTTGAAAATCGTTGTGGGAACAGCTCCATAATTATTACTTCCCTGTAATGCACAATACCTTTTCTCCTTTATAACAAGAAGTTATTATCATTGTAGTCGCAAGCTTTGTAAGGAGTTTGAGAAAGTCAACCACACTGCCAATAGTGTGTAATGTGGGGTGGCCTTCATGAGGCAGTGACAGAATGATCTCAGAATTCCAGGAATAATGATGTCATGGCCATGTTGCTGTGGTGACGTCAGAATTCCTGGAGTGATGATATGATGTTCTTAGTGCACATAACCTGACGTGATGAAGTTAGAATACCTGGAACACTGACGCTAAAAGAGTGCTGACTCTAGCAGTTATGAACAGATTTCTCAGTGGCCCTCTATTGAAGCAGACCTCTGAAAGGTGTGTGCCATCCGAAGCTATGAGCAGCATTTTCAGATCTCAAATGAGACTTTTCAGAGATGAGGCATTTGCGGTAATGGTATCAGGAAGTGATCAGTGGTAAATGAGCCTCCAGAAAAGACGAAGGGGAGGAAAGTGAGTCTAGAGTGTTGGTGAATGTGCAGGGCTTTTCGAATTCGAAGTTTAGTTTTTCCTCGACTTCTCATACTGTGATATCCGGATTGAACCCCATAATCACAGCAGTGAAGTCAGTGGGCTGCAGAGATTTGGGGTTGTCTGGGACGTGGTGAACTGCATGGGAGCAAGATGATATATGGACCAATTGTTATCACAGTTGTGCAGCTAGCAGGTGTATAAATAAGAATTAGTGGACTTGATGATAACGGAAACTTCAAGGCGTATGTTTGCTGTTACGTTAAATTTCGGAAGGTATTCATTTCGAGGCACAGATATTTAGATCTGAAGTATTGGGCGTCAGAACACGAGAGAATTAAGGGATTTATTTGAGGAACTTACTTGTCGTCTGCAATGACGGCCCAAATATTCGCAGCAATTGTTTTGATAGTGTGACTCTAGTACAGCGTGCGGGTATTCCTCATCCAACACACGGCTATTCCTGCTGTTCGAAATAGCATCACCATTAAATGAGGCCTCGTCAGAAAAGAACGCGATTTGGAGGAAATCTGGTCATTCAATCTATTATTGGAGCAACAAATGGTTCAAATGGCTCTGAGCACTATGGGACTTAACTTCTAAGGTCATCAGTCCCCTACAACTTAGAACTACTTACAACGAGTACTTTCAGTGGGGTCCTCTGCAACACGTTGCAGCACCTCCTCTTCAAAAGCTGATGTGCGAGCGGTCCTCATGTATCCAGGTCCCCTATTTCTGCTTTCCAATGAACCAGTCACCCGCATTCGTCGATCAAGAGAAATAAACACTCGCCGTGGCGGATGATGCCTGTTAGGAAATCGTTCCTTGTACGTCCTTTCAGGAGTGCAATGTATTTCCTCATACACAAGATGCATGTCAGTGAGTTCTGCGAAACTGTACCAGTTGTGCTCCGTCTTATTGTTCTCTACGTCTCTGAGTAGCGCTGAGTACTGAATGGGTCTGTCGTTGATTTACTGCGCGTTTTGTCATGGGACAACGTAAATACGATACAATAGAGCCACCTTATGGACAAGTAAAGTAAAAAAAACCTGCATCATGACTTCCTACCAATCAGGCTCGTCTTCCTCGTTTCCTTACAGGACACAAAGAATGTACTTGTAAACAAACACAACAGCACGTGTAAGTTTATACGCTTTTTAGTTGTAAATAAGCCGTAAAACAGTAATGCTAGACAAAGTGGTAGACAGGTTTACTTCCATATATCTCCTTAAGCTGGCTTCTCCAACCCCAGCCGCTCAGGGTATCCGTGCGGTCTGAGGCGCGTTTTCACGGTCCGCGCGGCTCCCTCCGTCGGAGGTTCGAGTTCTCCCACGGGCATGGGTGTGTGATGTCCATAGCGTAAGTTAGTTTAAGTAATGCGTAAGCTTAGGGACCGATGACCTAAGTAGTTTTGTCACATAAGACCTTACCACAACTTTCCTAAATTTCCTACCCCAGCTTCCCTGCCTCAAATTGTTCAGTGGAGCAATCTCTATGTCCTGTTTTATTTTTTTCATCCTTTTACGGAAATACTCTTATGTGGATTTTATCCGAAAGTACATTTGTACCAAAGAGGACAGTATTTCCTTCTGAAGTCAGTGCTGCCTAGTAAAAAACATTCTCATTTGTTTCGCAAACCACTCGACAAGATGGTCACGTTGATACTTGATCGCTCTTGTTTCTATTATCATATAACTTAAATATGCCAGTTTTCTATACATATCCAAATGAAATACGTGAGACTGGCTTATGTGAATGAAGATTGTTGTTACTTAGGAAAACGTGAACTTCTCAGCCAAGATTGCTTGTAAACAATCTTCCTCGGTACACGTGGTTACGATCTTCAGCTCTCGATAAAAGGTTATTACATGTCTCGTATACCAACTGTACAGCCTTTTATCGAGATATGAAGGTGGTATCCCTGCTTACCGAAACCGGTAATCGATAATAGAAGTTGTTTACACTAATCTAAGAAATTCACCTTGTCTAAGGTAATTAGTATATATCGCTCCTTACCACTCAAGAAGTGTAAACTAATGAAAAATGATGATGAGGAGGATGTTTGGTTTGTGGGGCGCTCAACTGCGTGGTCATCAGCACTCGTACAAAGTCCCAATTTTTGTCTATTTTCATTTCATAATCCAACCAAGTCACTCTCCCCAATGATGATGAGGATGAAATGATGAGGACAACTCGAACATTCAGTCCTCGGGCAGAGAAAATCCCCAACCCGGCAGGGAATTGAACCTGGGACCCCGTAATCCTAAGGATAAATGCTATGTATGTAATGCAAGAAAGGACTTGGTGGACGCCTGTGGCTTATGCAGCCAGTACAGCACAGTCAATCACAAGGCTAGGAGCAGGGCGTTTGCGAGCCGGGCTGCAATCAACGCGCTTCGTGCCACAGACACGATAGCCTTTCGCTATTGCAGACGGTGGAAGGCAGCACCAATGGATGTCATTATAACATGGAGTCAATTAGTTGTAATAGTTCGTGTGGTCACGTTATGGAACACCGACGGACATGGAAAGTGATTCAAAGCCTAGCATGTCTGATATTTACAAAACTTAAATGACTTAACTTCCGTTTAACTCGTTCTAATGTCCACCGACATCAGTTATTGTGTTTGATGTAACATGCAAACAGCCAGCCTCTGCATGTCACCTTGAGGAATTTCTTACCCTGACTAAAAAACGTGCTGTAGGAGATTGTTGATTGGAGACTGCTTTGAAAGTGCATGTATTCCTATCGCAACCGACAAAGACATGCTCTTCAGGTGGGAAATCAGCAGACCGGGTAGATCAGTAAAGGATCCATATATTGTTGAAGGCATTTGTGGTGTGAACTACATTGTGTGTTCTTGTCTTAGCTTGATGAAAATTGTCTTTTGCTCCTCTGATTACGAAGGATAAGACAACAGCGCTTAATATTATTATCACATACTGACAACCATTGAGCATCTCTTTAAAAAGTCACGTCACTGTATCAAATAGCTATCCACACAATGATTCCAGGAGTTGGCGAAGTCTGGGTCTCGGGATATCATTCTTACTTGCCACGTTTCGGAAGGTAATTTACGTACGTATTGATTTTGAGCTAAATGCTACAAACAGAACGAGAACTTACGTTAAAAGCCATAGAATGCCATTCAGTCAGAGTTGACTCTTGAACTACACCAAGCAAGTTTTCTGTTGTCTGTGGCACGCCACTAACGGTAAACGACACATGGCGTCTAGAGATGGCCACACGGCATTACGTAATCATTTCCCATTTGTGGTGAGACTCTGTCAGTAACAATTGCCCAGATTCTCGCTGACACCATCGGCATAGTCATAAGAACCAGTTTCTTATATAGGTCATACATCACACTGACGATACCATTAAGATGTGGAACGCACCAACAAAATACACGTTTTTAAAAAGTGAAAAGAATTGTGTACATTTGCGTTATTTTATTCTGTATAAATCAATAATTACTCTCTTCACGAACTCCTGAGTGGTACAGAAGCAGTTTTTAAGGAAAATATCTACTGCTGGACACATTATTTCAATCGGTATATTGGGAAAGAGGTTTATAGCTTTATATTTCACCCTGTACTACACCACATAATTTTGCTTGCGGTGTTGTACTTATGCATATCTTCGCTACCAACACAGTCAGATGGATTGTCCATAAAAAAATTAGTAACTGAAGAAATGTAGCAGAGGCTGTGCATACTATTCGCAGGTTGTCAAAGAAATGCCAGCAGTGGCAAGTGTGTGAACCATACACATAATTCCAGTTATATTCTTAAATTCAATGAATTCTTTTTGTCGATGCGGAGCTACCCCAGAATGTATCCTGTAAGATGTATGTGAATGAAAATATGCTGAATAGATTAACTTACTGAAGTCTATATCCTCATATTTAGCAGTTATTCTTATGGCAAAAGTAGCCGTACCTAAACGCTTCAGAAGTTCGACTTAATTCATTGACGGGAAAAAAACATAGCAGCATCAAAAAATAATAAATGTAGTGTAACGAAACTTCGGGAATACGTTTGTCTAGGCAACATATTTCGTGATTAGCATAGCAAGATCACAGGTCAATGTAAGCATGAAATAAGCCACGGCAAATGTAAACGGCTGGTTTTATGACGTACTTGGAAAATGAACAGTCCCTCTATAATAATCAACATTGATTCTGCAAACAGAGATCCTGAGAAACTCAGCTCGCTCTGTTCCTGCATGAGATCCACAGCGCAGTGGACAACGGCGCTCAGGCTGGTGCCGTGTTCCTTGATTTCAGTAAGGCTTTTGACACCGTCCCGCATTGCCGTTTGATGAAGAAAATACGGACTTATGGAGTATCGGAGCAGACTTGCTATTGGATTCAAGACTTTCTTGCAGATAGAACTCAACACGTCGCTGTTATCGGAACTAAATCGACAGATGTAAAGGTAATATCCGGAGTACCACAGGGAAGTGTGATAGGAACGTTGCTGTTCACGAGATATATAAACGATCTAGTAGAAAGCATCGAATGCTCTTTAAGGCTATTCCCAGAAGATGCAGTTGTTTACACCAAAATAGCAACGCCAGAAGATAGTAAGAATTTGCAGAACAACCTGCAGAGAATTGACGAATGGTGCAGACTCTGGCAGTTGACCCTGAACGTAAATAAATGTAAAATATTGCGCATACATAGGAAAAGAAATCTACTACTGTACAGCTACACTACTGATGACAAACAGCTGGAGACAGCGTCTGCCGTAAAATATCTAGGAGTAACTATCCAGAACCATCTTAAGTGGAGTGACCATATGAAACAGATAGTGGGAAAAGCAGCCACAAGGCTCAGATTCATCGGAAGAATCTTAAGGGTATACGGAACACGCTATGCTTACAATGTTAAATTGAGCTAAAAGTTAGGAACATTTTCTCATTTGTTATTTGGACGATACTCTTGATTTTTTCACAGAATAATGTATAGTTTTTCAGATATTTTATTTTTTGTAAATGTTAAAAAAGTTATACATTTTAACGAGTATTTTAAAATTTACATCCATTAATACAAAATAATTCCACATTATCTTTTAATTCAGATATATTAGAAGGTCTTGAGAAACAACTACAGAAAATTTCATCTTTCTACTATAAACAGGCCTTGAGAAAATGTACCTTATACACAAAAAAACTAAAGTTACGGGAAATTAGCTTCAAAGTTTTTACTTCAGTACAAGCCTGCTCCATAGCTTGTATCATCAGAATCGTCCTACAGCTTCCTCTTGGTGGCTCTGCTAAGCTGTCTAGCCATCTTTGAATATACTTTTATGGCATTATCTGAAGACCTGAGCCGTTCCTTGTCCAAACAAAGCATAGCTGCGGCAGTTCGTAGTCCTACACAGAGCCCCAACTTCTGCAGAACTTTGCACTTTGTTACATTGCCCTGATTGAATGATGAAACAGCATCATAAACGCCAAAGTGAAGTGTGTTTATACCCTCAAACACAGTTTTAGGTAGTCTATTTCATATCACATGGTTCACACACTCATTTGGACTTTGCGTCCGGCCATGAAGACATTTCTTTAGTAGACTAATATCTGCGAGGTCTCGGAATATTGGTTTTATTTCATCCATTATGGCAGGTGGCAGGTGATGAGGGTGATTGTATTGTTTCTTAGTTACCTTGCCTCTGTTGTATTTGCACCAACTATCGTCTCCTTTTGGACACAGCCCATCTTGGGGATTCTCATTGTTTGAAGCTGTATGAAAAAACAGAGCCCAGACTGCTCTACTCATTAATTCTGCATCTACTGTATTCTGTCTTATTGCTAGACCATAGCACTTCTGAATATGATCTATTGTAGCATCTGTCAGTCTATTTTTCCCATGTAAAGTTTTTCCATCGCTCAATTTCTTGCCTTTCATGCTAGCCTTGAGCCGTCGAAGTCTTGATCCCATCCTTTTCTGAACATGGCCAACACACTCCAGTTTGGAAATTTTCACATCGTTACCATAGGGTCTCAGTTCCTCAATTTCTTTGAAAGCCTTTGAGTCACCATCTCCAAGATAATTTATGTATCTAACATTGTACCATTTTACTGAGCGTTGATTAATACTTCTTACACCAGCAACTTCCATACCACCACTTGACCCATAGTAATTTGCCATGCATTCCTCTTCATGTTTAGTTTTCATTTTCTCCTTGCATCTGCAATGTTTGGAAAGTATTGCCACATCAACTACCTTACCAGTGTCCACACTTGAAGCTGTTACTACACCATTCAGAGATGTGTGGCGTCTCTTCTGCCAGCTTCCATCTAAAGATATGGACAAGTCTCGGCTATTATTATTTTCAACAACTGCTTCCTCAACAGCATCTTTCATGTTTTCCTGTGCCACATCTTCTACAGCAGAGCCTATTGCAATTATGTGTTTGTTAAATTTTGAAGGTGGAGGAGGGAGGTTCATCACACCACACAACATAGCACCTGCAGCCCTGCCCTTTCCTATACACCATAATGCATAAACCAGTCCAATGTTAATATCGTATGGTTTACCTGTATCTGCAGTAACATGTGAGGAATTGAAGAAAGTAACACTGTGTTTGCAATAACTGCACATCAACTCTAATTCACATTTTCCACATTGTTTGCAGCACACATTGTTCTCCAAAACGTCTGATAATAAAGAGACGTTAATTACCTCATATTTTGTAGTCCCAGCATTTAGTTTCTTGTATTCTTCTTCAATTCCAGCTAGTTTTCTTCTTGAAGCACTTTCCGGTGTAGTGGCAGCAGCATCACTCAATGTATCACTACCAGTGTTGAGGTTAGTCGCTACTGGGACATCAGATACTGATAAAAATGAATCAGACGAATTTTTAGTACACTTTACTTTCTTGCGCCAATGTACACGCATTCTAAATACATTCAGACTAGGTCTTGGCATGTTGAAGGAAAGAAAACTGAATGACTTCTCCACATACGACATTCACAACAATGACATGGATGTACTCGCAAAGGAAACAATACAAATGGTGCAGAATCTATTGTCAACTGTCTATCAGTGTAGCCAACAGAAAAGCTAACTCTCTTGTGCTCAATTATATCTCTGGCAAGGTTGTCTATATCAGGTATATTTCGCGTCTCATATACAAGGCGCGGAACATCGTGTGTCGAAATTATTTTAAAAAAATTATTTACAATAGTTCTATTCACGTCATCCAAATATTTTATACATGGTATTAAACGGGAGAGTCTAAATTTTTCGAAAATGCATTTACCCAAAAATCGATTTTTTCATCGAAAAACTCATTCCGTATACCCTTAAGGAAATGTAACTCATCCACGAAAGAAGTAGCTTATAATGCGCTGGTTCGCCCGATTCATGAGTGTTGTTCATCTATCTGGGATCTCTATCAAGTAGGGTTGATAGAGGTGATAGAGAAGATCCAAGAAAGAGCGGCGCGTTTCGTCGCGGGATCGTTTAGCTGGCGATTGAGCGTTACGGAGATGCTAAACAAACTCCACTGGCAGATGTTACAAGAGAGACGTTGTGCATCACGAAGCGATTTACTATTGAAATTTTGGGACAGCACTTTTCAGGATGAGTCGAAGAACATATTACTATCCCCGTGTTGACCAGGAGGAGAAAATTCGATAACTTAGAGCCAATTCAGGGGCTTACTGACAGTCATTCTTCCCATGCACCATTCGCAAGTTCAACAGGGTTGGAGGGATCAGATAGTGCTACCGAAAGTATCCTCCGCCACTCACTACTGGGTGGCTTGCGGAGTATGATGTAGATGTACATTAATAACCGGTGTACAGCCAGAATGTTAAATGAAATCGTGTAAATGTGCGCGCATTGTGTTGTACAGGTGCCGGATGCCAATTTGTGGGTTGGAGCTCCATGCCTGTGGCACTTGGTCGGTCAGTACCGAGATTGTTAACACTGTTTGTGGATGATGCTGCAGTTGCCGTCCGACGATGTGCCAAATGTGCTCGATTGGGGACAGATTTTGTGATCGAGCAGGCCAAGGCAACATGTCGACTCTCCGTAGAACATTTTGGAATACTACAGCGGTATACGGAAGAGTGATATCCTATTGAAAAACTCATCCTGAAACTCTGTTCATGAATGACAGGATAGCAAGTCGTATCAGCTTACGTTCAAATTTGGAGTCAGGATGCGTGGAGTAATATGAGAGAGCCCCAGTTGTCATACGAAATCGCACCCCGCACCACAGAACCAGACAAAGGCCCCACACAGGACACACTGATTGAAGGCCCTCAACTGGTTTTCTAAGATGCGACCATCAATGGTACTGAGTCAGAACGCGCTTTCATCTGAAAACACCACAGACCTTCACCCTTTCCTCCAATGAGTTCTCGTTTGACACCACTGCATTCACGAATGGCGCTAGTTTTGGGGTCAGTGGAATGTACGATACGAGGCGTCTGGTTCTGAGCTGTCCTTGAACTTTGCTATTTTCAATAGTTCTTTGTGTCACTATGGTGCCAACTACTGCACAAATTGCTGTTTCAGATTCAGCACGATGCGCCAGAACCATACGCCGAACACGGAAGTCCTCCCTCTCGGTAGCGCACGTGGCCCATCACCGACTGGCCTTCTTGACAGCCTACATTCTCGTGACCACCGCTGCCAGCAGTCATGTACAGTGGCTACATTCCTGACGAGTTTCTTTTCAGTATCGCAGAAGGAACATCCAGCTTCTCGTAGGCCTATTACACGACTTCGGTGAAACTCAGTGACCTGTTGATAACGACGTCTGTGTCGTTTCAAAGGCATATTTGGCTAACATCAACTCCCCAAGTACAGCCTCAAAGATAACTAATGTTCATGACCGTTACGATATGGCTACCTCATTTGTATTACTGGAACAGCCTAGAATATCTTCTTCCTGTTTCTCAATTAATAAATAAACCAGGCGTGTTTTACACTATTTATTACATAGAATCTTAACTCTTCTAATAGAATTTTATGACGCAAACAACAGAACGCCTTAGATATGAGTGTCACAGAAGGCCCCAAATGGTGATACTTTATTTAAGAATTTTATTACGTGCCAACGGCATTGCCGCGGTGGCAACACCGGTTCCCGTTCGGTTACCCAAGTTAACAACTATCGGCCTTGGCTAGCTTCGATGGTTGACAGTCGGGGACTGCCGACCACTGTTGGCAAGCGGGTTGCACTCAGCCCTTGTGAGGTCAGTTGAGGAGCTGAAGTAGCGGCTCTGGTCACGAAATCTGACAACAGATAGGAGAGCGCTGTGCTGACCCTATGCTGCTCCATGTCTGCATCCAGTGACGTATATGGGCTAAGTGTGACATGGCAGCCTGTCTGTACCGTTGAGTGTTTAAAGGCTCTTGGGACGTTTATTTTCCTTATATTTTCGATAAATGTATAAATATCTGTCAGAACAGAGGCCCATCTGGAATTCAAAGTGTGATCAGGGACATTACAACACAGGAAAGTGGCAATCCCAGGTTACCTTATCTTCTTCAAAAACACTTGAAAATGATAAAAGGAGTGACAGTGGGCGATAGAAACTGACATCTGTAGAGTCAGTCTCCTTACAGAGATTTATAAAACGCTATATTTGCATATGGCAAAACACCCCTAATTATTGGTGGTTTGCGTACCTGACTATGTGTAATTACAGTAAGGTTTCATGGTACAGTCCTCCTGAAATACCCGCTGCACTGCCATGTCGTTACCTCTGGTTCAGTAGTCACCGCAATATACGACAACTGGCTGTGTTGTATTTTGGTAAAATGCTCCAGTATCCCTCAACTCAATGAATGCACGCTTCTTAAATTCCTAACTCATCACGAGTTGCACGTATATATGTTATGAGCATGAGATGTCGCCACCTCAACCAGAAAAGTTGCAATAAAGACCCTCGCAACACCCACCATGTACCAACACCATTGTTAGGCTAGAGGAATTGGTTTTTTCAATACCGAAAATACCGAAATTTTAATCAACGGATCCCTCAGATACGAAAATGGTGGAGTCTCAGTTTCGTACGTTTCGTTGCAGATGTTTATGGTGCAAGAACTGCAGCGTGACTAAAATTTTGAGTACTTTTCAACAGGAAATCGTATTACAACTACAGCAGTATTACATAAATCTAGAGTTACAATTTGTGAATAATGTTTTAAATATGTGTCACGTGGCCCGTCGTTAGTTGTTGCTTGATGAGTCGAAGAACCGAACAGTGGGAAACTGAGCATCATTCGCAACCAAAATGCAATTTATTAAGGACTAGGGTGCTGCGGTAGATTAATAAATAACACAAGAATTAAAAAATACATACGGCAAATGAGGTAACTTGTTGAGTTACAACTGGCCCCTTCACGAGGAAAATACAGGGGGAGACAGGTCTCATACCCCGGAGTCCCTCACAAATCTGGACACAACGCCACACACACTGGTTGAATAACACAAGCACGGACACTTTTAAAACATATATACGAAGTACTTTAAAACATATGCAAAACCGCATATATAGTGCACAGCTCTCATTGTTTAGAGGTGAAACATTTCGAAAGCTAGATGAGCTGTCCACCAATGAAAAGGTACCCCAAAGTTTCAAATAATGACATAGAAAAGATATAAACCACAAGGTGCAAAACAGAACCATATAACGGATCTCACATGGTAGTCTGACGTCAAGTTAGCAAGTTAACAACCCTCCCCGGTACAATACAAAGGAAGGACAGCAACGGTTCAGCAAAATGCGAGATGGAGCCTAATATACATCAGTTTCTTTATGGACACAAATTACTCAACGAGAAGCAAAGGATACTCAGCAGGAGAAACATTACATGAGAATATGAACAAATAATTTTCATGTGGCACACAATAATCATTTAAATAACCCCCTTAAAAGCTTATTAATTACAAAGGACAAGAATAAAACTCTTCAGTAAATGTACACCGAGAGAGACTAAGCTGCACTTCTGATCAGGACATTGGAGTTTTTAACATAAAAAAGAACCCATGAAATACAGAGAACGAGGATGACACTCTTCAGTAAATGTACGCCAGACAGATTGGGCAATACTGTTGATAAAGGCATTGTATTTCTGAACATTTCAAATTACGACAGATTTAACCGAATAGTATTTAGAGTCACAGCTAAAAGCAACAGAACATGCCTGCCAAATCATATGCCTGAACGTGCTCATTCCATTCCAGGTTGCACAAGGCAGCAAAGAAACTATGGTTTTAACCTGTTTAAAAAATCGCTCATCGGATATAGTCACTTGGTAGGAGCATTCTCGATGGTAACAGATTCGCTTCGTTGTTGTGAGCGTCCTATCAGGGCCGACAGTTCGCCCCCCTGTGGGCTGCTCTCCATACGGCCTCATGTCCGCTTCTCGGCTGTCGGGTGCTGTTGATGCGATGTATTCCTGAGCACCGGTGTGATCGCACTTGCTCCAACACCGACACGGGCGGCGCGTCCGTTGTACCAGCAGGGAAACTTGCTAGGTCGGCTGCTAAATGAGTACTACGCTCTTCAAGTAAACGTGCGTCCACTACGGTAGCTGCACGGTCAGCGCAGCGGAATGAAAAGTAAAGGGGTTCAATTTCGATTCCCAGCCGGGTCGGAGATTCTCTCCGCTCTGGACTGATCGTTGTCCTCATAACTGACTTTATTGTTGAGATGGTTGCTCTCGGGAGGAAAATTTATCTTCACAGCGTGATTTTAGATGTAACTGTCATTTCAACACCTCTGCAAAACACACCGAATCGGTCTTTCAGAACACAACCGATCTATGCCTAGTTACTTAATTAAGAATTACCTAAATGTGGCCACATATGTGCTAGATATTTGCAAATTCATATCATCTTTAGATTTAAGGCCCATGGAATTTAGTGGTGGTATTAATGGTAAAGTAACAGCCAGTAAGATGATATTTTTCACTGAGAGACGTTGCGCAGTGGTAAAGAAACTGAACTTCAATTCCAGAGCTGTAACCAGAAAGATGCTTTCACTTTCATGTTTTGCCCACAATTCGTTTCATCTTCGATATATTCTGCAACGACATCCAATGTTGAACTTCGATTAGTGGTGCAAAATCTTGCAGTTTTCTCTTTGTGGCACCACTGAAACGTGTTTGTATCTTTGGCGTGCCGCTCAAGTCCTCAGACAATGAGAAACGCTGGTGGTTGTCAGGGCCACGAGGCCGTGTGCAACAGAATATGGTACTGATTTGCTTTGTTCTGCTGTTTCTGGAACGGCGTGACGCAGAGAGAAAGTCTGGGCTGAAGTTCCCTATTAGTTTGCTTTTGTGCAATAGGGAAAGCGTAAGTAATTTAAGTCATGTAATGTAAATACTTATCTGGTTATCATTCCACGTAGAGAACAGTAACGTAAACAGATTTTCATGCGCGTGGCATCAGGAAGGTTCAGGTCGCTCGTTTCCCTCAACTGAAATGTTACACTACTGGCCATAAAAATTGCTACACACGAAGATGACGTGCTACAGACGCGAAATTTAAGCGACAGGAAGAAGATGCTGTGATATGCAAATGGTTAGCAATTCAGAGCATTCAAACTAGGTTGGTGCCGGTGGCGACACCTACAACGTGCTGACACGAGGAAAGTTTCCAACCGATTTCTCATACACAAACAGCAGTTGACCGGCGTTGCCTGGAGAAACGTTGTTGTGATGCCTCGTGTGAGGAGGAGAAATTCGTACCATCACGTTTCCGACTTTGATAAAGGTCGGATTGTAACCTATCACGATTGCGGTTTATCGTACCGCGACATTACTCCTCGCGTTGGTCGAGATCCAATGACTGTTAGCAGAATATGGAATCGGTGGGTTCAGGAGCGTAATACGTAACGCCGTGCTGGATCCCAAAAATGGTTCAAATGGCTCTGAGCACTATGGGACATAACATCTTAGGTCCTCAGTTCCCTAGAACTTAGAACTAATTAAACATAACTAACCAAAGCACATCACACACCCATCCCCGAGGCAGGATTCTAAACTGCGACCGTAGCAGTCACGCGGTTCCGGACTGAAGTACCTAGAACCGCTTGGCCACCGCGGCCGGCACTGGATTCCAACAGCCTCGTATCACTACCAGCAGAGATGACAGGCATCTTACCCGCATGGCTGTAACGGATCGTGCAGCCACGTCTCTATCCGTGAGTCAACAGATGAGGACGTCTGCAAGACAACAAACATCTACACGAACAGTTCGACGACGTTTGCAGTAGCATGGACTATCAGCTCGAGGACCATGGCTGCGTTTGCCCTTGACGCTGCAGCACAGACAGGAGCGCCTGCTATGGTGTAGTCAACGACGAACCTGGGTACACGAATGGCAAAGCGTCATTTTTTCGCATGAAACCAGATTCTATTTACAGCATCATAACGGTCGCATCCCTCTTTGGCGACATCGCGGAGAACGCACAGTGGAAGCGTGTATTCGTGATCGCCATACTGGTGTATCATTCGGCGTGATGGTATGGGGTTCCATTGGTTACACGTCTCGGTCACCTCTTGTTCGCATTGACGGCACTTTGAACAGTGGACGTTACATTTCAGTCGTGTTACGACCCGTGGCTCTACCCTTCATTCGATCCCTACGAACCCCTACATTTTAGCAGGATAATGCACGACCGCATGTTGCAGGTCCTGTACGGGCCTTTCTTGATACAGAAAATGTTCGACCTCTACCCTGGCTAGCACATTCTCCAGATCTCTCACCAACTGAAGACGTCTGGTGAATGGTGGCCGAGCAACTGGCTCGTCACAATACGCCAGTCACTACTCTTGATGAACTGGTATCGTGTTGAAAGTGCATGGGCAGCTGTACCTGTACACGCCATCCAAGCTCTGTTTGACTCAATGCCCAGGCGTATCAAGACCGTTATTACGGCCAGAGGTGGTTGTTCTGGGTACTGATTTGCATGAAAATGTAATCACATGTTAGTTTATCATCTCCATATCTTCTTAGTGCAGCAATTTTAATGGGCAGAAGTGTACTTAGAGGATCGAGTAACATCTACTCAGTCTGTCACATTGTGTATGCAGTCTTATCCTACTCTCTTCCTTTATGAATAGTTCATTGTCTGTCTGGAAGATTTACCTAGAGAATATAATTTTTTCTGCTTTTTTACTAGAACTTCAGTTCGTAATACGTGTACAGAGAATAGACGTGGTTTTTCTACTTGCTCGCACAGTTCTAAAACAAAATGGTAAACTTATCCTTGTCAATGATCTTGCTTTTCCTAAGACATTCATTTATTCTTGAACATAAGATGGCCACAGGCCAGATACTGCTATATTGTCAACACCTGCTGCTAAAATCTCTGTCCCATCATTGATAATTCAGAGTGCGAAAAATTCCAATACTCGTACTTCAGTCGTATGCAGTTGTTTCTCTACCTCTACCTATTTAGGTAGAGGTTGTGGATCAGCGCAGAATTTGCTTCAATTTTTATGGAAAACCACCAGGATAATTTTGCCACAAGAATTTTGCCACAACAATTTGATTCGTAACTGCTTCACCTTCCTGTCTCACAATGTGCGTTCACCTATATGAACAGTGTCAGATTTAAGACATCACTGAATTTCCTAAATAACCTTAAACCGGTTATAGTTTGCCAGCAGTAGTTACTTTGACCACTCGAACACCAAATGTCTTACAGCTCTCCACTGGCTCGCACCTATGTGTTTAGTATATATTGTTTGATGGTAAATTTCTGCCGGAACAGTTGAGGAAACTATTGCAGCTTGTAACTATACACGAGAAGGTGTGTTAATATCTGATTGTGTCAAATCCACAGATATAATTTTGCTGCAAAGCTATCGGTGTTTTCAAATATATTATGTACATTACACGATTAATTCTCAAAATAGAACATTGATAAATTTTTTGTTAAAATGTACGTATCTGCCAAAATATATTGATTTCTGAGGTGATGTGAATCATTTCTCTGTTTAGTGATTACTTTGACTACTTGTTGTAACGCCGGGATTAGGGATACACAAATTATTAAACAGCGTTTATTCCAATGACAAATTGAAACTAACGAATACAAAAATTAACCATACGTATATAGACGAAAGCCCATTTGTAATTGTTAATATGCCTATGAAAAGAAAATGTTAGTTATATACTGCTTAAATTGTAAGATGTTGAGGCTCACGCAGTGATTCAGGCGTAACATATACTATGTGATCAAAAGTATCCGGACACCGGTCTGAAAATTACTTACAAGTCTTTGGCGCCCTCCATCGGTAACGCAGGAGTTCAGTATGGTGTTGGCCCACCCTCAGCCTCGAGTACAGCTTCCACTCTAGCAGACATATGTTCAGTCAGGTGCTGGAAGGTTTCATGGGGAATGGCAGACCATTCTACACGGTGTGCTGCACTAAGGGGAGGTATCGATGTCGGTCGGTAAGGCCTGGTACGAAGTCGGCGTTCCAAAACATCCTAAAAGTGTTCTATAGGATTCAGGTCAGGTCTCTGTGTAGGTCAGTCCATTACAGAGATATTACTATCGTGTAACCACTCGGCCACAGGCCGTGAATTATGAGCAGGTGCTCGTTCGTGTTGAAATATTCAATCGCCTCGAATTGCTCTTCAAAAGTGGGAAGCAAGAAAGTGATTAAAACATCAATGTTGGCCTGTGCTGAGACAGTGCCACGCAAAACAACAAGGGGTGCAAGTTCCCTCCATGAAAAACATGACCACACCCTAACACCACAGCCTCCGAATTTTATTGTTGATACTTCGCATGCTGGCAGATGACGTTCACCGGGCGTTTATCATACCCACACCCCGCCATCTGATAGCCACATTGTACACATTGTATTCCGTGATTCGTAACTCCTCACAACCTTTTTCCACTGTTCAATCGTCCAACGTTTACGCTCCTTACATCAAACTAGGTGTCGTTTGCCCTTTATTGGCATGATGTGTGGCTTATGAGCAGCCGCTCGACCATGAAGTCTAAGTGTTCTCACCTCCCGCCTGTCACAGTATTTGCAGTGGATTCTGATCCAGTTTGTAATTCCTTTGTGATGCTCTGGATAGATGTCTGCCTATCACACATTTCAACCCTCTTCAACTGTCGGCAGTCTCTGTCAGTCAACAGACAAGGTCGGCCTGTGTGCTATTGTGCTGTACGTGTCCCTTCACGTTTCCACTTCACTATCACATCGGAAACAGTGGACCTAGGGATGTTCAGGAATATAGAAATCTCGCGTACAGATGTGTGACACAAGTGACACCCATTCACCTGACCACGTTCGAAGTCCATGAGTTCCGCGATGCGCCCCATTGTGCTCTGTCACGATGTCTACTGAGGTCGCTGACATGGAGTACCTGGCAGTAGGTGGCAGCAAAAACGACCCAATATGACAAATTTATGTTTTTGGGAGTGTCTAGATACTTTTGGTCAGAGTGCGTAATGTCAAATATCTGCGGAATGAAGTAATGAAGTTTGTTTGGCCACAAGTACCAGATATTGAGTCGATAAATAAAGAACAGCTAACCTTGGTTCTAACTATATCGGACGTTTTGAAACGAAGATTTAGGAGCCGTGTGGTGCTCCATCCTAGTAGCTAGTACCTTTTATTATGTTCAGAATTTTGAGGTTGGATCGTATTTTTTTATTTATGTACCATACTAGGCTTTTCCTTTCATGGGCCTTAATAAACCACTTAAGAAAACTTCAGATCAATTTATTTAAATCTGGGTGGTCAGAGTTTCATTGCGCTATGGAAATATTGACCACAAATGGAATGGTGGTGGATAGTTGAGGTGGAAGTATAGACTGGTCAATTTATCCCCAAATTCATGTTAATTTAGACCAGCAAAATATTTTTGTTTTACTTCCTCTGCATTTTAGACAATGTATTGTACTAATCAGTATGTAGTCCATTCATACAAGCCACTGTGTTCACTAACATAAATATCATAAAAGTTAGAAAACAGTTACGGATATCACTGTACTTAAGGCTACTATCTGGGGTGGTAACTTGAGTATGTCACAGACAATATCCTTCTTCTTCCCACACAATCCGAAACTGCGCCTCTACTTCAAAATTACAGCGCCAGTGACGAAACGCTCAGTTCTACACATCCAAACTTCCTGCCTCTACATCATTCGCTATGGGTCACTGCAGACCCATCAGTAAATATGAGGCATGTGAGATATTCCCTCAACGCTACATAAGCCAGTTTTAGATGGTAGAGCTATTTCACGTCACTGGTGGCCACGATGTAGCTGGAGCCGAGGTGGGTCTCCTGAGAATCTTGTCTTAATAAACGGTGATATTACGACAGAGAGGCAGCGCGCCATGAACCCGCCAGCTCCGTCGTGTCGACCGACGCTCGTTCCTCAGACGGAGTGCGTGCCTGCAGCCGCTCCGCGGTCTCGCTAAGCCTCCACGCAGTCGTGATTCATCACGACCCCTGAATCCGGCGGCGGTGAATGCTTGCTCGCACCTCCGCCGGCCGTGAGTAATGGGTGGATGTCGATAACAATGCGGGCGCGCATTCCGTCCAGTTTAGCTGCGGCGCGCGGTCCGCGGCAGGTAGCCGTTGCCTGGATACGGGTAATTAGGGCGGAGCCCCATTTACTGCGCTCCAGTCGGCGGCGGCGCCTGTGACCGCCGGAATGTCGACCAGAATTGGCGGCTCCGTCTGGTGCACGAGGACCCCTTACACTGGCGACTTCCTCTGCTGCAATATGCAACTGCTGTTTTCTGAAAGTGGTGAGGACCTTACACTGAATACAAGACTTCAGCAGCGGATCTTACAGCAACGTTTTCAACAAACTACGCCTCACTCATGCAGAAAACATATAAGCGACAATGGAATGGACAGCAATCCGCTTTCTGAATGTGTAGTTAACAATGCAAACAGAGCAGGAAATTCGCTTGCGCAGGAGGCTAAATGACAGAAGTGTTCAAATTCTCTTTCTAGCCTGCTTGCCCCTACCACCACCGCAACCATGAATGCAGCTCAGTCTGCCGCAACGCAAGAGTTCGTGTGTAGTGAAGCCCAGTTGTTAGACCAGGCCAACTGGGATTTTCACAAGCCGGCGAACTTCACGGAACCTATTCAGCCTGTTGCACCTGACAACGCGTTGCGCTGTAAATCCACCGTGGCTGACAAGGAGACACTGACGTGACAAAAGTCACAGGACACCTCCTAGTACCGTATCCGACTTCCTTTTGCCCAGCGTAGTACAGCAACTCGACGTGACATGGACTTGGCAATTCGTTACAAGTACCCTCTAGGAATACTAGCAATGCTGCCGCTATAGACGCCCTTAAGTGTTTCCAGTTAGGATTTTGCACACGAGCTGATCTCTCTGTTATGTTCCACAAATGTTCGATGGGATTCATGTCATGCGATCTGGTGGGCAAATCAATGGCTCGAATTCTCCAGAATGTTCGTCACATCAGTCACGAAAAATTGTGTCCCAGTGAAATGACATCATTGTTTAGGAACATGAAGTTCATGAATGGCTGAAAATGATCTCCAGATGGGCAAAAATAACCGTTTCTAGTCAATGATCGATTCAACTGGACCTGAGGACCCAGTCAGTCCCACACAAACACAGCTCACACCAGTATGGACCCACCACTAGCTTCCACAGTGCCTTATTGATAACTTGGGTCCATGGCTTCGTGGGGTTTGCTTTAACCACCTGAAATCTGGACTCATCTGACCAGTCTACGGTTTCCCCGTTGTCTAGGGGCCAACGACATGGTCACGAGCCCAGGAGAGGCGCTGCCGTCAATGTCGTGCTGTTGGCAAAGGCACTCTCGTCGGTCGTCCATTAACGCCAAATTTCGCCGCACTCTCCTAATGGATACATTATCCCTAAGTCCATATTGATTTCTGCGGTTATTTAACGCATTATAGCTTGTATGTTAGCCCTGACAACTTCACCCAAAAGTCGCTGCTGTCGTTCGCTATGTGAAGTCCGTCAGCCACTGCTTAGTCTGTTGTGAGAGGTAACGCCTGAAATTTGGTATTATCGGCACACTCTTGACACTGTGTATCCCGGGATAATGAGATACCTAACGCTGTAAGAAATGGAATGTGTTGCAGCCGCGACCGAAACGGTCACGGGATTACCGTGAAGGAAAGCGCGGCGGGACCCACGGAGCGGCCCGCTAACAACACAAACGGGGAAGGATAGACACGAACAACGAGGGACAACCGAGCGAGACCTTACGAACAACAACACTCAAGAAGCAACGGAGTCACAAGAAAACCCTACGAATCAACCACGTCCACGGAACAAAGTAACGTAAACACGCTGTCTGTAGGCGAGATGTCGATAGACGCACGCGAAGATCAGATTGACTGGCTGAGCGAGAGTTAGGCGCTTAAATACATGCTCTGGTACGTCGCTATTGGGCGCTGGGACCATGTGTTCCATAGTGGCGCCATCACATAATACGTGGGCCAGGAGGCGCGTGCCGCCACGGCTTAGGGTGCGACGGTGCAGAGACCTCTAGGTGTCTTCGATGTCCATGCCGTTTGGCGCGGATTCAAAACCCGCGGCGCACGGGACCAAATACCATTCCACGTTCAAGGTCTTTTAATTACCGTCGTGCCGTCATAACCAGGTCACAGACCTTTTTCACATGAATCGCCTGAGTACAAAAGGCAGCTCATCCGATGCACAGCCCTTTTATGCTTTGTGAACGCGGTACTACCGCCTTCTGTAGAGGCACATATCGCTCTCCCATGACCTTTGTCATCCCATTGTATGCCCGCATAGGTGGTTTCACTGTAGCTCATTTATCATGACGATGGGAACATTAAATGAAGAAAATACACTTAAAGGAGGTTGGGGCGAAATTGAAGATTCGGAAATATATGCCACTCAGGAATCAGAGCCCCAGTCCAGTAGGGAAAAATTTATGTGTATATGAGGCAGCTTCCCCAAAATCTGTAGGTGTCTCGCAACTGGAAATTCTGTAAAACATCATTAGACACTGACTTGGGAACCTCGAGTGTTACCACATAATTTGACAAGCAGTTTGTTTACTCCAGAAATATTTTGAAAGGGAACACAGACTTAGTGGCTGACATATGTGTGGAAATGTGTGTTGAGGAGTTGACGCCATTTAGCTTTATATTGGTAGTCTTTAGGGTAACATTGAATGAAACTGGAGAAAGTACGACTCAGTGAATATAAGAAACAACATTCTGGTGGTATGCAAAAAAGCTTAGTATGTAAGAAAAGATTCCTCTTCTAGGCACGTACTTCTACCAGTGACATAATATGAAAAACGTACCATCTGTCTTGCTAAAATGTAGTAATGAACTGTTTTGGCCAAGTGGAATGAAATCAGCGAACATGAAGTACACATCCTGGAAAAAACAATTAAAATTGGTATAACTGGGGTCGTGTTTGGATGGTACACACAAATGTTGCAGAAAATAGAATTCCAAGATCTTACATTAGTTGGCGCAACAGTATAATTAACATCCTCAGGTCCATAGTTGCAAAGGATCTCGACTCTCAGAGATAGTTCTGCTCACTACAGGAAACATGTATTTCAGTTTACCTGATGATAGTTCGAATAGAAAATAGTCACTTACAGTTGTAAGAGGATGAAGTTTCTCAGAAAATCTTTCAAATCAAAATGAATTCATAAGCTCAAAAAAAAACCGAAAAGAAAAAAATTACATATAAAATTCACAATTTTTCTTGCCTACGATGATCCAAAATGAAGATATATTTCATTGCACCTCGTCATGTGATATTCGGGTAGAAGAAAGACTTTTTCCCGGCTTCCGAATGCTGCTCATAACACTACAATCAAAGTGTAGGGAATAAACTGCTACGTAGCGCAGCACAGCGGGAAGACGGACAGACAAGCAAGATTCCTTTAGCCTGCTTGGCTTGGGCATAGCTTAACTTGGACGGGAGTAAAGCAGCCCACACGTTCTCCTATAACAAGCAGCAGTTTGTCTGCCTGGCTAACAGGCAAGCACGGGCAGCTTAAAAGTGGATTGTGTACACCTTTGGTGAATGCAAAGGAGGGGAAGAGGTATTGCAGTGAAGCGGACAGGCAGAGGGGCCAGAGGCAGCACGAGCATACTCTGACAGTAGAAAATGCAAATGGGTTTACTTAAGAGGCATAGCCATGCGAACGGAATAGCCATGTGAATGGAACAATTTGGGTGTAGACAGGAGCTTCACTGTTAGAAAGACGTTCACAGATATTTAGGGTAATTGCGGACACAATTGCACATTACAAATAAAACAGGCAATCGTTCCACGTAATACTATAGGTTTTTACTGTCACTGTTTCCACATACAAAAGACATTTAGAAAATGCTCCACTGTAACTCTCTTCATTTCCAGCTGCCGTGTTTGTTTCACTTCCACTGGCAGTGCCACTTAATTCAGTGTCATCTTCCCTTGCAAAATCAGTATAGCTTCCATCACTGTAATTATCACTATTCAAATCTTTACCATTTCCCATATTTATGATCCTCTCCACCCCTTGGTCCAGTAAACCTTTACTTCAAATATAATGCTCTCGAGTTTCCAATTTGTTTTCTTCCAGTGTTTTGTTCAAAAATGGTTCAAATGGCTCTGAGCACTACGGGACTTAACTTCTGAGGTCATCAGTCCCCCTAACTAACCTAAGGACATCACACACATCCATGCCCGAGGCAGGATTCGAACCTGCGACCGTATCGGTTGCGCGGTTCCAAGACTGTAGCGCCTAGAACCGCTCGGCCACCCCGGCAGGCCAGTGTTTTGTTATGAAAGCCTTAATAACTTTCCATATTGCACATTACGTTCAGAAACGCGTTCTAGATTCTTGCTTATTTCAGATCTGTGGGATTTACCATACTGCTGTACCTGTGTTGTTCAGAAGTGCCATGAATTGTTCCTTCGGGCTGTAGAGACTACAGCCTTATGAAACACACGTAGTGTATTCGCAGTTTCCAATATTGACAGCCATCATCTATATAATGGAGTGATTGAAGTGAATTGTGCTGGACCTGCAATCGAAACCGGATTTCCGGCTTGTTGCGAGCGGTCGCCATTCCATTAGGCTATCTGCGCATGACTCGCGATCAGATTCAAATTTCCTTATGTCGTCAACTATGTGTGTACAACCTGGCATTCGTAAATCCATTATGCGCATTCCGTACAGAGAAATCATTTTAATTGGAAGCCACTTGACAGCATGTGGGAGTTAGGGTCTAGCCCTAAAAAGTGCACGGATAGCCTAATGGAATAAAGGCCGCTCGCAATAATCCAGGTTCGAGTCGCGATCAGTGACGAATTTTCATTCTCGTCTTTCCATCATATATGTTGTCTACATTCACAACTGTGAATACATTTCATGTATATATAGAATTTAATTCTAGGTGTTATGCAGGGGCCGGCCGTTGTGGCCGAGCGGTTCTAGGCGCTTCTGTCTGGAACCGTTTGACCGCTACGGTCGCAGGTTCGAATCCTGCCTCGGGCATGGATGTGTGTGATGTCCTTAGGTTAGTTAGGTTACAGTAGTTCTCAGTTCTAAGGGACTGATGACATCAGATGTTAAGTCCCATAGTGCTTAGAGCCATTTGAACCATTTGTTATACAGGGCCGTGCGGGGTAGCCGTGCGGTCTGAGGCGCTTTGCCACAGCTCGCGCGGCTCCCCTCGTCGGAGATTCGAGTCATCCTTCGGGCAGCGGTGTGTGTGTTGTCCTTAGCGTAAGTTAGTTTAGGTTAGATTAAGCAGTGTGTAAACCATCCTCAGCAGTTTGGGCCCATAGTAACTTACCAATTATGATGCAGGAAGTCGTAGCACTGTATGATGATGTTCCGTTAAATTACTCTCTGTGTTGTGATATGGCCTGGTTTGTTCATTTTGATCAACGAATACAAGTGGGGTACGAGCATGTATTTGTGGAATCGAATTCCTTTTTCTATCAGGGAGGACATCATTTCTCTCATCGTTTATTGTGGTAAGAGGCACTAGTTGTTTAGTTGTTAATCTCTCCCTGAACAACTTTTCATAATCTGAGAAGGCTACATTTCCTGCTCAGATTTAAACTTTACCTAGGCATTCGGTAGAAAACTGTCCTCTCCGCCGCATAGATGATTATAATTCTGCTATCTTTCTAAACAGGTGTCAGCAGATAGTGCAGTGATTGTCACTCTACCTATACGATGTGTGATAAATGTGAACATATGTGTCATCCGTGTAGACAATTGGTCAAAACTCACGTCTATACTATCAGAATTCGATGTGCCCTATTCTACTTTGTTACTTGGCCACTTTCCTGTTATCGCCATCTTCTTCCACCTAAACCCCAGAGTGTGTAAACCTTTACGAAATGTGTTTATACTATCGACAAAATTTATTAAACTCTGTAAATTTTATTAATTTCTTTCAAATTCGGTCTTCTTTTAGCTGTAATGTTGAAATTATTCGCACAGTGCCCGCATCTCGTGGTCGTGCGGTAGCGTTCTCGCTTCCCACGCCCGGGTTCCCGGGTTCGATTCCCGGCGGGGTCAGGGATTTTCTCTGCCTCGTGATGGCTGGGTGTTGTGTGCTGTCCTTAGGTTAGTTAGGTTTGAGTAGTTCTAAGTTCTAGGGGACTGATGACCATAGATGTTAAGTCCCATAGTGCTCAGAGCCATTTTTTTTTATTCGCACAGTGCGAACGACTTGCTGATTAATATGGTCTAAAACTGGACCTGCGAGATTTTCTCGGCCTTTCCTTGTGAGGCACTGAAAACATCGATTCGCCAAACAGAATTAAATGACCCACCAGTAGCTTCGGCCACTCGTTCCAATGAAGCAAGTAACACAGCTTCCTTCTTCATGAACTAGTATACGTTTGGAGCCACTTCGTGTGTTTATCTATGAAGAACTTTGCCCTTTAACTTGCTTTGTACTGGTGGTGCCTTCAACTTCGTATGTGTTCTCCCATAGTCTTTGCTAGTGGAGCGCTCCATCTGACTCGCTGACAAACACGTCCGATGCTTGTGATCGGTGGAGCGAGGTGTACTGGGCAACGTGTTTACGGTGTTCACGTCTGTTAACACAAACTCTACAGTAATCTGAAAACTGAGCAGGTTCTGAAAATTGCAGAATTGTGCTACAAGAATCATCTGCTCGTGTAACATAACGCGCTGCGAGCTAGCTTCGAGGCATGGATGTGAACCGCATCTCGATTGAATGCGAGCGGTGGTTTCAAGACCTTGGTCTAGTACAAAGGCTAGCCTCCGTATGGGTTGGCGGCGATTTCCCACGCTCGTTCAAGCAGGTGCAGGAATGGTCACCAGTGTCCTACTCAAAAATATAATACACGAACAAGACCTTATGACCTGATGCTCTTCAGTTTCCTTCATAGCGAATTTTTTAAGCTCAATTTCAAAACATCGCCACTGAATATCGGAAGAAGTCCGAGCGCAGTTAAAGACGAAACATTTGCATCGTTTTACAAGATTCTCCTACATCTGAATGTGTAACATGTTAGCCCTACAATCACGAAGACACTGATTGGATTCTCACTTGTTGCAAATTTACTTACTTTTAAACACGATAAATATTATCAGAAGGAATTATTGAATAACAACTAACGAATCTTATCATCTGACAAGCTCTCTGGAACTGAGGTAGCTCTAGCCCTATGAACGAGAGTCCTTAACGCACCGTTGCGTTGCGGTGTCTCAAGGCAGCTCGTAGCTCGCTGATACAAGTCGGGGTATGCAGGTTTAGGAAGCACACTGGGGCCATTCCGAATCTTATCCTTCAGATACGGCATGTCTCGATTCTTTTCCTCTTCCACGCTGAAGCAAATGCTTGGACTAAGTTAATTAAGATACTCCAAAAACGTAGCAAGTGATGATGTACGATGTGGCAATACCACAAAGTTCTCCAAAGAAGACTGGCTACTGTGGGAAAGAGATGCCTAACCATAGCAACACCGTCAATTTGCTCAAAATATTGGTCATTAAATAACGGTTCAAATGGTTCAAATGGCTCTGAGCAATATGGGACTTAACTTCTAAGCTCATCAGTCCCCTAGAACTTAGAACTACTTAAACCTCACTAACCTAAGGACATCACACACATCCATGCCCGAGGCAGGATTCGAACCTGCGACTGGTCGCGCTGTTCCAAGCTGTAGGGCCTAGAACCGCTCGGCCACCCCGGCCGGCATTAAATAATAAGTAAGTCGAGGTAAGCACATGTCTGAAAAGATGTGAGATGTCCTTTTCCATCTCACTTTCTCCGAGTTAGGGTCATTAATTTATTTACTTTATCTTTTATGCCTTTCTTTAGACCTGATCTCTCTCCACATATGCCGGCCGAAGTGGCCGTGCGGTTAAAGGCGCTGCAGTCTGGAACCGCAAGACCGCTACGGTCGCAGGTTCGAGTCCTGCCTCTGGCATGGGTGTTTGTGATGTCCTTAGGTTAGTTAGGTTTAACTAGTTCTAAGTTCTAGGGGACTAATGAGCTCAGCAGTTGAGTCCCATAGTGCTCAGAGCCATTTGAACCATCTTTCTCCACATATTAGGGTGCCAGGGATATAAGTGCTGATATTGTGATTATTCATACGTTAATGTAGACTCACCTCAGTGTTCAGTTGGTTTCCATCTGCGGCTAATAGTCGTCCCACAAACATGTCACACAATTAACTACCAGAATTTTTTGTACAGTTCTAACTACACTACTAAATGGACTGCACCTGTCAGTACACGCTAACAGTTTCCTGTCTACACGTCAACACTTCAACACCTACCTGCTGCCCAGCAGAAAATAAGCGTTAATGGCTTGCACTTGCCACATATACTTGGAAGAACTAACCAACCCAAAAACGTATCACCACTATGATTCTTCAAATGAAGTAAATGCTGATGTTTTGAGCACACTGTCTCTAGTTATCGATAAGAATATCTGCACTTAACCCCTACTACCCTGTATAATATAGTACTTTACCTTCTTTTTGAAGTTGTTACATGATTTCATTGATTATGAAGCTATCTCTCAGTATAATCATCGGAATAATAGTAGTTCTGCAATATAAGTCCATCCAAGTCAGAATAAACGCCCAAAACTACCAACACACCTTAGCTGTCGAACTACACGCCATGCTGGACAGCAACATCATGACAAGGAAAATACATTGCCAAAAACTATATCAATGCACAGGGCAGGTAACCGGAACGTTAACAGCCACAAGTCAGAAGATACTGCTGGTGCACTTCATTAATCAAGGAGTGAGATAAATTAAGTTAAACCCCATCCAAGGACATCTGCTGTTCCACACACATTGTTGCTCGCGATAATCTCGCAGAAAGGAACAACCAGGATCAAACGAAGAGAACTGATAGTAGTTGAGGCTTGATAGTAGGTTAAGTGAGAACTCAACTTTAGAGTCCAAGATCGGTGGGCGACGAACTTCGTAACTCTCGCAAGAAGCGCCTCACAACTCCAACGACACGTGCACGCCTCCAGCGTCTCCAGCATGACTCCACGTGACACAGACCTCCTCGCTGCTCCGCGCCAACCGACCGACTGCACTCGTGATCCAACTGGCTTTCAGACATATGACGACCCGGAAATACTATCGGTCGCCTCAGAGATGGTACGACATTGCACTTATCGATAAGCGCTACTGCTGCCACTCACGGGCAAGTAAAGCAAAAGTTAGTAGCGCAAGTCAATGGAATAAGAAAACGAGGCGGCAGTACCGAAAAAGAAGATGCCAAACAATAAATGGCATGATCATTAGCCGTGCACGGATCAATGCCATTATCAACATCTCACTGAGTTTGAAAGAGGACATCTAATATGTCTATGAGCAGCTGGGTTTACCTTCTGCGATATTACAGAATGACTTGGCTGGAATGTAGTCACTGTACGTGATTACTGACAGCGGTTTCACGAGAATGTATGGTTGCAAGAAAACTGGGTTGTGTGTGGCTATGTGGCACTACCGAAAGATGAGACCATCTTGTTCTGCATATGGCTCTGGCCCAGCGTACTGCATCTGCAGCAGCAGTTTGAGCAGTATTTGGCACCACAGTAACACAACAAGCTAAAATTTTACATTTGTGACACAGCCTCCAGATGTAGACAGGGTCCATAGTAGGCTGTAATGTGATGTTTATTTAAAGGTGCTATCAGCTAATATCGTCTAAGTGTAGGTTTCCAATTTTCAGAAATTACTCTTGAATACACAACAATAAGCTCCCATTTCCTCTGCCCTTTTCCTTTCCGCCATTACGAGAGAACTTCTAATTGTTTTTATCTGTGGAATTTTTAAGTTCATTGTGGGAAGTGTGTTCTAACACTGAGAGGATGGGAGTCCGAGCCGGAATTCAATTCGTCCATGCGCTCTCCATATACACAGTGCAGAACAAGGGGTTTGGGTCATTTTTTGTAGAGTGGATGTAGCAAGTCTCTTAATTTTTTAATATCTGTGGGAACATAATGGCATTCAATGGTAATATATGTGTTGCATCGGCTGTGCGTCAGGTGACTGATTTCCTCTCTTCATGCCAAATTCTAGATACACTCCTGGAAATTCCTGGGGTCAGATACATCACATGATCACACTGACAGAACCACAGGCACATAGACACAGGCAACAGAGCATGCACAATGTCGGCACTAGTACAGTGTATATCCACCTTTCGCATCAATGCAGGCTGCTATTCTCCCATGGAGACGATCGTAGAGATGCTGGATGTAGTCCTGTGGAACGGCTTGCCATGCCATTTCCACCTGGCGCCTCAGCTGGACCAGCGTTCGTGCTGGACATGCAGACCGCGTGAGACGACGCTTCATCCAGTCCCAAACATGCTCAATGGGGGACAGATCCGGAGATCTTGCTGGCCAGGGTAGTTGACTTACACCTTCTAAAGCACGTTGGGTGGCACGGGATACATGCGGACGTGCATTGTCCTGTTGGAACAGCAAATTCCCTTGCCGGTCTAGGAATGGTAGAACGATGGGTTCGATGACGGTTTGGATGTACCGTGCACTATTCAGTGTCCCCTCGACGATCACCAGTGGTGTACGGCCAGTGTAGGAGATCGCTCCCCACACCATGATGCCAGGTGTTGGCCCTGTGTGCCTCGGTCGTATGCAGTCCTGATTGTGGCGCTCACCTGCACGGTGCCAAACACGCATACGACCATCATTGGCACCAAGGCAGAAGCGACTCTCATCGCTGAAGACGACACGTCTCCATTCGTCCCTCCATTGACGCCTGTCGCGACACCACTGGAGGCGGGCTGCACGATGTTGGGGCGTGAGCGGAAGACGGCCTAACGGTGTGCGGGACCGTAGCCCAGCTTCATGGAGACGGTTGCGAATGGTCCTCGCCGATACCCCAGGAGCAACAGTGTCCCTAATTTGCTGGGAAGTGGCGGTGCGGTCCCCTACGGCACTGCGTAGGATCCTATGGTCTTGGCGTGCATCCGTGCGTCGCAGCGGTCCGGTCCCAGGTCGTCGGGCACGTGCACCTTCCGCGGACCACTGGCGACAACATCGATGTACTGTGGAGACCTCACGCCCCACGTGTTGAGCAATTCGGCGGTACGTCCACCCGGCCTCCCGCATGCCCACTATACGCCCTCACTCAAAGTCCGTCAACTGCACATACGGTTCACGTCCACGCTGTCGCGGCATGCTACCAGTGTTAAAGACTGCGATGGAGCTCCGTATGCCACGGCAAACTGGCTGACACTGACGGCGGCGGTGCACAAATGCTGCGCAAGTAGCGCCATTCGACGGCCAACACCGCGGTTCCTGGTGTGTCCGCTGTGCCGTGCGTGTGATCATTGCTTGTACAGCCCAGTGTCCGGAGCAAGTATGGTGGGTCTGACACACCGGTGTCAATGTGTTCTTTTTTTACATTTCCAGGAGTGTATGTATTGGAGGGCGATGTGCGTGACTCATTCGTCCTCTTAGTTTACTCATCTTCGCTTTGAAGTCGATCTATCTAAATTCTGTCTAGTGTCTGCAGTCCTTTCGGTGTCACTATTCAGTATCCCATCTTCGAGTTGTTAATCTCTGGCTGCCAGCTGTGTTTACAGCAACGCACTTTGACAAACCTATGTCCTGATTTCTGAGGCTAGTTCTACTAGCATGCGCCCTTGCATAAATGAGTTGGCTATGTGTTTTGACAGGCTTAAGTAGTTCTGACTGATATACAAAAAATGTTTGTTCCGAGAGGACGGATATTTAATAATATTCATTCGTAGAATATTACAGCGTGTCGCCAATTCCTTAGTATTGTGGGTAGAGGTTCCCTTTTTGTTTTGGTTGTGCCTGCCGTGCAGTGTGATTTGGTTTTAGTTGAATAGGTTGCCGTATGTTCACCTTTGTGTGATTGTGTTTACCCTCAAAGTACACATTGTAGTGAATCAACCACAGGTACTCCGTTGTATAAAGAGACCAGATCGAAACTCCCTATTAGATCGGTAGGCTTAAGTGGCTGGTTGTTCAAGCATCGCGTAAAATCTCCTGGGTTCATAATGTGGTGCCAGAATTTTCACACCAAAGGGCTCAACAGAAAAGCCACATGTTTTGCCTGATAGTATGTTAGGGCTCTTATGTTGCCCACAGTTGTGGATAAAGGATTTCTCCTTTATCCTTCTTTCCACGCCATAAAGTCGTGGTGGAAATGGTACTTGTACTTTTTCAGATGGCCAGGAAATTGGCTGAATGTGAGGACGGATGACTTCCGTTCTACTGCATTCGTAGAATCCTACTGCAGATGACGATATGCTGAGTCATGCAGTAGATACCTTTGCCAAAATATGTTGCAGGGACAATAAGAGTAATGCTCTACTTGTCAGCTAGTAAAATTACTATTTTTGTGTGTTTCGATAAACATCGGAGCGCTTTTCCTTCATCAGTGGTGATGATCTGCTTGTGTGTGTACATTCTGGTTCTGGCCATATCTCTCGCTTTATTTCTTAAGCGGTCACTAACGGAGTTTCGGGACACGCTGCTCAACGGGACTTACTATCTGTTTAATGGGTGACGTCTTTGTGGTGGACGCAAAATTTAGTCCGTTTCTCAACACTGCTATCGTAGCGTCACTCAATGGTTTACCTATGATTTTCAGCGAAGTATGACTGCATATTTCATTTTCTTGCGGCCTGCTGGCGTGTAAGGCGGTGGAACTTGCATGTTTAACCCACCATGACGTGTTGCTGCGTTCAGACCCAAGGTGGCAACGTTGTTCTGTTCGTCAACATTTAAGAGTCTATTGACAGACACGACAAGATATTCAGGTTACGAGACATAAACATTATAGAAAATAATTCCTGCGTTGTGGAGACGATTTAGGTCTAAAAAGAGCAGGAATATATAAAAACTAGTGTCTTTGTGGAAAATCGGACACTTATCAGACGTGTCGCACGTTTAAATAGAATTGCCATGAACACAGACGTCACATCAGATCGCTGGATCATAAAAATGCCTTGACATGTGACACTTCATAATCTATGGAGGGACCACGATCCTCTTGTCCGCTTTCAAATACTGGGACTCCATCATTGAAGAAACAGTCGAGTGTTTTATAACTAACGACTTAATTAACAGAAACTGGGGATTTCGACTCAGCAGTACAGGTATTCCCAGCATTGAAGACACAAAAGCATCATGGGACGCAGACAGACGAAGACAACGAGTGAACGCAGATGGGGAATAGCAGCCAGGGCAGCTAAACCAGGCGCCAGTATCTTGCCCGCGCACGTAGCGCTGGGGCCGATTCTTGCGGCTACATATTCCCGTGTCACGCAATCGCGAAACATGACACGCTTCTCTGGCAGGGGGTCGAAGACGAGGTGAGCAATTTTCTAGTCATCTCGCGCGTAAATTGGCGAGTCCTAACAGGAAAGCGCCAGTAGCACTCGAAGAGGACGAGCAGATGTCTCGTGGACATCCTGCAGAGTTGACGCAACACCATCGGACTTGACGCCCGTAATTCATCGGACTTGACGCCCGTAATTCATTCAAGCAATTCTAGTGTCGGGGACGTGTCAAACAGATCATCTGTTATTTTAGTGTTTATTTGCTATTAATAACAGTGTATAGCGTAGGCTCCTGAAGGAATTATGCATAGCTGCCAATTGAAAAAAATGCACGTGTCAGGTCGGGTCTTGGAGAAGGGTTGTCAAACTGACTTACGCCTCTAGATGCCTACATCTCACATACGGATTCCGCCTTGTGCACCGAGAAGATCGTCGTGTACTTGTGCGCTCCACCGCAGCGTCCCAAGTGTTTGGAGATTATCGCTTCAGTGCTGTTTGTGCGTTTCCGTATGTGACGTCGGCGTTGCCTCGTATCACCCTTCATAGTGCGTGCATGTGTGTGTATGTGTGTGTGTGTGTGTGTGTGTGTGTGTGTGTGTGTGTGTGTGTGTGTGCGAGTTTCATTTCATAAGTCGACAAGTAACGCGAAAGCTGGACGTTTATATCTTTTTTTTTTGGGAGGGGTGGGGAATGGGGAGTGGGGAGTTGGCTGTTGATTCTGCTGTTTCGTGCGTACACAAACACTGAGTATGAGATATTACTATCGCGAGTGGTAGCGAGCGAACAGTTGAGAGTAGTCGGACGCAGCCTGCGAGGAGAGAAGCGGCGCATCAGGAGAGGTCGCAACCTACCCTGTCCGCGCTAATGGCGCCAGATGAGTTTTTTTTTTATTAACAGGGGATTTTTGGTAACTTTCCTTTCTACTGCATTTAGTTGTTGCTTGCTTGCGTAATGGAGGGACTGTTAAGCATACACTGAAAATAATATTCGTATCTGTGACCGAATACATGACGATTGATTATAGACATTGTGGAATAATTAAATTTTCGCTCGTGAAGCTGTCGAAGAAAAAGAAAGGTCTGAGAAAGGTTTTCAGTGTATGAATCGTCAATTTTCAAAATATAGAATCAAAAGGTTTTATTGATTCCTTTCATTTTGATGCCTCCTAAGGCTTGTTGACTAAACCCCTCCTGATCATTTAATCTTCATTAAAAGAAAAGAAAAAGGTGGCTAGTTGTGTCAGTTCTTGTGACCATGCATTGCGTTCTGCATGGCTCGTAGTATTTCTTCCGAATTACTCATAGCATTTTGCTGGATGCGGAATATTCATGCAGTTGCAACGGTAAGACGAAATAAATTGTCTGTGGCGTGGAGCAGAAAAACAGTATTAATTGTTAGGGAATGTTAGAGAATGTTTTAAAAACCGCAGACAAACACAAGAGAATTTATTTTTCATGAATTATAGTAAGAGAAATTATTTTTTTGTTCTCTATCAGAACACTGACATGACCGATAATAAGAAGTTCCAGAAAATGTTTGAACACTGGCACGTCGGAATAAGGATTTTCATAATACAAGTTGTACGGCTACATATCAGATTTTATGCTAACAACAATAAAGTTTCACTTGATAGTCTAGCACTTTTTTGAGAAAAAGAATAAATAACGATAATATTGTCAGATACAAAGCTTTACACATTCCCGTGCATCTGTTGACTTAATAATAATTTTCGCTAGTAAAACGTTCATCTGGCAACTTGCCTGCCAAGATTTCATTTCGTTTAATGATTTCGTAGTTTTAGATGCTTCATCTTGTTACCGCATCTGCCAAATTTTATGCAGTAGTAATTGGTCAGTAGTTGTTGCATAGCATTTTAGTTGCTTGCGCACTGCTCCACATAAAATCAAAATTGTTGTTTCAGTACTTTTCTGGTTCAGAATTTGTTTATTTATTTCGTAACAGTGAGGTTACCAGTTTTATGTTGAGTTATTTGTTTTTCATTTTTGTGTCATTTTCTTTATACAATGAAAACTAGAACATGGGCAGGAATGGGCAAGACTGTATAAGTACCTCAAAACGAAGTTTCGGAAAATCTTCTAAGGATGACGAAGTCAGGGAACTTTCGAACAATACGGTGAATAGTCAGAAGGTAGGCTATTATTTTCAAATCATCAGCGATGGAATACGAGAGGATAATGCCAACGAACAACGAATCAGATAAAAGGTAAGACGACACAGCCCGTTTCGTTCGCAGATACCAAAGAATTTTAGTCTCTGCAACGTTTTAGAGACGGGCGGATGACAATTAATAAAGAAAATAAACGTGACGTGGAAAGGATATAGGAACAGTTCCAAAATATCGAAGAAAGTATTGGTAATGATAACAACATCAGTTGAGTCAATAGCTAACATTTTGCAAATCACAATGAACGCACTAATTCTCGAAATGCTGACCACTTCTCTTGTGAATCTTGTATGTTTGCATAACACAGTAACTGGAATGTAAGTTACTATATGAAAGAAAACTCATCTGTTCAGAAAAAACGTTGGTTTTGTGTACAAACCTTTTTATTACAGTTAGGAAATTTAAAACTTTTCGTAATGCTGGCAGTGGAAGTCATCCAACGGAATAGTTACAACAATTTGACTGTTCTTTGCTACCAATATGGCCTGATGGCCACAAACTTGAATTAATTTGCAGTTATCTCGAAGGAGGAACTGTGTCAAGAATGAGATCGGTAGCACGTGAATGTCACACCTACGGTGATTTTTATCACGAATCCTTTTGTCCGCTTAATGATCTGAAACAACTCAAGATCGCGGAAAATTTAACACTATTATGGTGCAAAATTATCAACAACGGAATTTCTCAACGTCTGTGCAGTGCTTTGACCATCATGCGCATGAACCCGTATTTAACTAATCCGTACGGACCGGCGGAATTCGCATTTGTTTGACTAAATTGGCTATTAGATGACGTCACATAGTTTTGGTAGAACGTTGTAAAGATGTCTTGGAACATTTCCAAGCTCTTTTCCAAAAACTTAAATTTGACAATAATGATCACATATACAGATATAATAGTTGCCAGTATTGGGAAAATTACCGTCCGCGGCGTAACCGAAAACAAGTGGAATTCGCGTGAACGGTGTGATGGCATACGTGACGAAGACAGGTATGATGTGACACCGCAGCCCTGCAATTCAGATTACAGACGCTCCAGAAATGATTCTCGTGATTGTCGGAATTATTAATACAGGAACAGAGATCTCGGATCGCATGAACATTGACGTTAGAGGCATTAGTAATGACAATTGTAAATTGAAGTTGGCATGACCGCTCAATTTCAGGTGGTACTCAGGTTGTAGAAATCCGGGTATCGAGACCACGTGACAACAATATTAATATCAGTTATGTAGGACGAAGTAATTATGATGACGGTTCAATCAAAACTAAGTTGGCATGACCGCTCAATTTCAGGTGGTACTCAGGTTGTAGAAATCCGGGTATCGAGACCACGTGACTACAATATTAATATCAGTTATGTAGGACGAAGTAATTATGATGACAGTCAACCAAAACTGGCGTGACATTAAAGACTCAAATTCGGAGCGTTGTGAAACTGTAGAAATCAGACCGTCGAAACCACGCTACAGCTCCAGGCAAAACAATAACGACTACCAACCACTCCTGCAAACGAATCGTACGCTGTTTCCGACAGTCTGAATACGAATCATATTAACTTCAGTCATAGGTTTTGACGACATTAGACACACACATTGTTACAAAAAATGGCGACTGTCAAAATACACTTGTACATACAACTGTAAAAGTTCACTTTCTGAAGTACTCGATTCTGGTAGCCCAGCTGTGGTGGTTAGTGACATAGTGTTTGGCAAATGCGCTCAATCACATATTTGTCCAACTTTGTCACTATGAAGAGCTAAACTGAAAGGAGTGATTCAAGAAACGATTGTAGATGTACCTAATCAAACCTCTTTAGTTTTCATATATCAGGGAAATAAGTTCCCTGCGAATTTTCTGATCGTTCCTCTTTTGTTAACTGAGGCAATTCTGGGTGTAGATTGTAGAGTTTCTACGTGAATATAAAGCGATGTTAAATTTTTGCGATGCTTAAGTAATGTTACAAGTAAATCAAGTACCAGTAAAACTTCAATTTCAAAGATATTTGACAAAGGAAGATGTAGATGTGAATTGTTTGCGTTTTCTCTTTACGCTCCAGGCACAACACTCACTAAATTTGTCTGGCGGTTGCATGGGCAACATAGCAACATTCCATTGCGAAGCTGAGCAGTCTATTAGCACAGAAAGTTAAGTAAAAAGAAAGAACGCAGATATGAAGTAGATTCTGATGCAGATACTCATGAATTATCCGAAATTTTAAGATCAAATTCTGAAGTTTTTCTTCATGAGACAGGAACTACGCCGGCCGGGGTGGCCGAGCGGTCCTAGGCACTACAGTCTGGAACCGCGCGACAGCTACGTTCGCAGATTCGAGTCCTGTCTCGGGCATGGATGTGTATGATGTCCTTAGGTTAGTTAGGTTTAAGTAGTTCTAAGTTCTAGGGGACTGATGACCTTAGAAGTTAAGTCCCATAGTGCTCAGAGCCATTTGAACCATTTGAACAGGAACTACACGTAATTTTATTTACGAATTAAAAATTAAGGATCACAATAAAATTTTTGTTTCACATTATGTTATTCCGTTGACACATAGACAAAAGGTCAAATAGGAAATACACGGCATGTTGTGACTACACACAGCAGCACAATACACGTTAAAAGGAAGGATGGACCTATTACACTTCCTCTCGATTCCAGACAGATCAACACTATAATACAACCAGAAATAGATCGACCGCATACACTAGACGAATTAAAGAAATTTGACGGCATACGCGTAATGTCTTCACTAGATTTACGATCTAGCTTTTAGCAAATCTAGTTACAAGAAATGGTTCAAAGGCTCTAGGCACTATGGGACTTAACTTCTGAGGTCATCAGTCCCCTAGAACTTAGAACTAGTTAAACCTAACTAACCTAGGGACATCACACACATCCATGCCTGAGGCAGGATTCGAACCTGCGACCGTAGCGGTTGCGCGGTTCCAGACTGTAGCGCCTAGAACCACTCGGCCACTCCGGCCGGCAAATCTAGTTACATCCTTAATGCAAAAAGTATACAGCTTTTCTCTGCTGTGGAAACTCCTTCCACTTTCGGAAATTACCATTTAGTCACAATGTTCCATCAGCTGCATTAATCCGAGGTTTCAATACTATCCTCCCAAAGCAATTACAAGACAGGATCACTACATATGTTGATGACATTCTGGTCGCTGAAAATTCGTGGACAGAAAAGAACCAAATACTGAGCGAACTATTACAGACATTTCTTGAGAATGGCATTACTGTCAATTAAGAAAAATAAAAATTTCGAAAAACGCTAATAAAATTGCTTGGCCATATTGTCTCTACAAAAGGTCTCTACAAAAGACATCTTAACCGATCTAGATAAACAGTCAATTGAAGAAATGTCGGTAAGTACAAATAAATGACAAATCAGGGGATTCTTTGTTTTTGGGTCATCACTGTTTTGACTGGTTTGATGCGTCCCACCAGGAATTCCTCTCCTCTATCAATCTCTTCATCTCAGAGTAGCACTTGCAAACTACGTCCTCAGTTACTTGCTGGATGTATTCCAATCTCTATCTTCCTCTGCAGATGTTTCCCTCTACAGATTCCTCTAGCACCATGGAAGTCATTCCCTGATGCCTTAACAAATATCCTATTCCCTGTCTCTTCTTCTTGTCAGTGTTTTCCACATATTCCTTTCCTCCCAGATTCTGCATTGAACCTCCATCCTTTACGCTATCAGTCCACCTAATTCTTCGATTCTTTTCTGTTTTGGTTTCCCGCAGTCCGTGTTTCACTACCATACAATCCTGTGCTTCAAACGTACCTTCTCGAAAATTTCTTCCTCAAATCAAGGCCTTATCTTAGCCAGGAATGCCCTTTTCGGCAATGCTAGTCTACTTTTGAGGTCCTACTTGGTCCATCTGTCATTGGTTATCTTGCTGCCTAGCTAGCAAAATCCCTTAACTTCATCTACTACGTGACCATCAGTTCTGATGTTAAGTTTTTCGCTGCTCTCATTTCTGCTACTTCCCATTACTTTTGTCTTTCCACTGTTTACTCTCAGTCCATATTCTGTACTCATTAGATTGTTCATTCCACTCTGCTTATCACGTAATTGTTCTTCACTTTCACGAAGGATAGCAATGTCATCGGCGATTCGTATCATTGACATAAATTCATCTTGTTTCATAATTCCACTCCCGAACATTTCTTTCGTTTCCGTCATCGGTTTTTGAATGTACACACTGAACAATAGAGGCGAAAGACTACATTCCTGTGTTACACCTTTTTTAATCCCAGTACTTCGTTCGTGGTCGTCCACTCTCATTATGCCCTCTTGGCTAGTGCATGTATTGTATATTACCCGCCTCCCCCCTATAGGTTGCCCCTATTTTTTCCAGAATGTCGAACATCTTGCATCACTTTACGTTGTCGAACGCTTTTTCTACGTCAACAAGTCCTATGAACGTGTCTTGAATTTTCTTTAATCTTCCTTCCATAATTAACCGCAACGTCATAATTGCGTCTGTTGTGCATTCACCTTTTGTAGATAGTCATCTAGGGCAATCACAATTTTCTTTTCCGTTCTTCTGTATATTATTCTTGTCAGAAACTTGGACGCATGAGCTGTTAAGTTGACTGTGCGATTATTCTCGCAATTGTCAGTTTTTGCAGTCTTCGGAATTGTGTGGATGATATTTTTCCAGAAGTCGCCGGACTCATACATTTTACACACCAATGTGAAAAGTCGTTTTATAGCCACTTCCCCCAAGGATTTTAGAAACACTGACGGAATGTTTTCTATCTCTTCTGCCTCGTTTGATCTTAAAGTCCTCCAAAGTTCTCTTAAATTCTGATTTCAATACTGAATCCCCTATCTCTTTTAAATCGATTCCTGTTTCTTCTTCTATCACATCAGACTAATGTTCCCCCTCATAGAAGCCTTCAACGTATGTATCCACCTATCAGCTCTCTTCTTTGCATTTAACAGTCGAGTTCCCATTACAATCTTGTCACGCTTGCTTTTACTGTCACCGAAGATTGTTTTGACCTTCCTGTACGCTGATTCAGTCCTTCCGACAATCATTCATTTTTCGATTTCTTCACATTTTTCATTCAACTATTCGTCTTAGCTTTCCTGCACTTCCTACTTATTTCATTCCTCAGCGACTTGAGTTGCTGTATTCCTGAGTTTCCGTGAACGTTTTTGTAGTTCCTTCTTTCATCAATCAACTAAAGTATATCGTATGTTACCCATGGTTTCTAGGTAGTTACTTTCTTTGTACATTTGTTTTAATTACCCACATCTGTAACTGCTCTTCTTAGAGGTGTCCATTCGTCTTCATCTTTGCTGCCTAATTACTATTCCCTATTGCTGTATCTATAGCCTTAGAGAACTTCAAGCGTATCTCGTCATTCGTTATTACTTCGGTATCCCACTTCTAGGCGTATGGAATCTTCCTGACTAATCTCTTAAAGTTCGCCCTACACTTCATCACTGCTACATTGTTATCTGAGTCAATATTTGCTCCTGGGTACGCCTTACAATCCAGAATCTGATTACTTGTCTAACCATCAAGTAATCTGACTGAAATATTCCGGTATCCCCCGGCGATTTCTAAGTATACCTCCTCCCCCTGTGATTCTAGAACAGAATATTTGCTGTTCCTAGCTGAATTTTTTTTCAGGACAAAATAGGTCTTCCTCCTCTCTCATTCGTTGTCTCATGTTAATATTCTTCTATAACCTATTGCTTTACTCCTTCATTCAAGCCCCCCCCCCCCCACCCTGACAACTAGATTTTCATCTTACCTTACATACTGTATTACCTTTTCAGTACCCCCACAAACTTCCTCAATCTCTTCATCCTCAGCTTGTGACGTCAGCATACATACCTGAACTACCGTTGTCAGAGCTGGTTTTTTGACGACTCTGATAAGAACAACCCTATGACTAAACGGTTCGCAATAACACACTCTTTGTCCTGCGTTCCTGTTCATAACGAATCCTACTCCTGTTATACCATTTTCTGCAGCCTATACTCGTCTAACCGGAAATCCTTGTCTTCTTTCCACTTCACTGACTCCCTGCCTTACTGAAGCGCTAAAGGAACTGGTATAGTTGAGACGTAGAACACACGCTCAAGGATACTTCAACTCATTAAAGACAAGGCAATAATCAAGTACAAACTCTGGCTTGTAATTTCCAACAGATTTTATTTAACAATTGCATGACAACAGCAATTTGTTGATACCCCAGAATAATACACATATTTGCCCTAGAATTTGAAACATTACCTATCCGACAAATAATCTACGGGCTTCAAAGCCCCTCAAACAATAAATACTTTTGAAAGCCTCTTTACTTAAATCTTAAGAATCATACAAACAATGAACGGTTTACTGAGAAAAACTGGCAAGGAGCACGACAAATGCTAAGACATAACAGCACAAACAACGCACAACTTATCTTTTTGAATAGATGTTAAAACCGCAGTACAATGAAAGACATCTTTCAGGTATTACAAAATTTCAGTGACAAGTAAGGGCACAATAGAAGTGTGCGGGAATTGTAATTCAGATCAAGCCAGAATGAAAGCAGAAAGGATTGGTGAAAAAGGAAAGACGGACGCCTCGGCGTCTCCAGGAACAAATAACAAAGTACTCAAATTCGAGCCGGCCGAAGTGGCCGTGCGGTTAAAGGCGTTGCAGTCTGGAACCGCAAGACCACTACGGTCGCAGGTTCGAATCCTGCCTCGGGCATGGATGTTTGTGATGTCCTTAGGTTAGTTAGGTTTAACTAGTTCTAAGTTCTAGGGGACTAATGACCTCAGCAGTTGAGTCCCATAGTGCTCAGAGCCATTTTTTGAACTCAAATTCGCAGAAGAACTGGTGTCTACTGACGAACACAGCGACCGCGTTGTCGGTTACAATTCAACTGGCCGCCGCCAAGGCGTCGTCCCCCAGTTAATTCCTAATGGAATGAGTGGTACTGATCGGCTGTCGGACCACGTTGTCTACAAGGCGCGACTCACGCATGGTTGTTTACATCTTTGAGCGGGTTTAGTGACATCTCTGAATAGTCAAAGGAACTGTGTCTGTGATACAATATCCACAGTCGACGTCTATCTTTAGGAGTTCTGAGAACCGGGGTGATGCAAAACTTCTTTGATGTGTGTGGTTTTAGCGTCGAAAACGCCTCATAGAGCACATGTGATACTACATTAATGATTTGACCTTAATGACAATGGCATAGTGTAGGCTGCTGAAGGAATGGAACGTAGCTGGTTATTGGAAAATACACGTGTCAGATCGGGTTTTTAAGAAGGATCGTTGGACAGACGCAAGCCACTAGAGTCCAATATCGCACATTCTGTTCAAAAGGTTTTTCATGTATTACCCTCTAATATTATGACCATTCAGGAAACCGTTTATCTCCTGTGTAGAAATCAACAGGATTCTAGTAACAACGATCGTGTGAAGCACAGATCGCTCTGTATGTGAACGAGATCCGAATGGAAGTAGATAAGGCACTCAGGTTTCTGCCGCGTCCCTCATTTTACTGAAGCGGTAAAAGACGTGGAGTGGTACGTGAATATTACTAACCAAATGATACTGAATCGTAAATTTTTTTATGAAAATAAGATGTTTTTATCTTAATCGCCTGATCGTATATAACATCACAAGACTGCGACACCCGTGAACCATTCTAGCAATATAGCAACAGTGCCTTTGCTTCGTAATTAAAACCAAGCCATGATACCTGTATCAATAATTTTATTTACCTTGCTTAATTTCTTTATGGGTTTTTAATTTTACTTCTAGGACACTCAGAGCAGCAGCAGGAACATGTAGAGCTATGAGTTACTGCTTACTTAGAGGAGAACGAGAACAATAGTTGTGTTACACGCTGGAAACGAACATTCCGTTGAAAGAATAATTGACAAAATAAAGAACTTATATACTGAAAGGAAATGCGCGTGTATACCGTATGTTATGGAGTATAAGATGCACTTTTTTCTTTGAAAAATTGTCTCCAAAATTCAGGTGCGTCTTATACTCTAAATTCATATAAAAGCGTCCTGAGTGCGATTTAAAATTCCCGCCAGTCTTCTGTTTGGCCATATATTCGATACCGCGGGAAACATATCTCTATACGGCAAAATTGGATTCAACTGGCAGCAGCAGTGTATCGATGCAGTGGAAATTAATAGAGTTTAAGGGTGGTGATGGTTGGTGCTACAGGTTTACGAAGTGTTACGGACTTTTATCATGCGAACCAAAACCGAAATATCTCAGAAAATTCCCCAAGAATATGAAGAGCAAATATTATCTTTACATCGCTTTATTACTCACCGTCGATTTAAAACAGCGTGGAACTAAACCAAATAGCGAATATGAGAAAATACTATCTTTGGATCGCTTTATGTTTCACCATCGATTGAAAACCAGTGTCGAACTAAGCCAAATATCGAATACGGACAATTCTTTTCTGACATTTGATTTTCCGAGTAACAGAACTGTTACCATGAGAGGTCCTAAAACTGTAACGACAAAACAAGTGGCGGCCGTTGTGGCCGAGCGGTTCTAGGCGCTTCAGTCCGGAGCCGCAATGCTGCTACGGTCGCAGGGTTGAATTCTGTCTAGGGCACGGATGTATGTGATGTCCTTACGTTAGTTAGGTTTAAGTAGTTCTAAGTCTCAGGGACTGATGACCTCAGATGTTAAGTCCTATAGTGCTCAGAGGCATTTGAACTATTTGAATAAAAACAAGTGAACATGAAGAAATGCACTACACTGTTGTCCTCTCATGTTTTGCTGACGGTACTAAACAAAATCGAACGATCATTTAAGCGCAACACAGTGCCAAACTCGCCTGAAATACTGCGAAGTGTTGCTGTTCAGTTACATGAAAACGTTTGGATGGACGAGGCTGACATGAAATTATGGATTAACAGAGTGTGGGGGAGAAGTACAGGTGCTTTATTGAAGTATTGAATAGTTTTCTACTTGTGCTAGATCAGTTCAGTGTATTTCGAAAAATTCTGCGAAAGAGACACTGAGACAGGGAAACACAGAGCTTTCTATTATTCCGGGAGTACATAGTGCACAATTAAAAACCATTGATGTCTCGATAAATTGAAGAATAGTTTTCTTCTTGTGCTAGATCAGTTCAGTGTCTTTTGAAAAATTCTGCGAAAGAGACACTGAGACAGGAAAAAACAGAGCTTTCTGTTACTCAGGGAGGACATAGTGCACAATTGAAAACCCTTGATGTATCGATAAATTAACCTTTGAAAGTGTATATGGGAGAGGATAAAACAAATGGATGATGAATCAAACCCAACATGAATTCACGCCGAAGGGTGCTTGAAAACGACCTACAATCAAAAAACTATCTTATTGGATAAAACAGTAGTGATCTGGAATGAGAGAAGATATTATTGTTAAATATTTCAAGAAATGACGTTTAAGAGGAAGAATAAAAAGAAGAAGGAAGTTCAGATTACGATTTTCATGGATTTTAAAGGTCAGTTCGGTTTTATAAACATAGAATTCTTTTAGTCTCTCTTGGAAATCTAATAATAAAAATGTTAAAAATGTCATTAAAAACAGTCCGTAGCGTTCTATAGTCGTAAAATACGGTAAAAACCGAATCCCCTCCCTCCCCTCCCCAACACCTAACGACAATCCTCATTTACTTTTATCGAAATTTTATGGAACGGCTTAGAAATCTGATCTAGAAAAAAAGGGAATCATGGAATCATGTGGTAAAAAAGAGCGATCTGATAAAGTTATTTCCAATATCCCGCGGCAAACTGTCGGCAACAGAGACGTCAGTTCTGTCAGAATCGATGAAAGAATGCTTCTGAAGAGTCCTTAGGTGGAACAAACCATGTGTCTGTTTACAATGGCGCACATACTGATATACTGCGTGTTTTCTATCTAGTTTCCTCTGCCAATTTTGATAACGACCCCAATTTTTCCGTATTCACTTTAATTTGATACTGTCAAAGAACTTAATCTTTACGCAACCTTTAACATTCTATTGCATTCACGCCAGAACATACTTAGTTTTCCAGCCATATCATATACATATTAACTTGAGAATTTTAGCCGCAGAAGCTATTACAACAATACAGCAGCGGATTCCTAGAATATAACTAAGTTGTAAAAGTAGTTAGTCTATGGAGAAGTAACCGTATGAAAATTGATGTTACCACAAAGTAAAAAGCAGTTGTGAAACACATTGATAGCCTCTAACACTGTTACTACTTATTTTAGTTTGCCAAAGCGCACCCAGGAATATTATTTCTTATTTTAGTTTGGCAAAGCACACCCAGGAATATTATAATGTTGGGTTGGTACCTAAGATTAATAAACGCAACATATATACATAGTTTAGTCCTTAGTCATTAATAATATATTTTCATTCACTGTTTGAAACAGTTGGCCAGTGCTGGGGTAACTTTTAGATTCCACGACTGTAGATATCACGTGGTTTTTAGGCGAGGAACTTGTCCAGCCATGTTTGGAGCGTTATTTCCATCAGGAAGGGAAGTTTTTGAAGGTTGTTCGACAGAAAAAGGAAAACGTGAAAAATTAGAGGGCCCAACATCAGATAAAAATGGTGGGTGCGTAATGCCTTCCCAAACCAACATCTGCATATGCATAGTGCATTTGTCAGTCTAACAGAATGCAGACGGATGTTATCGAGTAGCCGAATTACTTCACGCAGTCATCCTGGTCTTTCTCTTGGACTGTGCCTGCAAGGCTAAATGTCAGCAGTGATGGTAACATCTCGGGAAACAATTCGTAGTACACCACATCGTCGCCGTTCCTCCAGATGCATGACATTATCTTTTGTGGATGCGTACAGGTCTTTGGAAGGGTAGTTGCTGGTTTTTCGGGCTCAACCAATCCTTTCTTTTCCTCACGTTAGCATAAAGACGCAATTTCTAGTCAACAGTAACGATACAGGTTAGAAGTGGTTGGTGTTATTCACAAGCCAATTGATGGCGAGCAAGCTGAGATGCACATATGGTCAGACGCCGATTTTTGTGATTTTGGAATAGACCATACGGTACCCATACACCCAAGTTCTGAGCCTTCCCCACTGCACGCCAATGTCGCTTGATGGGGGAATGATCTCAGTTAACCACATCTGCTGTTGTCGAGTACACTGACGTCGATCGTTGTGGATTAATGCGTTTAAACGATCTTCATCAAATCCCGAAAGTCTTCCTGCACGTGGATAGTCATTAATGTCAAAACGATCCTTCTTAAAACGAGAAAACGATTTTCTTGCCATGCACTGTCGAATGGCATTAGCCTCATACACAGTGCCAATGTTTCTGGCTGCTTCTGCTGCTGTAGCCCTCTGTAGAACCTATGCTGCTCTAGCCCTCTATTGAACTCAAAGAAAAGAAAATGTCAGAAATGTTCCAATTTCTCCACTTAGCATTCCACTTTCTAGCGTCTACAGCTTCGCTCACTGCCTCAAAATGACGAAATGAGATACGTAAAATGAGATAACAACAGTGAATTACAAATAGAAAAATCAATAAATAAACCCATAGCAATCTGGAAACCAACGATGTTATGTACCAACAATGAGTAAAACCGTTATGTAATGTTTAACAAATGAGGTCTGACCAGGTTCAAAAAACGTTTCAAATGACTCTAAGCACTATGGGACTTAACGTCTGAGGTTATCAGTCCCCTAGAACTTAGAACTACTTAAACCTAACTAACCTAAGGACATCACACACATCCATGCCCGAGGCAGGATTCGAGCCTACGACCGTAGCAGCAGCGCGGTTCCGGACTGGAGCGCCTAAAACCACTCGGCCACAGCGGACAGCTGACCAGGTTCACCGAAGTCATTACACGAAATTCCAGTAAAGCCTCTGTGAAATATGCCTTATGAACCTGCAGCCAAGAGTTTAATGCCCGCCCGGCGATAATCATTCATCCAAAGCGAAGCACCACACTCAACGACTATTACTATTAAATGCCACACTTCCTCATGGGCTGCTACGCTCCATCCCACTGAGTACAGTTCGTCCCACGCGAAGCACACCGCTTCAGCATTCAGGCGCAATCCACACCCGACCGCGTAGCAAGCAATACGCCTCATGCAGGCGTCTAAATTTCTTATCAGCCTCCTCGTGTGCTCCCTAACAAGGTACCACGAAATTCATCACCCAGCGGCGAAGTACGAAGATCTCTGGTCGCATCATTCATCGATATGAGTCGATACATGGTGCAAATAGAATGGAGGTCAACTATAGCTTCTTTGCATTCCTACCAGGGTAGTTATGAGCTTACTGCTCACCTGAAACTTAATGTCGGGGACATTCTAATGTTGCATCGCGGCAAAGTACTGGTCGCTATGGCAGATGGAGAGGCACTAATCCTTCGTCCATTCTCCTTAAGCAAATTTCTACATCCATGACTTGAAATCGTAGGGTAATACTCTGACGTTCATTACAGGGCTGGAAACACTGACCTTCTTCTCCAGTTAGTAAACCTTTGCATTGCAAACCAAAACTACGTGGCCAATAGAAAGGAGATTCTCAAAACAATGATTCTAGTAAAATTTCCAGTACTGCAGTACTTTTTGAATCTAACACTATCAACTAATTCGGGAACACACATGACGATCAAATCACCACACGGTCCCCAAGAATGAATGATTTGACGGTGAAAATACTCATTCGTCATTCAGGCAGCGTCGACCGAAGCGATGTGATCTACGATCAAGATTAAACGTGGCGGGCGGAATTGGGTGTGCAGGAGATTGTGAGGACGATCAGTGCATCGATTTGGGAGCTTTCGGATTCTTTACCACATAGCAATGTGGTAAAGAAATAGTTTTGCTGGAAAATTAAAATTTTTTCCTGTTTGCTGTAGCTGTAACAAGTGTCTTAAGATCTGAATGTACGTCGCTCCTGAAAAAATTTGCGACATTAAGAATCACATGGAGATTTAGAAAGAAGATTAATTTAGTTTTGGGTTACCACTGTTAAAATAAATGACTGACCAAATGTTGGAAATTAGGGCTCAAAGAGATGCCGTTTAATTACTCGACGTTATGCAATACGCAAAACCTATATCATGTTTGGAAATAATCATAAAATTTTCACGATAAGCAACATGTGTGCAGCGTTTTTGCCGCACTACTGCTTCCATCATCGATAGCGCTCTCAACGGTTACTACCACTTCTGCGTGGCATTCCAGATTTCCAGACTGATTTCTGCTGTGAAACTGCAAAATTTTCATGCACCACGTAGACAAAAATTTCTCTTATTCACTGTTTCTCAGGGTATCATTTTCTTGGCGGCTCATACAGTCCCTGTCACGAATGTTTCGTGTATTCTTTGACTTGTCATCACTAGCATCTATGAAATGAACGATGACTGTATTGAATTCTATGGAACTCTAACGACATAGTCTCTTCTTGGAACATACACCAACTACCAACCTTAGGATATACTAACCTGCTCATTAGGTAGGATACTATGTAATGAAACGGCAAGGACATACCCATCTTTGAAATTTTGGTAAACTCATACATTTATGTTGTATTGATGTATTTCTCTGCCTCGTGATGACTGGGTGTTGTGTGCTGTCCTTAATTTTGTTAGGTTTAAGTAGTTCTAAGTTCTAGGGGACTGATGACCATAGATGTTAAGTCCCATAGTGTTCAGAGCCATTTGAACCATTTGTATTGATGTAAATATCGTGTTTGGAAAAAAGACGAATAACCTGTAACATCTTACACTGATAACAACTATTACTAAAGTGGCTGTCGATACGTTCTGATTAAAAAGAAAAATGACGCATACAAGGGAATTATCTGAATGGAACGGAAATTGGTAATGTAATGTACATCTAGAGACAACAAAATTCTTACAAGTTCACAAAAATTAGATGATCTACTCAGGAGAAAGAGCTTCACAAATTGAGCAACCCAATAACACGTTGTTCCATATCTGACATTTATCTAAGCAGATTTCCGACTTGTCATCGATTGATAGACTTGGGAGGGGACATTGCTGGCCAAGGTAGGGTTTGAGTAGTTGGAACTCACGCTACGTGCAGGTGGACATTATCTTGCTGAAATGTAAGCCAATGATAGCTCGCCACTTGAGGCAACAAGGCGAAACTTAGAATATCGTCATGCCCCGAAATGCTGTAAAGGGTGCCGCATTTGGCACGTCGGTCCATTTATGAAATGAAATAGCCCCTCACACTGTCACTCCTGGTTATCGAGCCGTATAGCGGGCGACAGTTAGGTTCGTATACTACCGCTGTCCAGTTCGTTTCCAGACATGTCTTCCACATGGAATGTCATTGAATGGAACAGAATTGTCATAAGTGATGAGTTCCGATACGAACTGAGCCCCGATGGCTCGCAGACATGTCTAGGAGAGGTATGGACACACGTGGGATACCAGCCTACAAGGGGCGTTTGAAAAGTCCGTGCAAAGTCTGAGAGATGGCTCCACCGGTGCGTGTCGAGGTCATTTTTAGTTAGTAGCATCTTTGGAAAGAACGCACATCAAGTTTCAGCCATATTGGTGTATTTCTTTCTGTTTGGCATTCGTGTGAATGAAGGAAGTCGAGTGATTGTCAAAAAATGGACGAAATAGACTTTCGTGTGATGGTTCAACATAACTTTATGAAAGGCAAAACGCCTCAGGAGACTAAATAGAAGCTTGATAAACATTACGGAGTCTTTGTACATTTGATTAGAACAGTTTATAGGTGGTTTCAAAATTTTCGGAGTGGCCATATGGGCACAAGTGATGCTGAACGTTCTGGACGCCCTGTGGACGTTACAACTCCAGAAATCATTGATAAAATCCATGATATGGTGATGCATGACAGAAGAGTTAAGGTGCGTGAGATTGCTAGTGCTGTGGGCATATCGAATAAACGGGTACATAATACTCTGAATAAACTTTTGGACATGAGAAAGCTATCGGTAGGATGAATTCCGCGATTGCTCACGCTTGAACAAAAATGGACTCGTTTGAATTGTTGCAAGGATGGTTTGCAGCTGTTCAGGAAGAATCTGCAGGACTTCAAGCATCGTTTCGTCACTGTGGATGGAACATGAATACACTTCTATACTCCTGAGACCAAACAGCAATCAAAACAGTGGGTTACCAAGGGAGAATATGCACCAAAAAAGGCTAAGACCATTTCTTCGGCCGAAAAGTTTATGCAGCTGTCTTTTGGGATTCGCAAGGGATAATACTCATCGACTATTAGGAAAAGGGTAAAACTATTACAGGTGCATATTGCTGATCGCAAGAAACACGTCGGCGATTGGCCCGCAAAAAAGTCTTTTCCATCACGACAATGCACCAGCACCCACCTCAGCAGTTGTGGTCCCAAAATTATTGGAAATAGGATTCCACCGCGTTTCACATCCCCCTATTCTCCAGGCTTGGCTCCCTCGGACTACTATTTGTTCCCCAATTTGAAGAAATGAGTGGCGGGATAAAGATTTTATTCAAACGAGGAGGTGAAGTCAGCAACTAACAGCTATTTTGCAGACTGGGACAATTCATATTATTCGGGAGGGATCAACAAATTAGAACAGCGTTGTACGAAGTGTAGAAGTCTAAAAGGAGACTATGTCGAAATTAAAAAGTTTTACCCCAAACATGTAAGTAGTTTTTATTTTTGTACGGACTTTTGAAACGTCCCTCGTAAATTTTATCCGCCTTATAGCCTGGCAACCAGTACTGATGGTCTGGGGTGCCTTTTTCTCATAGTAGGACCCCTTTGGTTGCCACCCGATGCGCCCTTACAGCACAGTGGTATTTGTACGATATTCTACGCTTCGTTTTGTTGTCTTTCATGGTAACCTATCAGGGCCTTACATTCCAGCAAGATAATGCCGTCCCGCATACGACGTGGCAAGCAAGATCGTAGTGTCTCATGCCAGTTGAGAACGTTTGAAGCATTATGGACAGGGCCCGCCAACCAGTTCGGGTTCTCACTATCTGACGCACCAATCCAGCAGAATTTGAGATGATATGCTTCAAGAGAATATCCAATAACTCCGTCAATCGATGTCAAGCCGAATAACTGCTTGCATAATGGGCTACATGAGGACCAACGCGTTACTGATTTGCTCGATTTGTGAATCTCTTTCCCTTCAATAGGTAATCTAATTTTTCTGAAACGGTAACCATTATTTTGTCCGTACATGTACATCACATCTAACGATTTCCGCCCATTTCGGGTAATTCCCTCGTGGTCGTAAGAATGTATTTAAGAGCTCAATCCGAATCTCCGTGTGTCCTACAGAGCTAAGTGGAGTAGTTACAGCAGTAATTAAAGCACGGTCCAGTTACAGCGGGAGGGACGCAACTCGGAGGTGGCAACAGGTTCCCGGAAGGGGCGACGGGGCGGCGGTATCTGCGCTCGGATCTTGGCAACTGCACGGCTGCCGGCTGCCGACTGCCGGCGGGCCAGACGGAGCACTTCCTTTCTGCCGCCGCCACCTGCCGCCAGGAACCGGGGCTGCGGCTGCGGCTGCGGCCTGGCCTTCTGCCCCCAGCGCACTGCTCTCCCCCTCTTTCATAAACTCTCTCGTTGGTTCAGTACGGGACTGACTTGCAGCCATATCTAGTTCAAAAGCTGGCCATGAACGAAATGAAAATTGTATATCCACTTGTGTAGTTGCACACTATGATTTCAGAAGAAAGACTGTTCCTCACGAAGATAAGTGATATTACAAGTGCTCTACGACCCTTGTGTTACGCAGTTAATTTCTATAGCTAACAGAGTCAGCAGTACTAAAACTTTCATTTTCTCCTTTACATTAAAAATATCTTTAAATGCATACATCGAATATTTCATTGCTTTATTTTATTATCAGTGCAAGTTTAAGATCGTCAAACATACATAACGTTTCCAGAATGAGATTTTCACTCTGCAGCGGAGTGTGCGCTGATATGAAACTTCCTGGCAGATTAAAACTGTGTGCCCGACCGAGACTCGAACTCGGGACCTTTGCCTTTCGCGGGCAAGTGCTCTACCATCTGAGCTACCGAAGCACGACTCACGCCCGGTCCTCACAGGAGAACTTCTGTAAAGTTTGGAAGGTAGGAGACGAGATACTGGCAGAAGTAAAGCTGTGAGGACCGGGCGTGAGTCGTGCTTCGGTAGCTCAGATGGTAGAGCACTTGCCCGCGAAAGGCAAAGGTCCCGAGTTCGAGTCTCGGTCGGGCACACAGTTTTAATCTGCCAGGAAGTTTCATACATAACGTTGTTCCTACGTACCTCTACATATATTCTGCTTCATTAAGACAAGTCGCTGTTTAATGTTGTTACCAAAAATCTCGAAAAGTTCTTCACCGATTTACACCACTTTTTTACACGTCGCTGTAGTAAACGTTCAGCCGAACATAGCCTACACACACACATTATATATATATATGGTGTCCCATTTATCTTGACCAACCCAACCTGTTTGTTCAAATGCAAATTACAAAATGTTTCTAGCAAATGTTCTTTAGCCGTCATTGCCGTCAGGGGGACATCAATCAGCATGAGTGCCTTCGTTGTATTTTAGTTTTTTACGCGTAAGTGGAAACAGTGTTTGTGCAGAAATCGCAGACATAGTGGAACTCGGGCGGAATAAGGGCAACCAGCCCTCAGTCGCCGAGGCAGATGGAAAACCGCCTTAACAATCATCCACAGGCTGGCCGGCACACAGGACCTCGACATTAAACAGCCGGGCGGATTCGTGCCAGGGACGGGCATGCCCTCGTGCTCGGGAAACATGTGTTAGAACGCACGGCTAGCCGGGCGGGCATCGTTCACCATTACTGGATGGACATTCTGTTAGTAAAGGGGTCAGTGACCTTCCAGACAACGATGCACAAATTTTAACACGAAAACTTTTTGTACTCAAAAAAATGTTATATATATTTACAAACTGCGTATAAAAGCAAATCTAGTGGCAGAAGAGTGGTTTTTAAACCTCGTTAAGGGACAAAGGCAGGACGACAAATATAGAGCCTTCCTTGACATATTTCTCATGCACTTTGAGAGTTGCTTTCCATTAGAACGTTCTTCACAGGGTACTAGCAGTAAATGACAGCCGGGGTGGGTTGCTAACGGGTTGAGGGTATCATGTAGAACAAGATGGGAATTATATCAAAATGTTAGATGTAGTCACAATCGAGCTACAGTAGCCCATTACAAACAGTACTGTGTGGTGCTTAAGAAAGTTATTAGAAAGGCACAGTATGTGGTTTGCAAATACTATAGCAATCTCACAGGATAAAATTAAAACCATATGATCAGTCGTGATGAAGGTGTCTGGTCAGCAGCACAAGGTGGAAGATATAAAGTGAATACATAGCGAAAATATTTCTGTCACGCATAACTCATACACGTGTGCAATATTTAGCAATCACTTGCTGAACATTGCTGGTGAATTAAGCCAAAACTTTGTTCTATAGGTAATCATATAACTCTCTTGGAAAATGCCAATCCGAGACTGGTATCTGAAATACTGCTCTGTGATACTGACAATGGGGAGATTAATAATTAAATCTGAGAATAATAATTAAATCACTAAAGACTAAGGACTCTCCTGCATATGACGGAGTATCTATCAGAATATTAAAAGTAGTGTGCTGCACATACTAGCCCTGGAATTAGCCATATAAGGTTCAAATGGCTCTGAGCACTATGGGACTCAACTGCTGTGGTCATAAGTCCCCTAGAACTCAGAACTACTTAAACCTAACTAACCTAAGGACAGCACACAACACCCAGCCATCACGAGGCAGAGAAAATCCCTGACCCCGCCGGGAATCGAACCCGGGAACCCGGGCGTGGGAAGCGAGAACGCTACCGCACGACCACGAGATGCGGGCAGCCATATAAGGGTGTGTATTAAAGGATAATTCATCATTTTATATCACATAATTCGGTTTTATCACTAGTTTTACTATTGAAAATGATGTATTCCCTTATTCTGTTAGGGACTGTATGGATTTAAAAAAGTTTCAAATGCTAGGCATGTTTTTTGATTTAACTAATGCTTTTGATACTGTTGATAACAAAATATAGCTCCAGAAGTTTGACCATCGTGGAATACGGGGAGTAGTTCACAACTGGTTTATCTCTTACTTTAACAACAGACAGCAAAAGGTCGTTCCCCACAGTACTGAGAATGGCTATGATGTGGTGTCCTAGTAGAACACAGTTAAATGGGAAATGCCCCAGGGATCAGTGCTGAGGCCACTCTTGTTCCTTACTTATATAAATGATATGCCCTATACTATTACTGATGATTCTAAACTATTTGTTTGCTGATGACGGTAGCTGGATAGTACAGCATGTTGTGTACACCGTTGGCACTGTTTCAAATATGAATTTCAAGACATAAATTCATGGCCTGTGGAAGATAAGCTGACGATAAATCACAATAAGACTCAGTTTTTACAATTTCTGACACATTATTCAACAAACTCTCGTGTTCTAATTTCACAGATTGGGCACACGATTAGTAAATCGGAGGAGTACAAATTTCTAGGTGTTTAGGCGGATTGTAAACAGTCGTGGAAAGTCAACGTCCAGGATCTTGTTCAAAGACTTAATGCTGCTATTTTTAGAGCGTTATCTGAAGTAAATGATAGTTCGATTTGCTTATTTGCTTATTTTCATTCGCTTAAGACGTATGGTTTGGGGTAACTCGTCCCCGTACCATGACCATGGAGATTGGCTACTCTATTTGGTCCTGCGGAACTACAAGTGTAAAATAAAAAAAATACATAAATAAATAAATTATGTATATTACTGAGCGGCTAAAACGGTAACACAATCCTCTTTCAGTAGATCTATCCAATGATTTTTTGGGGCAACACAAGTTTTATTTCCAGTATTTTGTGTAATTATTGATCAAACTTAAAAAATTAAAATGCTGTCGTAATATACTTATTAATAGGTATAATAATTAGGTTAAAAGTTGACATTAAGTTTAGTGTTAAATTTATAAAATGTATGTCTTGAGGCAACATAGCTCATGATGCGCAATTGCCCAGAGTATAGTCATCCTGTATTTGGAAATGGGATTACATAGCGACTTCCAACAGACTTTATGCGGATTTAGTAGATGCAGTGTTTAAAAGTAAAATTGATAAACTTGTTGGATGATTCCGTGAAAAGATTTCTTTTTGGGGCTGCTAAATCTATAGTTTATCTCATAGAAAACGAGGTCTGTTACATGCTTATGTTTCAGACGTTTGAAGCTGTTTTATAAATGAGTGTTCCATTAAAGTAGGCCACCCACTTACATTTTATAATTCACATTTTACGTTACTGTCGCAACACTCACATCAGCGATCGCAACCTGAAATAGAGATATCTCGCATACGTGTTCATCCTGGGACGATCAATGGATATTTTAGTTCTGTTCTCTTGTAATATATGCCACAATGTCTCAAGCTGAAGGTTTCATACGCTGTATTTAAGGCAGTTCACAAGGGTTAACTTTTTGATTGAATGGTAAATATAATTGTTATGGGGAACTGATGTAGCCAACAAAGAAACTTTATAGGTAATATTAATATACTAAATTAGCCACAAAATTTTTAGGGAGTGATTTGACAAAATGATTAATGTGAAAAATACAAATAGTAAAGAGCTACATGACCTACATTAATGATACCAGAACACATGGAGGTTCTTGTGATCGTTTGCACCCACAGAAGCTACCACAAACTTACGCTTGCAAAGGACGAGCATCAAATCTATGCAAGAATTCATTTCCCAAAAGTCTCATCTACTCAGTTCCCCAAGACAAAGTGGAAGTCTACCTCTAAATTAAACACACAAAATCTGTTTTCACGAGCTCTCGTCTTCTCCAATACATGTAGAACGAGCATGGGATATACTACATGAATACACCGCTGATACTAACACGGAATGAGTATCACGCATTCAAGAGTATCAAATGCCATAACGCCATACAGACATTGACTTTACAGTTCATAGTATAAACCAAGAGTTAAGATAATACCAAATTTAATAATGTATTCAGTTGATGGTCAAACAGTTCTCGGAAGTAAAATCTCGTTTATAATTTACACAATAATTTATGACTGATAACGTGAGGAATGAGGAGCTTCAGCGCAGAAACGGCGGGAAAGAATGTATGGAAGCCATTGACAAGATGAAGGGACAGAACGGTAAGACACCTGTTAAGACATCTGGAAACAATTTCCACGGTAGAAGAGGGAGCTGCAGAGGGTAGAAACGGTAGAGGAATACATAGGCTGTAATAAATGCAGCAAATAATTGAGGACGTGTGTTACAATTGTTCCTTTGAATTGAAAAGGCTTTTATAACAGAGAAATTCGTTTATCACCAAGTCAAACAGTCACAAAACGTAAAACAAAAAATAATATTTCAAGCTCACAACGTACATTAAAAGTAATAACAATAGTAGTATGTAGGTGTACCCATGGTATAGAGGTAGCTTCTTTGACTATTAATGAAAACATTCTCGGTCACGAACTCCAGACTCGCCACGGCATAATTTGTGGTTAACAATCAGCATTAACGGCCGATGACTTCCGGCCAACGGCCTTGTCAAAGAGGGCGGAGGAGCGTACAGACGGTCAGTATACACTCTTGTCATTCAGGTGTCAAAATGCCCCTAAATGCGAAAGAATCTAAATGATCTACCGCATGAGGATGCAGAGGGCAATGGAACCCACTGCATCAAAGACATACAACGGGTATCTACAGGGCATGGTGCATGTAGTTGAAGAAGTCTTATGATGATCTTTCCATTGGCAAAAGATTCCGAATAGCCCCCACTAGGATCTTCCTCCAAGGTTGAGCTGATCATGAGTAAATGAGTGAATAACCAACGAAAAGATACTGTTCCACGAGTCGGGGCGTGGAATGTTAGAAGCTTGACCGAGGTTGGGAAGCTAAAAAATCCGAAAAGCGAAATACGAAGTCTTAGACTTGATATAGCAGGTGTCAGTGAAGTGAAATGGAAAGAAGACAAGGATTTCTGGTCGGATGAGTGTAGGGTAATATCAACAACAGCAAAAAATAATATAATTGTTAGTAGGATTCGTTATGAATTGTAAGACAGGCAGGTAGTGTGTTACTATGAACAGTTCAGTGATAGGATTGCTGTTATCAGAATCGACAGCAAACCAACAGCGACAACGATAATTCAGGTGTACATTCCGACATCGAAAGTTGAATATCAGAAGATAGAGAAAGTATATGAGGATTCTGAAAGGGTAATACAGTACGTAAAGGGAGATGAAAATGTAGTAGTCATGGGGGACTGGAATGCAGTTGTAGGGGAAGAAGTAGAAGAAAAGTGACATTAAAAATATGCTTGGGATAAAAGATGAGAGAGGAGAAAAATTAAGCACTCTAATAAATTTTAGCTTGTAATAGTGAATATTGTGTTCAAGGATCACAAGAGGCAGAAGGACGCTTGGGAAATGCCGGGTGACAAGGGAATATTTCAATTAGATTACGTCATGGTCAGACAGATATTCCAAAACCAGATACTGGATTCTAAGGCATACCCCTGGACAGATATATACACAGATCACAATGTAGTAGTAATTAAGCGCAGGCTAAAGGTTAAGAGATTAGTCAGGAAGAATCGGTAAGCAAAGAAGTGGGATATGGAAATACTAAGGAATGACGAGATGCCCTTGAAAATCTCTATGGCTGTAGATACAGAGATAAGGAATAGCTCAGTTGGCAGTACAGTTGAAGAGGAATGGACATATATGAAAAGGGCAATCACAGAAGCTGGAAAGAAAAACATTGGTTCAAAGTAAGTAAATGCGGAGAAACCGTGTATAAAAGAACAAATGCACCTGTCATGAAAGAAGGAAGTAAAGAAAAATGTTAACCGAAATTCAGGAACACCGAAATGCAGGTAACAGGTGAATGAAATACATAGAAATTGCAGGGAAGCTGCATGAAAAACGTGAAGAAATAAAAAAATAAATGATTGTCTGATGGACTGACTGACTCAACAGATAAGAAAGTCAAAACAGCCTTCGGTGAAATTAAAAGAAAGCTTGCAACCTTAAGAGTACAACGGGATTTCCACTACTAAATGCAGAGGAGAGGTGGATAGATGGAAAGAGTTCACTGAAGGCCGCCATGAAGGCACACTTTGTCCGATGTGATAAAAGAAAAATCATTCAATTTAGACGATATAATATAAGGCAGAAGGGGTAGATGACATTCCATCAGAGCTTTTAAAATCATAGGGGGAAATGACAACAAGAGGGCTGTGTAGAATGTATGAGTCCGGATAAATACCATTTGGCTTTCGGGAAAATATCATCCGCACAATTCCGAAGGCTGCAAGAGCATACAAGTGCGAGAATTATCTCACAATGAGATTAACAGCTCATGCATCTAAATTGCTGACAAGAATAATATACAGAAGAACGGAAAAGAAAATTGAGGATGTGATAGATGGTGATCAGTTTGGCTTTAGAAAAGACAAAGGCACGAGTGAGTGAATTCTGACGCTGCGGTTGAAAACTGGAAGCAAGACTACAGAAAAATCAAGATACGTTCATAGGAATTATCGAATAAGCTGTAGGGAGAGAACACAGGGAGAGACCGGTAATATAATGTATGTATAAGAGCCAAGAGAAGATAATAAGAGAGGACGACCAAGAACGATGTACTCGGATTAAAAAGGGTGTAAGACAGGGATGTAAACTTCTGCCTCTACTGTTCAATATGTACATCGAAGAAGCATTGATGGAAATAAAAGAAACGTTAGGTAGTGGCATTAAGATTCAAGGTGAAGTGACATCAATGACACAATTCGCTGATGGTATTGCTACCCTGAGTGAAAGTGAGGAAGAATTGCGTAGTCTGCTGAGTGGAATTAACAGTCTAATGAGTACGGAAAATGGGTTGAAAGTAGATCGAAGAAAGACGAACGTAATGAGAAGTAGCAGAAATGAGAATAGCCAGAATCTTAACATCGGGATTGATGGTCACGAAGTAGATGAAGTCAAGGAATAATGCGACCAACGCTGCAAAATAGCCAATGACGGACGGAACAAAGACGACATCAAAAGAAACTAGCTCTGAAAAAGGGCATTCTTGGCCAAGAGAAGTCTACTAGTATCAAACATTGGCCTTAATTTGAGGAAGATATTTCTGAGCTTGTACGTTTGGAGCACAGCGCAGTATGGCAATGAAACATGGGCTGGGAAAAACCAGAATCATTTGGAACGTGGTGGCTGTGTACCAAATGTAAGTTGTCTCTTACACAGAAGATTACAGCAACCAGCAACTTGTTATAACGCTATAAATTTACTTAAATAGCGCATTTACCGGTTTCGAACCGACAGGTTCATCTTCAGACCCCTAGTTCACGTTTTACATTGCATTTTCGGATTTCTTTCCCCATCTGGCGGTACTTCGTTGGGGTGGTGATTCCTTCAACTAAAACAAGATGTGACACAGCGTCTTTTTTATCGTAATTCTGCCTCACAACCATTATAAATTATCTAATTAAATTATTATTATTAAATGGAATACGTTTCCGTTACTTATAGTGAAGAATCGACGCCATTACGTTCCAGTGAAGGTTGTTTTTCATCTTGCAACATAGAAAACTGGATAATGCTCATTATTGTTTATATATATGCACATAATGTAATGCACCACTCGAGCAGAAGTTTCATAACATGGAGGTATGCAAGCAAAGATGACGATATTACAACCACAACAATGCCAAAGACTTCCACTCTCAGAGATATTTCATTATGTACATGCATGTGGAAGATATTAGCGAACTGCTAATGTTGCGTTACTTACTATTTACATTGAAAGACAGCTGATTACAACTAATATAAACAAATAAAGCAGTCAGTGATATTACGTAAATATTGTGCTATACATTCGAGAAAAAGTAAATGATAAAGGCGAAACGCACATAAATAAAATTTACTACTATGGACATATTATGACATACATTGAAAGTACAGCAAATTAGTTGGGATGGAAGTGTATACATAAATATTACAAATATTACAAACATGGATGTTCTATTATTTTATTTTTTACTTTAAATTGGAAAACTGGTTAATGAATTTTTGAAGAAAGTCTGCAGTGGCTAACACGGTTAATTCATTGAGGAGATTTTGTGGTGAATTACTTTCATGTGCATACATTTCAATCTCCTCAAAAAAATTCATAAGGCTACCTTTCTCAGCGTGGTGCAATACCTGTACATGGTTTTCACTGCTCTTTATTCCATGACTGTTGGTAGTTGTGTGCATGGCAAATGTGGATTTTTAATTGTTCAAACCTATGGCATCCATATGCTCCTTGGACCACATCTCAACGCTTCTTCCAGTTTCTCCTACATAGTAAGAGGGGCAACTTTGACAGCTGAGTTTGTATATGCCAGACTTTTTGTATGGGGAGTTATTTTTTAAGTTGTGAATGGCTAACTTCAGGAATTTTTTGTTGGAGTGGAAGCTTATTTTAATATTTGTGTTTTCAAATAGGTTGCTTAATTTATACAATATGGTCCCTAAGAGAGGTAGTGCAAATATTTTATGCTCCTTTTTACCATATGGTGTGTAAGTTGCATGGTTTCCTGATGCATAGTTTTGTTGACTGATGGTTTTAGGATATTTTGTGAAAGTTTGTCTATCATGACAGGGCTGTATCCATTGTTTGATGCTGTTGTTTTAATGATACTAAGTTCCTTTTCTTTTTTAAGTGGTTCAAGAGGAAATTTGTGTAGGCAGTTCAGTGTCGATCTAAAATATGCCATCTTATGCTGTAATCTCCTGGTAAGAGTCAGCCTGTGTTTTTTACACAGCCAAAGTTTCAATGTGTCAGTTTTTGACAAAATAGCGTTAAGCTTACCTTGCCAGGTACTGAGAAACGTTCACGCTTTTAAAACATGCTAAAGAAACCAAAAAAAGACCAACCTCAACATGAAATTTAATAATAAATGTCTGCCAGCACAGATAACACCAACCTTCATAAAAGTGTTTATTAACTCTAAAACCAGTAGTTAAAGAAACCGTGAAATCATGGGCTCAAGACAGAGATCAAATGTATATAAAAAGAAAGAACTTTTCAACAAGCAGCAATACAGTCTACACTTTCAAATTGGAAACTGCCTCTCCAGCCTTCAGTACTCCTACATCTTGCAGTACATTGAGAACATCACAGAAGAAGTACAGCTGAAAATATTGTTTAGGCATAAGATAAAAACGAAGAAAGGTAGCTTCCCCTGGCAGCCAAGATCACTTCCATGAAAGAACTATTACCTGAACTTATATCAACTTTACAAATAATGAACTTGCTCTCATATGCAAAGCTCTAAAGCATAACGTAGAGTCCAAACTTAACACCAATAACTTGAAAAGCCTTATTGCACCTACTAAACTTGCATGTGATGCGGCTAAATTAAATTCCAAGGAAACCAATGCCTTAGCCTTCAAAGCCAGTAAAATAATATGACACCTCAAAAACAACAGTTCACACAGAAACAGTGACGTAAATTTTCTAGATCATATCAATTCAAAACTTTCTAAGAATAAAGCTTCAATAGTCAAAGCTGATAAAAGTAATGGTGCAGTGATAATGTATGAAAAAGACTATGTTGACAAAACCATGCAATTTTTCAATATTAACAACATAAACGAATTAGATATCCTACCTTTAAATTTCAGGGTAAAATTAAGGAAACACTTAAAAATTGTAACTTCCTCCTAACTAATTGGGAAGTATGTGACTGAATTTCCATGAACCCCACTGCACCTTGGCCCTGGTCACAGCCTAAGACCCATAAGGAATACTGTCCGATTAGGCAAATTGTGAACTCTAATAATAGTCTTTTATATAAGTTAGGAAACAAAGTTCTTGCTCGGCTCAATACTAACTATACCTTTGCAAACAAATTCTCCGTTAAGAACACATATGAACTCATTGACAAAATTAAAGATATTTGATTCCACTGACAGCCAGATTTGCATCACTTGACGTAGTAAACCTTTATACTAACATCCCTGTAGAGGACACCAAGAACATAATCAGAAACAATCTAATCAAACATAAGAAAGGAAGTAAGACAGAGCTCTGTGAGCTCATAAAGCTAATCATCTTGGAACTGTCATACAATTAATGAAATATACAGACAGAAAGATGGGTTGACAATGTGTAGCATCCTAGCTGGGATGTTAACAGATATTTACATATATCAATTAGAACAGACTTTTTTTAAAAAGCTAGTAGTCACATCAACAGCTAAAGTATCTACTACAAAAGATATGTTGATGATACAATTATAATTTGAGTTGGCACCGATGAGTAAATAGACACATTAGCAACAAAACTGAGTATTATGCACAAAAACATTAAATTCACCATTGAGCATGAGACCAACAACAGAATCAATGTCCTAGACGTAAAAATCACCAACAGAAACCATAAACATCATTTTTACATTTATAGGAATTCATCATCCAGTGATGTAAGTATCAACCGCACATCTTGTCCCCCAAACCAGCATAAGATTGCATATTTTAGATCCACACTGAACCGCCTACACAAAATTCCTCTTTAACCAGTTAAAAAAGAAAAAGAAACGAGTCTCATTAAAACCATAGCCTCAAACAATGCCTACAGCCAGCTCATGATAGACAATCTATCACAAAAAATCTTAAAACCAACACCAGACAACCATGCAACTTGCACAAGACACAGCAATGAAGAGCAGAAAATATGTTGCACTACCTTTCTTAGGTAGCATATCCTACAAAATATGCAACATATTTAAAAACACGAACACTAAAATAAGATCCACACAAACAACGAATTCCAGCAGTTAGCCGTTCACAACTTAAAAAATAAAAACCCCCATACAAAAAATCTGGCATAATCAAACTCAGCTGTCAAAGTTGCCCCTCTTATTGCATAGGACAAACTGGAAGAAGCATTGAGACATGGTTCAGAGAGCATGTAGATGCCATAGATTTGAACAACATTTCAAAATCCACATTCGTCATGCACACAACTACCAACAGTCATGGAATAAAGAGCAGTGAACACTACATACAAGTATTGCATCATGCTGAGAAAGGTAGCCTTATGAATTTGCTTGAGGAGATTAAAATATGTGTACATAAAAGCAATTCAACACAATATCTCCTCAATGAAAAAACAGAGTTAGCCAATGCTTCCTTTCTTCAAAATTTCATTCACCAGTTTTCCAATTTAAAGTATGAAATATAAAATAAAAAGAGTCCACTTTTCTAATTTTTGTAATATTTATATATACACATCCATCTCAACCCATTTACTGTGCTTTCAACGTATGCCATAATATGTCCTTAGTTGCAATATTTATTTATGTACATCTCGCCCTTATCATTTACTTGTGTTCCAGATTATACCATAATATTTACGTAATATCACTGCAGTAAGATATTATAACAGACTGCTTCATTTGTTTATCTTAATTTTAATTAGTTCTCTTTCAACGAATATAGTAAGTAATGTAACATTAGCAATTTGTAAATATCTACTGTCACATACATGTACATAATGAAATATCTTTGAGCGTGGAAGTCTTTGGCATTGCTATGGTTGTAATGGAAAAACTAGTAGAAGCCGACCTCGGGGAAGATCAGTTTGGATTCCGTAGAAATACTGGAACACGTGAGGCAATACTGACCTTACGACTTATCTTAGAAGAAAGATTAAGGAAAGGCAAACCTACGTTTCTAGCATTTGTAGACTTAGAGAAAGCTTTTGACAATGTTGACTGGAATACTCTCTTTCAAATTCTAAAGGTGGCAGGGGTAAAATACAGGGAGCGAAACGCTATTTACAATTTGTACAGAAACCAGATGGCAGTTATAAGAGTCGAGGGACATGAAAGGGAAGCAGTGGTTGGGAAGGGAGTAAGACAGGGTTGTAGCCTCTGCCCGATGTTATTCAATCTGTATATCGAGCAAGCAGTAAAGGAAACAAAAGAAAAATTCGGAGTAGGTATTAAAATCCATGGAGAAGAAATAAAAACCTTGAGGTTTGCCGATGACATTGTAATTCTGTCAGAGACAGCAAAGGACCTGGAAGTGCAGTTGAACGGAATGGACAGTGTCTTGAAAGGAGGATATGAGATGAACATCAACAAAAGCAAAACGAGGATAATGGAATGTAGTCGAATTAAGTCGGGTGATGCTGAGGGAATTAGATTAGGAAATGAGACACTTAAAGTAGTAAAGGAGTTTTGCTATTTGGGGAGCAAAATAACTGATGATGGTCGAAGTAGAGAGGATATAAAATGTAGACTGGCAATGGCAAGGAAAGCGTTTCTGAAGAAGAGAAATTTGTTAACATCGAGTATAGATTTAAGAGTCAGGAAGTCATTTCTGAAAGTATTTGTATGGTGTGTAGCCATGTATGGAAGTGAAACATGGACGGTAAATAGTTTGGACAAGAAGAGAATAGAAGCTTTCGAAATGTGGTGCTACAGAAGAATGCTGAAGATTAGATGGGTAGATCACATAACTAATGAGGAAGTATTGAATAGGACTGGGGAGAAGTTTGTGGACAACTTGACCAGAAGAAGGGATCGGTTGGTAGGACATGTTCTGAGGCATCAAGGGATCACCAATTTAATACTGGAGGGCAGCGTGGAGGGTAAAAATCGTAGGGGGAGACCAAGAGATGAATACACTAAGCAGATTCAGAAGGATGTAGGTTGCAGTAGGTACTGGGAGATGAAGAAGCTTGCACAGGATAGAGTAGCATGGAGAGCTGCATCAAACCAGTCTCAGGACTGAAGACCACAACAACAACAATGGTTGTAATATCGTCATCTTTGTACGCATATCTCTATGTAATGAAATTTCTAAGTGTAAAAAGACGACGTCGCACATCTTGTTTTCGTTTTAGTACATCACCACCCCAAGGAATATCCGCCGTATGGGGAAACAAAACCAAAAATGTAATGAAAAACGTGAACTTGGGGTCTGAAGATGAACCTATCGGTTCTAAACCGGTAAATGCGCTGTTTAAGTAAATAAATAGCATTATAAAAAGTGACGGGTTGCTGTAATCTTCTGTGTAAGAGTCAACCTATACGTAAGTAGGTATATGCAGTAATGGCAGACACCATACTCTATGTGAGTGTCGAACGGCACGAATTTTTCTATCGCCATGACATTAAATCAGTTGAAGTTGTTGTAAGGTTTAGCCTGCGTCACGTTCAGATCGTATTCATCGGTACCAAACCAAGATAGTAAAGCATTTGCGAGTGAATGTAGTACAGTTGTAGTGATAATAATAAAATACTAATAAGGATGTTTACGATATTATAGAAGAAGGTTTGCGATTAAAAGCTGAAATACATAAAAATTCGATGATCTTTCATTTGGCACAATCAAAAGGTTTTTCTTATGTTTTAGTTACTGAAGTCCGTTCTGACAATTTGCAGAGAAAAAGAAATACTGAGCGATACACATCAGTAAGGCGATGAGATCTAAACCAGCAGCTACTAATGCCATCCTTCACGACATGAACGCAATGGCACGGAGCAAATCCCCCACTGCTTCATTTGACTCTCTGCCAGTGTTCTTTTTAATAGTTAATGCAAGGAATTTATAACCTGAAATGCAAAACAAGCTTGAAATTTGCTTGGAACGACCTTCCTAGGTTCGTATAAAAGTAATTTGGTCCTGAATGTTACAAAACCGCTATGACTGTTGGGATACTTCAATAGCATGAAAAGCAAATATTACGAGAATTTCATAGCAACATTCCGCATTAATCCTGAAATTGAGTGAACAATCACGAGGTGTCACACATCGTCAGGTGTACTGCCCAGTCTCAGCTGCTCTACCAATGTGAAGAGCTTCATGGGCAATTCACCAACTCCTCATAGCCATCCACAGTGGAGCTGTGCCACCAGACGCCGATCTAATTGAGGGCTTCAAATTGACAACTGATTAGACCATTGGAAAATACAAATTGTTGCACACTTATTAATTTCGGACTACAACGAAAGCTTGTTTTAACAACTTTAACGCTGTGTGCAAAACGACCTCATCCAAAATGTTAAGAAACAATAAGACAATGCACAGTGTTGACCTCAAACGTACTGTGTATACATGTCACGCGGAGTGACCGCGTGGGTACAGGTGCCATGTCACGGATTGCGTGGCCACTCCCGCAGGAGGTTCGAGTCTTCCTCGGGCATGGGTGTTTGTAGCGTTGCTCTTGGGGGGCAAAAAGAAAAAGAATTGTTATATTATATATTTTTTGAAAAAAATGTCGAAAAAGTGAATATTTTGGTGGGCCACTTGGCAACAGAATCAGGGATTGATTACACTATTATAATAACATACGTTGAGCATTAAATACCTGAATAAGAGAAACATTATCATTTCTATGCATTTTTATATTCGCGATGTAGTCATACCCGGCACAACACTAAGAGACCAGAAGATTTATAGACTTTAAAAGAAATGCAACACTACATAATTTTAAAAAAATGCTTCAGAAATGATAGGAAAACGATAATGTTCCTTCTGCCTAGTGCTGCGTTCGGCCCATCAGCGTGATCGTAATTTCTGATGATGAACTTTTCATATTACATTACAATAGATGACCATTGTGGTTAAATACTTCATACACAACAGTCAAAATCTCCTTTTGATGCTGTCTGTTCGTAATCAGTTATAAGAAACTACATGTTTTCTGATCGAAAAAAAACAATTAGCATACTCACTCAATATTTTCACATGAAATATGAAATACCGTAGCGGAACGCAGCAAGTCTGCGTCCACTTTTCATGGAATACAAACAGTAAAAGGTAAGCACCAAATACCTCATTTGTCTTGAAACAACAGAATTTTTTTTAATATCGTTAATCGATACATGTACATAGAGATTTACAGGCACCGCGCAAGAACGGCAAAGATAAAGAATAATACATTCTGTCGCTGCTATGTGATGGTTCATTTATTTTACTTTACAATTGTTCGATAACTTTAGGCCATCCGGCGTTTACTATTGAGCGTATATTAACGTATGTGAGGCGAAAATTACTAATACTACAGTGTGTAAATGTATTGTTCTTAACGTAAGTTAGTTTGTGTGTAAGTGTAGGGATCGATGACCTCAGCAGTTTGGTGCCTTAGGAATTCACAAACATTTGAACATTTTTTATATTTGTACTATCTTATCTCATTTACAACCAGAATATCAGAAATACCTCCAAAATGTGGAGATATTCTGTATAATAGACTAATACATCGATGCTATGGAATAATATATTAAATTGTGGATTCACAAAAGAAACTGAATGAATGAGTTGTAGCGGTATCACCATTTAGGAAGGTGAAAGTTAGTCTTGTGCAATATTCTGATTTACAGCCAGGTGCAGGCCAGAGTGCAGTGAGTTACGCATACCAACATTTTCGAAGTAGAATAGAGGCCACAGGGCTGGCAAATTGCTAAAAGAATATATCTAGAGATTTTGCAAGTCGCAAATCAAAGGCAGGAGGGGCCCAGTGGCCAACCTAGTATGTTATGAGTACTTGATGCGAAGTGGCGTGTATGGCAAAACACAGGCGCACAGCCACGTATAAATAGCTGCAGGTTTCTAACGAGATTCATTCAACTGTGGCGGCTCTCCTGGATGGAAGGTCGTTCAAAATGGTTCAAATGGCACTGAGCACTATGGGACTTAACATCTATGGTCATCAGTCCCCTAGAACTTAGAACTACTTAAACCTAACTAACCCAAGGACATCACACACATCCATGCCCGGACAGCATTCGAACCTGCGACCGTAGCAGTCGCGCGGCTCCGGACTGAGCGCCTAGAACCGCTAGACCACCGCGGCCGGTGATGGAGGGTCGTGTTACACCGTGAGGCTACATGCTGCAACAGATGGGGCGCCAGCATCCCCTCCCATGGCGGGTCGTTGGTTCGACCCTCTGAGGCAGACATGGGGTCCAGCGAGTGGCGGGCCACTCTTCAGCTCACTACCACGGGCAGTCTTCTAGGCTCCAGGACGCACTGGTGACATCCGGGGCGAGGGTTGTAGTTTCGGCTGCAGATCGCGGGCGCTTGTTGTCGCCGCGTCCTAAGCCTAGCCGGCGAGGGAACACGGTGGAGAACATCTCGCAGTTGGCAGCGGGCTGTTCGGCGGCTCCTCGGGGCAGCGCTGACGCTACGAGGACCGAGACAGCTGAGTTGGTAGGCTGCACATCCTGAAGCCATCAAAACTCCGTGGCTGGCCAAGGCCGGCTCGACACAGCATTGCATTGCATGGGCCGCTGGGGTGCTTCCTCAGCATTGCAGGGCGCTGTGATGCAGACTGAGGTGTATGAGGGCACTGTGATTGGAAACAATAAATCAATTGGAAAGCTCGGATGAGTCTTAATACGGTGCCTTCTACCTCCTCCCGCTACATTTGGTCGTCGTGATACATTCGGTGGCAGAAGTTGCCACTACAGAGTGTTTTAGCAGGAAAAAACCTGAAGAAATAGGTAAATGTGCAGTTCAGCACTTTCATCTGTTTATGCTCCCTATCTGGTTTGATACCGAGATAACGAACTAACTGACTGTTGCTTCGAATTTGTTCAGAGTCATTCTCTTGTTTTGATGGAGACGTAATTTTTTTTCGGGAAGCAGGCGATTATCACTACTCCTGTGAGGGTTCCAGGAGGTATATTACACAGGTTTGTCATCTGTAATGACAATGTTGCATCTGTGCGATTTCATTTACTATGAGTCATCATGGCTTTGATATCAGTACACTGAAGATAGCTACACGATAGCTGAAATTTGATCTGCAATAAACAGGTTAAAACATTCATCAGATACTGCCTTTATCCTAACTGAGGTTTAGGATTCATTGGCCACTTGTGACACTTAGCAGATTAATTAAAGTATTAGAGGCAAGAAATGATGAGATACAGTTTTGCAGTAAAATTCGAACTGATTTCGAAAGCAGCTTGGGTTTAAGAAAGTGATCACTTTACAAGTATGTCAGCAAAACACTGCTGCTGGTACTCTTTCACTGTCATGCTCGTAGCTGTAGTAGACAGCCCGCAACGTAATAGTTGCGAGTGGGGATAGTTTATTCATGAAATGACCTTCCTAGAATCAAAGTAGTTTACTTTCCTAACTCAATGTGATGTCTTAGGTGTGAATTATTCATAATATTTAATCGCTAAGACAAGAAAAAGTCAATCGAATTCAAGACGCCAGTGCCACATCCGCAAAATAACTGTTACAGCTATAGTTGCCTAGCAATACCTACAACGTTGCAAAGTCTGGAATACGCTAATGGCAATACAAACGCTTTTTCTTAGGTGGATTCCCACGTGACTAGACCGAACATCCGATCTAGCGTGAGACACTGTGCTCTCTAAAATAATTTTGGAATCGCTGTACGGAGCAACTTGGACCTATAATGATTTTATGCTATAAGTTCTAATAGGTAACGTAATGCATCAACGAGGCAGTCAGAAGCGAGACCACAAACTCAATTTTGTATAGCATGAAGAGATAGGCTGAAATTGAATACCACCTGGCGTAACACGCTAGTTTAACGATCACACCTCGACTGTGATTCCATTTAACTTTGCCGATATTTTTGTACCAACAGCGTCTTTAGGAGCAACCTCCGAATATGGAGGAAACGGTAACAACTTCGGGACACTGCGGCCAACCTACCCACACTGAAGATGGCGAACAGGCTGCTCATATTATTAATTTTCTTTCCTTCTGTCTGAATGGTGCTGCAAGTTGCAAAACTCGTTCACCAGATGGTGTTCACATTTGTTGGCAGAGTTTCCTGAGTGGCCTACATAATAAACATGTGTGGATGACACTTTTCGTTCCTTTGATGTACAGATGTAAATAGAACAAGAGTAAACTATAGTCGAATTAAGTCAGGTGGTGCAGAGGGAGTTTTGCTACGTAGGCAGCAAAATACCTAATGGCAGAGAAGTAAAACGGATATAAAATGTAGAATGGAAATAGTAAGAACAGCTGTTCCCAAAAGATAACACTCATATCGAGGTTTGATCTTAGGAAATGTTTTCCGAAAGCATTCATGCTGTTATGTAAAGGGAAGAACACTCCTCGGTGCATTGTATACTTCAAACAGCTGGCAACACTACATATCTGAAATTTGGACAGCGTTGTCTCTCGTGCAATTCAGGACGTCCAGACCGGATCATACAGGACTCCGGCAACAGAAAGGGATTCTTTTTTCCACTGGCATAGTTAAGACTTCGCAACGTAATAGGCACTGTGTGGCAACTCTGTCATAACGTCGATTTGCGAGTATGGGATGTATTTATTCTGCTAAATTTGAATGCCTTTTTCTTGTCATCTCAATAAAATATTCTGATTGATTCCCAATTTATATATCACATGGAGTTAGAAAGTAAACTTTTTGATTTCAAGTAGATCTTTTCCAGAACTTGCAGCATGCAGGTGAAAAATAGCCATAACTTATTTTTTAATTGAAACAGATCGCTTTAGCTCCGTCATAAGCTGCACTCAGACGTGTATTTTTTTTATTTGTTGATGGTGACTGCTTTCGGACACTTTTGTCCGTTTTTAAATCACCCGCACGGTAAGTGTGACAAGTGATTGCCTATGAACCAAGTGTGTACAAAAACTGCCATGCAGTGATGATCAAAGTGTCACTATGGTCGACTCAACAAAGTAAATAGTCCGTTTTATATGGTCTATTTACTGCTGTTGTGTCGACCGTGGTGTTTGATCATCAATGCAGGACAGTTTTTGTACATAGGCTATTGCCTGTATTGTCACACTTACGATACAGTCGGTCTGAAAAATCAGTCATTATCAAGAAATAAAAGAAAATATATTTTCAGTGGTGCTTCTAACGCAACTACAAGCATTTATTCAAAGGTCGTCCCACGTATAAGCCACTCCCACTCCCAGCTTTCGTGCCGGGAACCACCTGCCCCAGCTACGTTTGTGGAATTGAGAGAGTACTGCAACAGTGCCTTGTCCCCATAACTGCTGAGTGTTGGCTTTCTAAAACTGAAGCTGCTTTCGAAATCAGTTCCAATTTTGCTGCAAAAGTTTATCCCATCACTTTCTTTCCCATCTACTATAACTGACATCCAAAATGTCATATGTAACGTGAATCTTAGCTGAAAGGTCCAGGCACATTAAAACTGTGTGCCGGACCGAGACTCGAACTCGGGACTTTTGCCTTTCGCGGGCAAGTGCTCTACCACCTGAGCTACCCAAGCACGACCCACGGCCCGTCCTCACACCTTGAAGGACTCCTGGAAGAAAGGATATTGCGGAGACACGGCAATATTCTTTCTTTTAGGAGTGGTAGTTCTGCAAGTTTCGCAGGAGAGCTTCTGTGAATTGTGGAAGGTAGGAGACGAGGTACTGCCAGAAGTAAAGCTGTGAGGACAGGGCCTGAGTCGTGCTTGGGTAGCTCAGGTGGTAGAGCACTTGCCCGCAAAAGGCAAAGGTCCCGAGTTCGAGTTTCGGTTCGGCACACAGCTTTAATCTGCAAGGTAGTTTCATACCAGCGCACACTCGGCTGCAGAATGAATATCTCATTCGGGAGACATCCCCCAGGCTAAGGCTAAGCCATGTCTCCCCAATATCATTTCTTCCAGGAATGCTGGTTCTGAAAGGTTCGCAGGAGAGCTTCTGTGAAGTTTGGAAGGTAGGAGACGAGGTAATGGCAGAAGTAAAGCTGTGAGGACGTAGTATGAGCCATGATTGGGTAGCTCAGATGGTAGAGCAGTTGCCCGCGAAAGGCAAAGGTCTGGAGCTCGAGAGTCGGTGAGGAACCCAGTTTTAATCTGCCAGAAAGTTTCAAATCAGCGCACACTCTACTGCAGAGCGAAAATCTCATTCATGAATCGTAGCTCTCCATGTCGTAAGTCTCCTGGAAATCTTGCGGGAGTAGTCAAAGTCATCTGCTTCGTGAAAGCAATTGAATCAAACAAGGGAAGTGTTCCGAACAAATTCGAAGTGTGTAAGTTCAAATGGCTCTGAGCACTATGTGACTAAACTTCTAAGGTCATCAGTCCCCTAGAACTTAGAACTACTTAAACCTAACTAACCTAAGGACATCACACACATCCATGCCCGAGGCAGGATTCGAAGCTGCGACCGTAGCGGTCACGCGGTTCCAGACTGTAGCGCCTTTAACCGCTTGGCCACCCGGCCGGCGAAGTGTGTAAGTCTGCAGGTTTTAGTGGCAGTTGTCTCTGAAGTTGCAGTCCTCTGGATTAATAGGCCGCGTCATATTTCCTCTAAAACAATCACCATTTCGACCCCACTACTGGGATGTTCCCCCTAATCTTCCGATGCCCAATACTGCTAGCTGTATGTGGCACAAATTTGTATTTTGTTCATTATCTCGGCACCAAACAAGATGGGAAAAATTACGGACGGATTTAACAGGTTTGTTTTGGTTCAAATGGTTCAAATGGCTCTGAGCACTATGGGACTCAACGTCTTAGGTCATAAGTCCCCTAGAACTTAGAACTACTTAAACCTAACTAACCTAAGGACTTCACACACACCCATGGCCGAGGCAGGATTCGAACCTGCGACCGTAGCAGTCCCGCGGTTCCGGACTGCAGCGCCCGAACCGCTAGACAACGGTTTGTTTTGGCCTTAAGAAGTGCAGCATTGCACATTGGCTTATTTCTTCCGCAGTCTTCATTCGGCTGAATCGTTCAATGACATTGTCCTTTACAAACCACAATAGTGAGCAACGTGTGCCACGAAAATAAGAGCAAGTACAGGGTGTTTCAAGAAGAAGATACGTATTTTGAATGCTTATATTTATTAAATTGTAAGACACGCGATTATGAAATTTTACACTCATATTTACGAACCTCTCAAGTTCAGGTTACAGATATTCAATATGACCTCCATCAACGCCACGAACAATATCACATCGAAATTCAAATTCCTCCGGAACTCCGGCAAGCATGTCCTACATCACTGATGTTACGGCATTACGGATCCGGTTCTTCAACTCCTCCAGGTTCTGTGGGAGCGGTGGTACATAAATGTTGTCTTTCACGAAACTCCAAAGGAAGAATTCAGAGGTGGAGCACAGCTGAGGCATGCTAAGTCGACAGCTCCTTGACGGTCAATCCAACGGTTCGGTAGAGTTTCATTCAGATATTCACGCACTTGGCGGCTCCAGTGACGGTTGGCCACGTCTTTTTGAAAAATAAAGTTGTGTTTGTGCAGCCTCGGAAACAACAAGTTTTGCAACATAGCGAGATACTGCTGACCATTAACAGTGTTTCCATCAAAGAAGAATGGGCCGTAAACAGATGATCGGGATATCCCACAAAACACATTGACTTTATGCGAATCTTGTATATGTTCAGCTGCTGCATCTGAGTACTGTAGACCACAAATTCGAACATTGTGTTTGTTTACCGGACAACTAACATGGAAAGTCGCTTCATCGCTGAACACGATGCGTTGTACGAAAGTGTTATCATTGTCAGTAGCATCAAAAATCTCGTTACAAAATACCACACGTTTGCGTTTGTCATCAGTACGCAGAGGTTGTAACAGCTGTAACTTGTACGTCTTCATAACCAAACCGGCGGCTGTAGCCGAGCGGTTCTAGGCGCTTCAGTTCGGAACCGCACTGCTGCTACGGTAACAGATTCAAATCCTGCCTCAGGCATGGATGTGTGTGATGCCTTTAGGTTAGTTAGGTTTAAGTAGTTCTAAGTCTAGGGGATTGATGTCCTCAGATGTTAAGTCCCATAGTACTTAGAGCCATTTGAACCATTTTTTCCATAACCAACCGACATCTCCATACACGCCAAATTGTTGTTGTAGGCAGTTCTAACTCCCGACTGGTACGACGAGTTGATTTTGAAGGCCTACGTTGGAAAGCAGTTTGAATTTGTCCAACATTTTCTTCAGGAACATGAGGGCGGAAGGACTCTTTCCTTTACATACACATCCTGTATCTAGAGATTGTCGATACCATCTGCGAATGTTCCACCCATTGGGATGATCACTTTTGGTACTTCAACCTGAAACGTCTTTCCACTGTAATCAAAGAATTGCACTCCGCAAACTCGAGAACACAAAATGATTTTTCCTACGGAGGAGCGATTTTAGACATATGACGAATATCAAGCAAAACAGAAGACATCTGTGATCAGGCGGCTATTGATATAAACTACACTATGTCTTAGTTTCGCCAATAGCCGACCCGAGGCGCAGCGATCGATAGTTTGGACAAAATAATACTTGGTAATACGTATATTATTTTTGAAACATCCTGTATATTGAACGACTGGAGCTTGGAGAGCTATCTGCGGGTACGGACATATGATTTAAATTCGGCCACTGAACGCAAATATTTCGTGCAAGTTAAATGGCCACATTTCATCAGTTTGATAAATATCAGGTACACTAACGTGGATCGTCACGGATTAAACCGTTTAAACGTTCATCAAATCTTGTATGCCTCACTATATGTGAACAATCATTCACATCAAAACTATCCTCCTCAAAAAGAGAAAACCATATGCCGACATAATTTATGCAATGGAACTCACTGCATACATGAAAAAAAATGCTTCGAGCAACCTTCGCTGCTTTCACACGTACATGAAACCTAAAGCGTGGCATTATGTCACAAATGATAGATTTTATGCACCTCATTATCCATTTTATAACCTTTAAACAACATTTATAACAGTAATCTACACAATTGAGTACGTTCTTATCGTTTTTACGCAATGATGTTTAACTTAGAACCTGGTATCTACCAAAACAGAAATCGTGAAAGTTAGGAGTGACGCTGGTTTTCAACACCGCCCGCGACACTGACAGGGCTTGACTTCGGTATTTTAAGGGTGAATCGTATTGGAGACCTCGGATTGCTGTTGACAGTCCGTTTGTGTCGTTGCTGAAGAGGATTATCTCATCTGCAAAGCATAAGGTGATTGAGACGTTTTCTGTACCCAGGATAGACGCTTGAACACATCCTCCAGAGTCAAGGTGAAAAGCTTAAAACGAAACCGACCCAATTCGTCATCACCGATTTCGTACAAATTTGTGATATATGCAGATCTTGACCAGGAACGATATGTGACAGAAACAGGAGCTCCATATCGCCAATCTTTAAAAAAAGCAGCATTTTTTGCGAGGGTCGGGCGAGGCACTGGACTTTTAGGTTAGCGTACTACCTAGGCAGCTGTTGAGGCAGTGGAAAGAAAGTAGTACGGTAATTCGAGGGTCGGTGGATCGATTCCATAAGCGCAACTTCTTTCGTTTCAATTTTAACTTTACACACTGCAAATAAACCAAAATAACATATAATAAGTTGTATTTATCGATATTTTCATCAAATAATCGTGGTACGTTAAGCTCACAGCTGGTATTAATGCCAATTATTAATGAAAAACCACCTCATCTGTATGTTTACGCATTTATTGTGTTACGAACGTTTTCGTTTGTTTTACATCTTCAGGTTGCCTGCAATTAGACAAATCACGAAATTAGACTAGAGCTATACAACAGGCGACTTGCACTGATGACCCTCTCATACTAAATCCTCAGTCAACACAAGGATAGTCGGTTTGTCGTATGTAATGTTAAAGACAACAGCCAGGAATACCGATTGTGAACATCCTGCCAAAAGTTTGGTTGAAGCATGGATGGCGAGTGGCGATCCGAGATACGGAGTGTACCTCAAACTGACTAGAGGGGGACGCTCCTCGTCAGAGGTAAACAAGTAAACATAGTATTTGGCCTATGTTGAGTGCGATAGGCGATTTCACGATGGTAATCGTTACAAGCAATGAATAAACCTTAAATACGGAATTAAAATAAAAGATGGCACAATTAATGCAGACCACTACAAAGTAGAATCGAACAGGCATTAAGCATAATAATTGGGGATTACAAATAAATTTCTAGGAATGGATTGTAAGATGTGTATGTGAATCTCACGTATTAAATTACATACCTTTATCATCTTGTAGTTGAAGATTTACACGATCTGGAATAGCATTCATCGTGAAAACAGAGGAAGCGGTAATTATCTCGACAACTTGCATACGCTGTAGTCACCGCATTCTTACAGTTTCAGGGTTATTTTCAAGCTTGTAATCAAAGACATACTAAGCTTACGTTCGTAAATGGAACTCTCTCATCGCACAGTTTGCTAGTAAATCACACGTAACACACCATTTCGGCAAAAACTGGTTCGGATAGCTAGAGATTTACAATGGAATTATCTTCACACAATCTTCTACGGGTGTGATTACATATCTTTACGACGAGGGATAGCAATTTTGAAGCTTTCTGATCAAATTCTTTAGCTGACGATAAAAACCGACATCGCAGTTTTGCACTGGTTGTGTCCGCACGGGGAGAATCACTTTAATACTGCACGACGGCGACTCTTCATCTTGAAATTTTTCTTCGAATAATTGTGGATTTTTTTTTTTCTCCCCCACAAGTCAGTGAATATAAGAAATTTATTCTCCTGTGCAAAGCTTTAATCACATCAAATACCGCATATTAAACATTAACTTGATTTATTTTCAGCGTAAGTAAGGTAAAAATTGAAAATAAAAAGAGCTTTCGCATTGGATTTAAACTCATCTCGCTCCGATTACCTTTCTGTACTTCTTACGCTGCACCTACCGCTGTGCTGGAAGCTATTTAAGTGACTCATGTCTCCCCCCAACCGTGTCAGAAATACTGTTTTTTTTTCTAAAATCTGTGACTTTCATTTCTGCCCTGACCTGGAATATAAAATTAATTTGAACTACATCACTGATAAGGAGTAGGCACGACTCCGTGGCCAGCCCGCTCCTTATCTGACGTATCATCTCACGGAAACGTTTGCAGTGGTTCAGTCTTCCTTTATTTTCCCATACAGAGTGGCATTATCGTAAATGTAGTGGATGAAACTGGTATGTCTGTTGACAATGCGGGCTCTGTTCGTTGCCCTCAATACTGCCCAGCTTCAGATCGTACCGAAGGCCTTCTGGTAGTCTATGAAGACCATGTGAAGTCGGATGCCATACTCCGTACATTTCTATACCAGTGTGCACACTGCCTGAATTTTGTCAGGTGTACTGAAACCCATCTGTCGGACTGGCTGCTAAATGTAAAATTTCTGACTCATGTGATTCGTAATGTTTCTTGTCAATAATTTGTAAAAGACAGATAGAAGACAAAACAGGGCTGTAATGCTTGATAATAGTGTTGTCACATGTTTTGAATACAATAATGACTCCTGTATTCTTCATTGACTCTGGAATTGGTTCCTTCTTCGCGGCATTTACTTGGTAGAATTCGTAGAGCTTCTTCAAAAAACGTTCCTCCACTTTTAAGCATCTCGCTCGTGATCTGATATTTTCCTGGTGTCTAACAATTCTTCATTTGCTTCAGAGCTGTTCCCGTTTCATGTTTGTCGTTAGGTTGCAGTTCTTCCGATGCCCCATTCATAAGAGATCTTAATGATTTTCCTTGCAGGCTTTAGTTTGTCGCTGACTGGGTGTAGAAGTTCCGATAAAATTCCTCGATACTTTTTATAATTTTCTTTCAGCAACAACTTCTCTGCGACCATTCCGTATTTCGTAGATGATCACTTTACATTTCGACTGACTGGGACAAAGAACTCTCATGTTCACATTGTTATTGATGGTCTTCTCGACCAGTCTTGTATATTGCGTTCTCTGATCTGGTTCCCTCCTTTGGGTCCTCTTTAGGTCTCTGCATTTGGGTGCGTTTCGGTCGAGTCCCTGTCAGTGTTTCTTCTTTCTTCTACAAGCTATTCTGCTTCGAGTGTGAATTTTGCGTTTCTCCGTTTATGGAGAGCACTGACTTTCTTTACAGCTGTTGGAACACTGTCCATGATTTATGTCAACTTCATTTCCTCCCAACAATTCTGTTGGTAGTTTTTTGTCAATGCTTTAGTTTAACGCCTTTGTGTTCTCTTTGAGCTGATTTATCATACGTCGAAATTTCCTTTCAATCGTTCTTGTTCTCCAGAATCAAGTGTTAATTAATATGGATCCTGGTTCTAGCTAGTCTATAGTACTGAATCGTTTTATGGCTGACACGTCTGAGCACATTCATTTGTTCTATGTGTGACCGTGATCTACTTCATTCTTAACCACGTTGTCAGAATTTCGCCACTTCCACTCGTCTTCGAATTTTTCTTCTGATATGTGTTCATGCAGTATAGAGCTTCTCGTTAAAGGAATTCATCATTTATCCTCCATGGCTTCACGTTCACAATCCAAAATTACCAGTCTGGGCACTTAGCATCTATCTTGGCATTAAAATCCCAAAGGATTATCGAAAATGTGTCATTTTCTGAATTTTATTGCTGCTGTCAGACCTTCATCACGTAGATCACTGCCTGAGATGGAAATTCATCTGTTAAAAACGTATTCCGGATATTAAGAGTTAGTAATATGTCCAATGGTTGCTAATATGTCCAATAAGAATGTGTTCTACAATTCATACTACAAAGAGCTTTGAGCACTTGTTCATCTTCGCTACTTTGAAAAAATCTGTTTCACTGCAAGTTATTTGATATTACGACCGATCTATATACTGCCGAACGGGTTGACTGGTCCAATGTATCGTCAGTTCCTGTCAAATAACTTACCTGTTCTGCTGGAGAAGTTACCATTGCGTCAGTGGTTCGAGAATTTGTTCATGCATGACGGATCATCAGCCCGTTTTCTCCGAAATGTCCGAGAGAGCTCACACATGGGTAATGGATTGGTCGAGGGGGGATGGGGGTGTCCAGTACGTTTGCCAGCTCGTTCCCCCATCTTGGATTTTTGGCATAATTCTTTGGTGTATGCAAGGCTCATTAATGATACACAAACACTGCAGGAACGTATCAATGCCGACAGCGCATTCGAATACTATCTGGAGCTTTTTAGAAAGTACGTGGTTTCCTAAAACACCGGGCAGAAGCATGCCTTACTATAAATGGCCATTATATTCGCAACTCCTTCGTCGAGTCTTCATAAGAGCTGGTCGTATCTAATAGCAAGCAGATTATATTAAAAGTTCACCATTTTACAGGAGCAGAATACTATGTTCTCATTTTTTACTGCATTCTGTAGGTCGTTATTAATGGAAAAGAGACTGCATTGGGAGAGATGTGTTTCACAGCAGCGAAGACGAACAAGTGGTATGCGTTTTGGAGTCCATGTCTGACTAGATATTTTTTTCTTGTTTCGGTCCGTACTACAGCTTCTCAAGTATGGAATGTTTTCTTACAAACTGTTTAACAACGAAGTTATAATAACCATTACATGAACATCATTCTCTGTCGGACATTTATTGCACTGAACACTTGATTAAAAGAAAGTGAAACATGTAGTCAAAGACGAATTTATAAATAAATTGAATTTCAACCAGTTACCTATTAAATTGGCACCGTGTGAATGAAAACTGAACACCATAACATTTCTTGACAAGTCATAACTTTTAGTTTTGTAGGTGCAGAAAATTTCATGAGCGTGTACACACAAACACACACACACACACACACACACACACACACACACACACACACGACAAAAGTGTAGTCTTCGACTGTTGCCAAATCTGTAAGTAAGTACTGCAGGCGCATAACAAAATATCAAAGTAAGCCCTTCTAGATATTATTAACATTCGCACCTGTCTTATTTTCTTGAACAATAATAAAGATATGTTCGTCAGTGTTGTAACCATATGCTCTATTACTCTCTTAAACAGAAAGTGTGAACACTGACGCGTAAGGGCATAACTTCGTTGCATGACCCACTTCCTACTTGTCACGCAACTCAAACGAAAAACACGCCAGTCTATTATCCGATCGAAGCACACGCACGAAAAATTACTTGTCTGCATTTGGCTATGCTTACCTGTACCCTTGGCTCGTTGTCCAAAGTCGCACACTAGTTATCCTGTAGGCATAGGTTCAGTTGGCATGTAGTCTTTAAGACTATTTTTCTGACACCTATGCTTCCCTTCACCTCTGGAAAAGACTAATATTTGCGAAAAATGCCAAGCTGTTCCGTAGTTAGGAGTCGACGTTGAATTGTCCGTTAATAACTGGTTAGGTAAGCTTACTGGTATAATTATTGTAGTAATTGTACTGAAGATAGTGAATACTTTTGATTCTATAATTAAACTGAATATAAGGAAGGGCCTTTTTTACGCTTTTTATCTTCTATTATGTACTCAATTCGGTCACTCATATTTCCATGTTTAGAAATTTGTCACGTCTCTAAAGGAAAACTACATGATTATTTATGTTACGTAACGTGTATTATTATTATGAGAAGAGATCCGTTTGGAAAGTGCGCTTCACTGTTTCCTATGCAGTAATTCGTTAGTTTTATTGAAATTTCCCAATGCATTCCCAGCAGTCACTAGACCGCTCTACCCTATTAGAGCATATTACGCATAAAGGTCGAAGATATATCGGACAGTTGCTGATATAGTTTTTAGCGTAGTCCACTGCAAAGGCAATATACACAAAGAAGAGCAGGGATGATTTTATTTTTTAAATCATCGTATTTCGAATTTTAAATTACGCGTCGCCAGTTTTCTTTGTCAATTTTAATTAACCAGCGAAAACTGTGTAGCGACACTCTGCGTCCTAAATGTGTGTGAGAAAGAGTAAATAACTACAGGATACAACACGATGATGTTTCTCTTACCGGAGTCCAAGCATGCAGATACATTCCGCTTGACTTGACCGAACCATGCGTGCAGAGATACCGATTTATAGTTTCCTATTGAATATCTCACAAAAACAATATAACAATGAAGACATTACTTTTTCTCGAATTTTAAGTATGCTGTAGTCTGAAGATATACAGATACAAGGAGGAAGACACAAATTACCTGAAGGTAGCATACAAAATAAATATGTGAACCCTAGTGGACACTAGAGGTTCGCTACAAACATACTCCTTCCTCTCTCCGTTCCCATAGTCCACTAACATACTCTCTTAAAATATCTTGATAATGATTTCTGTATGTGTGACTACAGACTGCTTATGCTGTACACAATAAACTTTTCCTCACAAGGCACAAACACAACTTAATCAAAATGGTTCAAATGGCTCTGAGCACTATGGGACTTAACTTCTGAGGTCATCAGGCGCCTAGAACTTAGAACTACTTAAACCTAACTAACCTAAGGACATCACCCACATCCACGCCCGATGCAGGATTCGAACCTGCGAGCGTACCGTCACGTACCGCACGGCCACACCGGCCGGCACAACTTAATCACTGAGAAATCAAACACATGATATTCTGACATGTGTACAAGGTTTGGACGAAACCATGAAAATACATACGTAATACACTGTTGCACCATACTGCGAATCCAAAGAGCCTGAATGCTCCTAGGAATCTGTCCACTGAAATCCTGTATAATGGGCAATGATACGCCACACATTGTGCTTGAAACCTTTTCACTTTCTTGGGACAGACTCGAGGGGACCACCAGACAAATTGGTTTTCAATACCGGCTACAATTAGCACGAAAAAATACAATCCGATGATTGTGTCACTAAAATGTTGGTTTTATCTCCTCATGCTCATCAACCAACTTTGACATTTCATCCCGTATGAGTGCATTGATATATGACATGGAAATAAATGTAATGCAGAGCAAATGCCTGCGACATTGAATAAACCTAGTCACGTGAAAATATTCCATAGACATTACGAGTGAACACTCATTTCTTTGGAACAATAACACAAACTGCACGCTGAACATGGCAATTATAGAACACTTAATGACGCTTCCTAGCTGAAAGACGACGCTCCCGGTTGCGAGAATCTTCTAGTGTTCATTCATAGACACATCCCTTAACAGAAAACAGTGCAGAAATAGGTTCCTTCTATTATTTTACACGTTTGGATTGCTTTGTGGCCCTTTTTGCTATGATAAGGCATGCTTTAAGCTGAATAATAAATTCAGCGATTTTATCTTGTTCTCTGTCACTAAGCTTTCCTTCCTCTGTTGTGATCTCCAAAATAAAATTTTCCCTTCACATCTGTATTATGTAATGACACTTTCTTCATTAGATCTAATTATCACTAGCGTATGTGTTACGATTCCACTAACAAGTGAGTACTTGGTTTTGCCTTAAGTCTGTAATGTGTAACCCAATTTAGATCAACACAGTACGATAGCAACACTAAAGGCGAAGTTAGGATGTTACGCACAATTAAAGTGAATACAAGATTCGCCAATGAAGTTTTTGTAAGTGTTTCGATCTTCTTACTAATCACAATGAAACCGTTCTTAATAACATTAAAAATTCTAAATGGGTGCTTTTCACTGAAGCGAAGTTCGTAAAGATTCAGTGTTGCGAGATTATTGACTGAAGAGTCTACACTAGTGCATATGTGACGCACAAAACTTCCAGCCTGGAGGCAAATGGGCTGCAAGCGGTAAAGTTAGCGTCCTACTATTGGAAATCTGAACTTTTGTGTATTGGAGAACCTGGTTTTATCTCCGAGTGCAGTGCAAAGATGTTTCTCACGTAACGCGAAAGCTCGATAGCTCAGCTGTCACTGATAAGATGCTGACATAGACTTCGCTGAATCAAATACCGATAAGTGAGCAATCAGTAATAAGAATACCGGATTTCTCACTATCACTTTTGATTTATCGGGGAATTTCGCCACCGAAGAAATACTGCATAATCCTATTTATGTCATCAATTTGAAAATTAGGCAATCATTTGTTAGTTAGTACGTTCAAACGACTCCAGCAGTTGCCACGTGTCACTTGGTATGATATTATTTCTTTTAGACACTCCCTGAGTACAAGGTATGTGGTATGACATTTTATACACTACCGCCCTCATTATATCCCAAATACGTGCAACATTGTGAACCACATTATCTGTAGGTTGTTAGTTTCGAGTGTTTTACACCAGTTTTGTCGTAAGTGGTGTGTGATTAATTAACTACGTTGTTTAATCAGCCACGTTTGAACGTCCCCGTACCATACTCCCTGAAGCGTTCCCGTTTTGCATAACCTTGCTGCTACTGTATGAGACCCCTTCGAGCGAAAATGTGGAATTCAATTGGCTGCTATTTAACGTAAGCAGCCTGGATGCGGTTGTTGTTACGTTGATAACCGATTTCAACTGAGTTGTTAAAAAGAAGCTGCAAAACTCTGTTGAGAGTAAAGAAGTAGCAGAGATCTGAATAGGAAATAAAATTTTTGGGATTCTGTTAAAGACGGCGAAGAAGTAGGAATGGAATATTCTGGTGAGTTCCTATGGGAGTAAACTGCTGAGGTCATCGGTTCCTTGGCTGACACAGTAATTAATCTAACTTAAAGTAACGTAAGCTGAGGACAACAAACACACACACACACACACACACACACACACCAATGTCCGAGGGACGAGTCGAACCTCCAGTGAGGGTAGCTTCCCGAACTGTGGCAAGGAGTCCAGGACAGTGTGGCTACCACGCGCAGCTGAAGAAATAGAAATATCAGTTGAGCGGAATGAATATTGTCTTGAAAAGAGGTTAGAACATGAATATTTATCTTTATTTCCATTACACAGTTATCTATTGTGGTCAAAAGGGCATAGAGCTGTTTCAGAGTTTTAAAAACATATATACACATGTAATGAGAGTGCTGCAAAACATTATCTGAGCTGTTTACTACGTAATTTTGTGAATATTCCGCTGCCTGGTTTTAAGACGTGACTTGTGCTGTTTCTGAATCACACTTATCTTTAATACTTCATGGTCAAGGCTGGAGCGATTTACGTGTCGCACTTTAGAACATTTTCATTGTTCCCTGCGAGTAATGTGCACGTGATATCTCTTAACTGTAGTTTCTACCAATTTCTAATTTATCAACGGCTCAGAGTTGCCCCAACATTGTTAAAATGTATGTTTGCAGATGCAGGAAGGAAGATCAGGGCTTAACATCCGTCGACGACGAGGTCCAGCTCAATCTTGCGGACGTGGAAAGAAACTGGTCGTATCCTTTTTAATCGAACCATTCCGGCATTTGTCTTAAGCGGAAACCAAATGGTTGTGATTCCGAATAAGAGTCCAAGGTCTTATCACTGCCGTTAGTTGTGTTGATGAGAATGGAGGAGGAGGTGGGAAAGGGGAGCCGCGAGACGAGGCAGCTGTAGAGGAATAACAAATCAAATCTGGATATCAGGAAGGGCGTGTGAAGAACGTCATGCCAGATGTTGGTCCTGTGTCGCACCTCTGCTCCAAACGCTCTGTTGGTTTAAGACGAAGCGCCGTCTCATGTGAGTGAGAGACGTTCGGGTCTCAGTTTGCGAGGACATTTAATCGACAAGGCAACATTTTCAAGTGTAACTAGCGAGCGATCTTGATGAAACCACACCAAGAATCTAACAATAATATACATTTTTCTCCCACACTGAGCAAGACAACTTCTCCTAATTATCTCTTGAGATGGTCAAACGTTAGTTTCATAGGTTTTATGCTGCCAGAAAAACATTTGGGGCATGAAAAAGACCTTCTCGAATTTTAGGTCCTAACTCTCCAGGATAGTGGTCAGCGTGAGAACCCTGAGGACGAGGAACTTATTCATCTGGTGATCCCAAAGGCTTGATGGGAAAGCCAGACGTATACATCATTCAATGCTGGAAGAACTTTTCGAGAAGATTTACAGATGTAGTTCTGCTGAATAATTCTGATGTCAGTCTCCACTAGACAAACAATGTAATCAATCTGCAGTCACTATTATATCATGAAATCTCCACGCCGAGGTTTTCCAATATACTGAAATACATCTGATATAAATCAACATATTTAGAGGCCCGCCCACAAGATTTTTCGAACCTTGCTGAACTTTTTTGGTATTGTCTAGTCCATCGAATGTATCATATGAAGAAATTTCGAATATTTTATGTGCCTGGTGTAAAAAATGTTATGTTTTAAGTAATTATTTACAGCTGATAGTAAATATTGCAATGATCTTTATCATAATAATGAATTAATTATAATATTCATTTAACAAAGTACACGTATGTGAAATGTTAAACAAGAAAACAACAAAAAACGTCTTACAAACGTCAAACAAGAATTCTTAAAATAAAACATAAGTAATTACTACAAATAATTACAACAGTAACGAAAGTTTAGACATTTAATGAGATATGTTGAAAATACTTTGACATCACACTGCGTACAGCTTCTTTATTCTCCAAAAGTTGTATCTCAGAAATCGAGATTTTTGCACATGGACGGATGTGGTGTGAAAGATTCTTTAATTTATGTCGTAGCTAAACCTTTTATTTTTCAGAATTAATTAACAGTGATGGAGTATTCTGCAAAATTTCACGCTACTACGAAAGTTGTATACTCAGTTGTCAGGAACGATAGTGAAATGCCTACTTTTATGTGAAACACGTTTTTTATAAATCATCGTTTCGAAGATTTTTCCCTCTAAACACGGCATACTAAATTATCGTTTCGGATGCGATCTACCACTTCAAAGAGAAATTGGTCAAAAACGGATAAATACATATTCCTCTACATGACCGCCGGAGAAAGATCGTTTATTTTAAGACGTGATATAGTAATCACGTCCTTAACACTGTAAGATACTTACTTCTTTCAGCATTTCAGATGATAATTTCGTATAGTATATCTACATTTTGTGAGACGAATGACTGGGATTGTCACCGCACGCTGCCTTGTAGCACCCACACTGGGACGCTATTTCTAGCGTTTTCTAGCGTCAAACACAAAAACCTCGTCAACATGCATGTCGCATTTGTATGTGTGAATTAATTTATAGTTACAAGTTGTAACACATAACCTCGAAAAACTGAAAAGATCGCTTTAGTATCTGGTATGGTGAAATGCCGTAAAATTACTCATTTTTCACAGGAGAGATGCGAAATATTTTAGCAATATTCCCGAAAAATTTTAACATTTTTCTGTGTTAAATGCCTGCACTATTGGCTAGTGGTATAGCAAGTGACACGACTCTATTATTAAATAATAGTCTGAAGAGTGGGCTTACAGTGAGATGACTGGTCGGTGATGTCCTCCCATCATAAATTCCTGGGTGTGTTGCAGTTACGCTAATGGAGAGACACCATTCATATCACTGTAGGAATCTGTTTCGGTCTACGGCATGGTCCCCGTTTAAGTGCCTGATTGTGTTGTAGCTTCGCTAATACAGGAACACAACTCATATCGTTGTGAGAATCTGTTTTCGAATATTTACCTTCTGCACCGTTTGAACTGTCGCTGTTCCCTTCCTGGTATATAATGGAATTTTACGAGGCGTTCTTCACCAACGCCTTCGTTTTTGGCGGATTCTCTGATGATGCTTGCAGTACTGTACGAAGTGTCCGTTCTGGTTTTCCTAATCAGTTAATTGACAGTTTGCTCAAGGAGCTTCTCAATTTCAGAGATAATAAATCTTCATTTGCCCGCAGCTATGTAACTTTTTAGTTTACACCCACATCCCTTCAACAGATTTCAAATAACATTGCTGTGGAAGAAGCCGAACGATTTCACGCTTTTTAAAAAATTCATGAATGATGTCCGTTGGAATTTTCGGTTTTTATTTAAATAGTGCCACAATTTGGAACAATTTAACCCGCTTCAGATCCATTCTGAGATACATATTTTATCTTTTTAAGCACTGAATAATATAGCTTTCTCTTGTAGCGAAAGTTGGTATCTAACTACGAACACCTCAGAGATTGTCATAAGCAATGTCTCGAACCACTTCTGAAAAATTTCACTATGCATCTGTGGCAGGGAGATGGTTGGGGAGTATTGAGGTGCTGCGCAATTTAAATCGTATTTCCACAAATAAAGGTCTATTACGTTTTAAACAAAACAATCTGTTAATAGGAAAGTGTAACAATAAAGGTGGAAGAGTCATTGGAATGTAAACAAAAAAATAATTCTAAAACGATTATGTACCATTTTCAGAGGTTAGACACATAGAACAATTGTACAAGTATGGCAGCGCCTAAAAAGAAATACGTAAGGGAGTCAAGACAGTATTAACAACATGGTACCAAGAACTTCAAGTCAAGTGAGATCAGTAATATTAATAATCTATAACGACTAAACTAGCAGGCTGTGCTCAATCAGATCGTTACAGAATATGTCACTGGACGTCAAGAAAACCCACTCGATCATGTCTGTAATGTCAATCCAAATACATCGTTGCCTGCAGACAAGCTACTTTTTACGTTTTTCTCTTTTCAGCTGTCAACTTAGCCCCACTCAGCACGCAGGACAATACAGCAAGGCCCGTTTCCATGGTCTCTATTGAATTTAATACAATAATAAATGTGAAATAACCGTTCTCCCATGCATTAATCCCAGTGCCATAAAAACAATAAAACACATGCACCAACTAGTGGGGAAAATTTCGCGAGTACAAGAATTATAAACGGAAAAAAACTTTAGAGCATTACTCAAGCATGCAGATACCTAGATAGTATAAAAACGATCTCCTTGTGCAGGCACTAACAAGCCACGGCACTCAGCAATAGCGAGATATCTCGCCAAAATTTTCAATAGGGAATTTAATGATAAGAGCACGTTCGCTACAAGTCGCGAAACGTGCCCAAAACGGCCAGAAACGGTACAGTCCAGAAACAAACGAGCTGATGTACTCCACACAATGATCAGGCCATCCACAGAGAAACTACTCAAAAACTTGAAAGATAACCACGATGCACAGGACCACAACACTTGTTTATCTAATTCAAAATTGCTGTCATTCGCTAGAGTTGACAGCTGAGTATTTAGTCCATAATTCTGAGGTGACATTGGTTCGAAGCCAGTGTGCTTCCTCTAGATGATTGAGTGGCTGACAGTTTGAATTCCAACAGGCGTGTCAGTGCCAACAAGAAACACCCCAAGACATTCTGCTGGCTTCAAGCGATGATCAGCCCGCAAGGATGTCGACAGGTCAGTGCCAATAGCAAAGCCAAAACTATACACAGTCCTGGAGCCAAGACAACACTCCTCGAGTATGCGGCATATGTCCTTATTTTACCGCTTGGCGCTGCCTCCTTACCCCTTGGCAGGAAGATGTCCTTCGGTTCCCCAGCAACTGGTCAGAGACATTTGTCGTGAATAGCTGTCACTGATACAAGCGAGCGGCCCAAAATGGAATCTCTCCACATAAACACCTATAGTTTTTAAAAGAAACATTAACACACAGCGTGGTGCAAAGTCATCTGATGTAGTTTTGATTAAATCGTATTTCGCCCTCGTTTTACAACAAGCGCTGCCAGTGTCCCCTCGGGCGTTCCACCACACCAGCCCCTATGTACCGAATGGCTGGTATTAAACAAAGTTTCATGGAGCCACAGTACACTTTTGAATGTTACACTTATGATCCATCACAGAAATCTGCGCCGCTGAGAAGCAATATCTCTCCTTTCCATTTAATATTTTACTTCAGTTAGAAACTAAATAACTGAATTCTATGCTTTTGTGCTTTGTAGATAGTGAAAAGTTGATGGCTTTAAAAGGTTCGTTTTCTTAAGTCACGCAAGCAATTATGATAGTTGGAATGTTTATTTATCTTATAATGGCTCAGTATATTGATGAACAGCGTTTTTCTGAAAAATCTACCATAGCTGGTACTTGTTATACCTCACCCGTTTCCTTCTGGTGTCTGCAGCTCTGTTGTGCCACTCGGATCAGAATCTGTATTGCGCTGTTTCTTCCCTAATGTTAAAACAGTACAACAGCTTAGTTATAAAGCTGCAGCAGTTAGTTCCATTTACAGTGTGACCAAAAGGAAATAAGAGCTGATCTTTTTTCCTTTTATTTCTCAAAGTAGTCCCTCACCGACGAAACGAATTCGCGGTCCTGGCCGTGCAACACGCTTTTGTCTCTCTGTTTTACTTTGCTTGTTGGACTTGCACCACTCGGCGCACTGGCAGTAGTTTGAAATTAAACAGAAGTGAATAAACGCTAAAAACACCAAAAACAAGACAAAGTACGAACTAGTGCTCTAGTTAAACAAAGTGAAACAACTGAAACAACAACGCCGGCTATAAGCGACTCACTGATTGGTACGTCCGACTCACACACACACACACACACACTCACACACACACACACACACACACACACACACACATAGCTTTTGCAGCACGATCCAGCGAATTCGGTCATTGGCGGGCTTCCTGCGACCGCTAAGGAATGACCACGCTACTGAAATATCAACAGACTGTACACTGTTACGTAAGTATTTGTGTCGTGGATTACATTGTCTTATCTATTTAAGGCGTTTTAGATTACTAGGATGTCTCAAAACTCTCGCAAAAAGGGAGTCAGATTGTGTTAGGCACTCGAACGCAATAGATTGATGACAGAACTAATCAAATTTGTTTAACGGTTCAGGAGTAATACGCCGTGATCAAATGAAACTGCTGGAAGAAGCAGGAGTGTAAAGAATAGCATGCAATCACGCCTCTGCATCGGAGCACGCATACACGAACTTTTACCGTGGTCAGGATGTGAAGCGTACAGTACTAAAAGCTATACACACGTCTTAACGAAATCCTGGAACTCATATGCAGATTGGGACGAAACTTAGGATTTCCCCAGAATATTTTAATTCTCTCTATTTTATTATTTTATCTAGGGATGATCTTGTAATATTATTGGATTTTTCATCATAATACACTGAAAATAAGTATCTCAAAAAGGTACAAACATACAGAATATATGTTTACCCCCTTATGAGGATAGGACGGTCAATCGGCCGTGGCCTTGATGAAGGAACCATTCCAGCATACGCCTGAAGTTATCTGTGAAAACGGTAGGAAAGGTACCTCTGAATGGATGAAAAGAGGGAATACCAGCCTCCCTAATATGTTCTCATTGTCCTAATAACTGCACCGCCTCTTTCGGTTGGTCCCCTTTTGCAATGTTCTTTGTCTCTGTGGACACATAGCTTTGCTCTTCGGCGCTGCAGACTTTAGGGATCCCCGGTGTTTACTATGAAATAATTATCATACTGATACGCCCCTGGCACTAAGTCCAATCCGCTCGAAAATCTGTCTCCAGTCCCCGGACGACATCTTGTCTTCCCTTCAATCCACCTGAAAAACCGAGTTAGCGTTCCAACGCCCTCCACCCCCCTCCCTCCCCACCCCCTCGACGATGAGTGATATGTTTGATATGTTGAATAAGACATCACTGTCATACAGTCATGCACTATAGATCTTTTCACATAATTTTCTGGCAATAACATTACAGTAGTGTAATGTGACAACATGTTGTAGTTATCACCTCTCGTTATTAGAAATTATTCTAAGTTTTCCAAGTAATCTTTGATTGTATACAAATGTGCATTGCTTACGAAAAACGATTTGGTTGGTACGTTTTTAAACATATGTATTTTTCATCCCCTTGGACAATTTATTAAAAACGTTATTCCCTTACAGAAAATGCTGTTTTGAGTTTTTTGCTTGTTTTCCTTGGTGCACGTAAGTCCAGACTCGCTGTTGTGTCGTAATTATTTATAGAACTATCAATGAAATGTTCTTTCTACCTTGCGAAAGAGATTAGTAGAGGAAAAAGTGTAAAAATGGGCAGATGTGTAATTATGGGCATCCCTCACGAAGGCGTATGGGAAGTGCTGCAGTCTGGCGACCGGGACGGAAAATTGTGCTTGTTGTTGACGGACGACAGGACTGCACACGTGTAATCATTGTTTCAAGCAGTATAATTACAGCGTCGGTTATTGTGTGAATTGGTGTTTGTTCAGGACTGTAAACGTTTGGCAGGTTCGTGAAATCGTATTATTATTATATCATTCTGACCAGTTTAAAACAATTTCTCAGTGATATCGGGAATAACAGGTCCCTAAGCTACTTTTAGAAGCACGTTTTACGTTACACACGCTTTTAGGTTAAACTTGATACTGGCCATGTTTCTTAAGTATGGTTGGTGTGAATATGGGCCCATTGGGTTGGTGTAAAAATGGGCTCCTACATAAGGAGGGCCCGTAATTACACCATTTCTTCTCTTAAACAATGTAAAACATTTAAATAATATTATGGGGAAATGTTTAGACGAATTTTGTTTAAAATTCGTATATACAACTCACAGCAACAAACAAACAAACAAACAAACACTATTTTCAGATGGCGATAATAGACCCTAGTGCTTTTGTTCGTTCTTGCAGAACTCCGAGAACGAAGAATCACTATGAATGTATGGACCAGAGGCATCAGTGGGATAAATCTCACTTGGTACATGCCATAACAGTTGTGGTAGCAAAGGAGGCTTCTGCGAAATGTGCTGCAAGAACACTCGGAGGGCCTCTTACCACATTCCAGAGACTTCTTAAACATTATAAAACTGCCGAGCAAGCAGTTCAAGAGACAAAGCTTGCAAGGAAACCCATTTAAAATGCACACTGTAACCTCCCAGCAGAAAATAGTAAAAAGTCAATGATAATGAAAATGTGCCACAATGTTAATTTCCCCACAAAATTAAAGAATGATGGTTAATCATAAACCGACAATAATATTAATTAAATAAAGAATCATGAACTGAATGTTACATCTGAACAGAAATAATTAAACCTGATAAATTTTATAAGGGCAGCAGCGCTGATCTTCTGCCCTGTATTCAGAATAAAAAAAGCAAATAATCCTTACCTCAATAAAAAAAAATTGCATCTCTATATCTGCTCTTATTTATCCACTCTTCTACACAGCTTCATGCAATGCTGGCTTATATTTAATTTTGATTCTTGGAGGAAATGCATATGAAATATTCTTTAAATTGAAATGAATGTTTTTCTTTAAAAAAAGTCACTTTATAAAAAAATTATTATTGGGGCATTTTTTGAACAAATTAATTATAATTAACATACATTATTAGATTTGCGCAATGCTCCTTCATTACCTTCTATAACAATATACATCGTCCCGAACCGTGACCAGAGTCGCGAGAAGAGCACGCCGCCGACGCATGCCGACGCCCGCTCAGTACAATCGTCCAGTCGCTACTACTGTCGACCGACTACTACCTCTCCCGACTCGCTACATGTAGCAACTGTTCCAACCCACTCGCTACGTGCTACTGTTCCTGCCGACTCACTACACGGTACTACTGTCGTCTCGCGCGGTCAAGCGCAGACTAGCAACGATAAATAACTCTCTGGTCAGAGATTCTGTCATGCCTCGCCATCGTTGGTAGTGAATACATACGTGTTTCATATCCCTCCACTGGGGGGGGCAAAAATTTGGAAGCGATGGTGAGTCATTTGGACTTGCCATGAGCAACAAATTTTTCTTAACTAATTAACTTTACAATCACAGAATATACAGATATATATAGGTGTAGAACATGAAGTAAATATAGTGCACATGCACCGAGTACAGAACATATCAGGTAATGACAAAATATATATACAATGAGTACAAAACATATTAGCAAATGACATAAGTGCACACGCACTGAAAAATTCTTTAGCATTTCGCAGCAAATAAACATAATGATCACATTGACAAATGACATATGTGCACATGCACTGTAGTTCAGAACGTATCAACAAATCATAAAGAATGTATAGGTCATGAATACAAATCATGTTAGCAAAAAATGATTTTCACTATATTACAAGAATTAGGATAGGAAAGGGAAGGATTGCATCATGGTTGTAGCTCTTTAGGTTGCACGCAGCTGCACTGAAACTCCATATCTTTCTACAGAAGCACAACACCAAGTGACACAATCTGAAGTTCTATTCCCAGAAGTATTAATCATCGTAGCCACGACGCGGAAATATCATAGAAATATTCCATGTTATCATTTTGGCAGTACATTAGGTACGCCAAACAGTGGGACCATGATAGCATCTCCATCGTTCACGGTGGTGGACAGCATGTCGTGTCAACACCACGTTCTTGTAAGGTACACCAACATAGAATTAGTGCACAAACCAAATATAGTGCTCCATGATCAAGAGGATATACAGGACAAATGGATATTGAAGTAATTCCAGGTAATTAGGTCAGAAGGTGAAGGACACTATGTCACATACTAGTCTTCATTGAGAATTACACTTGTAGTTGGTGGCACTCATTGCCCAGTTATTGAACATTTCTGTACCATGTATGTAGTATTACAGAATAATGTTCAGTCGTTTTACAGAGAACATTGGCACTCATTGCCTAATTATAAACCATCAAAAGTCATCATTGAAAGCAGGATCTAATAAATGACATAGTATTACAGAATAATGTTCAGGAATGGTTTTTACAGAGAATATTGGCACTCATTGCCTAATTATAAATCATCAGAAGTCATCATTGAAAACAGGAACTAATAAATGACATAGTATTACATAATAATATTCATGAATTGTTTTACAGAGAATATAGGCACTCATTGTCCAGTTACAAACTATCGGAAGTCATCATTCAAAACAGGAGCTAATGAATGGCATAGTATTAACAGAATTCATTTGGTCATACTAATCATTGGCACTCATTGGCCAGTTACAAACCATCAGAAGTCATCATTGAAAACAGGAGCTAATAAATGACATAGTATTACATAATAATGTTCATTAATTGTTTTTACAGCGAATATTGGCACTCAGTGCCTAATTATAAACCATCAAAAGTCATCATTGAAAACAGGAGGTAATAAATGACACAGTATTACGTAATAATATTCATGAATTGTTTTTACAGAGAATATTGGCACTCAGTGCCTAATTATAAACCATCAAAAGTCATCATTGAAAACAGGAGGTAATAAATGACACAGTATTACAAAATAATGTTCATGAATTGTTTTTACAGAGAATATTGGCACTCAGTGCCTAACTACAAATCATTAGATGTCATGATTAAAAAACAGGAGGTAATAAATGACATAGTATTACATAATAATGTTCATAATTAATTTAATTATAGTAATCATTGGCATTCATTGACCAGTTACAAAGCTTTTTTTTTTTTTTTTTTTTTTTTTTTTTGCTAGCAATGCATTGCGTTGGGTAATTACTGGAGAATGAAAATATTTGCTTTAGAGTTGTTGCTGCAAATAAAGATGTGAAACGTCATTCGTCATGAGTCAGCTGTAGCAAGATTATGAAACAAGTAGAGTATATGTAATCACATTCATAAATGACACAGGTTTATTGAACAACTGCTTTTAGCACATTAATTTCATAAATAATTTTTCCTGCAAAATATACCAAAATGGATTATTAAGCTGAAATAAGAAACGCATATTATGCTGAAAAGTAGTGAATTTCGAATTAACAGTTAGTGAAATGTGTACAAACAAATGTGTTTCATAGCTGTCCTTTCCAAAACCTTCAGTCATCATACTATGCAATATAACACATACTGTCAAAATGAACTGCAACAAAAACTTAAATAACTACATAGCATAAATACGTAACTTCAACATTATCCTCATCTGTAAAGAAAAACTTCATTATCCATATTATCATAACTCCATTATTATTATCACCTGTAAAGAAAAACTTCATTATCCATATCCTCATCTGCAAAGAAAAACTTCATTATCCATATTATCATATTCTTCATCACCATTCATTATCATCTGCAAAAAAAAATCACTTCATTACTCATTACACAACTATTCCTTATCTCTAGCATATTTCATCACTAAAACTAAAATGTGTTGTTCTGACTGACAGCTTGCATCAATCGCCTTGTATTCTGAAAGAAAAAATTAGCTAAGACTGCTATTCTACGATGTGTATAGTATATTCTTGTTAATGCTTGTTAATTCTGATCCATTTACTCTTCATCACGAATTATTGTATCCTTTTTCGTTCATTCCGAAGGTGAAATTCTCATTTTTTTTTAATTTATTTCTTTTACGCGTCATTTCTTTCTAAAATTGACGAACAAAGATTAATGTCTTGCATTTAAATCATATACTCACTAAATAAAAATTGGTTTATAGTAGCATAATTGAGCATACAGCATAGCATGACAGAAAACGTAATATGTGAAAAACATACATAGTGTTCAGAGGCAAAAATGTACCCAGTGTATCACAATGTAGCAGCAAAAAAAAGGTAAAGTAGTCACTACGTTCAGATATCATAAGGCAAAATGTCAAAGTCAACTGGTGTTTGCTATATCTTAACAATTTCATAGTGCATACAAACAAAACAGGAAAACAATCGTACATACATAAAAAAATGATGACAAGAAATGTGACCTTCTTTGTGTTTAGCTTGTATGTTGTGTAGTTAATAGAGGCGAGAATTAAAGACTTTAATGGAGCGAGAATTTAATAAAATTAATATGTCACTAGATAAAATTGCATAATTATTCATAAGATACGTAAGAAAAAATATGCACGGACTGATGTGTATCGACAAGAAAAGCGACCTGCTAACCTCACCTTGCCGGGCACTTGCCAAGAAAAAATATGATAATCATCAGTAAGTAGTCACATAAATATAATTGCATAAGTGGTCATAAAAATGTGTAAGTTCATCTGGAAAGACATGCACGGTCTGATGTGTAACGACAAGAAAAGCGACCTGCTAACCTTACCTTGCCGGGCACTTGCCAAGAAAAAATACGACAATTATCAGTAAGTATTCACGTGAGTATAATTGCATAAGTGGTCATAAAAATTAGCAAATGGCATTACAGCATGTTAAATCATAAAGTATCTTCATTCAATAAAAGGTTTGATATTCGATATGTGGTGGTTTCCTTTGGTTTTTCTGGTTCTCAAGGTTTCAACGTGTACAACATTGGGGGGTGAGGAATGCTACGAATCTGATATGGACCTGCGTATAGAAGTTCAAATTTACTGCACATACCTTTTGCTCAGTTGGATAAATAGTGTGTACGTACTAATATCTTCTGTCCAATGTGAAAGTCACGGCGTGTACAAACCTATTTTAGCTGTCTTCTCCGGCGCTCTGCGGCACGTTTGATGTTGTTCAGCGCAATGTCAATTATTTCACGGTGTCGTAATCGACGAGATGTAGGAAAGTTTACTAATTCTTTAATTTTGTTAGGTGGTTCAACATTTTTCAGTATAACAGACGGAGATAGCATAGTGGATTCATTTGGTATGGAATTAATTAGATCTTGGAATGAGAGTATGTGTGTGTCCCAATCAATATGTCTTTTATGGCAGTATATTCTACACAGTTTACCAATTTCTTTCATTAATTGTTCACAAGGGTTCGAAGAAGCATGGTACCTGGATATATAGATCGGAGAAATGTTTCTAGCTCGTAACATACGTGTCCGTATAGCAGATCGAAACTGTGATCCATTGTCGGAAATTACTTTCAATACATGCCCTACATGAAATGGAAAATGTTTTGTAAATGCTTTCGAAACGGTTTTAGCAGTAGCTTTGCGTAACGGAGTGAAGGTAACAAATTTTGGAGTTCAACAGCAACAAAGATGAAGCAAAAACCTCTATTAGTTCTAGGAATCGGACCAAAAATGTCTACAGCGGCCATATGTCTCAATTTAACAGGTACAATGGGATGTAATGGAGGAATATGTGAAGTTGTGTCTGACTTAGCTTTCTGGCAGATTTTACATGACGCTAAAACTCGTCGTATACATTTCTCCATGTTGGTAAAATAACAGTTCTGTCTCAGTGTAAGAAAACATTTTCTGGCTCCGTAATATGCGTAACTTAAATGAGTATACCAGATTAATTTCTTAACAAGTTCGTCAGGAATGCATAATAACCAATTGTTGCTGTCTGGATGAGAGCGGCGAAACAGAATGTCATTGCGTACAATGTAATGGTTTCTAATCGTAACATTTTTCCTATCTTGCCAGAGGTGTTTAATCTCTTTCCACACGTTGTCTTTACTTTGCTCTTGTGCTATGTCCTGTAATGACGACGAAATAAAATTTTCAAATGCAACTTGTTGAATGTACATGACGCTGAAATTTGTTTTGCAGAAGTTGGTTGCGATGTCTTGCTGATTGTTTCTGAGAGAACGAGATAGTGCGTCTGCTACAACATTTTGTGTGCCAGGAATGTGAGCAATTGTAAAATTAAATTCTTGCAAATAAAGTTTCCATCTGCTTAATCTGTCGTGTGTAAATTTAGCCGAAAGTAAAAATTGTATCGCTCTGTGGTCTGTGTAAACGGTGGTATGTCTTCCATAAAGGAAATGCCGAAATCTCGTAAATGCCCAAACAACACATAATGTTTCCAGTTCGGTAACGGAATAATTTCGTTCAGCAGGTGACAGAATGCGACTTGCAAATGCCATGTTTTTAATTACTGTAGAGCCATCTTCTTCAATTTCCTGGAAAATATGTACGCCTAAAGCGGTGTTAGAACTGTCGGTGGCAATGGAAAAATTTCTGGTAAGATCTGGGTGCGATAAAAGTGGTGCATTCAACAAAGCATGTTTCAAATAACATTCTCGTGAACAAGATTCTGTGTGTCAAAAGTATTGCTTGCGTTACTGGAAAATGCAACCTGTACTGAATTTAGTCAAATTCTATCAGACATGTTATTATTTTCGGGAGGATGCTGTGGCATTTCGACTATTTGAACTGTTCTGTTATTTCTTCCAGACGTATTACGCTCTCGATGATACCTACTGTCTGGTTCATTCATGAGAATATGTTGTTGCTGATCATTTTGCTGCTGGTAAGACACTGTTATTAAACGTATGTTGATAATTGTGTTCATTGTTTTTACGTCTGTCGTGATAGTCATTTCAATATGGTGCATTGCGATAGGAATTGAAGTAGTGTGTTTTCTGTGCGTAGTTATTTCCTTGCTGCCGTGCGTTACTATTTGTTGGAGTTGAGACTATACGTGCACGCGGCGAAACATTAAAGCTTGGCTGACCTTGTGCATTACATTGTTGGTTAGGTATACTAACCGGCTGGCTTTGATGCTGTTGCAGAGAAAAACCTGTATTGTTGCCAAAATACGTTTGCTTTTGCAGATAATTTTACACATACTGATGATTACGATTTTATCTGTTATTAAAGTTATGGCGATAGTTGTCATTTCGGGAGTGTCTAAAGAGAACTGTCACTTTCGGTAAAATTTGTCATATCCGGTTTTTTTATAAGTTTCTTAACCCTAGACAGAGCAATAGTTGAAGAGCTGTTTTGATAGATATAAAGGATAGTAGAAGAGAAGGCAGCAGTGCAGAAAACTAAAGATGAAACAGCACTACTATGGCTCGGGGCCCTGTGCACGCTATGGCACATATTCATTAAAGCGTAATGAATCCCCTGAGGTCAATTACGTGCTACAAATAAATTTTAGCTTTTGCATTACAGGCAATTGCGGTAAAAATTCAAAAGTAAATTGTTGTATCAAGTCCAGAGCTAGTTTCTGCATTACAGGTAATGCTGTTGAAAGTACATAAATAAATTGTCATATCCAGTTCAAAGCGTGTACCTGTGCACTGTCATTATTAAATTCCTTAGATTTCCTTACAGATAAAAATTTTTCGTAATCAACGTTATCGTCTCTGAATTTGTGAACACGTTCAGGTTTGTGTGAGAATCTGTTTGTCTGTGTCATTTCGGATTTCAAGTTGCGTAGCTTTTCAGATTTTAAGTCGCGTAGCTTTTCGGATTTTAAGTCGCGTAGTCTCTGTAAATTGCTTAAGTTACACTGGCTGTGTGAGTGTGACAAATGCTCGCAACGTGGCGTACTCTGTGACGTATTATTAACTGAAATATTTTTTATTTCTGTCACTTTATTACGTTCGTCAATTTGGTTGTTCTGTTGTTCACATTTATTATCGACTTCCGTATTCAGAGTGTGTGAAACTTCTGGTGACTTTAAATTAACTCGTCGCGTATCTGTGTTGCCTTTTCTGAAAATTGTTCAGTGACTGCATTAATTTCATCTTTAAGTGATTCTGTTGTACCTAAATGTGTACTACTTAATTCCTGTACAACAAATGTAATTTCTTCATTACTGTTCCTAGCATGAGCCTTACTTCCTTCACATGATTGTTCTTTCGTGTCGTGACGTTGCACGGTAACAGCTGTAATCTGTTCACTAACTTGTTTGTTCTGTTCGTTAAGGTTGTCTTGCTTTTCGTTCGTCAGTTTGAAACTTTCATCAATCATTTCGCTAAGTTGTTTGAAATGGTTATCTAGCATTTCCTTCTGCCGTTTGAAATCTTCGTCTCGTTTTTTATCCATTTGTCGTAAAAATGCCATAACTTGATCCACAGTAATCTTACCTACCCTATTCTCTGTGCTGTTTGATGGTGTACCTGCAATTGTCACGTTTTGTGTGACTATTTGATCATTCTGTGATTCACAAAAACGTTTACCCATCGGATGCGCACTGTTAGTCACAACCTCGGAATTAAATAAATCTGTCCTACTTTGAGTATCCTGTTCATTATCATTAGAAATAATCGTCTGTACATTACGTAAATAATACAAACCGGGTGTTTCAAGCTGGGCAGCGCTCATTGCAACAGAACACCCCGCGTCATCAATTGTCATCAAATTAACAGAGGACACAATTGAATTCGTCTGTTCATCACTAAGATCAAAATCATTATTAGTGGTCGGTACGCACTGATTGTCAGTAAACGGAGGATTGTCATCATTGTACTGCATGTCGCAAGTATTATTGTTCAAATTATTAGAATCGGCTATTTCACTCATTATACCTCGTGATGTACTATTAACAGTTTTTTGCGGCATTTTTACACAAATCAGAATTATTCACAAATGAAATAAGCACAATGCAAACTCTAACAAACACAAATACAACAAAGATCAACGAATTGCCGATGATCTGTGAAAGAAAGTGACAAAATTAGTAAATGCGTTGTGCCAAATCCTAATTATTTTTAAGTAAATAAGAGCAGATATATGACTACTTCTCAGAAGATTCACAAAGAAATACGATCCTGGCCGGATGTCGCCAAGTGTAACCTCCCAGCAGAAAATAGTAAAAAGTCAATGATAATGAAAATGTTCCACAATGTTAACTTCCCTAAAAATTTAAAGAATGATGGTTAATCATAAACCCACAATATTATTAATTAAATAAAGAATCATGAACTGAATGTTACATCTGAACAGAAATAATTAAACCTGATAAATTTTATAAGGGCAGCAGCGCTGACCTTCGGCCCTGTATTCAGAATAAAAAAAGCAGAAAATCCTTACCTCAATAAAAAAAACCTTATCTCTATATCTGCTCTTATTTATCCACTCTTCTACACAGCTTCGTGCAATGCTGGCTTATATTTAATTTTGATTCTTGGAGGAAATGCATATGAAATATTCTTTAAATTGAAATGAATGTTTTTCTTTAAAAAAAGTCACTTTATAAAAAAATTATTATTGGGGCTTTTTTTGAACAAATTAATTATAATTAACATACATTATTAGATTTGCGCAATGCTGCTTCATTACCTTCTATAACAATATACATCGTCCCGAACCGTGACCAGAGTCGCGAGAAGAGCACGCCGCCGACGCATGCCGACGCCCGCTCAGTACAATCGTCCAGTCGCTACTACTGTCGACTGACTACTACCTCTCCCGACTCGCTACATATAGCAACTGTTCCTACCGACTCGCTACGTGCTACTGTTCCTGCCGACTCACTACACGCTACTACTGTCGTCTCGCGCTATCAAGCGCAGACTAGCAACGATAAATAACTCTCTGGTCAGAGATTCTGTCATGCCTCGCCATCTCAGGTAATGAATACATACGTGTTTCAACACCTCGAAACACAGCTTGTTTCTTATCTCTTTGACATGGAGCAAAAATTCTTTGACTGTAGACACTTCTTGGCAGATTAACCCTAGGGCGCCAAAGCTTTTTTTTTTTCTAACTTGGATGCCTAAGGGGAAGGGGGGGGGGTTGGCGAGCCCACAGGTATTAAATAAGTTTAGTGACGAAAAATTACAATTTTCTGAATGGTTTATGTATTTTAACTAACGCATCGGTTTATAAATGTTGTCAATTGTTATAAATATTGGATTGAATATATAAAAAAATGGACATATTACAATACAATATACAGATGTGTTCATATACAATAGACTACTCTGGGTCCTCAACTTCAAGGCAAGAGGCACACTTCACAAATTTTTCTGAATGTGTGTTACACACATGTTTATGACACTGTCCACAATACTGTTTTGGTTTACTTAGATTGTTGTACTTCTGCATCTTTGTTTTAGCTTCTCTTACACAAATATGGCACCGACCTTTCCCTGCAGGAGGCTGACGTGCTTCTGTTGTGACTTCTTTGATTTTCTTTTGTAGAATAGTCTCCATTGATTGAACAATTTGGTTAGATAACCCTCTTGCATTGGCACTTCTTTCTTCTATCTGCAATTTCACTAGTTCCATCCCAGCTCGCAGAAGATAAAGTTTCCATTTGTTGTGTTTCTTTTCATTCCATCTTGGATGTTACTGGATGAATATGGTGGTTGCATTGATAGCACAAATGTCGATGAGAGAGTAAAATACAGTTAGAGGCCATCTCTTTGTTCCCCTCGTGCATGTGTACATACGCACCATTTGATCAATTGTATCAATTCCACCTTTAGTGGAATTATAATATACATTTATCTCGGTTTTATTCTTCTCTCCACCAACAGTGACTTTATCTTGGTGCATTGTTGACAACATCACTAAGTTTTTACTTGGTTTCGTTTCTGCTATGTAGGACAACAAAGTTACTGGACGCCTACCTGTTGATGGGTCTGTGAACAAGAACACTGATGAATATAGCTCTCGATTTTACGTGTTGTTCATCATGCCTGGAATATGCTTACTGTTTGACTGGAGAGTTCCTACTGTAGTAACTTTGTAGTCTTGGTATAACTTTTCCGCCAAATTCACCGATTGTAGTATCGGTCTGTAGTAATATTTCGATCAGTATTTTTCACAGGTGCTACCAGACGTTTGACGACAGCTGCTGAACCCCGTTCTTCTTTCGACAAATTCTGAACATTACCTGCATAGGGTTCCACATTCAAGACGTGTCTGTCAACTGCATCAGACATCATGCGTATAAGGATGCCATACTTGCCCGGTTTCTCCTTCATAAATACCTTGAAGGGGCAGCGCCCTCTAAACAAGCTGACCATCTCATCAATGGTGAGGTGGACCCCTGGTTTATACAGTAGTGAAAAAGTATCATTCACTTTGTGGAAAACATCACGGGTTGCTGTGAACTTGTCTGCTTCCCTTCTTAGCTGGCGGGTACTTTTGTCATCAAACCTTATGATTGCAATAAGTTCCTTGAAACCTTCTCTTGCCATAATACCCTTGTAAACTAGCCGACCCATTGGGACTGACCAAAGATCGTGTACACTGAGAGAATTGTTCTTATTTGCCCCCACAAGTATGAGGATTCCTATAAAGGCACACAATTTTTTCTCATTAGTCAAAGTAACATTTCGCCTAACTGCCTCTTCATTTGAATGTTTTACTATAACATCCATGATGTCAGGCGCAAGAAGTAACTTCAAGGCTTCTCCAGCTGAATGGCAAACACCAGCTGCAGTTACTCCTGCCTGCTCTCTTCCTATATTAACAACAGACCTCCGAGGAACTCTAGGCTGTGTGGTTACGTACCATCTTCCAGACTTGGCCACAATAACATCCTGATGGTCAATGCCTGAAGTTGCGCTGTCTTCATCTTCTCTAACATCCACATCACTTTCCCAATCTGAATCATACTCCATAACACCATCCTCATACTCACTTTCACTCCCCAAGTCAGAATCTTCATCTAAAATTTCATTCAAAACTCTTCCTAAGGACGAGTCACGTATTCTTTTAGTCATTTCTAAGTCTGGGTGTGAACAGTATGGAGCTGCACTAACTCACTGCAAGTTTATAAGATAAATAACAGCCGACTGACATCAACAATCACTTCTTCTGAAAGTAAACCGATTGTTGTGAATATCAAGAATACCAATCAACAAGAAACTAACTTGCATTGTTGTAGAGAATGGAAATACGAAATCCCACTGGGAGAAATTTTCTATAGCATGGAAGCCTAATTGGGGGGGGGGTTCTTGGATCCATAATAAGTTTATTTATTTTTTCTTTCAAAGCAAGAGTTTTCTATGAAATACATTGACACTAACGTTTCATAAAATAGCCAACAAACAATAACTCAAAGGGAATATGTAGTAGGAAAGTTACTTGGGCAAAAGTAGGAGACATTAGAAAATTGTGGGTTCAACGAACCCCCTCCCCCCTTAGGCACCCTAGGGTTGAAACTGTGTGCCAGACCAAAACTCAAACTCAGGACCTTTGGCTTTTGCGGGCAAGTGCTCTAGTAATTGAGCTGCTCAAGCACGACTCAGAACCCGTCCTCATAGCTTCACTTCTGCCAGTGCCTCGTCTCCTCCTTCCAAACTTCACATAAGCTCTGAGCTAACTGGCTTATACCCTATGATCGTTAGACCTTCACTGACGCTGACTTCATAGTTGTTGAGTTGGTTGCAGGAAAAACTTTCTCCATGGTGGATCATAGATCTAATGTTTCTGTATCACATGCTCCTCTACTTGCTATCTCTGGACCATCGACATCATCTGCTTCTTCTTCGAGTTATCCTGATCTACAGTTACATCAAGCTTTAGATATGCCAGTTGATGAAGCCATTGAAACACAGGGAAGATTTCCAGGGACTTCAAAAAATGCAGTTTCACCATTCGACATATCTCCTGTCCCCAACGCTAAGAAGAGAACCACAACGGGGGACGAAAAGCAGGAACCACCTGCCACATCACTGGAGCGCCATACAAAGATCAGTTAAAAAAGGCGCTTGACAAAAATGCTGTCAAGAAGAGATTCTTTGGGGTCAGAGGCCGCCCTGCTGACAGAGGTGCAAAATCCAAAGGCCTTCAAAGAAAGAAAATTTGTTCCACAAAACTATTTGATTCATCATCGGATTCTTCAGCCTCTTGCAGCCCTCATCTTGTGGACAGAAATAATGACCTTGATGTGATGAAAAGTTCTCTCAAGACAGGAGAGGAGAGGTGTGGATTAAATGTGTTATGTGCCAAATGTGGGCACACTTAGATTGTGCTTGCGCTCAAGGAGTTACTTACGTTTGCGATTACTGTAAATAATTTCAGAGTACATGCACAAATGTACGAAAGTTGCTTTTTCCAGACTAGACTAGTATATTTATTGTTTCAACCCATTTCATAAAAATATTTCAAAAGATTTCTTGCACCTCTTTGTAGATGCTCATATTTGCACCCCGTTTTAATAAGTTTCATTTTACAAGCTTTTTTAAATCTTTGTTTTCGAATAGAAATAATGGATACTAATCACTGTTTCACCTCTCATCATTTCTTAAACTTGTTGTAGTTGTTAATGAACGTATAAAGTCTACAATTTTTACAAAAGAACGTACCTTTAAGTCAAAAATAAAAGAGTGTCCATATTTACACCTTTTCCTCCAGATATACTCACTTGATGTAGTAAGAAAATTCAGTTTTTAAACATTTACAGTGAGCGACATCATTACAGCTAGTTGTTTTTCTTACGGTTCTTTACTGCAGTTTAAAAATTGTTTCCCTGTTTAATGCCTTCGATCTCCCAGAATTAGTTCCCACAGCTAAGAACTGAGTGTACATAAGAATAGACAATAATTGCTACAAAGAGATGATAGAATGATGAGGGCGAAACATTCTGATGACATTCTTTTTGCCAGCATCTTTGTGTGTTCATTCCATGTTAGCTGACATTGAGTTTCAGCCCTAAAAACTTTGCGTTTGCTACGCTATAAACATATTGTCTATGCCTAATGCAAAGAATTGTTTCCTCGTTATGATGAAGTGCATACTCTTTGATTTCTTTCTGTTCAGTGTTAACTGGTTACATATTAACCACTCGTAAATATTTTGTGGGTTTCATTCGCTTTCTCCAATAGTACTTGCATATTATCCACGATAGGTGTTGTATGTCATCAGCAAAGAGAATGATTTCTCCATATTTCTATCGATGTATACATCGTGACTCAAAAAGATGAGAGCTGAAAAGGTACTAACTCACGGAATAATGTAGATGGAAAGATGACACTTTACACACATGCCTGAAGTGTGATGTGTGGTTTTAGTGAAACTAAAAACGAGGACCAAAACCGACCAACAGATGGCACTGGACAGCAAAACGTCATTTCCCTCTAATGCCATCCGTACAAACTCCACCGCCATCAGGAACCTTTAGCCAACGATATTTGATACGGATAGCATTTGAGGCGTGGGCACTAAAAATGGAAATACAAGCAAAGGTGACGACTGGTTGGCTAACTTGTTGTGGACCGCCGAAGTCAAGTCTGTCAATACCTACCATTGCAGCAAAGATCTTAGAACTGTCGTGGCAACTCCACTGCATGACGACAAGGTAGTGGTGTGGTGTGAATATACACCGGCAGACGTGATTGACCTATTTTCTTCGAGGAAAAGCGTGGTGCTTCTTTTCAAATTGTCAGTGTGACGGGTGCCAGGTTTCAAGACAAGTTACAGAGGTTCACCATCTCTAACTTTTCGGACAAACACTTGTTGGTAGGTACGACTTTTGTGGAAAATGGCGCTCCATCCTATATTGCACATAGCCTGCTGCGAATCACGTCTGAGTCGCCACTTCCATCATGGTAGACTTCAGATGTCCCCAAATCTCGGTCCGTGTGATTGTTGGTTGAGGGGTTACCTGAAATCGCAAGTTAACCGCAATCATCCGACTTTATTAGAGATCCTAAAAGGCAAGATCAGACGGCAGTTTCCCTTCTTATCTAATGACGTGGCGTTTAGCGCTGTTGGCAATATTGTCCTTCGACTACAGGTCTTATTGATGAATGACGGCTGACATATTTAGCATTTGGTATAAAGATTATCGTCTGTCCAAAAAAAATTGTTACGGTAATTATTGTTTATGTGTCATATGAAGCAATGTCTGTTGATCATTTTGTGCACGTCTTTGGTTTCGATACAATCCCTTTCTGCATTTCATTTCGTTTCGATGAAATCCCATCTCATTTCAAGCAAGTGTATCCGTTTCTACCTCTTTGTCTACGTCAACATCTACATCTACATCTACATTTATACCCCACAAGACACCCAACGGTGTGTTGCAGAGGGCACCCTTTTCTGTTCCAGTCGCGCATGGTTCGCGGGAAGGATGACTGCCGGAAAGTCGCCGTGCGCGCTCGAATCTCTATAATTCTACACTCGTGATCTCCTCCGGAGGTATGAGTAGGAGAAAGCAATATATTCGATACCTCACCCAGAAACGCAGGCACTCGAAATCAGGACAGCAAGCTACACAGCGATACAGAGCGTCTCTCTTGCAGAGTCTGCCGCTTAAGTTTGCTAAACATCTCCGTAAGGCTATCACGCTTACCAAATAACCCTCTAACGAAACGCGCCGCTCTTCTTTGGATCTCCTCTATCTCCTCCGTCAACCCGATCTGGTACGGATCCCACACTGATGAGCAATACTCAAGTATAGGTCGAACGAGTGTTTTGTAAGCCACCTCCTTTGTTCATGGACTACATTTTTTAAGGACTCTCCCAATGAATCTCAACCTGGCATCCGCCATACCAACAATTAATTTTATATGATCATTCCACTTCAAATCGTTCCGCGCGCATACTCCCAGATACTTTACAGAGGTAACTGCTACCAATGTTTGTTCCGCTGTCATATAGTCATACAATAAAGTATCCTTCTTTCTATGAATTCGCAATACATTATATTTTTGTATGTTAAGGGTCAGTTGCCATTCCCTACACCAAGTGCCTATCCACTGCGGATCTTCCTGCATTTCGCTACAGTTTTCTAATGCTGCAACTTCTCTGTATACTACAGCATCATCCGCGAAAAGCCGCATGGAACTTCCGACACTATCTACTAGGTCATTTATATATATTGTGAAAAGCAATGGTCCCATAACACTCCCCTGTGGCACGCCAGAGGTTACTTTAACGTCTGTAGACGTCTGTCCACTGAGAACAACATGATGTTTTCTGTTTCCTAAAAACCCTTCAATCCAGCCGCACAGCTGGTCTGATATTCCGTATGCTCTTACTTTGTTTATCAGGCGACAGTGCGGAACTGTATCGAACGCCTTCCGGAAGTCAAGGAAAATAGCATCTACCTGGGAGCCACTATCTAGTATTTTCTAGGTCTAGTGGACAAATAAAGTGAGTTGGGTCTCACACGATTGCTGTTTCCGGAATCCAGGTTGATTCCTACAGAGTAGATTCTGGGTTTCCAGAAACGACATGATACGCGAGCAAAGCACATGTTCTAAAATTCTACAATAGATCGATGTCAGATATATAGGTCTATAGTTTTGCGCATCTGCTCGACGACCCTTCTTGAAGACTGGGACTACCTGTGCTCTTTTCCAATCATTTGGAACCTTCCGTTCCTCTAGAGACTTGCGGTACACGGCAGTTAGAAGGGGGGCAAGTTCTTTCGCGTACTCTGTGTAGAATCCAATTGGTATCCCGTCAGGTCCAGTGGACTTTCCTCTGTTGAGTGATTCCAGTTGCTTTTCTATTCCTTGGACACTTATTTTGATGTCAGCCATTTTTCGTTTGTGCGAGGATTTAGAGAAGGAACTGCAGTGCGGTCTTCCTCTGTGAAACAGCTTTGGAAAAAGGTGTTTAGTATTTCAGCTTTACGCGTGTCATCCTCTGTTTCAATGCCTTCATCATCCCGGAGTGTCTGGATATGCTGTTTCGAGGCACTTACTGATTTAACGTAATACCAGAACTTCCTAGGATTTTCTGTCAAGTCGGTACATTGAATATTCCTTTCGAATTCACTGAACGCTTCACGCATAGCCCTCCTTACGCTAACTTTGACATGGTTTAGCTTCTGTTTGTCTGAGATATTTTGGCTGCGTTTAAAATTGCAGTGAAGCTCTCTTTGATTTCGCTGTAGTTTCCTAACTTTGTTGTTGAACCACGGTGGGTTTTTCCCGTTCCTCACGGTTTTACTCGGCACGTACCAGTCTATAAGGCATTTATCGATTACCTTGAATTTTTTCCATAAACACTCAATATTGTCAGTGTTGGAACAGAAATTTTCGTTTTGGTCTGTTAGGTAGTCTGAAATCAGACTCATATTACTCTTGCTAAACAGATAAACCTTCCTCCCTTTTTTTATATTGCTATTTGCTTCCATGCTGCAACGGCCTTATGATCACTGATTCCCTGTTCTGCGCTTACAGAGTGGAAATGTTCGGGTCTATTTGTAACCAGTAAGTCCAAGATGTTATCTCCACAAGTCAGTTATCTGTTCAATTGCCCGAGGTAATTTTCGGATTGTGCACTCAGTATAATGTCACTTGATGCTCTGTCCCTACCACCCGTCCTAAACATTTGAGTGTCCCAGTCTGTATCTGGTAAATTGAAATCTCCACCTAAGACTATTACATGCTGAGGTAATTTATTTGAAATCTATTCCAGATTTTCTCTCAGTTGTTCTGCCGCTAATGCTGCTGAGTCGGGAGGTCGGTAGAAGGAGCCAATTATTAACCTAGCTCGGTTGTTGAGTGTAACCTCCACCCATAATAATTCACATGAACTATCCACTTCTACTTCACTACAGGATAAACTACTACTAACAGCGAGAAACACGCCATCACCGGTTGCATGAAATCGATCCTTCCTAAACTCTGTCTGTGCCTTTGTAAAAATTTCGGCAGAATTTATCTCTGGATTCAGCCAGCTTTCCGTACGTCATTTATCGTTGTACGTAAGTTTCAATGTTAACTGACTTGTGGGTCACTTTGTGTTGAGAACAGAATGGGATGTAATAAACTACTCTGTGGAATACCTATTTTTATATTTTTTTCACACATATACGTGTGAAGTTGCTCTTAACTTCTGAATTTTGTTTTGGTTCTAGCTCTGCAGAATAGCCCGGAATATTTTAATAAGTATACATTTTACAATGGAATCAGCTCTGGAATACCAAAAGACGTGGATCACAGAGATAAGGGCCGTGCCGAGGTGATGGCGCCGGGTTGGCGGCCAGTTGGCGGGTCCTCATCAGCATGCCCCTGGCCCCCGCATGCATTACGGCTTTTGGAAGCACCCTCGAGCGCCGCCGGCTGGAGGTGGTCCAGGCGCGCCGCGCCGCGCCGCGGTAATACCTTTATGACGATCGTAAATCGGGGCCCGAAGCCGTGATCGCCATGTGCCCGGGGCACGCCCCTTCCACGTCGGCGCGCGCCGAGTGCCGGTGGTGGGCGCGGGAGCGGGCGCGCCGCGGTGGCGCTGCCCGCCCGCCGGGCCGCTCTTTGGCCGCTCGCCCGGGCCCTGTCCGGGCCGCGATTGCCTTCTGGGAGCAGGTCTCAGCGTTCCGCGTTGCGCTAACACCGGTGACTTCGGGAAGAGCAACCTGCAGCCACACGTACCCCCTCGTGACATCTGCAGTTTATCGTTGTTACAATCTTTTATACATAATACACTACTAGCCATTAAAGTTGCTACACCACGAAGATGACGTACTACAACGCCAAATTTAGCCGACAGGAAGAAGATGCTGTGATATGCAAATGATTAGCTTTTCAGAGCATTCACTCAAAGTTGGCACCGGTGGCGACACCTACACCGTGCTGACATGAGGAAAGTTTCCATCCGATTTCTCATAAACAAACAGCAATTGACCGGCGTTGCCTGGTGAAACGTTGTTGTGATGCCTCGTGTAAGGAGGAGAAATGCGTACCATCACGTTTCCGACTTTGATAAAGGTCAGATTGTCACCTATCGCGAATGCGGTTTATCGTATCGCGACATTACTGCTCGCTTGGGTCGAGATCCAATGACTGTTAGCAGAATATGGAATCGGTGGGTTCAGGAGGGTAATACGGGACGCCGTGCTTGACAACAACGGCCTCGTATCACTACCTGTCGAGATGACAGGCATCTTACCCGCATGGTTGTAACGGATCCTGCAGCCACGTCTCGATCCCTGAGTCAACAGATGGGGACGTTTGCAAGACAACAACCATCTGCACGAACAGTTCGACGACATTTGCAGCAGCATGGACTATCAGCTCGGAGACCATGGCTGCTGTTACCTTTGACGCTGCGGTGTTATACTCAACGACGAACCAGGGTCCACGAATGGCAAAACGTCATTTTTTCGGATAAATCCAGGTTCTGTTTACAGCATCATGATGGTACTATCCGTGTTTGGCGACATCGCGGTGAACGCACATTGGAAGCGTGTATTCGTCATTGCCATAGTGGCGTATCACCCAGCATGAGCCGGCCGGAGTGACCGAGTGGTTCTAGACGCTACAGTCTGGAACCGCGCGACCGCTACGGTCGCAGGTTCGAATCCTGCCTCGGGCATGGATGTGTGTGATGTCTTTAGGTTAGTTAGGTTTAAGTAGTTCTAAGTTCTAGGGGACTGATCACCTCACAAGTTAAGTCCCATAGTACTCAGAGCCATTTGAACCATTTTTGAACCCAGCGTGATGGTATGGGATGCCATTGGTTACATGTCTCGGTCACCTCTTGTTCGCATTGACGGCAATTTGAACAGTTAACGTTACATTTCAGATGTGTTACGACCCGTGGCTCTACCCTTCGTTCGATTCCTGTGAAACCCTACATTTCAGTAGGGCAATGCACGACTTCATGTTGCACGTCCTATACGGGCCTTTATGGATACAGAAAATGTTCGACTGCTGCCCTGACCAGCACATTCTCCAGATCTCTCACGAATTGAAAACATCGGGTCAATGGTGGCCGAGCAACTGTCTCGTCACAATACGCCAGTCACTACTCTTGCTGAACTTGAAACGTCCCCTTAGAACAATTTATACAAGACTGTGCTTAAACTGACACACAATATTTTTAGCGCAACGCAATCTGACTTTCAGAAACCCGTACAAAGGAATGGCCCTGATTAACATTAAACTGTACCTTTCACAAATCACTTACCTCACAAAAATCTTCGTTACTCGAACTACTGCAATGCAGCGAGCGCCACTACTGCCAGCTAAATAAAAGATTCGTACTACGGAAGGCACTAACTACTAGTAGGCATAGTTAGCAAGTGAAAGATTTTAATAGAGAACAAACAATGTATTTACCTTAACAGTCATCATATATATAGCAGTTCATAATATCCAGTATAACAAATTTTCAAAACTACGCCATCTCTCTCCCCACATCCACCACTGCTGGCGGCTCACCTCCAACTGCGCAACGCTACGCGCTGTTCACATCCAGCTGCCGCTGCCCAACACTACAATGGCAGACAACAATGCAAACTAGCACACAGAGCGCTACGTAACGTTGCCAATAAGAAAACATAAACAGCCTACTTACAAACTGTGGTATCGTGTTGAAACTGCATGGGCAGCTGTACCTGTACATGCCATCCAAGCTCTGTTTGACTCAATGCCCAGGCGTATCAAGGCCGTTATTACGGCCAGAGGTGGTTGGTTTGGGTACTGATTTCTCCGCATCTATGCACCCAAATTGCGTGAAAATGTAATCACATGTCAGTTCTAGTATAATATATTTGTCCAATGAATACCCGTTTATCATCTGCATTTCTTCTTGGTGTAGCGATTTTAATGGCCAGTAGTGTACTTAAAAACGATAACTGCCCCAGCGCGCACGAAACCAAATCGAAGTAATCCGTTGAATTACCTGAAAACCGTGGTTACCAGAACCACGACACATTACCATGCCTAATGCGGTGTAGGAAAATCGTTAGCATTCAAAACAGCTTCCAGTTGTCCCGGAATGGGTACGTACAGGTCCTTCACCATTCTTCGTGCAAAGTAGTGGCAAATTCAGGTAATGATGATGGAAGTGTAAAGCGATAACGTGCCCTTATCTCCAAAATAGGCCACAAAGCCTGAACACTGTCCAGATCTGGTTCCTGCGGTGGTCAGGGGAGACGCGAAACTTCATCCTCGTGCTCACAAAACCAGTGCTGGTCGATTAGAGCTGGTACGTTATTTCTATTTCGAACTGCAATTTCCTTAACATTTAGTATAAAGGGAGTGGAAGGAATTGACCGTTACAGTGACCATTTCATTTCAACATATTTATTTGCATCATAGATAAATCATTAATAGAATTACAATCATAAATCAGATAATTATTTCTTTAAGAAACGCCATTCTGGCAAACATTACAAACTGCTTGTTATGTAAAACCACAAATGAATTAATATCTTTAAAAACATTTTAAAACGGCCACTCAGGCCAATTTTACAAACTGCTTGTTATATGAAACCACAAGCGAATTAATCTCTTTGCAAACATTTAAAATACCACCACTCGGGCAAAGTAAATCATTTTAAATAATTTTTATATCAAATAACCAGGAAATCAATTATTATTTCCACATAGATTGAAAACCATCCCTCCCGGGCGAGATATTTCCAAACTACTTTACAAAAATGGCTCTGAGCGCTATACGAGTTAACGTCTGAGGTCATCAGTCCCCTAGAACTTATAACTACTTAAACCTAACCAACCTAAGGACGTCACACACATCCATGCCCGAGGCAGGATTCGAACCTGCGACCGTAGCGGTCGCTCGGTGCCAGACTGTAGCTCCTAGAACCGCACGGCCATTCCGGCCGTCAACAACTTTACCAGTTTATAGACAGTTTGATGAATAATAACCCAGTTATTTCCCGATCAAAATTGACATACGTCAGTAAGGCTGAATTGCACCGCAGTTTAAGAAAACAGTTTCAATTAAGAAACATTCTTGTAGAAATCCCTCAAAATTCTTAAGACAAATGTTTAAAACATTTAACCCGGCCAACCTTGCAGAGCCACCACAAGTTTTAGAAAACTGCAGCTTGTACAATAATTTAGGCCCGAGATTGTGAGACCGCGACTTGGCCACGAACGGTGGAGGCGATTGAGTACTTATCTTCGAATTAAGATGTGGACTCCGTTTGTACTTCCACCCCGTTCATAACACCGAAATCGGTACCAAACAGCACACGCGAGCTCAGGCGAAGTCCACCGCCCGTACGCCCGCTAGTAATTTAAAAGTGTAGGATCTGCACTTCGGAGGCCCACTGCTTCCGATCTCTGAAACATAAATCAGAAGCGACAACAGGGAACCAAACAACACTTCCTTCACCTTAATACTCAAACTTATACAGAAAACTTCTTCAATAAAATTGACAATAACAAAACTGATTTCATTCCTTTAATCAGAACCACGTACATGAATGATGCAAACGGAACTGGCTCATTAAAACCCAAGCATCACATGGAGCACCTTATGTGGGCCTGTAAGGTACCACACGGCAATCCTTAGACAAGGAATATACATAGTTCGGTAAGGCTGCGCACACGGATCATTGTTTTAGACACTTGCCAGCTGAAGTAAGAACAATACTGTTAAGGAGCGAAGTACACACTTAATAAGAGGCATGAAATATCACATCACAATACTTGCAACCGTTTGCTGCCTCAAGAGCGATAATAATTGTATTTCACTATTCGTTGGTAGGACTTGAATTACTTAACTCGATGCCAGCTGCTGGATCGACGTGGCGAAGACACCAGACTTTGCTTAGTCCGATGGTAACAGTGTGTTCCTTAACGGAAGCGAACACATGCATAGCTTAACGAGGCTGCTAAGAAGCCACAGCGCCGGGCCGCTGTTACTGATCCCAGTACGATCAAGCGCTAACTCCCGTCCGTACTCGTGCTCGCTATCGTCTCTCCAACGTCTCGCTCATACGGGCACTTCCGCGTGCCGTGCCTTTCCACTCCGTACGGCCCGCTATATCCTGAGCCGACCCCAGGCTCCAAAGACAAACTTCTGCCAGAGGGAACCGATAGTGCCTAACCAAAGATAGCCCTGGCACCAGTCCCGCCACGGCTCGAGAGCTGTGTCGACAGGGACGTTGTCGTCTTGCAGAACAGCATCAACATAGAGGAACAAGCATCGTACCATGGGATGGACATGATCAGCCAAATAATTGGCATTTATGCAGTCCTGGAGAGTAACCGTGGGGCTCATCGAACACTGCTGTAAGAGTGGCTAAATCATCACTAAACCCCGCCACATTTCACTCTTGGGATGTAAATTCAGCCACTAATTGAAAAAGTGTGAAACAAGACTCATTCGATTAAATGACATTCTTGCATTCCCCCATTGTCCAGGTTTTATGGCACGTACACCACGTTTTCCCGTTACGGGCATTTCCATCACCGATGAACTGTTTTGGACTTCCAGCTCGTCCTGCAATTCACGGCTTCTGGAGGGCCCTTGTTGTTTTGGTGCTGAAAGGCTTGGCGAGTGCTACATTCAGTTTTACCTTGAATTTTGCAGCTGTCGTCCTCTTATTTTTCGTCGAAGTCCTCTTCAGTGGCCGTCCGTGTCAATCACTCCACTTTCGTGCTGAGTAAGACTTAGCGGATGTCGTTTACCATCCTTCCCTGCAGTAAAATATTCGATGTCGTGACTCTTGGACCACCAACACTTCGGCTACCTTTGATGCGCAAGCAGCCACCATGCCAGTACCAACAATTTTTCCATGCTGGAATTTACTTATCTCCGAAATAATTCAATCACAGCTGTACAGAACACCTTTCTAGCCACGAATGGTAGTTGCAACGTACTGAGAAAGTTGCACAACTGCCGTTCGTGGTCAAATAAGACACCACGTCCTGGAAGCTTGGCTAGCATCTGCATTTATGTTCGAACATGCTTTTCTGACGGTATTCCGAAGTTTTTGCCCAACCCTTGTACATCTCCATATCACTGATGTTGATTAGCACTGGGATTTTGGAACGTGTACTGTGTTCGAACATTGTGAATAACCTGGAGATAAACGATCTAATAATATAAAGCATGGATTCAGAAAACGTCGTCCATTTGAAACATCGAATCTTTACTGAGACGAAGTAATGGTCGCTGTCGGCAGGGGATCCAAAAGTGATTTAATACCTTTTAATTTCCAAAAGGTTTCCGACACTGTTCTTCACAATCAGCTTCTAATCACATTGCCTGCCTATGGAGTATGATATCAGTTGTGCGATGATACTCGTTATTTCCCGTCAGGAAACTTACAGTGGGTTGCAACTGACGCAAAGTCAGTGGGTTAAACAGAAGTAATGTATGGCGAAGTAATGTCCGGCGAAGTAATGTCTGGCGAAGTAATGTCTGGCGTAGTGTTACGGGGCCTCTGCTTTCCCTAATCGAATTACGCCATTTAGGGGTTAATCTGAGCAGGCCTCTTTTGTAGATTATTTGCCGATGATGCTGTCATTTATCGTTTAGTAAAGCTATCAAAAGATAAAAACATTGTAAAGAAAAGAAAATGTGAAGTCATCCAAAATGGTAGTAAAAGGAATCCGTTAAATCTCGATTGCATGATAGATCATACTAATTTAAAGGCTGTCGATTTAACCAAGCACCTACGGATTACAGTGACGAACAGTTTACATTGGAACACATATACAGAATATATTGTGGGGAAGGTGAAACAAAGAAAGCGTTTTATTGGTGTAACACTTACGCGACACAGCAAACACACTCCTAGAAATTGAAAACAAGAATAGAAAGAGTTCGTCGATGCAGCGTACGGAAATTTTAGTGTGCCACCCTTGGGGACTTAGGCAACAAACGGTCACACCGAAAGACGCATAAATGTCTAAGTACAGTTGACAGGGCGTGCGAAATACCAGTGCTAGTACCCTCCATGACCCCCAATCCCCCCACTTTCGCCCCTTTGTAACAACGCAAGTAGTAGTTCTCTCATGGAAACAACCTTTCCATGTGGTGTGACAATTACGCCACATCTCCTGGCTGTCTTGCAGAACTCGCGGTAAGTCGTTTCATCCAGTCCTAGACAGATGTAGGGAGTGATGCAGTCAAGGGTGTTAGACATAGACCTTGGAGAGAACGTTAGGTTGCACGGGATACCTGTGAATGTGCAGTGTCTTGTTGGAACATCACATCGCCGTTTTGGTGCAGTAGTGTTCATTAATATTTTAGATATACCGTGCACTGTTTAGTGTTCCCTCTACGATCACTAGAGGATAACGACCATTGTAAGCCACAGTTCCCCATGTCATGGTGGAAACTTTTCGCCCTGTGTGCCTCTGTCGTATGTACTCCAGTCGTTTGCGCTCACCCGTAGCTACCCATACATGCACGTAACCATCACTGGCACCAAGCTACAAGCGCCTGTCACGACACCATTTTGGGACGTGAGCAGAAGATGCCCTAACGGCACGCAGGATCGTAGCTCTGCTTCACACAGACTGTTGCGAATGCTTCTCGCTCTTGAGCCCAGAGCAACAGTGCCCCTAATTTGTTGTGAGGTGGCGGTGTATCCGGATACGATTTCTTGTAAGTTGTGACTGTGTTGGTGTGTGTCTGTGAGCCACCGCCTCCAGATCCAGGCTGACGGGTATATGGACCTTCTTCTGGCCACTGGGTTCGTCATCGATGCACAGCGGACGCCCCATTTCTGAGGTATGTCGGCTCGACCTCCCACAGACATACCATAACTCTCTCTCAAACGCTGTGAGTCGCACTGTGAGTCGTTCATGTCCACGCTGTCAAAGACACAGACAGAGCTCTTTATGCCGCGGCAAGCTAGCTACTACTGGCACTGGAGGTAAACAACTACTACTGAGCTTGCAACATTCCAAGGCCAATAACGCTGGTCGTGGTTTGTCTGCAGCGCTGCGCATTTGATCCTCACATAAACTGCACTGTTGTATTGTCCGATTCAGGTAGGGCATGCCTTAATAAATTGCATTAAGGCGTTATTTATTCATATTTCTGTAGTGTAATCTAATACGCTTTCCTGCACTAGGTTTTTCCGGCGCCTTTTGGAATACTGCTATACGATACGAGATCCTCACAAGACAGGTTTGACGCATAACACCAAAAAAATTTAGAGAGAATGTCAGAACGACATTCGAGTTGGGTTGGCAGTCAATGAAATAAAGATGTTTCTCGTTGCACCAAGATCTTTTCACTAAATATCAGTCACCCACTTTTTCCTCTGAATGTTAATTTTGTTGACTGTCACGCACAGAATGATCATTGTATAGAAATAAGATAAATCAAAGCTCACACGGAAAATTCGTTTTCCTTTCACGAAACTTCGACAGAACACTACAGAGTGGACTGCAGAACTTTAATGCAGATGTAAATATTCTTGCAGCAGATGCTACTGATCAAACTAGAAATAATCTAGTGTTTATACAAAGCAGGATATGTTTATGTATGTCCAGGATCGATTTCAACCAAATTTTGCTTAGGAACAGCAGGCCTCATCAGTAACATCAGTCTAGGAGTTAAGGCCTCTTAGGTCAAATAGGAGCCGAGATACAGGAAAAACGTTTTTTCCAGCCTCTGAACTTTAGGCTGCCCTGTATGAAAGGCAAGTTGTGTCACAACGATATAGGTCCAACAAATCAGCGCGATTTGCAGGGCAACCCACTTATCAGGGGCATGAAAGAGTTTTCTGCACTACAACATATAGGCTGTCATGCATGAAGGGCATGTTGTGTCGTAGAAGTATTGGCCTGCTTTATTCACCAGCTTTGCTTGGCAACATGTATCTCAGTGGCCAATAAATGATGCCCCTGATGCGTAATCTGCCCTGCACTGTATACATGTTGTTGGAGTAGTGTTGGCCTCTTTTATTGAACTCTATTGTGAGGCCAAAACATGCTGTTTGACATGTTTTGGGACATGTTGAGCTAGACAGGGGATAGAATGGACTGAGAGAGATGGAGGAGGATTTATACAGAGAGATGGGTGGAGGTAGAGAGTTAGTGGACACATGGAAGAGTAAATGTGGGGGACAGAGATAGAAAGAAGTGGATACAAGGATATGGGCAGAAATGGAGAGGGGAAGAAGGTAAGGTCAGAGAGAATTGATGGACGAAATGGAGAAAGACTGGGGGAGGAGGAAGTGAAGTGAAGGAAGCGAGTAGAAGGAGGAAGATTACATGAATGGACACAGGGAACAACAGCAGGAGGAGCATATGCGGGCGAAGCCGTAGTCAAAAGGCCTGTAGTCCTATAAAAGTGCTGAAGAGCCCCTGTCATCTGTTCTTCCTCGCTTCCGTAACGTCGCGTGAAACCCCGCCTGCGGCCGCTTCCGGACGTCAAGCACTTCGGAAACGTCTTTTAGCGGACCCCGACTGATTCTGTGCCCTGCGGCACTGCACAGTCTGTGTAAATACGAATAACAAGCCTCGTTCTGATGCACGAGATAGAGCTAAATTTCCCACACCGCCGAAGTTATTATGTCCGGTAGCATTCCTACTACTATCAGAAAGATTCCGAGATCCGACCGCTGTACGGGATCCGACTACTGTACGGGAATATGTACACTTGTTCTTAGCAACTTCCGGCTGCAATGTCCGCAACAGGAAAATTAAAATATGGTTCAATGTCAATAAAGAAATAGTGACACAAAAGACACCACAGTAAAATTTGCAACGAAATGAATACAATTCATTGCCTCCAATGAGGACCTATTCAGTTCTATCTCATTCACTACACGCTACAGTCCTAGCTACTTTGTTGACGACACTGACAACACTGTACAACACTACGCTGCATAATTAAATTGTCACTTTCTTGTAATCTCATTAATCGTCTCCCTTTTTAACACAGACGAATGTATTGTGGACCTAAGCTTCCTACAACCTTCCTCTCCAATGTTGCAAAAGTGTGTTGCCCTGCAGTTCGGCGACGCTTGAAACACCAGTCTACACATACGAAATAAAAGGGAAAATTCCAGGAGTTCATGTGAGCTATAACGTGGTTTAACGGTATCACACTGACACCAGATTTTACCATAATTCTATCCAATGCAGCTGTGGACACCATGGAAACATCGTCACATCCGCTCTTAGCCACACTTAGTCTTTCCTACGACGCCTCTGCGTTGGAGGTCAGAACCGCCCCTCCCACCAATGAAATCAAGTAAATTTTATTTGAGTGGCGGAAAAAACTTTCCAGACATACCGCCGTTCAGAATCGAGAAGGAAAGGCCTCCGGCTGTGACATAAAGGAGGCCAATGAAATTACCAGTTCCCATGAGACTATTATTCTCATATGTTTCGAGGGCGAAAACAACAGTTCGCAGTTCCATGAGCAGCAGAACGACCTTCTTAACAACATTCAACACTGCTTACACCACACATCTGAGTCAATGCTTTCCTGACGACATCATGGTGCAGCAGCCCTTTCGACACCACTTAGATTTCGTTTGCCTCCAAGAAGGACCTAGAGCAGTAGTGGAGTGCCACTCAGCTGAATCTGTGTCGAAGTCTCTGTACAGGTAACGAAAGTGCTCTGGAAAGCTGTACTTGTGGTACCGAGGATACTGCGAAAACGAGGAGTCGTTTCCGTTTTATTCAAGCATGCGCCAATGTTCCGACCCTCATGATCACGCCAAAGGAGGGCGCGAAACAGGAGAGCTCAGAAAGCACAGATCCCGTTTGCTGCTTCGGGTCACGTTTAACTGTTTTTGAACGGTTTCTTGTGGCTCGACACAGTATATCAGAGCAAACGCGGCGTCCGGACTACACTCCAAAGGGCTCTGATCGCGTTAATTGAAGTTGCAGCGTCGCCATGTTGTTAGAGAAGAGTTGAATCGTCTGCATTGCACTGTGAACTGACGTTTTGGGCCGCTATATATGTGGGAATGAACGCGTCAAGGAAAGTAGTGGTTCCGTCTATGCCGCCTCCTAAGGCCTTTCCGTGTCGACTCTGAACAGGGTCTGACTGGAATGTTTCCTTTGGCCACCCGAAAAATGTCATTTAGCTTGAACGATGGGCCTCACGGTTCTGACCTCCATTGGAGAGGTGTCAGAAAAATCCGAGTGAGAGGGTGTGTCACGTTCGTGGTTGCGTTGGGTGGAATTGTGATGAAATTTGTTACCAAGGTGACCTCGTTAACGAGCTTCAAAACTCACATGACATTACAGATACATCAACATCTTGCTCTTTGAAGCGTCACCGAACCCAAGAGTGATGTCACAGGGCGCCAAGCTTTTGCAACCATACAGCATCTTAAAAAAAATGTGCTACTTCTATATCGCAACGAGAGACAATTAAAGGGTTTTAAAAATGGTGACCTTTTCATTGTGTAATTTTAGGCCTCTGTCTAGCGAGCGTGTGCACACCAGCTAAAACGGCAGCTCTTGCCTAGACAACCGGAATGACTCACCCTGAAAAGCGTGCCCTCTTATAGAATTCGTTTTTCGATTCTTAGAAATTTCTATAAATTATGAAATAAATCTGTGAAAGGGTCACCTTCTCCTGCCTTCATAAGTGTACTACGGAAATCCATCTCCGTCCCAGAGAGCACACGACTTGTTCAACCCCCGAGTTCCAAATCGCTTCAAGAAATAATTTTAACATTTTATCCGTCGGCACACGGAATGTGGATCCGATGGTCAACGTTTAGCTTGCCGAGTTTACCGTACTGCTGAAAGCAGAGAAACGATGCGGCTTATTTATATGGCATGTGCATCTCAACGTGTTACACGCGTTCACAGAGCGCTACGGCTGTATCTGGCTGGCAAAGGACACAGTTTATTTACGAGATGGACGTACATAAAGTTCTTACTTGGCATTGGCCATGTCACACAATATGACACAACGCGTCAATAATGTTTAGGATGCTTGCATCGCTTCACTGTGATACTTCTTGTTATAGATGCACCACCCACTTCATCTTGTAGATGCAATCCGTTTTCTAGAAGCACATAAACTATTGTCTCTTTGTTGTTACACACTTCCCACAGTTATAACAGGGCTAGAAATTGTCCCTTCGGTGGGAAATCGACCCCTCCCCAACCACACCTCAATAACTATATTCCCCAGGAAAAATTATTTTAGCTATCACATCATGTTCTCCAGCCCAATGGTATTATATAGTGTTTATTGTGGAAGACGAATGTTCTGGATTTTGGATGCAGGATCAGGGATTTTAACCCAAAAAGTCTACTTGTGGCAACATGTTTCAGCTAAGAGAGATAATTCTCATTGTGCTAGGGAAGTAGGGTTAACGTAAAAATTGCGAATATATCAAGATGTTGTAATTTAAATGTCTCTGAAGCTGCTAGATAAGTCGAATAAGTGGTTCCTTTCTTTTACATGCCTAACTGTGACCAAGGATATATTAGCCTTTTTGTGCTAAGCATTTTTTGTCTATTCTTCAACCTTTACTGTACTATAATTTTGACAGTAGACCAAAATCGGAGTAGATAATAGAGCAATGTAGGTTTTTGACTCGGGCGACGACTGCTGTGGTATGTTTTTGTATTGTCTTTTGAATCATGTTTCCTGAGCTGGATATCGTTTGTTTGGCCCTTTATGGTTACCTGCCCGATATGGTTGAACATGGCCAGTACAGCCGACTATGTCCTCAAAGCACACAAGCCTCCACATCACATCAAGGTGGCGTGCCTGTGGGAGGTTTATTGTTTTATTTTATACTTTCTTAAATGTAGTTTTCATACTTTTTCTTGCATATAATAATAATTATTATTATTATGTTATTTTATAATGTATGTTTTTTATTTTGTTTGATTTTTATTGAGGTGAAGAAGAACTTCTTAGCCCAGATCGCTATAAAAACTTTATTGTAGATAACCGGTTTCGATAAAACTAAGTTACCATCTTCAGACCTGTAATAGGTTTACAAGACATGCTACATAGTGTTATACAACTAATACAACATTAACCCAAGGAAAACCAAACGAGGACATACCTTTGTAGTTGGAGGAAGGTAATTTCCTAATTATTTCTGTTTCTATGCAGTAAGGTATGTCTTATTTCGTTATTACTCCCTCAGTGTTTGTTGGAAAATAATAATGATGTACGATATACCTCATAGGCAGATATCCAGCCAAGTTTGGCACTCTGCTCTTCAGACAGAGGATGGTATTATCCTGTTTCACACCGGTGCTTGGTATCTAGTGTGGTTTGAACATAGACCTCGGATTATACAGTGGTGTATTTGTCATGTAACTTTACATATATTTCATATGTAGATATCTAATGGAGCTTTGGCCATTTACTCTTCAGTAGGAGAGCGTATTCAGTTGCTAGGAACTGGAAAATTTCATATCCTAACCTTTAATCTTCATGAAATACTGGAGAATTGTTTGTCATAGACTTCGATCTACGTTAGCGTGTATATGATCGTTTAGTTTATATCTTTTAGACAGAGGACTCTGGGTCCCAGATGCTAAGTTGTCATCGTGTCTTAGATTTCATTTATCTGCCCTGTAATAGTTCCAACTTCACATTGTGGAACGTAGGTCTTGAGTTACACTGCTGTAGAAACGAAGGAATGTTGAATACTTCTTAACATCCTGTTTAATTTCATTGTGTAGATAGAAGGTGACATACGCTGTTGTTTAGTAAGTTGGATATCACATATTTTGCAAATACTCCTTCATTACTTTTTCGTGCAATGATCTGAACCTAGACAGCAGGGGTACTAAGAGGTGAGCTTTCTGCAGGTGGATTCATTTAATTTCGTTCTGTCCAGGGGCAGAGTTTCGTCATGAATCTATGGCGTCTATGATTTATGTAGCGGCATATACGTCGCATAAGTGACGACATATTTCATAAGTAGATATATAACAAAGTTATGGCCTTCTACTCTTTACAGAGAAAGTGGCATTACCCTGTTTCATGCACGTGCTAGGTATCTTGTGTGGTTAGTTTCTCATTAGTTCCTACTGTGCTCCTCTCCACGTAGATCTCAAGCTACGTTGTTGTAACAAAACTATTTATCAAGGAAACCTTCTAAGTATTCTTATATTAATTATTTTGGCTCTTGCTGGGTCTGTGATGCGTTTTGGTTTCTCATGTTCAGTATTCTTTGTCTACAGAGGTCCATCTACTCAGTCTAAGTAATGGACTGTAATTACTTTCAACGGCTTTTCGTTGGTATCCTTCGTAGCATGCCATGCTATAGACTATCATATCGCCTGTCTTTTGGTGCACTATAATGGTATAATTTTCAGTTGGGTTGCGATAGCTGTAGATATTGGATTAAATAAGGCTGTGTTTTGATTTTAGTAATGTATAAAAAATGTTTTTAGCATACAGCGTAACTTCTCTTCCTTATAATAAGTTTTAATTGCTTTTTTTTCTTCTCTTTTGAAACTACCTTTGTAGGTCACTTAGTGATACTGTCACAAACAGGTACTTGCAGTTTTGTAATGCTGTAACACAAGTATTGTACATATAGTGTATGTGGTTTCTTAGCGGTATTCTTTCATGAAAAACCCATCAAAATATTTTATAAACATTTTAGAATTTTTTATATACATATTTTTGAAATCATGGTTGTTTGAAATTAGGTATTTGACTTTACTGATAGAATCTGTGTACTGCATCAACACCTGTTGTGCTTGTTGTCAGTTCTTATGCACTGGCTAGTGACATTCTTGTGGCTCCCTGGAATACATGATGTTTTGGTAAATTGTGATGCACATAGCAGTTTTAATTTTGACGTGTCAACGCATGGCTCATTTCGTGTATTATGTACCTGGAAATTAAGTGGAAATATTTTGTGCGTAGCTGTCACGACATGTTTATAATAACCTTAATGAAGGTTTGTTGTCTTTTAGTTCTTAATGTTGCATTATTTGAATTGCAGTTTGTGGCAATTCTTTGAATTTTTTAACCGAAATCGGTTATCTACAATAACCTTTTTTGTAGCGATCTCTTCTAAGAAGCTCTTCTTCTACTAACTAATAACTACAGATCGCCAATTTGAGCTCAACATGAATAACATAGTTTTTTATTGTATTTAATTTTTATAGTGACGCACATTTTATTCATATATGCATGACGCTGTATGCGCTAACGCATGAAAAATAACCATAAATACTTAATACAATTATACAAAGTGAAAGCACACATAAATACAACATCCAACGAAATATTAAATACTGTGCGAAGTTTAAGATAGTAAGTATGTAAATGTTTTATATTAAGCAGATATGCTTACATTACAGTCTTATTACGTAGATAAACTTACCTGAAATCTTACTATATCGCAAGCTGAAAGATTCGCCCAACAAACAATAACATATTGAGCGGCACAAATCTTGTTATAATTTACTACTTTATGATTCTTGCCATTTTTTATTTAGGAGTATGCAATGATAAATGAACTTATGTGAATAATTTTGGTGCAAAGTATAACAGGTTTTGTTATACTTGGCACCAAAATAATAACGCGAATTAAATCTGAGCATGGTTGCGAGAAATAAGCAGATCGGCGAAGCAATATATGCACTACAAAATGTGATCAGTTTTTCGGTCCTGTTCGAAAATTGACAATTTTAAGCCTGTTTCGCCCAAAAATTAATTTTCACTAGATGGCGTAGCAGTTTTTGAAGAAAACGCAATTCAACATTTTCTGTTGATTGGAAATTAGGTGACCTCATTCGGACAATCATTTTTACAGCAGTTTTCTGGTCAGTTTTTTGCTTGATCATCAACAAAAATTTAAATGCTTGATGAAGCAGTATATTACTTTGCATAGGTCTGGGCATAGTTCTGGTTTGGTGCAGTTTCACATGTCCAGAGCGTCTTAGATGATTTTAAATCATTGATGAATAAAATTTTTAACGGATATACAACGAAAAACAGTAATACAGAATTCTTTTTATTATATCCAAATGCAGCGCTTAAAATGCAAATCTGTTCTACAAAACACGATTTCATGTGCAAATGCATGATTTTTCGGACGTAAAACTCGAAAACTGAAACATTTTTGCCCACGCTTCTCCTAATTAGCTTAACCGCACATTTTTTTTTATTATCATCTATATAACTGTAAACCCTCACAGCGCGTGCAATTCGTCTGAAACACGATTTTATGTGCATTTTATGTGCAGCTTTAAACCGCAATATCGTGGCGATGGATAATGTTTTCACAGAACAACAGAACTACCGTTAATTGTAAGTATATGTCTACCGCCATAAAAATATGAATCGAATCACACACGTTTGAAAAACGCAAGCGGCGTTCGTAAAACAGTCAGAAAACGTGTTTTTTGCACGTAAAATCCGAATGACACTAGACTTTTCATAGGGAATCTTCAATTTTACTGTGAGAATGCAATTTTTATTTATTTGATTCAAATTTATTCGTTTCCGCGCATTCAGTACACGCAACAACGAATTTTACATGCTACATTTGGCTCGATTTTAAACCATCTTCTGTCGATGATGGATCAAGATTATGGAAAACATTGTTTTTGACTTCATCCACTTATCGACATTCGTGCAAAGTTCGAACCAATTCGTGCTGGTCTAAAGTATAAAAGCGGTGCGCTTCATATAAACACCTAGAAAACATGTTTTTTCAAAATAAAATCCAAACGAACAAGATTTTTTCAAACGACTGAGTGTTATCTTAGAATGGGAAGCCGCGACGTCGGGATCACGGATTTACTTCAAATTGTGTACACGTTTAGTAAGCCATTGAAACAACATAATGCGCGAGTGGTTAGGAGCACTACTCTGACAATTCCGAGAAAATCGCAAGAGAAGTTTTACGCGTCTTTTATGTGGCGGTACGTATCTCTGCGTGGGGGTCCAGACGTTAGAGGTCATAGTAGTCAAGTGATTAACAGTTCGAGCTTCGTAAGACGAACATGTATGAGGCGGCGGTTCGACTCATTCTCAGTCTACATTACTAGCCTATATTTTCATCACTGGTCGTATTATTTAATTTATATGACATTTGAGAGGTAATATATTGGAAAACAAAACTACTTGTATTTGCATTTTCCATGTTCTTATGGCAAATATCACATTGCAATGTGTGATGTCGTGTGTTTCACTAGCGCTGCCAAACCTTGAAAATTTATTTACAAATAGTCAATAGCCAAAAGTATATGAAATTCGCTACAATTTCATGAAAATGCATGTGGTTTTCTTTTATTATATTACCTCTCCGATGTTATACAAATTAAACAGAGTGACGAGTGATGAAAAAATACAGATTAAAAAATAAGTGGAG